>NC_064638.1:539416579-540054306 GCF_023864345.2 Schistocerca serialis cubense
TTGTTAGATAACTTAAAATGTGAGGGGAAAACTAAACTTGCTATGGAATTCATAAGAATCCAGTTTCAGTTAAGCTTTTCGCCTCCTGAGAGACATAGGTTTCCTCCCCATGTTTTTGCTCCTTCGTTATTTTTTATGTGAAGCCATGCTTACAGATTCATATGAATCACTGGAAATATTATTCTGCCTCATCCTAATGGTATTAGAAACATCTGTTCAAATACTGATGTTGATCCTAACAATCCAAACTTTCTAGCTCACATTAGGGAGAAAGTATCAAATCTGAATCATCATGATCGTTTTGTGATACTCATGTTAGAAAAAAATACACATTAAGCCAGCCATGGACTACAAAGGAGGAAATTTAGTTAGTATGGGACATGATACCACTACTCTTGCAACAGCTGCTCATGTGTTTATGGTGCAAGGTGTAATTTCATCATTTAAAGATGTTGTCCACATCTTGCCTGTAAATAAAATAACTGCTGACCAGTTGTTCAATGTAATAAAAGAACGTATTGTTCCGACAATAACTCAATTAATAGAAAATCTGTTAGTAATTTTGCATATCCACCACAACTAAGTATTGCTTACCCACACCCTTCAGATCATTCCAGACCCTTGTTTTATGTTATAGACCCAGTACACATATATAAATGCATCAGATATAGCTGGGTGAATTTGAAACATGGACTTCCGACATTTTGCTTCCCCAGCTTCGAAAACACGTCTGTAAGAATGCAAGCTTCATTTTCTGCAGTTAGGCCCATATTTGACATTGTAATGAACAAATTATTGAAATTTGTGTGTGGTTTAAGTATGAAAGCTCTGTGGTTCTCTTCATTAGGAAAACCAAAACTAAAGCTTGTTTGTCAAATTTTCAATGGCACCATCAAGTATAGTTTACTGGAGTTGGTCCTACAAATAACATTAAAAATTATAAAGGAACTGCTGAATTTACAAAAAAATAAGCACATGGGGGAAAATTGGGAATGTTAAGTCCCCTTTTAAAGGCCTTAGACTTAGAGAGGAAATGGAAAACTCTCTAACAAGCCACAAGGATGATGAGAAGTGTAAATTTCTAGAAAATTTTCTAAATTGGCTGGACAACTAGAGCTCCATGGATTTGTCAAGTGGTAAGCTCAGTAAGGAAACACACTCTGCACTCAAGCTTACAATATATGCATTATTGGAACTGAGAACGTATTGCCCATCAGAACTTAAAATGTTATACATGGTGCCTGAAAAATTTCAGACTGATGCCTTGGAAGCCAGGTTTGGATTGTGTCGACAGCTACCTGGATCCCAGTACCATGTGTCAATGAGGGAAATATTTGAGGCAGAGAAACAGCTGAGGTTATCAACATGTTAGAGTTATCTGTAGAAAGTAGCTCAGCCAAGAAAATTGCAATTAGATCTCTACGTAGCTGTGGTCAGTCTCAGTGTCTTGATGTTGCTTGTGACATCTCAGCATCAGGTATTTGTAAGTTAAGTGTTAGTCAATATTGCTACTCACCATATAGCAGATATGCTGAGTCGCAATAGGCACAACAAAAAGATCCACACAATTATAGCTTTTGGCCATTAAGACCTTTGTCAGCTACACACACACACATATACGCACACACACACAGTCTCAGATGACTGAAACCAAACTGCAAGTAGCAGAATCAGTGCATGATGCGAGTGGCGACTGGGTGGGGGTAAGCAGGAGGCTGGGGTGGTGAGGGGGAGGGATAGTATGGAGGGGGTGGCAGACAGTGAAGTACTGCAGTTTAGACGGAAGGCAAGAGGGGAGGGGGTGGGGAAGTAGCGGAAAGGAGAGAAATAAAAAGAAATTAAAAGACTGGGTGTGGTGGTGAAATGACAGCTGTGTAGTGCTCAAATGGGAACATCCAGCCCCAGATGGGTTAGGACAGTGACTTACGAAGGTTGAGACCAGGAGAGTTATGGGAATGCAGGATGTATTGCAGGGACAGTACCAAACTGCGCAATTCAGAAAAGCTGGTGTTGGTGGGAAGGATCCATATGGCAGAGGCTGTGAAGCAGTCATTGAGATGAGGGATATTATGTTTGTCAGCTTGTTCAGCAATACAGTGTTCCACCTGTTTTTTGGCCGCAGTTTGTCGGTGGCCATTCATGTGGGCAGACAGCTTGTTGGTTGTCATGCCTACATAGAATGCAGCACAGTGGTTGCAGCTTAGTTTGTAGACCATATGACTGGCTTCACAGGTAGCCCTGCCTTTCATGGGATAGGTGATGTTAGTAGCTGTACTGGAATAGGTGGTGGTGGGAGGATGTATTGGACAGGTCCTGCATCTAAGTCTATTACAGGGATTCGGAGCTGGGTTTGTGGAAAGTATATTGTGAAGGTTCGGTGGAGGTCGGAGTACCACAGTAGAAGGGGTGGGAAGGATAGTGGGCAGGACATTTCTCATTTCAGGGCAAGACGAGAGGTAATCGAAATCCTGGTGAAGAATGTAATTCTGTTGCTCCAGCCCCGGATGGTACTGAGTTACAAGGGGAATGCTCCTCTGTGGCCGAACTGTGGGACTTTGGTAGGTGGTGGGAGACTGAAAAGATAAGGCACAGGAGATTTGTTTTTGTAGAAGGTTGGGAAGGTAATTATGGTCAGTGAAGGCTTCAGTGAGACCCCCGGTATATTTGGAGAGGGACTGCTCGTCACTGCAGATGCGATGACCATGGGTGGCTAGGCTGTATGGAAGGGACTATTTCGTATGGAATGGGTAGCAGCTGTCAAAGTGGAGATATTGCTGGTGGTTAGTTGGTCTGATATGGATGGAGGTACTGATGTAGCCATCTCTGAGGGAGAAGTCAATATCTAGGAAGGTGGCTTGTTGGGTTGAGTAGGAAAAGGTGAAGCAAATGGGGGAGAAGTTATTGAGGTTCTGTAGGAATGTGGATAGGGTGTTCTCACCTTCAATCAGATAGCAAAGATGTCATCAATGAATCTGAACCAGTTGAGGGGTTTAGGATTCTAGGCTTTTAGGAAGGATTCCTCTAGATGTCCCATGAATAGGTTAGAATAGGATGGTGCCATGCGGGTTCCCATAGCTGTACTGCGGATTTGTTTGTAGGTAATGCCTTCAAAGACGGAGACTAGGAAGGAGGTTGTTGGTTTGGAGTCCATAGGGCGTCTGGAAAGGTAGTGTTCGATAGCAGTAAGGCCATGGGCATTAGGGATGTTAGTGTACAGGGAGGTGGCATCAAAAGTAATGAGCAGGTCACTGTGTCGTAAACGGACAGGAACTGTGGATAGTCAGTGGAGGAAATGGTTGGTATCTTTTATATAGGAGGATAGATTACAGGTAATAGGTTGAAGGTGGTGGTCTATGAGAGCTGAGATTCTCTCAGGTGGGACACAGTAGCCTGCCACAATGGGTCATCCTGGGTGGTTGGGTTTATGGACCTTAGGAAGCATGTAGAAGGTGGGGGGTGTGGTGAGTGGTAGGGGTAAGTAGACAGATGGACTCTGGGGAGAAATTCTGGGATGGGCCTAAGGATTTGAGTAGTGACTGGAGATCCTGCTGGATTACTGGAATGGGGTCACTGTGGCAGGGTTTATAGGTGGAAGTATCTGACAGCTGACGGAGTCCTTCCACCAGGTAATCCTTGTGATTCAAAACAACGGTGGTGGAGCCTTTGTCTGTAGGTAGGATTATAAGGTCAGGATCAGTTTTTAGATGGTGGACTGCAGTTCTTTCAATAGATGTAAGGTTAGTTTGAATGTTGAGGGATTTGGGGAATCATGGTCAGGCAAGTTTCGAGGTTAAGAAACTCTGGAAAGTTAACAGGAGGTGGTGTGGAGGTAGTGGGAGCAGATCACGGTTGGATAGAGCAGTGAACTGAGTTAGACAAGGTTCAGTATTGGTATTTGGTTGAGTGTGGCTGGTAGGGTTGGTGGCGAAAAAGTGTTTCCACTGTAGGGACCGGGAGAAGGAGAAAAGGTCTTTAACAAGTCCTGCATGATTGAATTTGGGAGTGGGGCAAAAGGTGGGGCCTTCGTAAACGACTGATATTTCTGTGGCACTAAGGCTTCTGGTGGAAGGGTTCACGACTGTGTTGCGAGCCTGTTTAGGTTCTGGGTTCTGTGTGGTGGAGGGAAGGAGTTTTAGAGGGTGGGGTAAGTGTAGTAGGTCTGTGAGACGGGGATTTGTCAGCTATGAGGGGACGTGGTGGAGGTTTGGAGGTTGTTGTAGAGTTGGTGGGCAGTGGTACTCCGAGGCCAGAATAGGAAGAGAGCAGGATGGAGACCTTTTTGATGTGGGAGAGAAGGTGCTGCAAGGAGGACTGGGCGTGGTTTATGCGGTTTTGCAGGTCTATGTTGGTGAGGGCTAAGGAATGGTGGAATCTGAACAGCTGGAGGCCATTGTGGAAGAACAGGTGACAGTTGGAGATGGGTAATTTGATGGTAAGGCCATTTGGGGGCATTCCGTGAGCCAAGCAGCAATGCATGGACAGTGTATGGAACTGTGCTCTGGCTAGGGATACGGAAAATTTTCCGTATTGACACAGATGGGAGGAGCAAGGATCCATGGTGGAGGAAAAAAATGCGTAAAAATACGTAAATAAACTATTAGGAAAAATCACGAAAAGAATGAAACAGATGAAGTACGAGAAAACAAGATGAAATCAGAGCAAATAGGTAAATAGTGAAAGGCGAAAACCAACTGAAATTGGCGTGAAGACACATTGCGATCAAAGAAAAAATAAATAAAATGATTGTAAAGTGGCTTGCAGGTGGATAAGTAAGATGAAGGGGGCAGCACATGTGATTAGATTAGGTGAAGTTAGTAGGTGCGAACTGGAATAGAGAGGAGAAGGAGTGTAGGGACTGTGGTTGTTGTGAGCGGACGCAAGGAGAATTGGCCACTCTTCGGGGGCAGGTGGAGGCTTTGTCTGTTAGGCTCATCGAGCTCGAGGCGCAGGCGTCGGCTCGTAGTGGCGTTGGGGCAACTGTGGTGAGACCTATGCCTACTTCGGTGGCCTTGGAATCACATGGAACCCCTGATGTCGCTGCGTCTTCCGGCAGTGAGCATCTTACCGGTCAGCCATCACTCCAGGGTGAATGGCGGACAGTGGTGGGCTCGCGCGTGCCTGGCCGAAAGGCGAAGGTGGGATCTGGCCGCGTGGCAGCTGCCTTACCCCTTTCCAACAGGTACGGGGTGCTTCCTAGTGGTGATGACATCGTTTCCGAGCCACCACAGGATGCCTCGCCTGTTGGGCCAGTGGCCGATTCTCCGGCAAGGTCCCGACAGTCACAGAGGGCGGGCCTATTAGTTATAGGGAGCTCCAACGTTAGGCGGGTTATGGAGCCCCTCAGGAAAATAGCGGGTAGGTCGGGGAAGAATGCCAGTGTGCACTCGGTGTGCTTGCCGGGGGGTCTCGTCCGTAATGTGGAGGAGGCCCTTCCGGCAGCTATTGAACGCACTGGGTGTGACCGGCTGCAGATAGTAGCACATGTCGGAACGAATGACGCCTGCCGCTTGGGTTCTGAGGCCATCCTTGGTTCCTTCCGGCGGCTGGCTGATTTGGTGAAGACAACCAGCATCGCACGCGGAGTGCAAGCTGAGCTTAATATCTGCAGCATAGTGCCCAGAGTCGATCGCGATCCTCTGGTTTGGAGCCATGTGGAGGGTCTAAACCAGAGGCTCAGACGACTCTGCGACTATAATGGTTGCAAATTCATCGACCTCCGTTATTGGGTGGAGAACTGTAGGGCCCCCCTAGACAGGTCAGGCGTGCACTACACACCGGAAGCAGCTACTAGGGTAGCAGACTACGTGTGGCGTGCACACGGGGGTTTTTTAGGTTAGAGGGACCCCCCCTTGGGCGAAACGATAAAATACCTGACGGCTTACCAGAGAGGACATTATCATCGTTGATAAAGAACGTCCGTCCTCAGAGACCAAAAACAGGAAAAGTTAACGTAATATTGGTAAACTGCAGGAGTATCCAGGGCAAGGTTCCTGAATTAGTATCTCTTATTGAAGGAAATAGTGCGCATATAGTGTTAGGAACGGAAAGTTGGTTAAAACTGGAAGTGAACAGTAACGAAATCCTAGACACAGAATGGAATATATACCGCAAGGATAGGATAAACGCCAATGGTGGAGGAGTATTTATAGCAGTAAAGAATTCAATAATATCCAGTGAAGTTATTAGCGAATGCGAATGTGAAATAATCTGGGTTAAGTTAAGTATCAAAGGTGGGTCAGATATGATAGTCGGATGCTTCTATAGACCACCTGCATCAGCAACCGTAGTAGTTGAGCGCCTCAGAGAGAACCTGCAGAACGTCGTGAAGAAGTTTCGTGATCATACTATTGTAATAGGGGGAGACTTCAATCTACCAGGTATAGAATGGGATAGTCACACAATCAGAACTGGAGCCAGGGACAGAGACTCTTGTGACATTATCCTGACTGCCTTGTCCGAGAATTACTTCGAGCAGATAGTTAGAGAACCAACTCGTGAAGCTAACGTTTTAGACCTCATAGCAACAAATAGACCGGAACTTTTCGACTCCGTGAATGTAGAAGAGGGTATCAGTGATCATAAGTCAGTGGTTGCATCAATGACTACAAGTGTAATAAGAAATGCCAAGAAAGGAAGGAAAATATATTTGCTTAACAAGAGTGATAGGGCACAAATCGCAGAATATCTGAGTGACCACCATCAAACGTTCATTTCTGAGGAAGAGGATGTGGAACAAAAATGGAAAAAATTCAGAAACATCGTCCAGTACGCCTTAGATAAGTTCGTACCGACTAAGGTCCAAAGCGAGGGGAAAGATCCACCGTGGTATAACAATCATGTACGAAAGGTACTACGGAAACAAAGAAAGCTTCATCATAGGTTTAAGAGTAGTCGAATCATAGCTGATAAGGAAAAGCTGAACGAAGCGAAAAAGAGCGTAAAGAGAGCAATGAGAGAAGCATTCAACGAATTCGAACATAAAACATTGGCAAACAATCTAAACAAGAACCCTAAAAAGTTTTGGTCATATGTAAAATCGGTAAGCGGATCTAAATCCCCTATTCAGTCACTCGTTGACCACGATGGCACCGAAACAGAGGACGACCGAAGAAAGGCAGAAATACTGAATTCAGTGTTCTGAAACTGTTTCACTGCGGAAAATCGTAACACGGTCCCTGACTTCAGCCGTCGCACGGATGCCAAAATGGAAAATATTGAAATAAACGATATCGGAATTGAAAAACAACTGCTATCACTTAGTAGCGGAAAAGCATCCGGACCAGACGAGATACCCTTAAGATTCTACAGTGATTATGCTAAAGAACTTGCCCCCTTTCTATCAGCAATTTATCGTAGATCGCTGGAAGAACGTAAAGTACCTAGCGACTGGAAGAAAGCGCAGGTCGTTCCCATTTTCAAGAAGGGTCATAAATCAGATGCGAATAATTATAGGCCTATTTCGCTTACGTCAATCTGTTGTAGAATAATGGAACATGTTTTGTGTTCTCGTATTATGACGTTCTTAGATAATACAAATCTCCTTCATCATAACCAACATGGATTCCGCAAACAGAGATCATGTGAAACTCAGCTCGCCCTATTTGCCCAAGAAATTCACAGTGCCGTAGACACTGGCGAGCAGATTGATGCCGTATTCCTGGACTTCAGGAAGGCATTTGATACGGTTCCGCACTTACGTTTAGTGAAAAAAATACGAGCTTACGGAATATCGGACCAGGTTTGTGATTGGATTCAGGATTTCCTAGAAGAAAGAACACAACATGTCATTCTTAACGGTTCAAAATCTGCAGATGTAGAGGTAATTTCGGGAGTACCGCAGGGAAGCGTGATAGGACCTTTATTGTTTAAAATATACATAAATGACTTAGTTGACAACATCGGTAGCTCCGTGAGGCTATTTGCAGATGACACGGTTGTCTACAAGAAAGTAGCAACATCAGAAGATTTGTACGTACTCCAGGAGGACCTGCAGAGGATTAATGCATGGTGCGACAGCTGGCAGCTTTTCCTGAACGTAGATAAATGTAATATAATGCGCATACATAGGGGCAGAAATCCATTCCAGTACGATTATGCCATAGGTGGTAAATCATTGGAAGCGGTAACGACCGTAAAATACTTAGGAGTTACTATCCGGAGCGATCTGAAGTGGAATGATCACATAAAACAAATAGTGGGAAAAGCAGGCGCCAGGTTGAGATTCATAGGAAGAATTCTAAGAAAATGTGACTCATCGACGAAAGAAGTAGCTTACAAAACGCTTGTTCGTCCGATTCTTGAGTATTGCTCATCAGTATGGGACCCTTACCAGGTTGGATTAATAGAAGAGATAGACATGATCCAGCGAAAAGCAGCGCGATTCGTCATGGGGACATTTAGTCAGCGCGAGAGCGTTACGGAGATGCTGAACAAGCTCCAGTGGCGGACACTTCAAGAAAGGCGTTACGCAATACGGAGAGGTTTATTATCGAAATTACGAGAGAGCACATTCCGGGAAGAGATGGGCAACATATTACTACCGCCCACATATATCTCTAGTAATGATCACAACGAAAAGATCCGAGAAATTAGAGCAAATACGGAGACTTACAAGCAGTCGTTCTTCCCACGCACAATTCGTGAATGGAACAGGGAAGGGGGGATCAGATAGTGGTACAATAAGTACCCTCCGCCACACACCGTAAGGTGGCTCGCGGAGTATAAATGTAGATGTAGATGTTCATGTGGGACAGGAAGGTACAGGTCGTTGTGGAAGAAGGGGTGGCAACCAGAGATGGGTAATTTGATGGTAAGGCGATTAGGTGGGATTTCATGAGCCAAGCAACAACGCAGGATTAGTTTGTGGGACTGGGATCTGGTTAGGGATAAGGAAACTTTTCCGTATTGACGCAGATGGAAGGAGCAAGGATCCACGGTGGTACAAAAAACGCGAAAAATTACGCTAAAAAAAGACTTACTTCCAAAAATTTCCCCAAAAATACACCCAAATACGCGTGAAAAATCACGGAAAGGACGAAATGGGTGCACAAGGGGAAAAAACGAGATGAAATCTGATGAGGACGACGATAGCGGAAGGCGACGACTCACTAAAATTGGCGAGAAGTCACAAGGATCAAAATAGAGAATAACTAACAATTAATAAATATTACTGTGGGTGGCAGGTTTGAGGATGGATATGCATAAATAAGGGGACAGCAGATGTGACTGGATGAGGTGGATTTAACTGGTGCAAAAAGGGATAGAACGGAGAAAGTGGGGGGGGGGGGGGAGGAGGGTTTCGTAGGTACATATACAAGATCATGTGACATCAGAAAGGTGCGGGAGATCACACGCAAAAATACGGGAACTGACGCAGGGAGTGTGGTTAGTTTGAAAGGATAGGATTAATTATAGTGGAGGTTAGTAATGTGGGACAAAAGATGCTCCACCAACAATCAGTATGGTCTTGAGGCCGCCTTTTGGGCGCGGCCGAGACGGTTGATACAGTTGGCTCATAGGTATAGTGTCCAGGATCGTTTGGTTTGTAAGGCAAACACAGGAAAGAAAAGAAAGAAGGATGGACATCGAGTATAGCCATGCAAGAGAAAATAGTGACAAAGGGAAACAGCACAGAGTTAGGATGGAAGTAAAACCGTCAGGCAAAAACCAAACAATGGAAAATCCAGGATGGAATGTAACAATATTAGGGAAGGAAAGTTGCTACTGGATTATTCATTGTTTGATTAAGTGTTAGTCAATGTGATTTGGAACTTAACGGTCCAGTATTACCAGTGCATTCATTGGTGGATACTGTTGCTATAGCACAATAAAGAAGGTAAAGTGTGGTAACTGTGCTGAGTTTCTAATAATAGATAAGCACCTGGCATGTGGTGTTGAGCACTAACTAATTACAGATCTGTATAGAGGTGGCTTATGATATCCACAGAAAATGCCATTGATGATAGTAATGTATTCCTTTTGTTTAATGCGAAAACTACTATGAACACTGTGATTCCTTTGTCAGGATTCAAAATCAATGGCAAACATCATGTAAATTAATTCTTGATTGTGTCATGGCCAATGACGGTTTTCCAGTAGATGTCTGTGATAAACATGCAGCACATGAATTGTGTAGACCTGCTGTTTGGACAGTTATTAATATTTTGATTAATAATTGTTGTAAAATGGAAAATGACAAGATGTATAGGTCTTTAAACAAAAGGAAATTGAAAACTGTGGTGGAAGGTCATTTTTCAAACAAAGGAGTAAAAAGAAATGTACATAATTTTCACTAGTAGTTATCCACCTTTGTTAACTTCACTAAGCAAGTTTTCGGTACTAACTACAGTACATATAAGCTCTCCTTGTACATATTTATATATTCAGCTCAGATGTTACAAAATTTTCACCATTTTCAATATAGAGAGAATATACTTTGTGCCTACTATATTACTGTAATGAGTATTACTTAGTGGAGTGTATGGTGGTGAGTGAGCTGTTAAGTATTAAGAGAAAGGACTGATAAGTGTATCTAGACGTAACTGTTTATCATGTTCCTCCTATTACATATTTTCAATGTGTTTTAAAATATTGTTGTACTTGTTATTCCCATACCTGTGACTCACGTCTCTGATGTAAAATAGTCTTATTTTAAATACTGTGCAAATGTCAAATAGTTAGTGTGGGTGCAGGATGGTGTGGTTGTGCAGTTAGGTGCTAAGAGAAGGGGGAGATAAGTGTCATTAGTCATAATTTCTCCCCTTGTTCATGTTATAATTTTTAATGTTATTTGTTTTCTGATATCCAATAGAACATTTAACAGTTTTCTAATTTCTATTGTTCTTTGAGTGCTACTTTCCTTAAGAAAAAGATGTGTGCTGTAGCTGACACTTCTTATCCAATTTGTTTGACTCTTATCATTGATGTCAGGTGATGTGGTTTCAGATAGTATGCAAATGTCAAATAGCATGGGTGTGGGATGGTGTGAGTTGTTAGGTGGTAAGATGAATGGAAGATAAGTGCATCTAGCCATAATTTCTTGTCTTATTCCCCCTATTGTTTTCACTGTGGAATATTTGGTTTCTGATGTCCACTAGGTTATTCACGAGATGTCTATTTTCTATTATTTTTATTAGAGTTTTCCTTTCTGGATGGATGAGGGGTGTTGTCCCCAAATCTTTGACTCTTGTCCCTGATTGGAAGTGTTACCGTGTTAGTTTCTTTCATGGTCCATGGATCATTTTGCACAATAAACCACAATGATTTGGAATGAGTCATTTTAAATTCACATTGCAAATTAATTTGTACATATCGCTACATGCTGAAGATTTATAAGTGTATTAGCCATGCAAATCTGAAATGAGCTGTTCCAAACTTGGGACCTGATATGTTGTCTATTTTTCTGCGAAATAGTCTGCTGGTCATAAGCACCACTTTTCATTTTGATATTTGAACTACTAAATTCCTGGATTCCTAATGTTTTAATATTTACTTTTTCTTAGTTCTGGTGCCTTTTTTGTGCTGCATTGTGAGTTTTTTGAACATGTTACTTACTGTGTGTATTCACCCTAATATTTAGACAGGTCTTTTTCTGCTATATAGCATATATTATTAATTAAAAGATAAAGCTGTTTCATCCCTCGAACAATCTGATTGTAGTTTTCCACTGAAAGCATAAAAAGCTTAACAACCAATGAAATTCAGTTTAAGAGATGCCTAAAGGATTTATTGGTGGCCAACTCCTTCTACTCCATTGATGAATTTCTTAGTAGAACCAACTGATTTGTGTGTGTGTATATACATAAGTACAATATAACTTCTACACCATTTCAGTGCAGTAATGTGTTCATTGGAAATAAGTATTATAGTAGTTGTAATACACGTTTAGTACCTTATAAATAAATAAATAAACTTTCTTTATTTTAAATTCAGTGCATTAGTATTTGTAAAATGATTCTTTCATACAGTGCTCATTAAAAAAGGACGATCATTCCACTTAGGACCTGTGGAATGGTACATTAGTTTATTTGTGTGAGTTGCAAATATTTGTCATGTATTGTGGTTTTTCTGACATGTTCTACATCCTGAACGACCTCCTCATTACAGATCAATTGGAATGAAAGTAAATCTAATCTAATCTAATCTAAAAGCAGCATACTCTTATTTCACATTCAAGATGCAATGATAGCAACTTTACTGTCTCTGAAATGGCTCTCATTCATGTTGCTTATTATCTGCCACTCTGTCATTTTCTAGAGTTTGGTGAGAAGTATTTGCATGTCTTTGACCATGTGCTATGTTGATCCTGCTTTGAAAGTTAATTGTTGTTGGACAGTGATTCTTGTATCTCCTTTAGATGTCATAAATTTGGATTGTCTTGTTTTTCGTTCTCTATTATGTGAAATTTATTTTTGTATAGAAGTCTGTTAGTTTGACGTGATCTCCCATTTGTAAACTTAAATCTATTATCCTTCCTACATATTTTGCTGTGCCAATCAGCGCAAGAATTGAGAATCACACTGTTAATGTTTAAGATGTTTTGTAGAAGAAACTTTGCTATCTAGAAATGCAAATGTGATATAGTTTGAGTAATTATTAACATCTGTCCTTACATGAACTACTAAGAAGCTGTGGCATCAGTCATTATGTCTGTGAAACGAACATAGAAGATGAAAACAAGGTTACAAATGGTTCAAATGGCTCTGAGCACTATGGGACTTATCATCTGAGGTCATCAGTCCCCTAGAACTTAGAACTACCTAAACCTAATTAACCTAAGGACATCACACACATCCATAACCGAGGCAGGATTCGAACCTGCGACGGTAGCGTTTGAATGGTGCCAAACTAAAGCAGCTAGAACCGCTCAGCCACTCCGGCCAGCAACAAGGTTACATTCATGAGGACTGCAACTTTGTAACTCTGTGTAATGTTTCCATAAGTGTAATGTAGCTTTTATTGTTAGGGTAATTCTGGGCTGTTTCATGCAATTCATAGATACTTCTGTATGTTGTGGTTGTGCTCATAGGTTTGGTGAGAGTTATCAGTAATCTTTTTCCCACTTCTATTGTTTACAGTTGTCTTCAACCCATATATTTGAAATATGTTGTGGGTGTGTATTATGATTTGTTGAACATGTGTATGCTGTATATCCTGCAATTTCGCTTGTGTCAATGTTACAAGAATGAAACTGTGTCAGTGTAAATAAAAACTTTGGTACAATTGAAGGGGGCGCTGGAAGAAAATGTTAGCCACCAATTAAGGATTAAACTGAAAGCGTTATCTGTTGTTTCCCAATACACAGCGTTCTGTGAGGTAGTTGTTTCATGTGTACCATCAGAATGCACTGCCTACTCTGTTTATGTCCTTGTCTTTAAAATTAATGAAACATGCCACAAGCAATAACTCAAAATATGCTGTTGTTAGTTAGCACTTTGTTCCGCCATCTGCTGGAGTGTCATATCTTATTTTACATCTGAAATACCATAGAAAAAAAGAAATTGCTTTAAGTCTCAGTAATGTCATTACTTACAGCTCGACAGCTTTTAGTGCCTGGAATTTTTAAGCATCCAAAGTTGTGTTAAGCGCAAAAAATTTTCATGATTCTATAACTGACACACCTGAAAACAGTAAATGATTCTGCATTTTTCCCCGAGAAAACAAATCAACTCGCAGTAATTTCCTTTACAGTCAAGCTTGATAGTCTTAATGTATTTTACTGTCTTATATTTTTCTGTTCCTAAAACTGTGTTAACGTAACGATTCGGCGAAAGGCTGGGTTGAGGCTAAGTGCCTCGCCTGAATTGAGTGACGTTATAGTTGAGTTGTGAGGCCTTGCCGTTTAGGTGGCGTTGGTTAGGCTACGCTTCCCTCGAAAGTACGCTGTGACGTTACAACTATTTCATAAAATACTCACCAGAGGACCTATTTCGTCGTTCATCGCAGATCGTCATAAAATGCCGAAGTTTAGTTTAAAGCTGTTTGCGATGATTGCTATTGTACCTTGATGATGAGGAACAGAGAGAAAAAAACAGTCTGAGTTAGAAAAATGTTAAAAACTCACGACGATGAAGGCGAGTTTCACAATATTTACAAGGCATTAATGTGGAATTAGATTCTGAGCTCTTTGAAGGCTGTATTTATGGTACTGCACTTTGGCTTCCATTTGGCGCTTGGAAGAAAGCTTCTGCACCAGGAGAGCTAATTCATATGCTTGTCTGTGGTCCTTTCCAAACGTTCGAGTCTGGATATCGCTACTTTGTTTTATACATACATCAAAAAAACTTTAGCAACACCTCGGTTCCGAGAACCTGTACAGAACACTGGAATAGAGATCAACATAAACATTATTTCCACCCTTTTTTTTGCTCATGAAAACCACACATTGCATGTTGTGCCACCATACAGCGAGACCTTCTGAGGTGATGGTCCAGATTGCTGTATACATCGGTACTTCTAACAACCAGCAGTACATCCTCTTGCATTGATACATGCCTGTATGCGTCGTGACATACTATCCACAAGTTCATCAAGGCACTGTTGGTCCAGTTTGTCCCACTTCTCAACGCCGATTCGGAGTAAATCCCTCAGAGTGGTTGGTCGGTCACGTCGCCCATAAACAGCCCTTTTCAATCTATCCCAGGTATATTCGATAGGGTTCATTTCTGGAGGATATGCTGGCCACTCTTATCCAGTGATGTAGTTATTATGAAGGAAGTCATTCACAAGATGTGCACGATGGGGACATGAATTGTCGTCCATGAAGACGATTGCCTCGCCAATATGCTGCCGATATGGTTGCACTGTTGGTTGGAGGATGGCATTCACGTATCGTACGGCCATTACGGCGACTCTATGTCCGTACATCGCTTTGGTTCACTCTGAGATGCCTGCACACTTTCGTTGTTGAGAGCTCTTCCTAGCTTATGCGATCGAACCCCGGTATTGACCATCTAGGCATGACTGATCTACAGACAAGACGATCCGTGTACTCCTTCATGATGGAATGACTGTAAATGACCGTCTGTCATACCCCTCCATCTAATAGGTGCTGTTCATGCATGGTTTGGGCGGTTTAGGGACATCTCTGAAGAGTCAAAGGGACTGTGTTTGTGATACAATATCCACAGTCAACGTCTGTCTTCAAGAGTTCTGGGAATTGATGTGAGGCAAAACTTTTTTTTGTGTATGTAAAGAAATTGCTGCGGGACACTTCGTCAAGAAAAAATCAGAAGTTCCTAATAAACTAAGGCAATGTATATTTGAAACAAAGGCTGCTAGGTGTACAATAAAACAATAAACAACAGTAAACAGCAGTAAACAGAAAAGAGAGATTCTTCAGAAGGACGACATAATCCAAAGCGTCACTATTCCATACATTCCACAGCAAATGAATACAATGAAAGAGATAATCGTACTCCTGTTGAAACAGCAGCGCTATGATGCATGCTCATGGAAACATTACTCATTCGTTTTGAGCTGGAGTGACAAATTCTGTGCATACATCCTGAAACGAATTCGACCCGCCAGACGGTAGGGAGATATCCACAAGAAATATGGTATCGAAACAAGCCTGGTTTGAAGCATCTATGTATAATAAGTTCTAAATGTTATATTTACAATCCAAAACGATTAGGGGTGAAATTGTATTGAATAGCAGTAAAAGAGTTTCTGATTGGCTATCACCATTATGATGATTGTTGGATCTGGTGTGAAGAAATTCGTCAGATTATGTGATTTTTGAAGAGCAAAATATGCGAGAGGAAAGTTCATTAGTTCCTATGGCTGTTGTTCTCCCTCATCGGAAGTCTTAAGAGTCATCAGACGAAATTGAGAGCAAAGTGAAATTTAGCGTTCCATGAGAAAATAATTTCTGTAGATATGGTGAGTTAAAGGATAAAACTGTAGAGAAATTAGAACAAAATGAGTTTATGGTTATGATGATTTACAGGATGGAACTGTTGAGTAATTAAAATTATCTGATGATGAAAGGAAGAGACCACAAATGCATGAACAAAACATAGAAAAAGACCTCAACACTACATAATACAGTTAACGACCTTTAAGGAATCAGAATGTTATTGTGATGTCGTGAATTTTAGTCAGCAAGACAGATGGAAAGAAGCAATTTATCAATAAATGGCGGCACATCGAGAAAATGGAACTTGGACTTTGGAAGATTTACCTTCTGGAAAAAGAGAAATTCCATGTACATGGATCTACAAACCGAATACAGATACTGATAGATTGTTTGACAGTTTCAAGGCAAGGTTGGTTACCAAAGGATTTTCTCAAAGAAAAGTAATTATTATGAACAAATACTCCCTGTGGTGAAAATGATGACTATTCAAATATTACTCTGTATTGCCACCAACGGTATGATATACATTGCACAAATAAACGTGACTACAGTTTTTCTTTAGGGTGACCTGAAGGAAGTGGCATTTCTGACACAGCCTGAAGATTATAATGATGGTTCTAGAAAAGTATGTGAATTAAAGAAAGGCTCATATGGCCTGAACCAGACACCTGTTGCTGCAACGAGAGATTCACTGATTACATCATGGAATTAGGATTTAAGAGTAGAGAAGCAGTTCCCTGCCTTTTTATGAGACAGAAAGGTTCTTACAAGATTTTCTTCATGCTCTATGTTGATGATGGATTATTTGTGGCAAACAATGACAGCAAATTTGAAAAATTTATGAAAGATTTTGACAGAGAATTCGAAATAAAACCAAACCCTGAATCATATTTGTAAACATTCGAAATTGATAGAAAAGAAGATGGATCTATTCAGGACTTTCAGACTCAATATATCAGTAAGGTTTCGGAGCGCTTTGGCGTGAACGATTGTTGACCTATTATAACTCCAATTATGACAGGGAAATGGCATGAAAGAGAACTCTATCAACATGGAATATGCTTACTATCCTGGTCAATGAAGACAAAAATGGGCGAATAGGGGGAAAATTAATGTGTTCCTAAATTTTTGGACAATGGCAGGAAGTGAGCGTCATGAAATACACACTAAAAATCCCCAACTGTGGAGTATCATCATTCATGCACAGAGGTGTTTAAAGCTCACTTTTTTATGTTTTTCTTGAACAATTCGCGAACTGTGGCTTCTAGAGAAAATGTTTCCCAGGACAAAATACGTTAAATTTCGTACAAAAAATCCTGCACAGTTTCTGTGGGAAAATCGTAAATTATTAAAAGTAGTGTTTTAAGATATATAAATAATGTTTATTTTTGAATGAAGTGGATTAATACCAAATATTAAATGACTGTACCATATCTAAAAGCACTAGAGCTATATTGAGCGATAAATTGTGTTCTGGAGGTGTGACTTATGGTAATAGGAGGGAATCAGGGTGCCAGGTAGAAGTGTGAGTGAAAACAGATCTCAGAATGAGGCCACTTACTTCCCCCATTTGTGTGCCTGCAATACAAAGAACATGCAAGTGAGCACCCACGCTCTCTACACAACTATGTTGCAGGAAACAACTACACACTGTTCGCAATCAAACTGACCCTTCCGCACGGCCTCATAAATTACCAGTGATGCTGAGCGCAGACATGCCTCCAGAGTGTTTATTTTCCACAACATGTATTGTGTGTACACACCTCAGGAAGAGTTTATTTTTCACAAAATGTGTTAATGCTAAATGGAATACACATGTTAGTTATTTATGAAACTACATATACAAAAATAATCTATGTAAATCTCCATACAGCGCCTTGCACTGCAACTAGGGAAATTGATTGGTAGTCATCCTGTATGATTGTTGTGGCTTTCTTCTGGGAAAGATCAGTCCCCAACCATGAAAACTTCTTGCACACAAAATAATACACTGCACCCACCCCAGAATATACTATCCAGTCCTCTTATGTTAGTAGACAAAATAACTTCATTACGTTCATATTTAAATAATGGAATGAAGTTCAGTGTGTAAAGTGAGTACTCGTTTCACCATAGTTAAGACCGTTTTTATGTAAGATTTATTCCTATAAACAATGACTGAGAAGTGTTTAATTTGAGAGCGATGTCAGTCAACTACACAATGTTGGTGAGAAAGGAATATTGGACTGGCAAATGCCAGTCATTTGAGAAAGAATGGGAAAGCTGTTAGTTTCAGTAATTAAAAAACATTGTGTTGTTCATGCATCTTGTAGAAAAGGCTGCACCAGACCTAAGACAATTAATAGATTTCTAGGAGAGGTTGTTTCAGAGGAACCGCCTTCAATATCAGCTGAAGTCAAACGTCTGTGTTCAGCTGAAACGAAATTTCATTTTAGAACTAGCTGTCTGTTTTGTGTGCAGGCAGTTAATGATAAATTTTCTAATAAACGGAAGAAAAAAAACAGCAGTGAAAGGTCACAGCATTTGATCCTTCTGTTTTGCCAACATACTTGCAATTTGTGCAGAAGATAGGGAGGATGAATGGGGAGACACCATCCATAGACATATCTGCTCTGTTGGGTATTAACACACTGCAGATGCAAGATATCATGAGGACTGCTATAAATAGTTCGTTATAGTCTCAGCAATTAAATATAGAAAACTTGGGTGCTCTGAAAATAATGGAATTAATGGTCAATGGAGAAAATATTCAATTACATAGAAGGTAATAACGACTGCCAGTTCATCTCAAATGAGTTGTTGAAGACAGTCGAGTACAGATTGAGACAAAAATGTAGGACCATGATGTCTTCAGCACAAAATGTGGATGCTGAAAAGTGGGCATTATATATACCATGGTTTGTGGGACATGCCATGGTACATGTATGAATGGTGCACTGTTACTCGATCTTCAAGATGGTGAAGATGATGATACAATTATTAATTTATGAAATGTACTTATTAAAGATAAGATGTTATAAAATAACATCTAATGTAAATTTCCTATTACTTATAAGTTCAGTGGGCATTAAACATTAATTTTATTCCATTAAAACACTATGTTTAACAATTTGCTATTTTTCCATCCACTGCATCATGGTCGCTTTTAGTTCTAGCAAAGAAATAAATATAGGACCTTTTTGTAGGAAATTTAATGTAGTTTCATTTTGTACTGGGGAAAATTTTTGGCAGAAGCTGCAGTTTTCGCGTTATTCAAGAAAAACGTAAGAAAATAACCTTTTAACGTCTCTGCACTCCTGCCACTCTCACATACCACTTGGGACTACATAAATTTTTCCCCTAATTTTCTTTATTGGCTGACTGTACAGGCAAGCAGCTCGATTCTTGATGTACCTGATTTGTGGCACAAGACCAAACGCAGCATACATTTTTGGATTAGTTTCCAGAAATCTTAAAAATACAATAGAGCGTTATGTAAAGAGGCTGCAAAGAATCTTTCGCTATTTGAGTGGTGCATATGACTATTGTCTTATTTATAAAAGCGCTGAAGACATTCTTGAATGCTGTAGTGAATCCGGAGGAGTTTTAGGGACTTGACAGTCTACCTCAAGTTTTCTTCGCCTGTAATTTGGTGCTCTTGTCAGTTGGCTGAGTCAGCGCGAACTTCAGTTCCAATTTCTACTACAGAAGCTGAAGTTTAGCAGCTAGTGAAGCAGGATGAGATATTGTTTGGATCTAGAGACTTTTATCTGAACTTTTCCAGCTAAAGGATTTCAATCCTTGCCTATGAGTGCACAATGAAGTGCTGTTTGATTCACACACAATCCAAAATTTCACCAACCGGAAAAACATATTCGTCTCAGATACTTCTTTGTTTGAGAGTTGGTTTCAGCTAGAGAAATTCGTATTTAAGTAGCAAACACAGAAACTCTGGTTGTGGATTTATTAACAAAATCACTATTTGTGTCTGACTACAACAGTTGAGCCATAATATGAGAAGTGTGAATTATTAAATAAGTTAGAGTGTTAAAGTTCTTTGTTGTGAACAATTTTATTTAATAACTTGAATGATATTTAAGTATCTCTGTCTTACCAGACACAGAGTGTTTTACACTCTTTGCTGCAATAGAAGGGCTTATTATCGTTATTAAGCATTAATGTATACACTTTTATTAAAAATGTTTTTGAACACACTAGAACTTGTGTTATTCCCAAATAACCGAACAAATATAAAGGTAGAGGCATATTGGACAGAAACGAGCAGAACATCAACATATTTTGCTGCATATTCCAAACAGCATAAAATGCCATATTTATTAGGGCTGTAAGACTAAGGACTATAAATATTACTTGCAAACATTGCAAAGAACAATTTAGAAATGTCTATCCTTACTGCGCCAAGTGAATATTTTTATATTTATTTATTTATTCTCTTCCCATAGGTTCTAGCTCTTTTTCAGCTGAGAATATTTTTATGACTCCTTCAGGTTAAGGAAAATCTTGATTCCTTCAGCAAGAGGCATAAAATGTTCTACCACAACACCCATAAAAAGAGAACATAAAGAAATGTCCAAAACAAGAGACAGATTTCCAGTAATTACTCTGACAATGTTCAGATCACGAACCATGGAAGTGCAGGTCTAGCCACTGAAGAGCTTCAAGAAAAATATTTTAAGTGACCTAAAACTACGTCCACTAAATTTCATCTGGGGATTTTTTTACTGTGAATCTTGTGATTTACTGATCTTTCTGCAAAACTAGTAAATCTGCCAGAGAACTGAAATATCAGTGGTAGTGACATGGACCTATGGAAACAACTTAATATCTTCAATTTCTTTGTAACGTTACATATTACTTATAGGTAATGTATCAAGTTCCTAATTTTTGATGCAGTCTTTCCAGCCATAACTAGATGGACGACACAAGGCTAATTCACACCAGCCATCATGTCACATCACGACATGCATTCGAGATGGCGGCATTCATACTGAACATCAATGACCTGTCATTTTCACCACACTCAGTCATGTTGTAAGACTGGATTTCGTATTTTTGTTTTTCCTTAATCTTGATTTTATTATTGTGCTTTGTTTTTATGGCAAATTTCCTGCTCTGAGTGTTCTTCCACAAGCAGAGTCAGATATTTGACAGAAAAAAATTTAGGTTTCACAGTAACAGAACACACCTTCATGTAAATAAGAATATAACCAGATGAAGCAATTTTCACTAAATAACAATGTAAGTGAAAAAATTCAGCTACAAAGGAAGAGAAAAATACAGTTGTTTATAATGTCATTAGTTCTGTAAGAAAATAAAAAAGCACAATAGACAAGGTAAACATGCTCTAATAATTCCCTTTTAAATACTGTTTGATGTGTTGGTAAGTATATATCTCCATTATCAAGTAAATGTCCACTTCTTAACATCTTTTTTCACTTCCAGCCCTCTAAAACACAGAACTTATCAAGAATGTACGTTATGGATTTGCTTTGGCCATTAATAAACTTTATTGTTGTTAGTTCCTCGATTCCAATACTACAATCCAACTTTTTGTATCACTGATCGTAAGTCATGATCTCACTTTCACTGTTGAGTACTGAGTTAAGAGAATTGATGTGATGTGAAATAATGTGAATACACCCGGAAGTGGCGATGCTGTGAGATGACATGCTGGTCAGTATGAGTTCACCTAAAGTTGGAAAAATTTCTGAATCACATTTTCGGGTAATTTCAGTTGAGCTGGGGGATTTCACTGTTCATGTCTTAGCAGATCTTTAAAGGAATCAATTCTTAGTATGTCCTCTTCTTCAAAATGTGTCACACAGACCACTGATCTCATAGAAAGTATCCGATCTTACCTCAGAATTGCTTTATGTCTTGGACTTAGACCACTCTCTAATGTTAGTGTAGCGTACCTTACTGAAGCCGCCACATGCAGTGCAATGCTGTGTTTGCACTTAGTAAATGATGGCAACTATAGGATAAAGCGTTGAATATGCAACAGTTTAACAGATGCAAGTAATGTTGACAACAACTCTGCATCCCTGTATTTACAAAAAAGTTTGAAAATTAAATGGTTAGTGCCAGTTATATTGGAGATTGCAGTTAATGAAGTCCAAGCTTGTTGAAGATCAAATACCATAAAAAGAAGGTAGATAAAATTATTTTACACAAAAATAAAGTAAAGATTGAAAAATAAGCAAGAAAGACAGACGCAGAATAGATTCAAGTAATTATTAACCAGGAATTGAAAGTGAAAATCTTAGCGAATTACAAAACAAGCCTCATGCAACTAGACAGAAAACTAGGAAACTGCATCCATTTAAGATAGACTTGATTATTCAGTAGGAATTGGATGTATTGATTTATTTTGTTCTTTGGTTTCCTTTCATTGTCCATTGTCCTTTAAGTCATAGACCTGTATTGATACCCATCCCTGCAAGTGGTGTCCTTCAGTTCGTGAACAGTTGCCTCACTTCTCCATTGTGGTGTGGTAGGAACTTCCTCTATACTTGCCGGACGATGTGGCCGAATGGTTCTAGGTGCTTTAGTCTGAAACCGCATACTTCTACGGTCGCAGGTTCGAATCCTGCCTCGGGCATGGATGAGTGTGCTGTCCTTAGGTTAGTTAGGTTTAAGTAGTTCTAAGTTCAGGACTGATGACCTCAGATGTTAAGTCCCATAGTGCTCAGAGCCATTTGAACCATTTGAACCTCTATACTCAATGCTTGATGAGATCGCAGAGGAACTTACTCGCAACAAAAAATGTTAATACAATTTTTCTGTGTTCATGACAGTTTTGGAGATGCATATGAAACATCAGAACAGGGAGTTTCTCTTTCCCTTTTTGTTGGTCTGAACTAACATATTTCTCATGTTATTTGTTTGATTTGCTACATACACAACAAAGGAGTATTTTGGTTTCGTTCAAAGAGCCGACATGTTACCATTGATCGATTATGGAATCCTGATAGTTCTGTGCCCAATGAATCGTAATTAACGATGTCATTGGGTCAACATATGAACACACAGGGGTGGAGTTCAATGTTCAACAATGTATGATGAATCGTATGCTCCAACTCCTTTGTGTGTGCACGAGCATTGTGGTCTTTTGGCAGAGATGTCATTGAACATAATGCGAGCAGACATGCCTCTCAACCCCACTTTCTGTAAAGTGTCGTGGAAATCCAACCATTTAACATCTACTGGTAGTTTCACAGTCCATCTACCTCTTTCCTTAAAGGCTCACAATAGTAGCATGTGAACATTCGAGCAGCTTCTCCATTTTCAAGATAATCGTTCACAAGCTCTGTGTAATAATAATCTGTCCTTTGTGAAAGTCGTTTATCTCAATGGATTTCCCCATTTGCAGCCCATATCTTCTCAAGGGTGATCGTCTGTCTGTGTCTACTCCTCTTACATGTTTTGTTACTATGTCATGTGTCCGCAACGCCACCAAGCGGCATCCAATGTCACGGTGGGCCATACTCACAATGTTTCGTCTTATCAATGTATTGCTTTTCTTTTGTTTAGCCTTGTACGCTCCTGTGTGAAATGACTGTAGCGATCAGTTGAAAAGTTATGTCCACATATGGACATCCACAATTTTTACTAATGATGATTACCAGGACATGTTTGTTTACAGTTTGTGTAATGGTAATGCAGCCCCAGCTGAAAGGGAATACTTAGGGAGGTTTCTGCAGTGGTGCCATCCAAGGAGATGGGTGTTTCAAGCGCTTCACCAACATATGAGGGATACAGGAATACTACCAGGTGTGGAAGAATGAAATCGGAATTTCCTTATAGATGATGCTAGTCGTCAGTGTAGGGTCCATGAGACCGCGTCTCCAGCGCCATCTGCTTCCTGTAACGGCTGACGATGAATGTCAACATACAGTAACCCAAGCTCCTTACATCAGTATCTGTTTCAAACAAGTAAGCTTGTCGAGTTTTGTGCCTATAAATTACGGTTTGTGGATTGCATTGGTTTTCTGTTATCGTTTGAAGAAAACTGCTGCACAATGGCGTCAAATGCTTGTCGAAGCTTACGGCGAACATGCTCTTGCGAAAATAGTGTTTTGAGTAGTTCAAAAAATCCAGAAGTATTGATTTTAGTGTAAGAAACGACAAGCGCGGGAAACCACCAATGAAGTTCGATGATGTCGAATTACAGTCCTTATTAGGAGGAGGATATTAGTGGTTAACGTCCCATCGACAACGAGGTCATTAGAGACGGAGCGCAAGCTTGGGTGAGGGAAGGATGGGGAAGGAAATCGGCCGTGCCCTTTCAAAGGAACCATCCCGGCATTTGCCTGAAGCGATTTAGGGAAATCACGGAAAACCTAAATCAGGATGGCCGGAGACGGGATTGAACCGTCGTCCTCCCGAATGCGAGTCCAGTGTGCTAACCACTGCGCCACCTCGCTCGGTACAATCCTTATTAGATGAAGCTGTAAGTCAAATTTAACAAGAACTCAGAACAAATTAATGTGATGCAGAAAAGCGATTATTTTCGGTTAAAAACTATAGGAAAGGTGCAAAAAGTGGGAAAATGGGCTCAGCATGAATGGAATAAAAGACAGCAAGCATAAAGTCGTTTCTCCATTGAATAGTGACAGGTCATGAAAAATGGTTATGAGAATCCTAAGCGTCGTAAATCATGGGTGAATCTAAGCAAACCATCGACATCCACTGCAAGACCAAATCGCTTTGGGAAGAAGACAAAGCTCTGTGTTTGGTGTTATCAGAAGGGTGTCATTTATTACAAGCTGCTAAAGCCTGGTGAAACCGTTAACACTGTAGCAGCACCACCGTTTAGGATAGGAAAAGTTAGTTTTGTGCAATATTCTGAGCACAAGTTACGACCAAGGGCAGGCCGGATTGAGAGTTAGTTACGCATACCAACAGTTGCGAAGTAGAATAGAGGCCACAAGGCCGTCAAATTGCTTAAAGAGTATACGTAGCAGTATCGCATGTCGCAAATCACAGGTAGAAGGGGCCCACTGGCCAACCTAGCATGTTATGAGTATGGCAAAACAGAGGTGCACAGCCATGTACAAATAGGAGCGGGTTTCTAACGAGATTTTTTCAAGTGTGGCAGCTCTCCTGGACGGTGGAACGTGTCACACCACCAGCTACACGCAGCAGCAGATGGGGCGCCAGCGTTCCAGTCCATGGCAGGTCGCTGGTTTGACCCTCAGGCCGACGAGGGTCCATAGCCAGCCAGTGGCGGGCCATTCCATGGCTTGCTACCACGGGCAGGCATCCTGGCTTGCAACACATGCCAGAGGCATTCCGAGGCGAGGGCTTCAGATTCGGACGCCAGATCGCAGGCGCTCGTTGTGGCCGTGATCTCAGCTATGCCAGCGAGGACGCAGCTGGCCGCCTGCAGCTCACACTGAGTGGCGCTGAGTCGGAAATGACGCAGTTCGCTGAGTCAACTGCGGGCGTCCTGACGACGCAGCAACTTTGCTGACATACAAGGCCGACACACACTGGGTCGCTGAGGCAGCCATTCTGCGCCAAGCCGTTTCGTAGACAGCAAAGTGGTGTCCTCAGCATTGCAGGACCCAGTGATGCAGATCGTGGGGCACATGGCACTGTAGTTGGAAACAATAAATCACTTGGAAAGCTCGGACGAGTCTTAACACGGTGCCTTCTACCTCTTCCCCCTACATTTGGTCATCCTCATACATTCAGTGGCAGAAGCTCTCACTACAACACTGACCACTACCAATAGCAAATGATCGATTTAAACCCAGCATTAAGTGAAAATCGACTGGAATATGGAAAAAAACACGAAGTCATATTGCATCATGATAATGCCCCATCACATACAGCAAAACGGGTCAGGGCATCGATCAAGGCGTTCAGTTGGGAAATACTAGCGTTTGCGGCTTATTCTCCAACTTGGCTCCGCCCAATATCCTCCATTTGCGTCACTGGGACACGCTGTTGTTGAACAACGCTTCAATTCATATGAAAATATACGAATAATTCTCGCTGACTGGTTCACTTGAAAAGAAAAAAACTGTTTTTTTGGTGTGGCATTCATAGCCTGCTGGAGACGTGGGAGAAATGTATAAAAAGCTATGGAGATTATTCTGAATAAAATATTGTTTATCAGTTTCAAACAACAGACATGTAATTATTGCAACTAAATTCCAGTTTCATACTTCTACACCTGGTTTGACCTATGCATTGTGTTTGTTGACCAGAAGAAGAAGAAATTCTTCATACTGTTGAAGCATGTCATCTGTCAGTGTAAGGTGTTTTGGGAGACGTATTGACTGTCTCACTCATCTGCTTAACAGGTACTTCACTGACAAAGTCTTCATCTGTACCATTAAAGCCACAAGATCATAGACATTGTCTTGCATACTGTCAGTGGTTATTACAGATGATTAATGACCAACCACATTTCCTGAACCATGTAATATGGACTGACGAGTCAGTGTTTACAAGATGTAGTGTTATATGTAAACACAACTTACTCCCCCACGCTAACGAAAATCCTCATGTAACTCATTTCACTGCATTCCAAACAAGATTCAGTGTAGTGGTAGACTATTTAGTCCACTCGTACTGGAGGACAGAATGGAGGGCGCTGATTGTCTGCATTTCTTAGAAGGTATGGTTATGCAAGGAATGGACGATATGCCCACACAGACAAGGCAACACCAACGGTATCAACTACATAGTGCCCTAGCATATATCCGACACTGAGTACGACAATGGTTGGACGACCATTTTCCAGCAAGATGGATTGGTAGGGGTAGTCCCATTTATTGGCCAGCATGGTTCCCTGATCTGACACCTCTGCATTTCTTTCTATGGGGTTTCCTCAAAAAGAAGTGTACAATTCGGAGATAAGAAGCAAAGAAGAGTTCATTTCAAAGATTCACATTGTGGCAGTGGCAATACATCAGCAGGGATTTAGTAACTTTGCGATGAGAGACCAGACAGTGTGTTGAAGCCTGTATTCGTCGAAGAAGGGGACATTAGGGCGTTCCTTCCGATAGGACTAAGACAAACCAAGAACAATGACACAAGTAAAGTGATTAGTAAAGGAATTATATGAATAAAATAAAATGATTAACATGAGAAATATGTCAACTGAGATTGGCATTCAAACGAAAGAGAAATTCCCCATTAATATTTTTTGTTGTAAATAAGGTCCTCTATCATCTCATTGAGGACTGACCTTACCTTTTGTTACATCCTATATAAATAAGATCATAAGGCAGTGAAGCAGTTGTCAGTAAATAACATTTCAAGTGAAAACTTCAGTTCTAATGAAGAGAAAAATTCAATTGCTTATGACATTATTCGTTAGGTAACAATAAAAACGTAATGGGTAAGGTAAACAGGCGCTATTTAATCCATTTAAATATTGTTTCACGTGTTCGAATGTATATATTTTGTGGAGCAAATATGTGTCGATTTTCTGAAATGTGTGTAGGTACATGGTGAAAGAGCCCCCAGATATGGTAAAGTTAAAATTGATTTAATAAAATGAAACAGCCATAATGATAGAAGCAAGAACCGTCTGTAAGTGTTGTCAAAGACATTAATGTGCAGTAAGGCACAGGCAAATGAACAAAAAACATCATTCACTTTTGTTTGTCATGATTTTTCTTTAATTTCTCGTATGTACAAGGATGATTATGTAATATTGCTCGAAGTATGACATATGTTTTGTATTATATGGAACTCTGATTAAGAGAAGACTTAATAACAGTGTTAAGTATTTTTGTTGAAATGAATTGGTGCCAAGATGGGACAATTTACTTCATCTTGAAAGGCACTGGTGTCCTTGCAGTCGGCTGCCTGCATCTACAATTGAAATGCCGGCCGGGGTGGCCAAACGGTTCTAGGTGCCATAGTCTGGAAGCGCATGACAGCTATGGTCGCAGGTTCGAATCCTGCCTCGGGCATGGAGGTGTGTGATGTCCTTAGGTTAGTTAGGTTTACGTAGTTCTAAGTTCTAGGGGACTGATGACCTCAGACGAAACTCCCATAGTGCTCAGAGCCATTTGAACCATTTGAGCCTCAACCTTCGTTATTTTAATTATATAATCACATTTTTTTATTATTATAATACAACTGGCCACCTAAGTACCATGATTTCAGGGCATTGGTTGTATGTAGCTTTTGTTAACTATTGTTATAGTAAGAATCTTGTATGATATTGTTATTAGTCATAAAAACAAATTGTCTGTATTTTCTGTTTACATGCGTCTCAACAAGGAGCAAGTAAAGCAAAAAGGAAAAAACTGAGAAAATTTTGGAAAGAAACAAGAAGATTACATAAAATTTTCCATAGTAAGCTGTTTTGTTCAGTGCAGCAAAGGTAGGACAGCTACACAAGTTGCTTGCATGGATATCCTTAGTAGCGCCTACTTTGATGTAGATAAAAACGTTTTCGTCATTATTCCCTTCCTTGAATAGTGGAAAATTTACAGGAATTTTTCAGTGTGATACATGTTGTCAGAAAAACTTAAAGAATTGGGACATAATATTTTGTGAATCGTTATAGATATAAAACAGGCTTCGACGTCACGTAATTTAAAATTATGAGATGTAATAATTAGCATATAAAATGCTACCATTTTTTGTGAATTTTTTTCATATTCATATAACATAGCAGAAAAATGTGTGTCCATTGTTGATAGAAATAACGAAAACGCAATCAGGCCAGATGACATAGAAATACACAATCAAACAATTGACGTTCAGGCGACATGCATGCCTACCATAGAAGGTTTAAGTAGGTCTGACATGAGTGCCACAGGTGTGACAAATGATAGAGATGCTCCACAGCGCAACACAATGTTTACAATTTACGAGACAACGTCATGCATCTCCCAGAATGACATGCGCTAATGAATGAAACATTGGAGAGAGATACAAACATGAATCTTTACAGCATGTTACAAACACCACTTGTTCACAACAGAAACATTAACTTGAAAAGAACAGCTGACAGCAACCACAGTAGTACAACTGAAAAACTTCTATGGCAGTTATTATCTAACATAAAAACGATATTAGATAATATGAACACCAATTTCAGTGATATGAAACAAGATATGAATACCAAAATGGATAATCTGACATAAGATAGAAGCACAGCAAAGCAGCAACAAAACACTGTTACGCAAGATCTAAATGCAATGAAACAAGAACAAAATAAGTGTTCAAGTATTTGCAAGACGTAGTCTCACAGAAGTTCAATGACTTAGCCAAAAATTTTCGCACTGAAATCGACGAAAAATTGAAAGATATGAAAAAACAAGTAAAGAATGGAGTACTTTCTGAAGTTAACAGAAACGTTACGGAGTTAAAACAGAAGGTAGATTCTTTTAATGACCATCATGAACTGCTAGAGCAACAGATAAAGAAAAACACAGATACATACTCAAACATTGATGCCACACAAAACCATTTATGCTTGACAGTAAAAAAGGTAACCACTTTCGTTAACATACTAAACTAAGACTATGAAGGTGTAACTCTAGCTGTAGAAGAACTTACTTTAAGGGTGGCAACATTAGAAGTTGACTCAGCATGTGCTAAGAAGGAGAGACTGTAGATCAATGAAAATCTATTTGATACCATTAGTCAGGCTGAAGCAGATACGTTAGTTAAGAGTAATACCATAGCAGAGAAGTTAGTAACCGATTGTAAGTTATACAGAGATGGAATAAAAAAAGCTATTTAAAAAAAAGAAAGGGAAATAGTGAACAAGATAAACATAACCTACAAGTTACGGAAATTAGGATCCGCAATCTTTTAAAAGGGAATATTATCGGATCTCGAAATATGAATGTAAGTGATACACTGGCTACAGTGAACAAACTACAACCTGTTGGGTTTTGTCCACAAATTGTTACGAATCCTGCAGCAGGTACCAGTGACAGCTGCAGAGTGCAAAATGTAAACTGACCCACAATTCCTGAGCAATTACCAACTGTAATTACAGGTAACTACAGTAACAACATAAATGCGACAGAACCCAATAGTATTTATTAGTCATGTAATAGCTTTCAGCTGCATGGAATAACAGAAAATGAGATGTGTCGTGGGATATACGCAAGGCAACATTCTTTTATGGGCAACTGAAGTGTCAAAACGTTGCAGCACTTATATACAATTTGAACGAGCTTCCCTCGACAATTACTGGTCTGAGGCGGTACAAAAAAGACTCAGATGTGAGGTTCTCAACCCGCACCATTCAATGGCAAATATGGAGGGCTACGCGGATACTTTGAAAAATACCTAAACAAGGCACGCTACTGGACGAACCCAATATCACAAGTAGACATATTAATAATTTTGAGGAGTTGTTTACCATCGCAAATTAGTCACAGCCCCAGAGCACGACATGGAATATTTTCTGTCAGTGCTTGATTCTATCGACTTAATCTATGTGGAAAGACCAGTACCGATTAGAGCAACTGAAAATCAGGTACAACAACAATATAGTTATGTAAATCAGTCAGTAAAACGTGATCTAAACACACAGGAAGGATAGTACACACAACAACAAAGTTACACACCCAATGGTAACGAGTACGGTAACGGGAACGAAAAAAACAAACGATTTAAAAGAAATTCTCTAAACAAATGCAGTAATATCAATGTACAATCGAATTACAATCCACCATCACAAGGCCATATGCCGAATATAAACATAATCAGCCACAGCAGTGGCTGATGCACGGCAACAGTGACATGCCTTACACTGTACACATGCCAACTTACGGGCAGCAAAGTAACAGCAGGGCAGTTTTTACTAATAACACCACGAGTACTCGCGAAGGAACGTCGTGAGCAGCCAGCAATACATATTGACGAAGTATCCACTGTGTGCAACTAACTGATATTATTCCAGATAGTGAATTAAGTCACACTACATCATTGGAAAACCCCAACCGGTCGTAGTTAAGCTCTAGACCTCTCTGGGAGTGGGGGCAAAACTACAAACATGTTTCATAAGATTCGACAACCAAGGAGACATCTAGGATGATCTGTATCAGCATGAGTTAGACACAACGAATTATACCCAGGAAGAATAAGTACAAGCAATCACTAATGAGAAAATATTTAGTATTGACACACAGTTAATTTTAGATACAGGTTCAACTACAAACCTAATATTGAGTTGAAGAAGAGGGACAAATTTCCAATATTCCCTGTCGAAAAGTGCAAGGTGCAAACTACTACAGGCAGTAAGAATAAATTGGTGAGACATCAGACACTTATTCCATTACAAACTGATTATCTTACAGTGAAGTGCAATTTTCTTATAATTGACCAACTTATAGTTAATTGTCTTATTGACATGGACATGTTCAGAACATACAAAACACAGATTGATGTAGGTAATGGTAGATGCCACTTTTATGTAAATGATCAGATTTTTTTCTATTGACTTTGTCAAAACACTTGATAAAAGTAACAAAAACAAACCAGAGTAAAATGTAATAACACAATATTCCTTTGCAACTGAATATTTCACAAACAAAAATTTTATCCTGAACAAGAAGAAAACTTTGATGCTTACGATTAGTTACGAAATGGTAGAGCAGAAACTAAATGAATCACAGATACTGAATGATATGCAACGACAAGTACTTTCTAACTTGTTATTTAAGTATGCAAACTTTTTCAGTCTTGGAGTAATCAAAGACTATGAATATAAATTTGAAGTTTATCCACATGAAACATTTTGTGTAATATCATATCCTATTCCATGCACAAAATGAGAGGCAGGAAGTGAAGATATCAATCATATGATCAAATGGGGAATTTTACAACCTTCATTTTCACCCTATTGCAGTCCTATATTTCCAGTAAGTAACCCAGACGCATCTGTAAGATTAGTTCTGGTGCTAGAGGTATCAATACGATTTTAGTACGAGTATGCATAAGACCAGACAACTTGGACAAACAGCTTTTAAAATTTTACAATACAAAATACTTCAGTATACTCGATCTCAAAATGTCCTACTGGCAAATTAAGCTCCACTAGGAAAGTCGAAAATATACAGCATTTGTTTGTGGTGGCAGAGGTTATGAATTCCGTGTTCTACCTTTTGCACTGAGCATTAATGCAGGTGTGTTTATATCCGCATTGGGCAAGGTCTTAGGACCAGAATTGCTTAGCAAAGTCACCGTCTATGTAGGTGACTTGCTAATAGCCAGACCCACTTGGTTCAAACATATCAGGCTGACTGAACAGGTATTTCAACGATTTGCAGATTACAAAGTAACAGTCAATTTCAAATATCCTAGTTATGGTAAGGAGCAAGTCAAATATTTAGGACATGTTGTATCAATACAAGGTATATTATGTGATCTAAAATACTTGATGTCATACTCAGTTGTCTAGCTCCAAGGAATAAAAAGCAACTAAAAGCCTATTTAGGACTAGCATCCTTTTTTTTTTTTTTTGTAAATTCGTACCACAGCAACTGATGAACGGTGATGCATAAGTCAACTCGTTATGAAAAATTGGCATTCGTTATGGGATGATAAGGGTCAGGAGGATTTTAATAACATTAAGTAGGCATTAGTCAATGCAAACATTCTTAGCCACCCTGACATGTCCAAGGATTTTTGTCTATGCACAGATGCCTCATCTCAGGGGCTGGGGGTGAGCTTGTTCCAGGTGCGAAAAGAAGATGGTAAAAAAGTATCCAAGGTCATCAGTTTTGTTAGTCGAACATTATCAGAAGCAGAAAGATCTTACTCTGTGTCAGAATTGGAAAGCTTAGCTGTAATATGGGTACTTAAAAAGTCTGAATATCTTTTGTGTGGTAAGAATACCAAAGTTTGCTGTCATCATCAGTCATTGTTATCTCTTTTAACAAGTAAACTATTGCACCAAGGATTAGCTAGATGGTGTCTATATTTACAATAATTCAATTTCGTGATCGTTTATATTAAAGGAAGTCATAATGTTATTGCAGATGCCTTGTCTAGGTTACCACAAAGTGTAGCAGAATTTAGTGAATTAACAGAGCAAGTTGCAGAAATAAAAACGCTATTAATGCCAGGTACAAGACAATAGTCTGATTGCCATAAGCTTTGTATGCAAATGAATACTGTACAACAGCAAGATCACCAATGGAGAAAAGTCATGCAAAACCTTACGCAAGATGAAGATCGAGAGGTAAGTAAATGGTATCAGGAGTAGAAGGGCGTTTTGTTTCCTAGGAAACATGAAAAATCTGATCAATGGTGTGTGTGTTTTCCTGAAGATTATATCGAGGAATTTATAAGACAAACACATGAAGTACAAGGACATTATGGATTAGGCAAATATACTGAAAAACTTGCAACACTTCGTTATTTTCAAAATTTGAGAAGGCGAGTTCTATGGGTATTAAGAAAGTGTGCAATATGTCAAAAATGAAAGCAACCCACTGTGTCAGAATATACTAAGTTACACCCAAGACTCACAAAAAAACTCTAGATATAGTATTCCTGGACATAGCTGGTCCATATCCAAGAACTAAATGAGGAGTAAGAAACGTAGTAGCACCATACGACATTTTCTCGAAACTTATCAAAATGTGTGCCATTAAAAATGCAACAGCCACAGATATCAGAAATAGAATTGAGGAAGACTATTTGAGAAGAATAGGTAAACTAAAGGTACTACTAACTGATAATGGTTCATATTTAGTTGGGCAAAAGTGGAGACAATTTATGACCTCACAGGGCATAAAATATGTATTAGTAAGCTTCTTTCACCCAGAAGCAAGACCAGTAGTACGAGTCTTTAAGGAATTTAAATGGTTTATTAGGACATACACTCCTCACAAACACATCCGATGGGTAGAATATAAATAGCATCTTTCATTCAAGTTGTCAATAACCTTCCACATTCTTCATCAGCTTTCACACTTAACAAATTGATGTTCTGCACAAAACAAACGAATGAGCGGTAGTCACCCATGCCAAAAGTACCCACTACAAAAATGATACTACAAGCAATATCAAACAAGCCATTATTACATTCGAAAACAGGGCAGAGTATAGAAAGAAAATTTATAATAAGAAACTGAAACGTGTTACACAAACTTTTGAAGGGTAACGAGTGCTGATATGTACGTATCCTAAATCAACAAAAATTGGCAAGCTGAATTAGAAGTGGCAATTACTCTATTCAGGACCATAGGTAATTTCCAAAATACCTTACCATGGAAAGTTTCGATTAGTCTATGAGAAGACAGGGAGAGACAAGCGTCTCCACCCTCACAAAGATGTAAAAGCTTTTATAGAATGGTAAAGCAAGGTAGCATTTTTCTTTGTATCACAAGATAATTGTACGTAATGTACATAACTCTAAGTGAAATTTTTATCTTCTGAAGTGTATTTTAGAATAAAGTGATGTGTATAGTTATAAGTAATTCATTTGATTTGTACACATAAGCATAAAACCAACAGGAATGAGAAGTAATACACCGCTTCACGTGAAGCGAAAGTATAAACAAAATTAGCTTATGGCGCACCTGTACACACTCAACCATACTCTCTGACGTTAGTAGTAGGAGGGGAGGCATTGAACTGTACACAACCATGACAGACTGTCAGAAGGCGCAAACAAATAGGAATGCAATGTGTACAAGTACCTAACTTAAATACAAAGTAAATGGAAAAATTAAGCGATTAAATCTACTGTCTAACAATTAAGGAATCTGTTGATATATATGCACAGAGATTTAATTACATACTAAGATATATACAACATATTTACAAGTAAAAGAAAGCATTATGAAGAAATGTACAACATGTGTAAGCTAAGAAGAAACGATAAAATACTGTAGGAAATGTCAAATAATTCTCTTTGCAGGGTAAATGATCATTAAGGGTAACAGAATAAACGAATGTCTATGAATTTAAACAAAACAAAGTATGGAAATATCTATGGACAGAGCAATGATCAAATGTATCAGTGGCCACCGAGCTACATAATGCACTTAGTTTTAAGTTTTTTTTTCTTTCAGCGAGCAGTGCATCGTCACGGCGCAGAAGAAGAGAATTACATCGAGAGTAGCACGTAGCAAATGAAGAAATGGACCGCACCTCAAGCAAAGAATTACAGTCATAAGGCAATGAAAAATAAAAATACAGATCTTTGCGGTATAGCTCCGTGACATTTACCAGTACCTATTCACTGCAGAGTACACATAAAAATTTAAGCATGTAATTTTACAAAAACCAATTAATCTTTATCATGTCACATAAAAGCATAAATAATGACATATCCATATATTCCAGAAAGATAAGTCTACGATGGTTGAAACTCCTTCATAATGAACACTAAGCTGCACATGAACTGAAGTAAGCACCACTAGTGCATGAAGAAACAACATGGTAGTACATGAATGATTAGTCAGTACACATCATTTCCATGAAATAAGAGTTTCTTGGCAACTAGTCCACGATTGTACGAGTAACATTTCCTCATAAAACCTTGAACCAGTAGATGAGTATTTCCTTTCTTCCTTCTCTATGGAAGGAGGTGGCGCCAAGCGTAGTTAGGCAGCAATACATATGTTTTAGTCATATTTTGGATGTTTTTCTCCGTCCTCTACCTAAGGAAGAAATGAGCTCCCGTAAGTGATAATATCCTATCTATAAAATGAAGTACAAATGTATCATATGCTTGTATTGTACAATAATAATGTGTTATGTAATGAATTTGTGTATGTGATGTGAACGAAGATAAGCAGTAACAGAACCTAGTTAATAAAAAATTTATAATGTTTTAAAACGTAAGAAATTTATGTTCATAGTATAAGCGATGGATGGAATGTCAGCCATAGGAGTAAGCTATCATTTTATATATTGTTGTAACTCAATACTTGTATGAATTTTCATTGGAAACGAAACTTCATGTAAATGAGTGAACTTTAAAGACAAGCAATTTATAGAATATTTTGGACAGCTATGTCTGTCTTTTAACAAAGTGCACAGTGAAATCTGGTGACATAAACATATGTGATCCACGAAGTAATCTTTGAGTATTGTGTCTCACAACGTCTGATACATTCATAAGTGAACTATAGTTGTTCTGAGCCAGTACTTACCTCGTTGACAGATGATGTTGGTCAGGGTTCTCTCTGCTGAAAATGTCAGTACGATGGTTAATAAAGACACACAGGCCATAAGAATGGAGAACTTCTGGTACAGCCTCGGATTTTGAACAATAAGCATACACACAGTGCATGCAGAATGAAGGCAAACGCGACAGCAATTCTTTAATATGTGATATTCAGGTGAAAGTGTGACACTCAATGTGACATTAACAATAAGGAAGCGAGTGCACACACATACTATGGTAGCCACCAAACCTACTAGTGCACCAGCGTGAACCCCGGCAGTGAGGTTGTAGAAAACTGAACATTATTGTCAGTGCGCTAAATTCAAATATGTAATGAACTATCGTATCAGGTGCATAATCTTTCAATTTTTTGTAGAACTTTATCGTACATAGGATAAGCTGAAATATCGATTCCCTTAAATAAAGGAGAAGCCGACAAATCGAGGGCATTGACCCCTATTGACATAAGTAAATGTAAATATGTACATACAAAAACTCTATATGTCTTCCTACCATGTCAACATACAGTGTGGATGCAGTTGTATAGGTGCATGGTGAAAGATACCCACAATATGGTAAAGTTAAAATTTATTTAATAAAATGAAACGGCGATAATGACAGAAGAAAGGACAAACCACAAGTGTTGGCAAAGACATTAATTATGAATGTGCAGTAACAAAAGTATCATTCGCTTTTCTTTGTATGTGATTTTGTTTCACTCTCTCGTTTGTAGAAGGACAGTTAAGATGTTGTGCTCAAAGTATGACATGCTACAAGTGTTTTGTATTAGATGTAATTCTGAATTAGAGAAGGCTTAATAACAGTATTAAGTATTTTTATTGAAGTGAAGTGGTGCCTAGTTGGGAGAATTTCCTTCAGCTAGAAAGGCACTGGTGTACTAGGAGTCGGCTGCCTGCATCTACAATTGAAATGTCCAAGGTCCTATTTCATAAGATTAACAGAAGTATAAGAGCTTTCAGAAGACGACAAACATAATTAAAATGTATATAGTAATGGACACATACACAGAAAAAAAGAAGCTACACAAGATAAAGTGAATGAAGAATAGCACAATTTCAAACACGCAGAACATTTACTAATAATGCAATTGTGCTATCCATCATTTTTCCATTTTAATTATATCATTTTATTATTATTATTATAATTATCATTATTATTATTATAATACAAATGTGGTCTCAGGTCTCAACACTTGCCATTGTTAATCGCTCACAAGCAAACATTATGAAACATTTCTTAGGACACAAAGGAATGTTTTGTTGTTAGTTCCTCAATTACGCTACTTTAGGTTAAGAAAATTGATGTGATGTGATGGACAGCGTGAAAACATTCTGAAGTTATGATGCTGTGCTGTGATGTATTGTGACAGTCTATATTGATTGGCCTGAATATGGTAATTTAGATTTTACCACCATGGAACGATAACTGCTTGTACGTTCTGGGACACAGTACATATCTACCAACTAAAAATATTATTTAATTAATACTAATACACATTTCCTATAGTTAACAAACTACTCTCTGATAACATGCCACTTCTGTGCTATTTATTTTGTCACTTCACATTCTCATTTACCGTTTATTTCTATAATAACAAATCAGCACGAAAACTCCTGTTTCGACGTCTACAGAATGAGTTTTGGTTCACTATTTTTGTTTTCCTGAACACATAATTCGCAGGTATCAGGCCATTTTCGTAGTGTCGTCGTTCTTTCGATGTTAATATAAAGTGTAGTGCGAATGCTTAGGAATTACTCTGACTGTCGACGTTAAAAAACGTGACGGTGACGTTCTGGCATGTGTGAATTCACCTATGTGTACAACCTCTGGTTAACAACCTGTTAACCTCTATTCTCGGAATAGCGCAAGAAACGCGTTGTGAAAATCCAGAAAAATGCCTAACCAGAGAAAAACTCGAGATAACTTAACTGGATATTCCTGGCTGGTTAGCGAGCTTAACTGCAAAAGAACTGCAGGGATAGTGACAGAAGCAGCCAGCAGTGACGAGATTTTGACTGAACTGTTCATGAGAATGAGGAAGGAAAAGGAAGAGTAACAATCCCGATTCAGAATTTTTATCAAGATTTTGCTTATCAAAGGACGCTGCACTTCGCCTTGTCAGTCTTTTACATTAGGAACCTTAGCATATGACGGACAGGTGAGATTTTTTCTCTGTTTCCTTAAATAATATTGTTTATTTGTAGTAATACGCATTCAGTTTCAGTGCCTCGTGAATTATGTCATTCGATTGATGTAAATCAGGCACAAATAAATGACGATTCATAGAAAAATAGTATTGATTTTTAATTATTTCTGTTCTTTGATGTAATTAAAATAAAATAAACAAGTGTATATGGATTAATACATTTTTATTCTGAAATAATTTGAATTAATTTTTCTTTTCTGATACTAATTTTGGGCTTTGTATTGCTTTCTCAACTAATACAGTTCTTTCTCCCTTCTCTGTTTCTTGTCATGGTACTTTTGAAGTAGCAACATCTGCAACTCAGCTAATTCTTTCACATTTGAGAACAGGTATTTTTACTCTGCAAATAAACTGACAGTTCTAATCTGAATGGCGAGAAAAGAAAGAAGAACACAGTGAAGGTGCCAGGACTCTGGTTACTTTCCCTCCCTCATGCAGATTACATACAGGTGCTAGAGATAATTGCACAACCCAAAATTATATATGAAACAGTTTCTAACCATTTATGGTGAGATACAATAACAACAGCCTCCAGTTTGGTATCTGCCATGGGTACATTTCCACCCCAAGACTATAGAAAAGATGATGGATGCTTATTGTAAATGTTGCATCATATTCTTAAAATAAACCACAAATATAATTAATAATCATCATATCACAGAAACATGATTTATATAGGCTCAAGAATTGCAAAAGTGGATGCACAAAAAGTGTTCAATAATTTACAAGGGTATTTTCTGTATAACACTCATCGCTGCTGTAATGAGTGAATCATTCTAAGACATAAATACAACAGCAAGCTAGCCAGTAATACCTTTCAGAGTTTTGAGTCAAATCATTCTCAATGATGTCTATGTTATCACAGTTTGTTGGAGAGACTATAAAGACCAGCTATTTCACAAAGCAGACCGCATTCCACAGTTACTTCTATTTATGTGCCCACTTACAATCCACCATCTACCCTACAGCTACATCTGATGGGATACTATAGTACAGAAATGTTCCATCTGAATTGAACTGACCGTGGCGTCATTCAGTGACGATAATCGTATATTCTTGGAACTTGCATTACATATATGGGAGCCATCAATCTACAGCCCCTGCTACCTTTTCTGTCTCAATATTTACATGTTTCTTTCTTTAAATGATAATAATCGTACATCTATTGTACCCGCCCTGTCGATCTATGTGAAATTGTTTGTGAATGGAAAACGTGGCATATTTTTCGTATACTTTACTCAGAAATCTAGAAAGATATCTTACTGGTCAAATAACAAATAATAGATCATTTACATAAATTCAAGATAGGAATTTATACATATATGTACGCTACCCATTTAGTTAAATGTTTAGCACTAATATTTTAACTGAATGAGACTGCAACAGTTTTCATGTTTTCTACTATAATCTTGAACTCATTCACAGTATCTACCAGCTTCAAGGTACCCTCAAATGAAATTTTTGGGACCTGGAACGTTTATCACTCATGTTTGACACACTATTTCTGCAGACGACGACTACGTAAATCTAAATATGAAATGACATACACGAAAATACCCAGAGTGCTCTTCAGTTGTTGCCAACTTAACTTGACATGAACGCGATTCTAGGACTAACTAACTGAGAAATAAAATGGCGATGTACAACGCTTACTCCAAGGAACCAGAGGTTAGTCGATTAAATAGGCCATGCCTGTTCTGCTAGCCCTGGACTTATCCCGAGATTCTACAAGTGGCCCTGTCTAGACTAGAACTTAGATAACATAGACTGGCATGACGTTATTACACTGAAACCATGTGGCAGTATGCCACATAACGTGAAAAAATACCGTAATATTAAAGATTTTCGGAAACGTCATACCGAAATAAATACTATCGCAAAAAAATCGAAAAGGCTATGTAATCAACTAATATGATCTGTGATTGTTATTGTAATATCTGTTCCTTTTGATAAAGGATCTCGGACTTCCCTTTTGTTTCTTGGTGACGTAAGAAGCCATTTTGCGATGAGGCACAAAATGTAATCAAATATTCCTTAAAAGTGTCACTAATGTCTTAGTGTAACAGATACTATGCTCATAAAGTGAGTGACTTAAATAATTTATGCAAATTTTGTAGGGGAACATTGGTGCAGAAGTCAACACCATTGTTCTAAATGATAACGAACTAGAGTCGCAATAATTGTTTTAATATTTGCTAATTTTGACAAATATCAACATAAAAGAAAATTTTGGAGATTTTTCTTGATTAGAGGTTCTTCTTATGAAATGGTAACTGTAGTCAGTTTCTCTAATATTGAACCATACTCATATAACATGACTTCAGTAATTTTTTATGATCCCTGTTTAACGGAAATTGCCAGAATCTCCTCAGCATTGCAGTTTCACAAAAGTAAAACAAATTATTAATTATACAGCTGTATATCTGGAAGACTGTTTGTTGGTGTTGTCTTTTACTATAAAAACAGCATGTCGGGCAAACACGAGAAGTACCATTACAGAGTCAATGACATGAATAATTTTTCAGTTGTCAAGCAGGCAGAATAACACAAACTCATTCTAACTTTACATAACAAACAAATACCAACAATACATACGTAAAAAGAACCACCACAATAGTGCCCAACGTGTGAGCACGAACCACCGATTTATATAAATATTTCAATTGTGGAGGTACTTAAAGCAACAACACAACTGGAGTCCAAAGCGTGCAACTCGAACCACTTACATAAATATATCTTGACAGATGTGCAAACAGATATATACCTATATTTAGTTTTTGATTGAACTCATAATCTCAAATTAAAACTTAGATGTAAATGTATATTATGTGTCTGTAGACATTCCAGGTGGTACATATTTTAAAGTTGTAAAAATAAACTGTTTCACATACCACTTCCATCAAAATCGTACAAGCAACCTATCCATGTGTCAGAAGTGGCTGCAGTAACCGATCCTTGGGCTGCAGCTTTGAGGAAAATAAGCAGAACAGTAAACCAAAAACTACAAAAGGTAAGAGTGCAGATGCAAGTGCTGCTGGCTGGTGGACTAAAAGACATAAAAAAGCAGGAGGAGAGGCACTCTGCACAGTGATACATTTTAAAATGTATACATATTTTAATGAATTTACATTTGCATATTTTTACAGTCACGACAAAACGAATCATTTACTAAAATCAGTAATGAGTGTGTTCAATTTGAATGTCTGACATAGATGGTTCAATGCAGTGCATATTTCATACGAATTTGTTTGCCACATTAGTGTAAAGTAATTTAAAGTCAAGAGTGCACAAAGTTAACTTCAGAGCATAGATCACAAGACAATTTTGCAGTATTTTTGATAATTAATGATTCAATATAAGTAAAACTTGCACTGCAGTTGCAGAAACGTCTGTATAGCTGTACTAGCTCAATTCATTTACAGAGTTAAGTTTTGAGTCAATTTGAAGAATTTTAGCTAAGGATAGTATTACATAACTAAAAGATGGTGAATTTAGGAAAAATTTTTTAATTTTTGTGTGTTTCTCTTTCGGTATATTGTGACACAATTTCACTTAAAGTGTCTGTTATATTTCTTGTGTTTTTGTGCATGTCTTGTGAACATTGTCATTGAATAAGCATGAGTAGGCCACGTAGAGAGAAAAGTTCTGAGAGTGAGACTTTATCTGATGCAGAAGTGGACGATAATGTCCACAAGCTCCAAATAACACACCCATCGTCGAATACCCAATCGCAAATTCCTCAAAAGGAACCAGAACAGGAATCAACATTTCACGATTTTACTGCAAATACTGAACAAGCTCAAGTCAGCACACATGTTCATGAAATTAGGCCAGAAACGATGACTGATGTCGCAGCATCAGCTGATGGTGTATCAGAAACAGCAGGTCCGAGGCCTAATTTTCTTGCAATGTTGTTAGCACTATTAGATATTTGGGATAGATAGCGCGAACAAGCACTTTTACGTAAGGTAAAAGACGTGTTACAATCAGAACATAGCAAACGTGAGGAAAGGGAAAGTGTACTAGCCAAAGCCCTTGAGCAAAGAGAGAAAGCCGAACCCCTGGCTAGGGAGTAAAGATAGAAAGAGCGTGATGCCTTTCTTGTTCAAATACTTAACGACCTTTTAGAAGAACGAGATAAGGCTATTTTCTCACATCTATCACAGGAGATGAATGTGATATAACAACAAGTTTCGGAACTTATAGAACAAAACAAAAATGTTAAAGAAAAATCAATGGCCTTGACGACAGAGTAAATAATCTTGACAATGCCCATGACGTGCTCGAAAGGCAAGTAAAGGTTATCAGCTGGACGGTCGATGACCTCACACAAGACTTGGACCAACGCATCGACGAGCGTATCTCTGAAGCCGTGGGCCAGTTGCAGGTCGACCTGCGCGTCACACCACGTGTTGCTGTAGAGCAACACCTGAAACTCGATTCATTGCAGAAAAGAGAGTAATAAGGCAACTTTCCAGTTAATATAGGCCATGATGAGAAATTTGTCTGGAGAGTTACCAAAGTCAGACTCCACCGACTTTTACGGGCATTGTTGGTACCGCGGATTCAGGTGTACCAACCCTTGCCCAAGTAAAACTTGAGGAATTGTTGATAAAACGTAGACAGTTTCAGTCATACAATGATGAGAAAAAGGCTGTGCATCCTGTCGTCATTATAAAAAATTTAAAAACGTTTTGCTTCTCGCTTGGACACAGAGGCAAAAGATTTAGTTTGTCACATCCTTTATAACAGAAGATGCAGCGCTGTGGGCACTAGAATCGGCTGAACAGTGCGCATCTTTTTCTGATTTTGAAAACAAATTTCTTGCAAGGTTCCTGAGCTGTACATGAAAGTTGAAGACAACAGGTCTACTACACTGAACTGTTCAACCCCCACTAGGGGAATTTAAGAAAGTATTTTCAGAAATATCTTAATAAGACGCTCTATTGGGATGAAACGATGTTGGCAAGAGATGCATTGAGAATTCTTAAAGGAAAACTACCCACTGACATCGAGAAAAACTCGTGCATGTCCCAGACATAGACATAGAACAATTTATGTCGAAACTAGATTCTTTGGATTTAATCCAAGAAGATGCACTTAAAACGAATATGGCAATGTGGGGAGTAATCAAAACAACGATAAATCACTACAGTCGAATAGTAGCAACCCCAGAAAGAACTGGTTTGCCAAGGATAATGATTCTTCGAATGATGGAGCGTACAATAAAAGGCAGGCGGAGTGTAACCAGCAACCGAGTAACAGTAATTGGCATCCTAGCCATACGGAAGGAAACCAATATTAACCTCGTACTTACTCACCGACTAAAAATGGCAATAAACACTACGACCATAAAAGGAGAGATTAAGGAGGGGGTAATACCAACTTCTCACAGAAAAACATGCACACTTCCAATGACCACTGGCAACACCGAGGGCCAGCAAACTGGCAGGCATAAAGTCAAATGAACTTGATGTGCTGAAGCAATATTGATAAACTGACAAAGACTTTTCCCTTATATGAAGGGCTTATTTCAATAGTGGTACAAGTCCATTTTTGTTCATTCTGAGATACAGGATTTTAAAGTTAAATGAGCGCTGAAAAATCTGCAGTTGACATACCAGAAATATTCAAGCATATGGTTTCTTCTTAGGTGGTGGTGGTTAGTGTTTAACGTCTCGTCGACAACGAGGTCATTAGAGACGGATCGCAAGCTCGGGTTAGGGAAGGATTGGGAAGGAAATCGGCCGTGCCCTTTCAAAGGAACCATCCCGGCATTTGCCTGAAACGATTTAGGGAAATCACGGAAAACCTAAATCAGGATGGCTGGAGATGGGATTGAACCGTCGACCTCCTGAATGCAAGTCCAGTGTGCTAACCACTGCGCCACCTCGCTTGGTGTTTCTTGCTAGAGATGAACCTTTCTTTCAGTTTGTTTCGACCATTAATTTCAGAAGCATAGACGGAAAAGTGGAGGTAATGGACTTGTACCACTATTGATGTAAGCCCTTCATATGTGAAACTAGGATAACTTGTTATGGACTTAAACCTTAAGTTACAAAACATGTCATGGACATCCTTAAACAGCGAATATGAAAAAACGTTCTACAATAATTTGTACTATAACCAACTTGTACATAAACTTCTTCCTTTTGTGTTGATGTAAATACTGTTTTATCATAATTGTTGTATATATGGATGTTTAAATGTCTGTCATTCGAAATAATCATTAAATACCGCAGGAAAGTAAACAGTTCGAAGACTCTGAGTGGGGTTGTTTTCAATGCGTTTTTTTCCATGCGCCTGTAACCCGAATGGGGGAGTATAAGCCTTTTGTTATTAGGTCATAGGTTATTCCAAGCTGTTCGCCTTCATGTGATGACACAGGTCAAAGAGTAAGTTAAACACAAGCCCAGACAAAATAAATGTAAAGCTGAAAATACATTGTAAAGAAATACTGTTGGTGTGAGTTAAAGTGCAGTAACAAGTGTGACTAATGACTTTAAAAATCATGTGAAGTGATTGGGTCTGGTAGTGAGTGAGACATAACACTGGAAATATTTGGGTACATCCTCACTAGGGGGCCCATGTGGCAGTACGCCACATAATGTGAAAAAATAATACTGAAGAATTTCGCAAATTTAACAAAACTGACATTGTAACAAAATAAATATTATTTTAGAAGATCGAAAGACTATGTAATCAACTCATATGTGATTGTTATTGTAATCTGTGTTCCTTTTGATAAAGGATCTCGGACTTCCCTTTTGTTTCTTGGTTATGTAAGAAGCCATATGTTTCATGTAATATTTAGTCTAAATATAATCAAATATTACTTAAAAGTGTCGATAATGTTTTATTGTAACTGATCCTATACTCATGAAGTGAGTGACTTAAATAATTTACTCAAATTATATAGGGAAAAGTTGGTGCAGAGGTCAACGCCATTGTTATAAATGATAATGGCCATGCGATGTAATAAATATTTTTAATATTTGCTAATTTTGAGAAACGATAACAATAAATGTAAATGTAGGAGATTTCTCTTGATTAGAGGTTCTTCTTTTGAAGCAGTAATAGCAGTCAGTCTTTTTAAAATTGAACTATACTTAAAAACGTGATTTCAGTAAATTTTTTTTATCCCCACTTAACGGAAATTGCGAGAATCTCCCCAGCATTGCAAGATCACAAAAGTAAAACAAATTCTTATTTACACAGCTGTATATCTGGAGGATTGTTTGTTGGTGGTGTCTTTTACTATAAAAACAGCTTCTCTAGAAAACTAACTGCGAGAAGAACCATAACAGAGTCAATGACATAAATAATTTTTCAGTTGTGAAGCAGGCAGAATATCACATACTAACTTTAACTTTACATAACAAACAAATACCAACAATGCATATGTATAAAGAACCTCCACAACCAACATCTAAGTCACGTGAGTCGGGGCAGGTAGTTTGCTGAAGTCGAGTTGCTGCTATTGCAGTTGCTCGGTATATGTGTTAGCACACGACTTCTGGAATACGTTCAATTTATCGCAAGTGTAGTATTTTCATTTACAGTTCTGTATTGCAAGGTGAGATCTTGTACAGCATTTGGTTGCACCAAAAGGTGTGTGAAAGGAACCAATATTTCGCTCCATAGGTAAATTTCTTTTAACAATACAAAAAGCTTGTGAACACTTTTGTTAAGTCTGACTTAGTATATTTCCAGGGTGGAGTATTTATTTGTGTCTACATATAAGATAAGGATCATTATACTGTAAATTTTTCTTGTGAAGATAAATGATGATGATGATGAGCGTTTGGCGTCATTGGCCGGGAGGCCCCTCGCGGGGCAGGTCCGGCCGCCATATCGCAGGTCTTATTACAGTCGGCGCCACATTGGGCGACCTGCACGCCGGATGGGGATGAAATGATGATGAACACAACACAACACCCAGTCCCTGAGCGGAGAAAATCTCCGACCCAGCCGGGAATCGAACCCGGGCCCAGAGGACGGCAATCCGTCACGCTGACCACTCAGCTACTGGGGCGGACGTGAAGATAAATGTTTTACATAGTCTCAAAATTGATCACAGTTTTCCCAGAGATAAAGTACAGAGAAATATTTGGACCCTGGTCTGGAAAGAAAAAAATTTTAAGCAACCAACCACACAGTGCTGTAAAGAAAACTTTCACCAGAAAGTTTTGATGCTGAGACCGGTATAGGGAGGAAACTCAAGCCAGACGCTGTACCATCAATTTTTTATTTTCCTCCATGCTTAGCACCTAAAGGAAGAAAGAGGAAACCACCAACTCAGAGAAATGCGCAAGAGGCATCGTCTAGTTTGCGAAATGATGTGTAAGATGCATTTTATTTGTACTATTATCAAAATGACTAAAGAAAGTTGTTGTGCACAAGTTTGGTTGACTTAAATCTATAATTTCATTCCAACTGAAATTACATTTACCTCAATATTGGTTTAGTTTGTATAAAAACACTGACTAGTGTTGCTGAGGAAGATTTGTTCTTAGTAGAGCATTAATAGGCTACTAAGATCAAAGCATTTGATTTATTTATTTTTCTTTGTTTCCATGTCATTACATTATGTACAGTGTGTGTACTTGTGATATAAGACATATCAACTTGATCCAGTATCTTAAAATGCATAGAGTACATGTTACAATATAAGGCTTAAATTTATTGATAATGGTAATATATAGCATAGATTTTTCTCTTGATTGATGTGTAGGTCTTAAAGCTATTTGTATATTACTTAATTACAGATCAGGCAGCCAAACACATATGATGCATAATTTTTTTCCATTAAATAATCATTTGGCTCTTTCTAGAATACCTTTTCACTCATATTGCCCTGTAGACTCTTAAAAATTGTACAACCAGGTGCCAAGGACTTTTATCAGCAGCTCTCAGTTTCTGTGGCATACTTTCCAGTTGGCCTTTATTTCATTTCGTATGAATTAACACATTTTTTTCTGTTATTACACTGGCTTTGATTCACAAAATTGTTCTCTTTATGTACATCGATGGTAATTTCAATATTTTTAAATTATGGTAGGCAGTTCTGCATGAGTCAGTTTTTTTATTGAAGATGGTCTTAATGGTCTTTTTTCGCAATTCATAAACTCTTTTAGTATTATTGCTGCTGGGATTTTCCCAAGCAGTAATATACTTCTATAAGTATGGTTCAAAAAGAACATGGTATACTATACACAGAAATGGTTTGTTAGCATAATTTGCAAGCTGTTTCATGACAGTGTAAGTAGCTGACTGTGGAGTAAGGTTTAAAACTGTAGTTGATAGCAGTAAATTGTTAAATTTGTGTTCAAAATCAGTGTAGAAAATTTTGTCATTGTGTTGCTTTTTTTTAGTCCTGTCACTGATGGCCATCAACTAAAATGGCCAGGAACATTCAGGAAATCCTACATATGGGATTATGCGAAGTAAGCAGTAATTGTGTCTCCCAATAAAGTAACTAATCTTGTGGAAGTTGCTAAGAGTAGACGTGAAGTGGCAAGGAAAAAGATACGTTTAGAGAGACAGGAATGCCATTGTTTAACAAAGTCAGTACTGGTGAAGCACTGCTGTCAGAATTAAAACAGAAGCAGATGATCACTGGAAGTACAGCTCACATGTTGGAGGTAAACTAATATTTCTAAATTCTGAGTCTTATTACTCATACAGCGCTGCAAAGTTAAGAAATCTACAAAGTAAAATAGTAGTGTCAACAGTGATAACTGTTTTGTGTGTTGTACATTTAATCTTTCAAACGCAAGTGTTGGATCTTAAGGGAAGTAATATGCACCTACCATACTACAAATAAGTTGTCCATTTTTCTACTTTTGTGCAAATATATTATTCAATCGTTAGTAAAAGTTGTTCCTTTTGTTTTTGTCGAAGCTTCTCCCATCAGTTGTTGTTCATCTTTTGAGAAGCTTTAATGGAGAACATGGAAAGGAGTATCTGGAAGAGCTACATAAATTTGAACTTACTCTCAACTTTTTTTCAGTATTGGTTAAAAACTGTCTTGGTTGTAATTTTAGTTTTTTATTTTTCAACTACGCATTTCACCTTATTTAGGCATCTTCAGGTTATCTTAATTTGGTATTTCTTGGAAGGATCCTTTAGTCAGCGTAGCCAAAGGGCATCGTCGAATATATCAGGCAACATCGCCTTCGTTAAACTCAGTAAAAACTTTTCTAGATGGACGCGAGTGACATCAAAAACTGCATAACGCATTCCCGTTCACAGGAGTGAGTAACAGTTTATTCCGTTACTCGCTCCTGTGAACGGGAACGCATTATGCAGGTCTTGATGTCACTCTCGTCCATATAGAAAAGTTTCATCATGTCTTGCCACAAAAGGGGCTATTTTCAGTAAAAACGGGCCAATTAAATGGAGTTCCAGAGGGACTGCATTTGGGGACAAAACTGACGAAACGCCATATTAAGTGGCACAAAGAACCTATGAAGGTTAAATGTGCTGCACACACATTCAGGTGTTTCCAGTGCCCTTACATACTGTGACAAACATTTGGGTCTCTCCCAGTTTCAGGGTTGTGAAGCAATGGAGAAATCTGTCAGGTTGATGAATAATATTCTTGACATGTTAAACAGTAGGAATCTATTTTGCAAGGGATTCAAAGGACGTATGGTCCCAATTACATACAGTGATGTACGCAAATACGTAAAAGAAGCGAAAGATGGGGTGTTTACATTTAAAAAAATCTGTTGAGGGTACATTACTGGTGCATTGCACAAGACGAATTGAGTTTCTAGGCATGATCATTAGTCTGTATTCGTACTTAGCTGTGCATGAGGATATTACAGATAGATTTGCGCCAGGAATTACATTGTTATTGACTCACAAACTTAGTGAAAACCACTTGGAAGTATTTTTCAGTGCTGTGAGGAGTCGTGGGGGGCGAATAATACACCCACAGCTCGGAAATTTGAAGCTGCATTCAAGAGACTTCTGGTTCATGTCCATATTCGCACACCTGCAAGTTCAAATTGTTCTGCCATTGATGCTACCACAATTCTCAGTGTAATGTCAAGTACTATCAAAATGAGGAAGTTGAATGCAGTGTGTTGCCTTCTGTTCCAGGAGTGACATTAATAAATTATGACCATGGTTATATATTCCATCCAGCTTCCCTCACGTTATATGTGAATGATGTTGTTGAATATATTGTTGGATTTGTGTCCAGGAATCCTGTCAAAAAAGTGCAATATTGGCCAATTGGCACCATGTTCCAATGTTTCAGGTTAAGGGCTGTTGAACATAAAGAACAGAGGTGGCTTGTCTCTTGCATCGGATGATGTTTCTTCTGTTTATAAAATGGGCGAGACGGTAAGAGGCAAACATCAATTTTAAATGTGAAAAGCGCCTTGAACAAACTGATCACAGCAGGAGTTAAAGAATGATAGTTTTCCTCAGCTGAATGAACATCTCAATTTGTCCACCCATCGACAATCACATTCACCAGATAAAAAAATTTGTACTCACTTAAAATAAGGCTGCATCATGAAGCGAGACGCTGCAGCGAGAGACTTCATGATGCTCGGATTAGGATTTTCTACACCAAAATAGTATTGTATAAGAATCAGTGATTGTGTGTTTTCAGAATGGATGTCTGTGCTGATAGTGACAGAAGTCTGACCCCTACAGACAAACTATAGTTTTTGTTTTTGTGTGAAATAAATCAATTTTAAAACTGACTTAAAGTATTTGTCCTTCTTCACTGAAGTTGTTTCTTACTAACTTACTTTGTTACAATGTTTATTTCTATTGTCTTTGTTGCAATTATTTCTTGTCACTTTCCTTGTTGCAGTTATTTCTTATCACTTTCTTTGTTGCAGTTATTTCATTTCACTTTCATTGTTGCAGATATTTCTTACACTTTGTTGTAATTTCGTGTCAGTTCTTTGTCATGGTTCTTCATTGCAGGTTTCTGTATTTTAGTTGTTGAGTGCTAATTTGGTTACTAAAGAGGCTTCTAAGAAATCCGAGACCGTCCAGTGGGTTCTGTATTTTCGTGAGGAATTTGCCAGCTGACACAGTTGCAGTGTGTTTTGGGAAAAGGACGAGAGTGAAGTGTGCTGCCTATTTGCATATCCACATACAAGACAAACAAGAAAACAGATTTTGTTCAGATTAGGAATAAGTGTTCTCATTTGAAGACTGTTTCAAAGGGAAGATGTTTCCAGATACGACTTTTTGTGTTCTAAATGTTTTGACAGAAAAACAACACTGGTAGCATCTGAAAAAGGTGAAGCCTCCCATGGTGCAGATGATGCAGATTTTGCATTAATAGAGGAAGAATTAAACACTCTGAATCTGTTAGCTACAGAGGTAGGTGTTAGTCCTGTCATGGTCAGTGAAGTTGAGCCACAAACTCTATGTGTCAAGAAAGTGCAGAGAAATTACTAAAGCTATGGATGAATACACTACAGCAAAACTGACCACACTCGTCAAAGTAGAAATTCCATCTTCAAAAGAAAATGAACCAAAGCACTTTTCACAAATATCAATATAGCTGTTGAATATTGTGTATCCTACAGTGAAAAGAGGCAAGTTTTAACTATTATTCCACAGACATTTTCAAAGACAATGTTTTGAACCACGTTTCATCAGTATCAATGTACATGGTAGACAAATCAAGAAATGTGAGATCTGTGAAAGGAGTCTTTAGATGACCAGATCTGTACTATGGTCACCCTGCAGAAGTAGCTCAAGTTCAGATAGTGCAGTCATTTTATCTGGAAGATAAATTGGACTGTTCTCGCCAGAGTGCCAACAAAGAAGGCAATACAACTGTAACAGTTGAAGGTCAAAAAGTTGAGAAAGTGAAGAGGTAGATGACTTGCAGTATTAAAGAAACTTTTGCAATTTATAAAAGCAACTACACAACTTCACATATTGGAAGATCAAAATTTTATGCACTACGACCTAAGTGGGTAGTTCCACACCCACCTAGAGATGTCTGTTTATTTGTGTACTGTGTGAATTTTGAACTTTGTGTGGTAACTTTGAAGAAATTACTGGAGTACATGACATTGGTTGGGTGCGTGAAGTTATTAGTTGTCTGTGACGTAAAGTGAGAAACTTGTTTGTTTCAAAAGTGTGGTGACTGTCCTGGAAAGGGAGGACTGTCTTTAGACACTTGGCCTGGAAGACATAGCAGATAACTCTACAGAAATTACATATGAGACATGGGAGGTAAAAAAACTATTTAAGAAAGCTGTTGCCTTTGACAGTTTCATTGAAGGACTTGGAAAATGGTCAGTGAAATCAGTAACACACCAGCATCTGAAGAAATTGCAACAACACATTGCAGAAGTGAAAGGGCGTGTACATGCTGATGGATTATGTTTAGTGCTTAGCTGTAATTTTGCTGAGAATTTGTCTATGGTTCTCCTACAAGAAGTACAAGGGTATCATTGGAGTAATGACCAGGTTTCAATTTTTACAGGAGTGACATATTTTCAAAACGAGACAACAAGTGTTGCAGTTATAACTGATGGCACAGGACATGACTCAGCACATGGTTTACTAGCGATTCGCGATATTCTTCAACTGCAAAGGTGCTCCTAGTCATTTTAAAAATCGTTACCAGCTGTTTGAACTGGGTAAGCCGCTTCTGCCAACTGACTGGGTATACGGTGCTACTGGTCGTGGCAAGAGGCCTTGTGATGGTGTAGGAGGCATGCTGAAGCACTATGCTACAAAACATAATATTTCCAGACCAAATACAGCTGGGATTCTTTTGTCGAAAGAGGAAATCGAAGCATTCCATGAGCAGAAAAAATAAGAAAGGTCCAAACAAATTACTCCTGTGAAAAGAATTCAGAAGACACATTTTTGGACTCAAAGTGATGGGCGAACACACATTTCACACAGGAGCAAGAAAGAAGAAATTTCGTTCGTTCGGCCAACACTTCAGAAAGAGCAGGATAATATTCAGATTCACAACCTGAGAAGGAGGTTGTTTGTGGTGTGTTTGTGTGTGTATGTGTGTGCGTGTGTGTTTGTGTGTGTGTGTAACTGTGACTGGTGGCTTGCAGAGATTATAGACACCAGTTATGAGTTAAATGAAATTGTAGTGAACTTTATGCTACCATTGACCAGCTGATGGATATAGGTTTCCAGCTGAAGCACAGCAACAGCGCCATCAGTGCTCATTTCCTGTTGACAATGTTTTGAATATTGTAAGTGCTCCAGTTCCTGTTGGTTCAACAGGAAGGCTTCAACAGGAAGGCGTAACTCTATAGCAAAGGAAGATATTGAAGCAGTGGAACTTGTTTTTAGTTCATTGACTGGCTTATTTCAGTACAAAACAGAGTGCACAGAAGTTGTATAAATTGAAACCTTTAAGTCTTTGGACCTTTCGCATACCTATTGGACCCATCTGAAATCCTAGAATAATGAGTCTCTTACTCATCTTTCAAAACTACAATTATGTTAAATAAGGCTAGTTTTTTATTTTAATGAGCCCCTTATGAGATAATGTGGTAATAAAACAGGTTTTATGTTTGGAAAAAATTTCAGTTGTCTATATAACCTAATGAACCTGAAAGTGGAAGCTCTCCTTTTCAAGGAATGTAAAACTATATGGCACTAATGAACAGAAAAAAGTCAAATTTTTATGGTCTGGCATTTTCGAAAAAGACATTTTTTTCCCATAAATTAGGAAAATTTCAGAATGCTATTGTAAAAGAAGTTTGACACAGGGTAACTGTGTTGCAGAATGTCTCCATTCAACAATTTCCTTTCAAACAAATACTTGGAAAGAAATCTCTGTTTATCCGAATATGCACGCTCTGGCATCACAAAATCAGATATTCTATCACAGTCTAACATAACAGTCTCGACACTCACTGCTGTCAAAGTTGTTACGGTTTGACAGATGGAGCGACACTAGTGCTCCAAGTGGCGAGTAAGGTGAACGTCAGACGCGTCGTAAGCATAATGTTTATTTTGCATCCATGTCCGACGTAATTTACGAAAAATTTGAGTTATTTTGTTGCCTCCAAGGGTTTGTGTAGTATCACAAGGCATATATGTTTCTAAAAATGATTCTAAAATAAGCCCAAGTATGGACAAAAACCATGACTTGAGTGGCAAGCTACAACACATTCGTGAAGAAAAACTTGTGACGTTGGACAGAATTACAGCTTACCACGTTGATATCAAAAGAATGTAAACACACAGATTCACATGTAAGAAGCACAGACATGTATCTCTACATGCAAAAGCCATCGACAGCTCATTTATTGTTCTGTGGGCCTGCAATATTTGTCATTGCCGCCTGTTGCCACAAGTACGACCTTCATCTTTACATTATTCTAAATGGGACAAGGAACTCTGAAATAGTGGGAGAAATATGTTAAAAACATTGCAATGAGCTGATTACATTAAATTTCACGCAAACCAAATATTTGAATACTTTTCAAACAGTCTGTTTGTGAACAAGGTGCTGACAAAATAATGTCATCACGGGAAGGAAGCAAGAAAATTTAAGTGACTAACAACAGAAGTGAATGAAATGCTTATCAAGGAAATCAGCAGCCCAAGTAAGCCAACTTCTATAGTTTATTATTTGCTTTCTTGTTGTTCGAAAATATGTCTTGATTCCAATAAATATCGGGATCCTACTGTCTTCAACATTCGTTTGTCCTTGTTCTCTTGATCCTTCTGATAAAGTTTCTGTCGCTGTCTGTAGGCACTTTCCTTGTCCTGTAATAGTTATTCTCGAAGTCTAGCGATCTGCACATTCTGACACTTCACACGCTTTGGTAAGACACGAATAACTGCACTCAATCTAACCACTTCATCGTCAAAGCAGGTCTGTGTTGACGATTCACACGAATCTGGCACTGATACAAGGAGAGTTGAACTGGCTGCTTCTGTATCACACGATTGTTTTACAACTTTAGATGGATTGTCGAATCTTTGTGGCAGTTTCCTTTTCGTCGTCAGTTGAGGTGGCTTATTTGGGATGTCAAACAGTGGGGATACTGCATTCCACACGGGTTTTTTATTTTCTGCGTTCATGAACTGATTTTGATCCAAATGTAGCGAACAAAACCTAATATTATTATACGGGTAAATTGGGTGTTTTTTCGTAAGGTCTTCTTGTCTGCTATTAACTAGCCATTTTCCGCTCCTAAAACGAAACACTAATCATTAATACACATGTAGTTTACAAGTGAGTCCTGACGATACAGTTTAGTAACATGATGGTATGTACCTTTCAGGATCCTTAGGAAACCTTTAAAGACAGCTGTGGTGTCTTCTTCCTGTTGTTGCTGCAATTTATTGCACTACAAACGCTCCCGCTTGCAAAAACCATTGTAGAAATGAAAATAAACAACCACTATTCGCTATCACGATCGCGCCGAACTTACAATTTATCTTACTGGTCTCTTGGTGCGCTGCTGGAGCGGTAGGCAACAAAATCGAGGCGAAGTGTCGCGACTGCTACGTTAGACTGTGGTTTCTATTCTGATTAAATCTGTATCGTACTACTTGATCTTGTGTTTTGTCACTGATCTCCCAAAAATAGAATCTTTATCAACAGTAGTGTCTGATGCTTCGACCATAGATATTTATAGACTGGTCATGACGTATATTTCGTGGCACCAACATCTCTACTGCTATACCACGTGACTATTGGCAAAAAAATGGTAGTATCCTGTTGTGCTTATGGTTGTACCGAGCGTTTTGTGCAGGGGAGTAACATTAAATTTCACGTGTAAGTATTATTAGTATAATTTAGCGGCATTTCTTGAATACTGATAAACTATTGTGTGTATCATATCCTTACCCAGAACGCCACAGTTACGTAAATTGGCGGTTTGAAGTGCTGTGTGTGTTTCCAGGCGCACATTGCAATCGTATATATTTCATGAAAAGGTAAGCTATAAAGCTGCTTTTTCTCTTTCGTATAGGTTTCCAAAGGATGAAGGGCGCAGGCAGATGTGGATACAGGCAGTGAAACGAAAAGATTTCAAGCGTACTGCGCACACACGCATCTGTTCGAAGCACTTTGAAGAATATATATATATATATATATATATATATATATATGTAAAAAGATGATGTGACTTACCAAACGAAAGCGCTGGCATGTCGATAGGCACACAAACATACACACAAAATTCAAGCTTTCGCAACCAACGGTTGCTTCATCACGAAAGAGGGAAAGAGAGGAAAAGACGAAAGGATGTGGGTTTTAAGGGTGAGGGTAAGGAGTCATTCCAATCCTGGGAGCGGAAAGACTTACCTTGGGGGGGGGGGGGGGAAAAGGACAGGTATACACTCACACACACACACACACACATATCCGTCCGCAAATACACACCTATATATATATATATACACACTCCTGGAAATGGAAAAAAGAACACATTGACACCAGTGTGTCAGACCCACCATACTTGCTCCGGACACTGCGAGAGGGCTGTACAAGCAATGATCACACGCACGGCACAGCGGACACACCAGGAACCGCGGTGTTGGCCGTCGAATGGCGCTAGCTGCGCAGCATTTGTGCACCGCCGCCGTCAGTGTCAGCCAGTTTGCCGTGGCATACGGAGCTCCATCGCAGTCTTTAACACTGGTAGCATGCCGCGACAGCGTGGACGTGAACCGTATGTGCAGTTGACGGACTTTGAGCGAGGGCGTATAGTGGGCATGCGGGAGGCCGGGTGGACGTACCGCCGAATTGCTCAACACGTGGGGCGTGAGGTCTCCACAGTACATCGATGTTGTCGCCAGTGGTCGGCGGAAGGTGCACGTGCCCGTCGACCTGGGACCAGACCGCAGTGACGCACGGATGCACGCCAAGACCGTAGGATCCTACGCAGTGCCGTAGGGGACCGCACCGCCACTTACCAGCAAATTAGGGACACTGTTGCTCCTGGGGTATCGGCGAGGACCATTCGCAACCGTCTCCATGAAGCTGGGCTACGGTCCCGCACACCGTTAGGCCGTCTTCCGCTCACGCCCCAACATCGTGCAGCCCGCCTCGAGTGGTGTCGCGACAGGCGTGAATGGAGGGACGAATGGAGACGTGTCGTCTTCAGCGATGAGAGTCGCTTCTGCCTTGGTGCCAATGATGGTCGTATGCGTGTTTGACGCCGTGCAGGTGAGCGCTACAATCAGGACTGCATACGACCGAGGCACACAGGGCCAACACCCGGCATCATGGTGTGGGGAGCGATCTCCTACACTGGCCGTACACCACTGGTGATCGTCGAGGGGACACTGAATAGTGCACGGTACATCCAAACCGTCATCGAACCCATCGTTCTACCATTCCTAGACCGGCAAGGAAACTTGCTGTTCCAACAGGACAATGCACGTCCGCATGTATCCCGTGCCACCCAACGTGCTCTAGAAGGTGTAAGTCAACTAACCTGGCCAGCAAGATCTCCGGATCTGTCCCCCATTGAGCATGTTTGGGACTGGATGAAGCGTCGTCTCACGCGGTCTGCACATCCAGCACGAACGCTGGTCCAACTGAGGCGCCAGGTGGAAACGGCATGGCAAGCCGTTCCACAGGACTACATCCAGCATCTCTACGATCGTCTCCATGGGAGAATAGCAGCCTGCATTGCTGCGAAAGGTGGATATACACTGTACTAGTGCCGACATTGTGCATGCTCTGTTGCCTGTGTCTATGTGCCTGTGGTTCTGTCAATGTGATCATGTGATGTATCTGACCCCAGGAATGTGTCAATAAAGTTTCCCCTTCCTGGGACAATGAATTCACGGTGTTCTTATTTCAATTTCCAGGAGTGTATATATATATATATATATATATATATATATATATATATATATATATATATATTGTGTGTGTGTGTGTGTGAGAGAGAGAGAGAGAGAGATATTTATTACCAATAACCCTTCCCACTCCAAAAGCAATGGCAATGTGCATTGCTACTACATAAGAAGAAAGGATGATTTTTACTATCCTGGATTAAATCTGACTTTGGTACAAAAAGGGGTGAATTATGCTGGTATTATTTTAAAGAACAATTTGCAAAAACAAGTCAGGGGTTTGATTTCTCATCAGGGTTTAGTTTTATTTTGTACTTCCCAGTTACAAAACATACGAATATCAGAAACAAATACTGGGTACCATTTGCAGAAAGGTAGTTGTATGGCTTATGTTAGTTTCCAGATAATAAGCTGTAATGTATGGGATAAATAATATGCTGCTACAAATATCTTTGGTCATTTACCGAAAAGCATTAAAAGCGTGACAGATAGCCAACCAGCATTTAAAATCAAACTAAAAGAATCTATGAATGACAGCTCCTACTCAGTAGACGATGTTTTAGGTATAAATAAGTTATTGGAAGAATTGTCATGTAATGATAGGTCTACCTTTCATTAAACTGACACATCATTGTGAAGTATCGTATTCATGATCTGTGGAACAAGTATTCATGTAAGTAGGTACTGATTTTGTAGATATCTTATTTGATACATCTACGAAACAAACTGTTTAAACCAAAAAAGAGCTTTCAAATGAAACTGCTTTACGTTTTGTGGGTGAACGACACAATTCAGTTCGTTACATTCGATGTGAACACGTGTTTTTACGTTACAGGTTTCGTTGTTTATGCCGATTTCTGAAGTCTATAACACTTTCTACAACCAAGGCACTAAAACACACACACACGCAATATTTACATTTTATGCAGTGCATAACGCGTATTGTGAGTAGAGAATGCATCTCACAATTGGTAACACTGAAATATTCGCGGCGAATATATTGCCGAACATCGAAAGCGTTTCAGCAGTTCACAAAGTTCATTGTGAAGTAATGGCTGTAAAACTAAATTTGTAGAGTGGTTACGCAATAATTTATCACTTCTAGCTGTGTTTACATAAGCTACATTTAATGTGGTGAAGTTAGCAGGAAATCCACTGAGAAATACTGGAAGTGAAATCAGGAATCAGAATGCTGCCTTGAACTCCCGCCGACGTTCTGTCAACAGTCACGTGATTCTATGTTGCAGCCACGCCAGATGTATAGCCGCTGCACTGCTTGACCAGTCTATTAGTATCTATGGTCGAAGGTCTGATGAAACTTCCCCTTGCCCCAACTGTGGTTCACTTGCTGTGTAGTTATTCGTTTGTTTGTTATCAATTTCAGAGTCACTATCGTCGAGCCTTCTATCGGATAATACACCAGTGATGTCTAGCAGCGCTTTCTAGAAGGCGTTGTCTCTGGACTATACATTAACGCTGAACAACGATAATAAACTCTTCCATTACGGCAAAGAGCGTAAAACAATCTCTGTCTGATAAGACTGGGCTATTTCAATTCCATTCAAGTTATTAAATAAAACTGTTCATAACAGTAAAATTAAGAGTACTATATCCCTATTTATGTACCGTGGGTAGGTTTGATATGGTTACACTGTTTTCTGCTAGGCAGAGCGAAACGACGACGCGTTGGCATTTCATCGTGCGTAAACACACCTCCATTTGTCGTTGACGCCACCATAAGTTCCATTAACATCCACTGTATATCGAAACTATAGTTCTAATTAAGTTCACTCAAATTTTTCACTGTCGAAAAACCGTATCAACTCTTGAAGCAGGCGCATGCGCAATGTGTTCATCATTCTAGCAAGTGCGAAACATGGGTGTGTGACACATAGTATCGATTTTATTGTCTATTAGTAAAATCGTTGAAGCTGCATTTACTGTAATTTATTGCCCTGTTTAGTAAAATCTTTGATATTGTTCATGTACTGTTTACATTGAGCGAAGTCGTATCAAAATGTAAAAATTTAAACTCATGTTTAAAAATGTTGTACGTTTGAAGAATCTGGTGCCACTCGTTTCTAGAATAACCGGAATGTCTAAGAGAGGGGCCAATGAAGGGAATGGACATAACCTTCCAGGTCCCAAAATGTCAAGACGAGATGACATTGTTGCCAAAAATGAATCTTCGACTAATGAGATTTGCAATACCAACGGAAGTGTCAGTCAGAAGTTCATTGTTCTCCCTACACCAACGAAATCGGAAAATGATAGTCGGGAATACAGGTAACGTTTTAAGGATTCTGTAAGTGACATATGTGTATTCGGAAGCCACTGTTGCTACGGTTTAAATGGCAGGTTAGAAAGCGTCCTCGCACACGAATGAAATTGTGATTTCGGGTTTTATATCCATTGACTAACCATGAATTGACTGTTTTTGAGTACGCTTTCCAATTGTAACATTCAGTTAATGTAGTGTAACTGCCAGATCATCAAGTTCGATGATTATTCGAGCAGATTCGTGAATTTTAACACACACACACACACACACACAGCAGTATTTATAATTTTCATCTCACCTTTGTCACAATCCACGATATTTATTGTTGATCTTATGTGCCCCGTATTAACTTAACCGTATATAGGTGTACTTGTGATACAATGTGTCCTTATTTGACCATGTGAAGAATTTATGAAGTGTCATAGTTCACCATTTAGGAAGCGGTTTGGCTGTTGTATATTCATTAACTTAGAAGTTTCTTTCATTCCTGATGTGGTAGCACTTCCATATATTACGAGCATGCGTACTAATGGCTGTACAATGTTATACGGTGCTACAGGAAGCCTTGTATGTCTGGTAGTTGATACTGCGCGAGTAATAGAATATACTCATAACGTATTCTCATTGTAAACATCATTTGTGTCGCATGCAGGACCCAAACTTTAATGGAGAGAAATATTTGTGACAGCACCGGTAGAATTTGATCATAAATGAACAATGCCTTGGTGACAACTATTGGGTGATCCCACGTGAAACAGCCTGAATTTTTTTAAATTTTATTCATCATTTAAAGTATGTTATAGTTTCCTGAATTTGCAGAAGTTAAATTTTTCTGCCATGGAAAAATAATAAAAGTCACAACAATTGTTGAGGAAATACATACAGTGTTGACACTGCTATAGGTGAAGATGGAGTAAAAGAAGATTAGATTTTATTTTGAAACTATTTAAATTTAGTTTACAGCCATTAAAGTGGTAAAGTTTAAAAAACAGAAGCTTATCTTTCATCATTAGGTAAGTGTCCCATTCCACCCATATGCTTCGACCCTTGATTTATTTTATTTTTCATTTATATGTATGTCCAGTTTTGTAGGACCAAATTGAGGAACAAATTTCTATGTCATGGAATGTGTCAGTACATGAAATTACAACATAAAAGTATAAGAGATAAATAAAATGTTTATGAACCCCAAAACGTCAAGCCATAAGTTTAAGCAAATCCAATCAGCACTCTAATGTAAGAATCAGCTTGATTTTTCAAGGAACTCCTCAGCAGAATAGGAAAATTAACTCATGAGACAACTCTTCAGTTTCGATTTGAAAGCACATGGGTTACTGCTAAGATTTTTGAATTCTTTGGTAGCTTATTGAAAATGGATGCAGCAGTATGCTGCACACCTTTCTGCACAAGATTTAAGGAGGTGTGATCCAGATGCAGATTGGATTTCTTCCAAGTATTAACTGAGTGAAAGCTGCTAATGGTTGGAAATAAGCTGATATTGTTAACAAGAAAGGACAGTAAAGAATATGTATATTGAGAGGGCAATGTCAAAATACGTAGACTAGTGAACAGGGGTAAACAAGAGGTTCGCGAACTTGTACCACTTATTGCCTGAACTGCCAGTTTTTGAGTCAATTATATTCTTTTAGAATGGGTAGAGTTACCCCAAAATATAATAGCATATGACGTAAGTGAACGAAAATAAGCAAAGTAGACTAATTTTTGTGTCGGGTGATCTCTTATTTCAGATACCGTTTCAATAGCGAAAATGGCAGCATTAAGTTTGTGAACAAGATTCTGAATGTGGGCTTTCCATGATAATTTACTATCTCTCTGATCACCTAGAAAATTGAGCTGCTCCATTTCACTGATCAAATGCCCATTCTGTGAAATTAAAATGTCGGGTTTTGTTGAATTGTTTGTTACAAACTGTAAAAACTGAATCTTACTGTGATTTAGCACTAGTTTACTTTCTACAAGCTATGAACGTATGTCATGAGCTGCACTATTTGAAACAGAGCCAGTGTTGGCCACAATATTCTTTACTACCAAGCTAGTGTAATCAGCAGACAAAAATATTTTAGAATTACCTGTAATACTATAGGGCATATCATTAACATAAATAAGGAGCAGGAGTGGCCCCATCACTGATTCCTTGGCACCCCCCCCCCCCCCCTCCCCTCTGCCCAGTTAACTGTACCTCACTCAGACCCCACATCACAGCCATTCTGAACACTGTGGATAATGACCTTTTGGTGTATGTTGTTGAAGTAAGAGGTGAACCAGTTGTGAGCTACTCCTCATATTCCTTAATGGTCCAACTTCTGGAGCAATATTTTTTGATCAACACAATCAAAAGCCTCAGTTAAACCAAAAAATATCTTTAGTTTTCAAAACCTTTTGTTTAATCCACCCAGTACATCACAGGGAAATGAGAATATAGCATTTTCAGTTGTTAAACCACTTCTAAATCCATACTGTACCTATGATAGCAAATTATGTGATATTAAATGATCCATTATCTTTACATCCTAGCCTTTTCAATAACTTTAGAAAACACTGGTGGCATAGAAATAGGGCTAAAATTTTCTACATTATCCCTTTCTCCGTTTTTATAAAATGGCTTTACTACTGATTACTTTAATCGTTCAGTAAACTGACCATCCTCAAAGGAAAAATTATAAATACAGCTAAGTACAGGGCTAACATGTGCAACACAGTACTTTTAATATTCTGCTAGGCACTCCATCATATCCATGACAGTCCTTAATTTTCAGTGATTTAATTATTGACTCAATCTCCCCCTTGTCAGAATCACAGAGGAGTGTTTCAGACATCAGTATTGGAAAGGCGTTTTCTAGGAGAGGTACACGATTCCCTTTAGAAACTAGGTTTTTATTTAATTCAAGAGCAATGCTCAGAACCTTATTGTTAAATACAGTACTATATCTTACTTATCATAACAGAAATATTTTTACTACGAATTGACTTTATATCATCGACCTTGTGTTGTGACCGACACTGTCTTCACAACTGACCATATGGTTTTAAATTTATCCTGTGAATTAGGTATTCTATTTGCACACCACATACTCTTTGCCTTGGTAATAACATTTTTCAGCACCTTACAATACTGTTTGTAATGGGCTACTGTAGCTTGATTGTGACTACTTCTAACATTTTGATATAATTCTCACTTTGTTCTACATGATATCCTTAGCCAACTAGTCAGCCATCCAGGCTTTCTTTTACTGCTAGTGCCCTGGTTAGAATGTTCTAATGGAAACCAGTTCTCAAAGGGCATGGGAAATGTGTTAAGAAAAGCATTATATTTGTCATCTATTTTATCGGCACTATAAACATCCTGCCACTCTTGTTTCTTAATGAGGTTTAAAAAACTCTCTGTTGCCATTGCATTAGCTTTCCTGTATAGCTTGTAATACATGTGACATTTGTTTGAGTACATAAGCCTTTTAGTGTTAAAATTTGTGCATCATGGTCTGAAAGGCCATTCATGCTTTTACTAACAGAATGCCCTTTTAGTGATTAAGAATGAATAAAAATATTGTCTGTGCCTGCGCTACTGTTCCCAGCACCTCAGTTGGAAAAAACACAGTCTGCATCAGATCATATGACTTTAGGAGACCTTCCAACATCCTCTTTCTTGCACAGTCATATATAAAATTAATATTGGAGTCAGCACATATAACTGATTTTTGGTATTTCCTATAAAGTGAACTAAGAACCCTCTCTAGCTTTAGCAGAAATGCTATGATGTCTTAGTTAGTGGACCTATGAACAACAACAATTATAAGATTAGTTTCACTAAATTCAACTGCTTCTGCACAATATTCAAATATCTGTTCAGTGCAGTGCCATGGTATATCTATGTACTCAACATTTTATGTATGAGGGGCGTTTGAAAAGCCGGTGCAAAGTCTGAGAGATGGCACCACCGGCATGTATCGAGGTCATGTTTAGTTAGCAGCATCTTTGGAAAGAACACACACCAAGTTTCAGCCATATTGGTCTATTTCTTTGTGTTTGGCATTTGTGTGAATCAAAGAAGTTGAGTGATTGTCAAAAAATGGACGAAGAAGAATTTCGTGTGGTGGTTAAACATTACTTTATGAAAGGCAAAACACCTCAGGAGACTAAAGAGAAGCTTGATAAACATTACGGTGACTCTGCACCTTCGATTAGAACAGTTTATAAGTGGCTTCAAATTTTTCGGAGTGGCCTTATGGGCACAAGTGATGCTGAACGTTCTCGACTCCCTGTGGAGGTTTTGACTTCAGAAATCATTGATAAAATCAATGATATGGTGATGGATGACAGAAGAGTTAAGGTGCATGACATTGCTAGTGTTGTGGGCATCTCAAATGAACGGGTACATAATATTTTGCATAAACATTTGGACATGAGAAAGCTATCCGCGAGATGGGTTCCGTGTTTGCTCACACTTGACCAAAAATGGTATCGTGTGAAGCGTTGCAAGGTTGCTTTGCAGCTGTTCAGGAAGAATCCGCAGGGCTTTAAGTGTCGTTTCGTCACTGTGAATGAAACATGGATACATTATTATACTCCTGAGATGAAACAGCAATCTAAACAATGGGTTGCCAAGGGAGAATATATACCAAAAAAGGCGAGGACCAGTCCTTCGATCAGAAAGGTTATGGCAACTGTCTTTTGGGATTCGCAAGGGATAATCCTCATCGACTATCTGGAAAAGGGTAAAACTATTACAGGTGAATATTATTCATCATTATTGGACTGTGTGAAAACCAAGCTGCAAGAAAAACGCTGGCGATCGGATCGCAAAAAAGTCCTTTTCCATCATGACAGTGCACCAGCACACACTTCAGCAGTTGTGGTTGCAAAATTAATGGAAATAGGATTCCAACAAATTTCACGTCCCCCCCCCCCCCCCCCCCCCTTCCCCCCTATTCTCCAGACTTGGCTCCCTTGGACTCCTATTTGTTCCCCAATTTGAAGAAATGGCTGGCGGGACAAAGATTTTATTCAAACGAGGAGATGATTGCAGTAACTAATAGCTATTTTGCAGACTTGGACAGTTCCTATTATTTGGAAGGGATCAACAAATTAGAACAGGATTGGACAAATTGCATAAGTCTAAAAGGAGACTATGTCAAAAAATAAAAAAGTTTACCCCAAACAGGTAAGTAGTTTTTATTTTTGCAAGGACTTTTCAAATGCCCCTCGTACATGGCCGCTCCACCACTTCGCAAGGAACCCCTTGGCGTCATCAGTATGCGGCAACGCAACGCCTACTTCAAGTGTATACAAAATGGCGATGATGTCACCACTACACACTCATGCCAACAAATGAGAACAAAAATAAAAGTGTCACAAAAATGTCTCACTCCAACAATAAAATTAAAGTAATGGGCAACTGCAGCGGGAAATAGGGGGCTTGGGCTGGGGAAATGTAAAATATATAACAACACAAAATACTGCACCATCCACACCGCCCCCCTCCTCCCCCGCCCCACACCCCAAAAGAAAAGGAAAATCGCAACTTATGACATAATGCTACAGTCACAAAACCAACAGGAATCGTACACTTCACCTGACCTTTTTAGCACAAATGAAGCCCATGATACAAAAAAACCAACATCTGCAGTTTCAAAAACCGGAATCTGATGTATCCTTTGACCAATGTAGCTTAAACAAAGCCCTCAATACCAAAAGACCAACACCTACAACTCTGAAAAGTGGAATCACACATTTTTCTTGAATTATATTGCTCAAACGCAACTCTTGATACCAAAAAACTAATACCTATAACTCTGAAAAGTGGAATCGAACATTTCCTTTGACCTACACAGCTTGAACACAGCTCTTGAAATGTATAGGCTAACCAGTAATTGAAAACCACGATGACAAACCTTACACACCTGCCATACATAACTCACAATACACAACCAAAAACACAATAATTCGAAAACCCAAAAACCCCATATTCACTAGATCAATTAAAATGCAACTGAAATTCTATAAATATGAAACAGACGCAACATTACATTTACTATAGAATGAAACGAAAACAAAAATTGCTTACCAACAAAATCCACCGAAGCCTCCAACAAACAAAATCACTTAGGTCCCTCCCCCTCACTGAACACAAAGCAAATACTTCCAGATCCACATTACAGCACTCTTCCCTGCAAGTCTGGGGGTTAGAATAGGCTCGAGGTATCCCTGCCTTTCGTAAGAGGCGACTAAAAGGAGTGTCCCACTTTTTGGCCCTGTAAGTTCAGGTTCCATTTTATACTTTGACCTGCCACTTTCCAAATTCTACAAAAGTGCAGACCATACGGGGAATGCCGCCCTAGGTGGTGCATGAGTTATCTATAGTGCCCTTAGATTTGATCTCCTGAACCTCTTGTCATGGCTTTGCATCTCTACCTGCAATTCAACTATTTGCGCGAGGACACTTTCCGGGGTATCTCGTTTTCCATTGTCTCCTGTCCTCTTTCACCCCCATGGCAATGTTATTTCTCTGTGCTCAGTATCTAGCATGGTAGTCAGTGCGTTGTGGTGGGGCTGTCGTGTACCCATTTGGTGGTAGCCCCCTGACAACACAGGGACACACTGCTGAGCACTGAGCTGTAAACTCCCCACGAATGCCAAGGAGTAGATACCTGTCTTCCTGGGGCATCAGGACTCCCGAAAACAGCCATCGTGCCCTGTTCAGAGTGGGTGGCACCAGGACGGATGACCCGCAATGAAGTGGACTAAGTCATCTCTTGCTGGGACTGTACGGTGCCAGCAGTCTCTAAGAAGGGTAAGATCGAGTACAATGCTGACAGATATGACCCTAAATCGTTTCCATCCCTCACAACACCATGGGAGGAACGTAGGGTTACGGAAAGAAGAGAGCCATAGTATTTAGTCTGTAGCAGAATGGACGGGGTCTCCTTTCTACCAATGAAGCCTCAATTTTTTGTTGAACATCTTGAGGATAAGCTTTGGGAAAGTGACAGCACTGTCCAAAATGAGAAGCAGTGGTCTTCATTCAGACAGGATCCTCAGCCCAAATCCTGGGCATTACTTGCTTATGACTGGCTGGGTGATATTCCTGTTTCCATTACTCCCCATAAAAGCCTCAACATGGTCCAGGGGATTATTTTACATCAAGACCTCCTCTTGCAGTCTGAAGACGAGTTCTGCGCCAGTCTAGAACAGCGGGGTGTTCATTTCATCTGGCGCGTTTACAGGGGACCCAAAGACACCAGGGTTGCTACCAATGCCTTCATCTTGGCCTTTGAGGGTGATTCATTGCCTGAAAAAGTCAAGGTGATGGTTTACCACTGTGATGTTAAACCTTACGTCCCACCCCCTATGTGGTGCTTTAAGTGCTGGAAATTCGGGCATGTCTTCCCGCTGCACATCCAGCACCACATGTCGAAACTGTGGACGTCCACTGCATCCAAATACTCCATGTGCACCTGCTCCCAGTTCTGTCAACTGTGGAGAGCAGCAATTATCGTGCTCGCCAGGGTGCACAGTACTCCAAAAGGAGCGAAAAATCTTGGAGTACAAGACACTGGACCGGTTGTCTTACCAAGAGGCTAAACATAAATTTGAATGATTACACCCCATTCGGTTGATGTCCACATATGCTGCAGCTACATTACCATTGCCGTCACAAGTACCAGTTGTACCACACAATGTGCCACAAATAGTGGGCCCTCTGGGCCTCCAGAATACATCCACCCCCTTGGTGGTTGGGGGGAAATTCTCCTTCCATTGCTCCCAAAGTACCTACTTTGGGAACAAGGCCCCCCCCCCCCCCCCCCCCAAATGCAGGGGACATCGGTCCCCTTCACCCAGCTCTTCCGGCTCCTCTAATGCGGAAGGGGTCCCTTGGGACCCTCTCTCCCAAGGCTTCCACTAATGCTACAGTGTACACTCGCCAGTGGCTAAAGGAGCCAAAAGCTGCTGTACAAAGAGCTTCATGGTCTTCCTCTGTGCCTGAAGCTACTTTGGAGAAGCCCTTCCAGCAAGCCCCTAAAGAGAAGTGAGAGGTCAAGCAAACAAAGAAGTTTGCTAAGAAAAAGGACACTCCGGTGGTCCCAACACCACCACTCCCAACCAATTCTGCACCTGCAGATGAGGTGGAGGTCTCAGCTTCCCCTGAGGACCTGGATCTCACTGATGCATCATCCAGAATAGGAATGGATACAAATACTCAGTCAGTGGCAGCAGGTGACCCTGGGTGTAACTTGACTCCTTGCGTGCTTCATGCCTTCCCAGCCTCACAATAACCTCATCCTCCAGTGGAATTGCTGCAGTTTTTTCCACCACTTGGCTGAGCTAGTGCAACTGCTTTCTGCATTGCCCTCCAGGAAACCTGTTTCCTAGCAATGCGGACCCCTGCCCTCCGCAGCTATAGGGGATATTACAAGATCTTAGTGACTATAAGAGTATCAGGTGGAGTTTGTGTCTATGTTCCGAACTCAGTGTACAGTGAACCTGTGCCCCTTCAAACCCATCTTGAAGCTCTGGCTGTCAGGATAAGGACAACACAGGAAATAACTGTGTGGAACTTATATCTTCCTCCAGATGGTGCAGTACCCCTGAATGCATTGGCTGCACTGATTTATCAACTCCCTAAACTTTTCCTACTTTTGGGAGATTTTAATGCCCATAACGCCTTGTGGGGTGGCCAGGGCTTACTGGCTGGGGTAGAGGTGTCGAAACTTTCCTGTCTCAAATCAACCTCTGCCTCTTAAATAGTGGCCCCCCCACACATTTCAGTGTGGTTCACAGCACGTACTCAGCCATTGATTTATCCCTCTGCAGCCCAGGACTCTTCCCATCTATCCACTGGAGAGCCCACAATGACTTGTGTGGTAGTGACCACTTTTCCCTTCTTCATGTCACTCCCCAGTGCCATTCCCCTGGACGTCTACCACAGTGGGCTTTAAATGAGGCAGACTGGGAAGCTTTCACTTCTACTGTCTCCATTGAATCTCCCCCACATGGTACTATCGATGTTGTAGGGTGCCCCTGACAAAAGTCAGTACCTTGGTAGTGGAAATCGCTGAGGCCATTGAAGAGTGTTCGCGAGCTCTACAGTGACATAAGCAGCACTCTTCCCTAGAGCACCTAATAGCTTTTAAATGGCTCCATGCCTGCGTTCGCCAGCTTATAAAAAGACGGAAACAGGAATGTTGGGAGAGGTACGACTTGACCATTGGGTGCCATACGTCACCTTCCCAAGTCTGGACAAAGATCAGACGTGTTTGTGGGTACCAGGCCCCGACAGGTGACACTGGCATTAACATCAATGGCGTGTTATGTACCGATGCAAACACAATTGCTGAGCACTTATCTTAGCACTATGCTTGAGCCTCTGTGTCTGAGAATTATCCCCCAGCATTTTGCACCCTCAAAACGGTGGATGGAAAGGAAAGCCCTCTCGTTCACTGAACGTCACAGTGAACCCTATAATGCTCTATTTACAGCTCCTCATCATCCTTGCACATTGCCCCGACGCAGCTCCTGGGCCGGATGAGATCCACAGTCAGATGATCAAACATCTCTCATCCAACTACAAGTGTCATCTCCTTGTCATCTTCAACCGGATCTGGTGCAATGGCATCTTCCCATCGCAATGGCAGGAGAGCACCGTCATTGTGGTGCTTAAACCCAGTAAAAACCCACTTGATGTGGATAGCTATCGGCCCATCAGCCTCACCAACATTCTTTGTAAGCTGTTAGAATGTTCGGTAAGTTGGCAGTAGCATTGGGTCCTGGAGTCACATGGCCTTCTGGCTCCATACCAGGGTGGTTTCCGCCAAGGTCACTCTACCACTGATAATCTAGTTTCCCTCGAGTCTGCCATCCGAACAGCCTTTTCCAGACGTCAACACCAGGTTGCCTTTTTTTTTTTTTTTTTTTTTTTTTTTTTAATTTATGAAAAGCTCACGACACGACCTGGTGATATCATATCCTTTTCACATTATATGAGTGGGGTCACTGGGGCCCGCTTCCGATTTTTTTCCAAAATTTCCTCTTGCTCCATACTTTCCAAGTTGGTGCATCCCGTAGCTCCCCCCATATCCAGGAGAATGGGGTCCCGCAGGGCTCTGTATTGAGTGTCTCTCTATTTTTAATGACCATTAACGGGGTAGCAGCAGCTGTCGGGCCGTCCATCTCACCTTCTCTGTATGCAGATGACTTCTGCATTTCGTACTACTCCTCCAGTACTGGTGTTGCTGAGTGGTGCCTACAGGAAGCCATCCCCAAGGCACAGTCATGGGCTCTAGCCCACGGCTTCCAGTTTTCAGCCGGAAAGTCATGTGTCATGGACTTCTGTCGGTGTCGTACCATTCATCCAGAACCAGAACATTACCTTAATGACTATCCACTCACTGTAGTGGAGACATACCAATTCTTAGGACTGGTTTTCGACACCCAATTGAATTGGCTTCCTCACCTTTGTCAGCTGAAGCAGAAGTGCTGGCAGCACCTCAATGCCCTCCGCTGCCTGAGCAACACCAACTGGGGTGCAGATCGCTCTACGCTGCTGCAGCTCTACAGAGGCCTTGTTCAATCCCGCCTTGACTATGGGACTCTGGCTAACAGTTTTGCGGCGCCGTCAGCATTGCATTTACTTGACCCAGTACACCACTGTGGCATTGGACTGGCAGCAGGAGCTTTTAGGACGAGACCAGTGACCAGCCTCCTGGTGGAGGCCGGAGTCCCTCCATTGAAGGTTAGGGGTGCACAACTGAATGCCAGTTATGTTGCACACATTCATAGTTCTCCTGAGCATTCTAATTCCCATCTCCTTTTCCCACCCACGGCAGTTTATCTCCTACATCGGAGGCCAAGGTCAGCGCTTACAATTGCGGGTCGCGTCTTATCTTTTCTGTCTGAAGTGGAGTCCTTGCCATTACCACCTATACTTGAGGTCCATCTACATACACCTCGTCCTAAGGACTCAGTTAACCCCACAACTCTCTGCTATCATTTCCTCTTGATTCTTGACGTGTACCAGGACCATGAAGTGGCGTGCACCGCCACCTCGACAGCTGATGGACATGTTGGCTTCGTGTATGTTCATGGAGGACATATTGAACAGCACTTCTTGCCACATGACTGCAGAGCTAGCGGCCATTTCTAGTGCTCTTGAGCGCATCCACTCATGCCCTGGCAAGTCATTTCTTCTCTGTACTGACTCCTTGAGCAGCCTACAAGCTATCAATGAGTGCTACCCCCTCCATCCTTTGGTAGCGACCATCCAGGAGTCCATCTATGCCCTGGAATGGTCCACTCATTCTGTGTTGTTTGTATGGCCCCAAGGTCACGTCGGAATCCCAGGAAATGAACTTGCCGACAGGCTGGCCAAACAGGGTACACAGAAATTGCTTCTGGAGATCAGCATCCCCTTAACTGACCTGCGATCATTATTATGCTGCAAGGTTTTTCAGCTTTGGGAGACGGAATAGCATAATCTCAATATGCACAACAAACTTTATGCCATTAAGGAGACTCCGAATGTGTGGAAGTCCTCCATGTGGGCCTCTCACAGGAACTCTGTGGTTCTCTGCTGGCTCTGCATTGGGCATACTTTGCTAACACATGGCTACCATCTCCGTCACAACTACCCACGTCGGTGTCACTGTTGACTCACATATGACTGTCATCCACATTTTGCTGGACTGCCCACTTTTAGCCCCTCTGCGGCAGACTTTTAACTTTCACAGACTTTTAAATTTCTGCCTCAACAGCAGATTTAGTTTTACATTTTATTTGGGGGGGGGGGGGGGGGTTATCGTACCATCTAAGCGTGGGCATTTAGCTTTCTCTCCAAGCCTGCCACCCTCCCTCCATTTTAACTCTGTTACACTTTCTTTGCATTTGTTTGTCTTGGTGGTCGTCTTTTCCCTACAAGTGTTCATCTCACCTTGTCTTTTTGGGGTGGGCATTTTAATGTGTTGCAGAGTGGCTGGCTCATCCTCTTTTTATTATTGTGATCAGCCAGCCCAGACCATCTGCTCTATGGTTTTAATACCTTCTTCTGCATTTCCTTGTGGTATGTTTTCCCCATTTTTTGTTTGTTCTATTCATTTTCTTTTTAGTTGTGGTTACCCATTCCTTTTCCCCCTTTTACTTTCTCAAACGTACTTTGGCTGTTTTTGTACCTTGAGTCTTGCTTGTGTCTGGAAAAAGGGACTGATGACCCTGTGGTTTGGTCCCTTTATACCCCAACCAACTAACCAACAAACCAACAAACAAACATTACAGCACTGACTACCCAGATTCGAATAATCCAATGTTACCATAGTGATACATATCAACATCCACCACCATCAAACACAACAAGACATCTACAAACATGAATCAACTCAAAAACACCGCGCCATAGTGACGTCACACACTACAGCACTATTACGTCATGGGTTAAAGTAGACAAGAAGAATAAGGTGCTTCCAGTGACCCCATCTTTTCAGAAGAGCTTGAGTTTTCAAGGAAAGAAGAAATATTTAGTATGCAGCTAGACTGTCAAAACAGTTATGTATTTCGTGTCCCACCTATGACAAAAAAAAGTTACCCTCTATTTGTTTTAGAATTAAGGAAAACTGATAAAATCATAAGTGACACATAAAGAAGTGCTTAATATGTAAACGAGCTTATATAAAGACAAAAACAATCTTTTTTTTTATTCTGGAAATAAATTGTGTCTCACCAAAGAAATTCTTTTTTGATGTCACTGAAATCTAGTCTTGTCAGTTTTTAAGTTATGTTGGTTAGTATAATTAGCATCTTAGTGTTTTACATTAATATTGGCTTATTGTTTATTCAAAGATTGAGGAAAACAATGTCAGCAGAGTGAATGTGAAAACTTCGAGAAAAGTTGCAGAAAGATATCAGCAAATGCAACACGCATAAAGAAAAGAAAGAGAATGAGATTAAAGAAGATTGGAAAACATGAAGATAAAGACATCCTTGTATGAAAAATATTTACTTTGGGATTATAAGAAGAAACCTGAAAGAAAAGGAAAATAGAGGCTTAAGCTAAAATCCGTACCAAATCAAAATAAGTGAGAGTCTTGTGCTTCCCAGATCATATAAATGTGTTCAGTGCTTCAGCAGATCTGTTTCTCGGGTAAAGATAGTAGTAGTAATAATAATAATAATATAACTTCTAGTTGTTTTTTTTTTTTGTCTTCAGGTGAAGACTGGTTTGATGCAGTTCTCCATGCTATTCCATCCTATGTGAGCCTCTTCATCTATTGCAACATATATCTTTTTGAATCTGCCTAGTGTATTCATCTCTTGATCTTCCTTTATCTTTATGATCTCCCCCCCCCAGACACATACACACACCCTTCCCACAATAACTAAATTGGTGATCCCTTGATGCCTCAGAATGTATGCTATCTGCCAATCCCTTCTTTTGGTCCAGTTTTGCCCCAAATTTCTTCTCTCCCCAATTATATTCAGTACTTCCTCATTACTTATGTGATCAACCCGTCTAATCTTCACTATGCTCCAGTAGCACCACATTTTGTAAGCTTCCAATTCTTTATTTTATCTAAACTGTTTATTGTCCATGTTTCACTTCCATACAGTTCTACACTGCAGACAAATACCTACTGAAGACTTCATTATACTTTAAATCTATATTAGATGTTAACAGATTTCTCTTCTTCAGAAATTCTATCTTTGCCATTGCCAGTCTACATTTTATATCTTCTCTACTTTGGCCATTATCAGTTATTTTGCTGCCAAAATATCAAAACTCATCTACTACTTAAGGTGCCTCATTCCCTAATCTGATTCACTTAGCATCACCTGATATAATTTGATTACATCCATTAACCTTGTTTTGCTCTTGTTGATGTTCATATTATATTCTCCTTTCAAGAAAATATCTATTGCATTCAGCTGCTCTTCTAAGTCATTTACTCTCTCTCTCTCTCTCAGAATTACAATGTCCCACCTCAAAGGTTTTATTTATTCTCCCTGAAATTTAATACCCACTCCACATTTTTCTTTGATTTCCTGTACTGAATGTTCAGTGTGCAGATTGAACATCATCAGGGTAGGCTGTGACCTTGTCTCACTCCCTTCTCAGTCACTGCTTCCTTTTCATGCCCCTTGACTCTTATCACGGCTGTCTGGTTTCTGTACAAGTTGTAAATAGCCATTCACTCACTGTATTTTATCCCTGCTACCTTCAAAATTTCAAAGAGCATATTCCAGTCAACATTGTCAAAAGCCTTCCGTGAGCTTGCAAATGCTATAAATGTAGGTTTGCCTCACCTTAACCTATCTTCTAAGATCAATCGTAGGGTCAGTATTGCCTCGTGTGTTCCTATACTTCTTCAGAATATTCTCTGAGTCCTGCTTCTACTAGTTTTTCCATTCTTTGTGTTAGTATCTTGCAACCATGACTTATTAAACTGATAGTTTGGTAATTTTCACACCTGTCAGCAACTGCTTTCTTTGGAATTGGAATTACCACATCCTTCGTGAAGTCTGAGGGCATTTTGCCTCTCTCATACATCTTGCGCACCAGATGGAACAGTTTTGTCATGGATGGCTCTCCGACGGATATCGGTAGTTTTGATAGAAGTTGTCTGCTTCCGAGATCTTCTTTTGACTTAGGTCCTTCAGTGTTCTGTCAAATTATTCTCACAATATCATATCTCCCACCTCATCTTCATTTACATCCACTTCCCTTTCTGTAATATTGTTTTCAAGGTGATCTCCATTGTATAGACCCTCTATATACTTTTCCATCTTTCAGCTTTCCCTTCTTTACTTAGAACTGGTTTACTACCTGAGCTCTTGATATTCATACAGGTGCTTCGCTTTTCCCCAAAGGCCTCATTAATTTTCCTGTAGGCAGTATCTATCTTTCCCGTACTGAAATTTGCTTCTAAATCCTTGAATTTGTCCTCTAGCTATCCTGCATAGAAATTTTGCATTTCTTGCCAATCTCATTTTTTGGACATCTTTATTCCCTTTCAGCTGCTTCATTTGCTGCATTTTTAAATTTTCTCCTTTCATCAGTTAAATTCAGTATTCGTTGTGTTATCCAAGGATTCCTATTAGGCATTGTTTCTTTTTATCTATTTTATACTCTGCTGCCTTCACTATTTCATCTCTTAAAGCTACCCATTCATCTTCTACTGTATTCCTTTCCCCTGTTCTAGTCAACTGTTGCCTGATGCTCCCTCTGAAGCTCTTAACCTCTACTTCTTTCAACTTACCCAAGTCCCATCTCCTTAATTTCCTAACTTTTGTAATTTTTTTAGTTTTAATCTAAAGTTCATAACCAAGGAACATTGGTCAGAGTCCAATCTACTCCTGGAAATGTATTACAATTTAAAATCTGGTTCCTAACTCTATTTAACCATTATTCTGAATCCTTCCAATGTCTCCAGGTCTCTGCCACATATTCAACCTTCTTTTATGATTCTTAAACCAAGTGTTAGCCGTGATTAAATTATGCTCTGTGCTAAACTTTATCAGGCGGCTGCCTCTTTCATTCCTTTCCCCCAGTCCATAGTCACCTACTATTTTTTCCTTTTCCTACTATCGAATTCCAGTTCCCTATCATAATGAAATTTTCATCTCTTTTTAACTATCTGAATAATTTCTTTTACTTCTTCATACATTTCTTCAATCTCTTCATCATCTGCGGAGGTAGTGTAAACTTGTTTTGCTGTGGTAGGCATGGGCTTTGTGTCTCTCTTGGCTATGATAATGCATTCACTATGCTGCATTCCTGTTTTCTTATTCATTAGTAAACCCACTCCTGCATCACCTTTTGTCTTTGTATTGTATTGTGCTGTATTGTATTGTCCTGTATTCACCTTACAGGAAGTGCTGTTCTTCCTGCCACCGAGCTTCACTAGTTCCCACTATATCTGACTTCAACCTATCCCTTTTCCTTTTTAAATTTTCTAACCTGCCTGCCCAGTTAAGGGCTGTAACATTCCATGCAATAATCTGTAGAATGCCAGTTTTGTTTCCCCTGATGATATTATCCTGAGCAGTCCACGCCTAGAGATATGATTGGGGGACTATTTTACCTCCGGAATATTTTACCCAAGAGGATACCATCATCATTTAACCATATAATAGAGCTGTGTGTCTTTGGGAAAAATTACAGCTATAGTTACCCCTTGCTTTCAGCCATTCACAGTATCGGTACAGCAAGGCCATTTTGGTTGAAGTTAAAAGGACAGAGCAGTCAATCATGCAGACTATTTTCCTGCAACTACTGAAAAAGCTGCTGCCCTTCTTCAGGAACCACACATTTGTCTGGACTCTCAACAGATATCCTCTGTTGTGGTTGTACCTATGGTTTGGCTATCTGTACCTTATAATAATACTTATAGCAGTAATTAAAAATAGTGTTTGAGAAAACTTTCCTAGAGAAACAAAGCAAATTTTCTATGTAAACAAGAAAACTTCATCTTGTGGACTTATATATGATAATCCGCCCAAAAATACAAAATTTTTTCACAAATGATAAAATCTGCAATTACCTTTGAGAGTAAAGGAAATATTCCAGGTATGGGAATAAAGTTTTTGAACTTAGACCCAGTTTATATTTTCTCATCTGTACAGATTCTAAAATGAGTAGTTAACAATCATATCTTGATAATGTACAGACAAAATTTCAAACAAATTACAGGGTCAGAACTAGCTGTGGACAAGATCAGGGTTGCAATTCTGGAAAACCTGGAATCCTCAGAGAATTACATTTTATCTGAAAAAAACCAGGGAATTTCATAAAATCTCAGGGAATAACACATTTTAACATGATACTGAAATTGAATTTTATTGAGTTTTATAAATCACAAATTGTAAAATACATAAATCTAAAAGTGTGTTAATTAAATGAATATAATTCCATATAAATTATTGATGATTAAAAACTGTGGTTAAACTACTGCATATGGCTGGTATATAGCCCAGTTGAGAGGAAAGAAAAGTTGTTATTGTTGTATTGCACCCTCTCCCATACCGACTCACCATAAATATATCATAAGCTTCTTGAAACCATCTTGATCCTCACATCTGGAATTCTCAGGGATTTTTTTTCCAAGTTTGAATAGCCATCATGAAGATCATGCCAGGAAATTTTTCTGGTGAAGTTTCATGTTGCAAGAAAGTACACTCCTGGAAATGGAAAATAGAACACATTGACACCGGTGTGTCAGACCCACCATACTTGCTCCGGACACTGCGAGAGGGCTGTACAAGCAATGATCACACGCACGGCACCGCGGACACACCAGGAACCGCGGTGTTGGCCGTCGAATGGCGCTAGCTGCGCAGCATTTGTGCACCGCCGCCGTCAGTGTCAGCCAGTTTGCCGTGGCATACGGAGCTCCATCGCAGTCTTTAACACTGGTAGCATGCCGCGACAGCGTGGACGTGAACCGTATGTGCAGTTGACGGACTTTGAGCGAGGGCGTATAGTGGGCATGCGGGAGGCCGGGTGGACGTACCGCCGAATTGCTCAACACGTGGGGCGTGAGGTCTCCACAGTACATCGATGTTGTCGCCAGTGGTCGGCGGAAGGTGCACGTGCCCGTCGACCTGGGACCAGACCGCAGCGACGCACGGATGCACGCCAAGACCGTAGGATCCTACGCAGTGCCGTAGGGGACCGCACCGTCACTTCCCAGCAAATTAGGGACACTGTTGCTCCTGGGGTATCGGCGAGGACCATTCGCAACCGTCTCCATGAAGCTGGGCTACGGTCCCGCACACCGTTAGGCCGTCTTCCGCTCACGCCCCAACATCGTGCAGTCCGCCTCGAGTGGTGTCGCGACAGGCGTGAATGGAGGGACGAATGGAGACGTGTCGTCTTCAGCGATGAGAGTCGCTTCTGCCTTGGTGCCAATGATGGTCGTATGCGTGTTTGACGCCGTGCAGGTGAGCGCTACAATCAGGACTGCATACGACCGAGGCACACAGGGCCAACACCCGGCATCATGGTGTGGGGAGCGGTCTCCTACACTGGCCGTACACCACTGGTGATCGTCGAGGGGACACTGAATAGTGCACGGTACATCCAAACCGTCATCGAACCCATCGTTCTGCCATTCCTAGACCGGCAAGGGAACTTGCTGTTCCAACAGGACAATGCACGTCCGCATGTATCCCGTGCCACCCAACGTGCTCTAGAAGGTGTAAGTCAACTACCCTGGCCAGCAAGATCTCCGGATCTGTCCCCCATTGAGCATGTTTGGGACTGGATGAAGCGTCGTCTCTCGCGGTCTGCACGTCCAGCACGAACGCTGGTCCAACTGAGGCGCCAGGTGGAAATGGCATGGCAAGCCGTTCCACAGGACTACATCCAGCATCTCTACGATCGTCTCCATGGGAGAATAGCAGCCTGCATTGCTGCGAAAGGTGGATATACACTGTACTAGTGCCGACATTGTGCATGCTCTGTTGCCTGTGTCTATGTGCCTGTGGTTCTGTCAGTGTGATCATGTGATGTATCTGACCCCAGGAATGTGTCAATAAAGTTTCCCCTTCCTGGGACAATGAACTCACGGTGTTCTTATTTCAATTTCCAGGAGTGTAATAAGCTGAGCACAGGTATGCTGCAATTGCCCAGAGAGCTGTTGGGGAAAAAAAACCCCTGAGAAATACAGATTATGTGTATGAGAACTGTAAGACACTCAGCAAAGATGAAGTTAATGAGAAGGATGTGTCATATATTAAGTGTGAATAAGTTCTTTCTGTTCTTCTGAATCCATACATCAGAAATGTTATGAACACCTTAAAGTATGAGTTTTCAGGAATTCAAGTATTTTTGAAAGTGGATGAGTAATCAGCTGCGTAACCTATTTTAGTGGTTGATTTTTTAAAAGTGGAATACTATAACTTAAAGTAACGTTGTATTGAAACTTATGTTACTTTACAATAACAAAACTGTATTGAAACTTATGTTACTTTACAATAACAAAACTTTCCTACAAGATTATTTAAATAGAATTGATATAATAAAATTGCTTTTAACTGATAAAAACAGATTGTAATTTGTGAGGCTCCCACCTGTGACAATTCTTAGTCAGACTGGTGAAGATCTTAATTGCAATTTTTATAAATAAGTATTAATAATGTAACATTTATTGATATTTCATCATGTAGAGAATTCTTGTAACAGTGTGAACTCAATGTTTTCAAAACACGATATTTGCAAAATGTTGGTGAACTTTCAATACTATGTCCCGTGTCTCACTTTTTGAACTTGTGATATTTAGATTTAAAGGGAGGGTAAAACAACTATTCATGCTATCACCAATCAATTTTTAATGTATTTCTATGTATAATTTTTGTTACATTAACTTTTGACTTTTGAAAAATTTAGTGCAACTATCCCACCTGTGACAGTGGATTCCCCCTTTGTTTTATGTTGTCAATTGAGCCAACATGTTCACATACAAAAAGTAAAAATATGAAGCAAATTGTGGGCTGTAGAGACTTTGAGTGTAGACAAAGAACATTAAATTATTCCTGCCCACCACTTCCCAATGCCCATCCCCCAAAGCATTTTATTTAAACCATTCCTGTACTTGTGCAGCATAGTAATATGGTGTATCAGTCTTTATTGGGGGAAAGAAAAAAATCCTACTAGAGGACACTTGAGAATTCAATCCATTAATCCGTGAATGACTTTTTTGTTGATTTTTTCCATTTCTTACTATTACATTGTTTGTTACATTGGAAAAGAAACATTTACAGGTTGGTCCATTGATAGTGACCAGGCCAACTATCTCACGAAATAAGCATCAAATGAAAAAACTACAAAGAACGAAACTTGTGTAGCTTGAAGGGGGAAACCAGATGGCGCTATGGTTGGCCCACTAGATGACACTGCCATAGGTCAAACGGATATCAACTACATTTTTTAAAAATAGGAACCCCCATTTTTTATTACATATGTAGTACGTAAAGAAATATGAATGTTTTAGTTTAAGTTTTTCGCTTTGTGATAGATGCACTGTAATAGTCACAAACATATAAGTACGTGGTATCACGTAACATTCCGCCAGTGCGGACGGTATTTGCTTCGTGGTACATCACCTGTGTTAAAAAGGACCGTTTACCAATTGCAGAAACGGTCAATATTGTGTTGATGTATGGCTATTGTGATCAAAATGCCCAACGGGCGTGTGCTATGTATGCTGCTCAGTATCCTGGATGACATCATCCAAGTGTCCGAACCGTTCGCCAGATATTTACGTAATTTAAGGAAACATGAAGTGTTCAGCCACATGTGAAACGTCAACCATGACCTGCAACAAATGATGATGCCCAAGTAGGTGTTTTAGCTGCTGTCGCAGCTAATTCACACATCAGTAGCAGACAAATTGCACGAGTATCGGGAATCTCAAAAACGTCAGTTTTGCGAATGCTACATCAACATCGATTGCACTCGTACCATATTTCTATGCACCAGGAATCATGTACAGTTCTGCCACTGGGCACAAGAGAAATTACGGGACGATGACAGATTGTTTTGCACGCATTCTATTTAGCGACGAAGCATCATTCACCATCAGTGGTAACGTAAACTGGCATAATATGCATTATTGGGCAATGGAAAATCCACGATGGCTGCGACAAATGGAACATCAGCGACCTTGGCGGGTTAATGTATGGTGCAGCATTATGGGAGGAAGGATAATTGGCCCCCATTTTATTGATGGCAATCTAAATGGTGCAATGTATGCTTATTTCCTACGTAATGTTCTACCGATGTTACAACAAGATGTTTCACTGCATGACAGAATGGCGATGTACAGGGTGTTTCAAAAATGACTGGTATATTTGAAACGGCAATAAAAACTAAACGAGCAGCGATAGAAATACACCGTTTGTTGCAATATGCTTGGGACAACAGTACATTTTCAGGCAGACAAACTTTCGAAATTACAGTAGTTACAATTTTCAACAACAGATGGCGCTGCGGTCTGGGAAACTCTATAGTACGATATTTTCCACATATCCACCATGCGTAGCAATAATATGGCGTAGTCTCTGAATGAAATTACCCGAAACCTTTGACAACGTGTCTGGCGGAATGGCTTCACATGCAGATGAGATGTACTGCTTCAGCTGTTCAATTGTTTATGGATTCTGGCGGTACACCTGGTCTTTCAAGTGTCCCCACAGAAAGAAGTCACAGGGGTTCATGTCTGGCGAATAGGGAGGCCAATCCACACCGCCTCCTGTATGTTTCGGATAGCCCAAAGCAATCACACGATCATCGAAATATTCATTCAGGAAATTAAAGACGTCGGCCGTGCGATGTGGCCGGGCACCATCTTGCATAAACCACGAGGTGTTCGCAGTGTCGTCTAAGGCAGTTTGTACCGCCACAAATTCACTAAGAATGTCCAGATAGCGTGATGCAGTAATCGTTTCGGATCTGAAAAATGGGCCAATGATTCCTTTGGAAGAAATGGCGGCCCAGACCAGTACTTTTTGAGGATGCAGGGATGATGGGACTGCAACATGGGGCTTTTCGGTTCCCCATATGCGCCAGTTCTGTTTATTGACGAAGCCGTCCAGGTAAAAATAAGCTTCGTCAGTAAACCAAATGCTGCCCACATGCATATCGCCGTCATCAATCCTGTGCACTATATCGTTAGCGAATGTCTCTCGTGCAGCAATGGTAGCGGCACTGAGGGGTTGCCGCGTTTGAATTTTGTATGGATAGAGGTGTAAACTCTGGCGCATGAGACGATACGTGGACGTTGGCGTCATTTGGACCGCAGCTGCAACACGGCGAACGGAAACCCGAGGCCGCTGTTGGATCACCTGCTGCACTAGCTGCGCGTTGCCCTCTGTGGTTGCCATACGCGGTCGCCCTACCTTTCCAGCACGTTCATCCGTCACGTTCCCAGTCCGTTGAAATTTTTCAAACAGATCCTTTATTGTATCGCTTTTCGGTCCTTTGGTTACATTAAACCTCCGTTGAAAACTTCGTCTTGTTGCAACAACACTGTGTTCTAGGCGGTGGAATTCCAACACCAGAAAAATCCTCTGTTCTAAGGAATAAACCATGTTGTCTACAGCACACTTGCACGTTGTGAACAGCACACGCTTACAGCAGAAAGACGACGTACAGAATGGCGCACCCACAGACTGCGTTGTCTTCTATATCTTTCACATCACTTGCAGCGCCATCTGTTGTTGAAAATTGCAACTACTGTAATTTCGAAAGTTTGTCCACCTGAAAATGTACTGTTGTCCCAAGCATATTGCAACAAACGTTGTATTTCTATCGCTGCTCGTTTAGTTTTTATTGCCATTTCAAATATACTGGTCATTTTTGAAACACCCTGTACTTCCAACATGATGGATGTCCGGCACATAGCTCGCGTGCGGTTGAAGCGGTATTGAATAGCATATTTCATGATAGGTGGATTGGTCGCTGAAGCACCGTACCATGGCCCGCACGTTCACCGGATCTGATGTCCCCGTATGTCTTTCTGTGGGGAAAGTTGAAGAATATTTGCTATCGTGATCCACCGACAATGCCTGACAACATGCGTCAGCACGTTGTCAATGCATATGCGAACATTATGGAAGGCGAACTACTCACTGTTGAGAGGAATGTCATTACACATATTGCCAAATGCATTGAGGTTGATGGACATCATTTTGAGCATTTATTGCATTAATGTGGTATTTACAGGTAATCACACTGTAACAGCATGCATTCTCAGAAATGATAAGTTCACAAAGGTACATGTATCACATTGGGACAACCGAAATAAAATGTTCAAACGTACCTACGTTCTGTATTTTAATTTAAAAAACCTACTTATTACCAACTGTTCATCTAAAATTGTGAGCCATATGTTTGTGACTATTACAGTGCCATCTATCACAAAGCGGAAAAAGTGGTTCAACTAAAACATTCATATTTCTTTATGTACTACATAAATATGTAATAAAAATGGGGGTTCCTGTTTAAAAAAAACGCAGTTGATATCTGTTTGACCTATGGCAGCGCCATCTAGCAGACCAACCATAGCGCCATTTGGTTTCCCCCTTCAAGCTAGACAAGTTTCGTTCTTTGTAGTTTTTTTCGTTTGACGCTTATTTCGTGAGATATTTGGCCCGGTCACAATCAATGGACCACCCTGTATATGGTATGTAATGGTAAGCACAACTGAGAGCAAAACATACATTTATATGAAATGGGTATACATTTATGTGCTGAAAGAAATGAACTAAACATTAGTACAAATTAAAAATCAGAATCAAAAATAACAAATTATTTGGCATGGTAAGCAGCAAAATATCTGTCACACAGCCACACCACATTTGTTACACTGGGTAAGTGCTGATGTCTTACAGCTTATTCCAACATGTCTTGTTTTGAGTTCCTGTATTTCCACACACAGGTACTTCATTCCATCCCACAGGAGCTCATCTGCTACAGAACTTGAGCAAGGGGTTCGTCCAGGCCCTTTTGGTGGTGTCGTGTACCTCTTCATGTATACTGTCACAATTTCTCTCCGAATATTTAAATGAGAGACTGTTTCTCCATATGTGCAGTAGAGTACCTACGCATTGTGTACAGTGACATCCAGTAACCAACTGAAAAGAACCCAGTACCATTTCCTGTTATCATTATTTATCTTGTACTGATTAAAATTTTGATCCATTCAGTTGTTTCCACCCCTTTGTTTGCTGTATTCTGTCAGAATGGAGGTTTGTGGAACTGCAACATGTTTCCTCACAAACAATGGAGGTATGATGCCATTTACACAGAAATGGGCCATTGCCCATTTGTGTTGCAGAATGAATAGTCCCCATTTCACCTTTGTGTTGCCCTCCTGTGGGAGAGGGCTATTTTAGGGGATACAATTTTCTGTCAGAGTCCCAGTGCCTTCAGAATATTACAGAATTACAAAAGCAGTGGTCATAATGGAATAACACATTAAAGTGCAATCAGTAGTGCTTAGTGTCACCTTTATGTAACACTGAACTTGTAGCCTATGTCCCTATGATACAAATAATAGTGATAAATTTAAATAAATGGTATATGGTTGTTGGGGTATTAGGGAACCGTCCATAGCTTTTGAACTTGAACGATAAAATGTTTTATACTTACTCTAAATGCAGGGTGTATTAGATTCAAGCTAAAATAAAAAATTTAAATTCAGTTGACAGTTGGCCCCATTAATGAACCAGTTCTCTCAACTGCTAACACAGAAATGGAGGAACAGATGTTCAGTTGTTAAATAAGCATAACAAGATTACAGAAGTTCATCATTGTCCAGAAATTGCTAAAACTCTAAGGTGAAATTAAATTGAAACAGTGTGTGTCTCCCCATCTTTCTCTATTCCTGTTTTTAGACCTCCTGCATCCGTTCATGAACAGAAAAAAAGAAAAAAAATTAGTGTGAACAAAGACAGGCAAGCAGAAATGAAAGCAGACAACAGAATACCAGAAGAGTGACTTTTTAAACCCTATAGGAATAATATTGTAATGACTCTGAATATTCATATGGAGTTGAAACAGAAAGGTGTGCCAATGTGTCACTAACCTATTAGTAGGTTACTCTGTGTTACTGTAATGATCGATGGAGGTTAGTGAACTGCTGATCCAAAGAGCAGTTCAGCAAGATGCATATACCACATTCACAGTGGATGATGAGCTGCTAAACTAGTTATTTGTGTAACAATTATACTTTTTAAAAATATATAAATGTCTCTTTTAACAGGAGTATAATTGACTACTTATTTACATTCTAACCTATTTTTGTGATTGTCAAGGTATATATGTGTAAGCTTCCGTTTAAAAAAAAAATCTGAAACCAGTCATAAATTTGTAATTAAAAAATATCACTTTTTCAAACCAACAGTGCAGTACATGGAATCAGTACTAAAAATAAGAATAATCTTTACAAGGCTTTAAAGTCACATACTCTTGTACAAAAAGGTGTGCATTATTCAGGAACACACATTCTCAATATCTTGCCAGCAGCCATAAAAAGCATAACATCCAACGAAATTCAGTTTAATAGAAGCCTAAAGGATTTATTGGTGGCCAACTCCTTCTACTCCATTGATGAATTTCTCAGTAGAGCCAAGTGATTTTTTGTTTGTTTGTGTACATATATAAACAAAGATGATGTAACTTACCAAACTAAAGTGTTGGTATGTTGATAGAGACACAAACACACACACAAAGTTCAAGCTTTCGCAACCCACGGTTGCTTAATCAGGAAAGAGGGAAGGAGAGGGAAAGACGAAAGGATGTGGGTTTTAAGGGAGAGGTTAAGGAGTCATTCCAATCCCGGGAGTGGAAAGACTTACCTTAGGGGGGAAAAAAGGACAGGTACACACTCGCACACAAACACATATCCATTCGCACATATACAGACACAAGCAGACATATGTAAAGGCAAAGATTTTGGGCAGAGATGTTAGTCGAGGCGGAAGTACAGAGGCAAAGATGTTGTTGAATGACAGATAAGGTTTGAGCGGCGGCAACTTGAAATTAGTGGAGGTTGAGGCCTGGTTGGTAACGGGAAGAGAGGATATATTGAAGGGCAAGTTCCCATCTCCGGAGTTCTGATAGGTTGGTGTTGGTGGGAAGTATCCAGATAACCCGAACGGTGTAACACTGTGCCAAGATGTGCTGGCCGTGCACCGAGGCATGTTTAGCCACAGGGTGATCCTCATTACCAACAAACACTGTCTGCCTGTGTCCATTCAGGCGAATGGACAGTTTGTTGCTGGTAATTCCCACACAGAAAGCTTCACAGTGTAGGCAGGTCAGTTGGTAAATCACATGGGTGCTTTCACACGTGGCTCTGCCTTTGATCGTGTACACCTTCCGGGTTACAGGACTGGAGTAGGTGGTGGTGGGAGGGTGCATGGGACAGGTTTTACACCAGGAGGTAGGGTAGGAGCCAGAGGGTAGGGAAGGTGGTTTGGGGATTTCATAGGGATGAACCAAGAGGTTACGAAGGTTAGGTGGATGGCGGAAAGACACTCTTGGTGGAGTGGGGAGGATTTCATGAAGGATGGATCTCATTTCAGGGCAGGATTTGAGGAAGTCGTATCCCTGCTGGAGAGCCACACTCAGAGTCTGATCCAGTCCCGGGAAGTATCCTGTCACAAGTGGGGCACTTTTGGGGTTCTTCTGTGGGAGGTTCTGGCTTTGAGGGGATGAGGAAGTGGCTCTGGTAATTTGCTTCTGTACCAGGTCAGGAGGGTAGTTGCGGGATGCGAAAGCTGTTTTCAGGTTGTTGGTGTAATGTTTCAGGGATTCAGGACTGGAGCAGATTCGGTGGAGAGGTTGCATCAGTTACGTTTGGCGCGAAATAGCATTTAGTCATAGTGGCGTGCTGGACCCCACAGCGTTGTGTGTACACTGTCAAAGCATTTTGTCAAAATGGTACTTCATACCAGCTAGCATGTCATGCATTCCGAAACCACGTCAACATCAATCAGGATTGGCCGATGCCATCTGCCTGTGTGTTGAAAAAGTGGGTTAAGAACATTGAGGAGATGACGTCATCGAAAGGGATGGAACTGGGAGCAAAAAGTTGTGCACACACTTGAAAACATCAAACGTGTAAGAGGTGCCATTGAGTGAAGCCCTCATCGCTCAACTCGCTGGCACAGCACTACACTTGGGATTTCAAACAGAACGGTAAGAATAATTTTATACGAATATTTGCACTTTCACCCCTACAAAATCTAAATGGTCAGGCCTTTAAGGAAACAGATTATGTGAGCTGAAGCCAGTTCTGCTTAGAATTTTTGTACATGATTAATCAACGCGAGGATGTTGTAAACTGTTTGTAGATGAGTGAGGAAGCTCACTTCCATCTCTCCAGTATTGTGAACAAGCAGAACTTTTGATTTTGGACTCACGTTAATTCTAGAGAACTTCATCACCAACCATTCCACTCCACAAAAGTTACTGGATGGTGCGTCGTGTCTTTATTAGGGATCTTAGGGCCATACTTTTCCAAGATGGCCTTGGCAATGCTGTAACAGTGACTTCGGGGAGATACACAGACATGCTGGAAAATTTTTTACTCCACAACTGGCACACTACATAGTGAACGATGAGGCATTTTTTCAGCAGGACGGAGGAACCTCCCACATTGCTTGAGTAAGCATAAATATTGTCAATTGTTTCTTTCCAAATCATGTGATCTCCTGAAATGGGGATACTGCTTGGGCCTCTCATCCACCAGACCTCACATGTGATTTTTTTCTTGTTGGGTTATCTGAAAAGCAAAGTTTACCAGGATAACCCTCTTTGAACAATTGAAGTGCTGAAAGAGCGGATCAGGCAAGAAGTTGTTCAAATCCCATTGGCAGTGCTGCACAATGTGATGAGTCACTTCAAGGTCTGGCTGGAGGAATGTGTGCGTCTAAATGGATGCCATCTTATCGGAGTTATCTTCAAAATATAAATGATGTTTTACTGTTGCAGAAAATGCTTTTTCTAGTATTTTAAGATTACGAAATTTAAAAAAATTAAAGAATCTTTTAAAATCGCTCTTTATTATGCCTCACCCTGTAGTTGGAGGAGTCAAGACTATTAGCAGAGACCTTCTGCCAGGTATTCACTGTTATTCGTAATGACAGTGGTGATAAGGTCAGGATCATTTTTGAGACTGTGTATGACTGTTCTTTCTTCTGCTGAATGGGTGGTGTTTTTAGGAAGGAACCTGAGGAAGGACGGTGAGGTTAAGTTGGAGGCCAGAAAGTCCTGGAAGGTGACCAGGGGGTGGTTAGGTGGGAGGATCACTGATATCAACTGAGAGAGGCAGGGTTCAATGTTGGGATTAGGTTGACTTTGGTTGGAAGGATTGGTTACTAAGAAGTGTTTCCATTGTAGGGATTGGGAGAAGGGGAGTAGGTTTTTCACTAGTCCGATAGGGTTAAACTTGGGTGTAGAACTAAAGGAGAGGCCTTTGGATAGTGCTGAAAATACTGTGGGCCTGAAGATTTTGGTGGTAAGGCTAACAATGGTGCTCTGGGATTGTTTTGGCTCAGGATTTAGTGATGTGCTGGAAAGGAGGTTTGGGGGATGTGGCAAGTTGAGGTGGTCAACTAGGCAAGGTTTATGTGCTGCGAGGGGTTGATGAGGTGGAACACTATGGGTAGGGTAGGGGTTAGATAGAGGTGCCCCAAGGTGGCATTGGGAAGCTAGCTCACTGGATAACTTATGCTCTTCCAGGTGTTGGAGTGCAAGGGTTTCAGTTTCGGAGATGTGGTATATTTAGTTAAGTTTTGGACAGAACAATATCTTGAGAAGGGAGTGGAAGTGTTTCTGGAATGCCTGTGGCATGGAGTGGTGGTTCTGCAGTACCAGGTTTGTAAGGGATAGAGACTTGTGAGGTCCATTGTGGCAAGATGATGTTGGGGAAACGGGCACTGATGTAGAAAAGGGCAAATAAAATCATTGGGTGATTGTGAAGTGAGCTGAACAACAAGAAGAGATGCATAAAATATGTACAGATATGCAAAAATATGCACAAATATGTAAAAATACACACAAATACAGACAAAAAGTTGGAAAGAGGGATGGAAGAAATGGATATGGAAGAATGTGTGTGTTGGGCTAAGGGAAGAGGGGAGGGAGATTGTTTAGTTTCAGATGTTCACATGACACAGGTAGGTGTGAACAATAACACACAAAAGTACAAGACGATGAGGGAATAATTGTGATCATAGGAATAATTATAATATAATATATGGTAATGACACCCAGTGACCTACCCATAAAAAATCCTTTCCCTGGATCCAACCCCTCCTTTCACAATGACCTTCACCTTTTCATATTCCACCAGTCCCTCTCCCTCACAAACCTGGTACTACAAAAACACATCTTCATGGTACAGGCATCCTAGAAACATGTCTGCTCTCTCCACAAGATATTGGTACTGTGCAGTCCCTACGACATACGTCACATACGTGAAACTGAGTCTCTTCTTCTCTAGTACCTGGAAGAGCATTCCAGACACCATCTCCATAAGTTATCCAGCCAGCTGACGTCCCATTGCCGCCTTGGGGCACCAATACCCAACCCCTATACTACCCACAATGTTCCTCCTCATCAGCCTGTCATAGCATCCAGAACTGCTTAGCTGACCTAATCAACTTGCCACAGCCCCTAAACTTCCTTTCCAGCACATCACTAAATCCCAAATAAAAAAAAATTCGAGAACACTGTTAATACTACCTCTCCCAACATCTTTCAGTCTCCAAACCGTCTACCTCATTCCTCATACACCTTACTAACTATATCATTTAGTGGCGCCAGAATGCACGCATGAAAGACTGTTGTGATTGACAAGCTTTTGGAGCCAGTGGCTCCTTCTTCAGGCAGAAGGGTTGAAGGGGAAGGAAGAATGGTGATGTAAAAGGAATGGAGAGGTCTAGAAAAAGGGATAGGTTTTGGGAAATACACCCAGAATCATGGGTCAGGGGAGACTTACCGTATGACATGAGAAGGAAAGACTGATTCCTTTTATGAATAATTGATTGTTTACTAACTATATCCTAACACGCAACTACTACTCGTTTGAAGGGAAGGAAGGTGGCAATTTGTGGCACAGCCATTGGCACCCACGTAACACCCTCCTATGGCAACATGTTTATGGGCCTTCTAGAGGAAACCTTTCAAGCTTCCCAAAGCCCCGTACCCCTGGTCTGGGTCAAGCACATTGATGATACTTTCATGATATGGACTCAGGTCCAGGACACCCTACCCTCGTTCCTTCACAATATGAACACCTCTCCCATCCACTTCACTTGGTCCTCCTCAGTCCTGGGTGTCACATTCCTGGATATTGATCTCTGATGGATCCATCAAATATGCTGTCCACATTAAACCCATCAATACCCACTTTTCGATAGCCATCATCCTGTCCTCACAAAAAAAGTTCTCCTGTACAATGTGACCACATGGGGACGGTGTATCTGCAGTGACAGGTGCTCCCTTTCCCAGTATGTTTAAGATCTCACAAAGGCCTTCAGAGACTGACTCTGTCCCCCAGATGTAGTCTGCAAACACATTTCCTATGCCGTATCCCTCACATCCCAATCTTCTCAGTATCCAGGAGAACAATTACAAAGGAGCAACTCCTTTTGTTACCCAATACCACCCAGGACTGGAACAGCTGAAACACATCCTCTGTCATGGCTTTGATTGTCTATAACGATGCCCTGAAATTAGGGACATCTTACCCAGCATCCTTCCCACTCCCCCTAAGAGGTGTTCCATTTGCCACACTACCTCCATTGGCCACACTACCTCCACAACATCCTAATCTGCCCCATGTCACTCCCAATATCAAACTTGCCATAGGGCTCATGTCCCTGTGAAAGATTCAGATGCAAGACCTGCCCAATCCACCTACCCAACACATATTAAATCAGTCCTGTCACAATCTTATCCTACCTCATCAGACATCGGGCCATCTGTGAGAGCAGTTATGTCATATACCAGCTCTTCAGCAACCATTGCTCAGCTTTTGCTATTGGTATGAGTACCGACCAGCTGTCCACCAATATGAATGGTCAAACTGTGGCCAGAAACAAAGTGGACCAACCTGTGGTTCTATGTGTAGCTGTACATAACATGCTTGATTTCAATGGCTACTTCACAATCTGGACAATCTGGATCCTCCCTTCACCACCAGCTTTTCTGAACTGCGCAGATGGGAGTTGTCCTCATGACACATTCTCCGTTCCTGAAATCATCCTGGCTTCAACTTAATGGTAACCTGCTGACCTCGCACCCTCAATGCATTTCCGACCCCCCTATGTTCTATCACCTCCTCACAATTTGCCTCCCCTCATCCCCGTTGTGCACTGTTCTCTGCTGTCCACCCACCAGTCTTTCCCCTTCTCTCATCCTCTCCTTCCTGCTCCCCATTTCTCCCCACCCCCTCTCCACCCTGTAAAGCCTCCTTTTGCTGCATTCGGCAGCCCTGTCCTGCCACCTGTAGTCGCTGCACGTTCTGCCAGACAGTGCTGATTCCTCTTCCTCCACCCGTACTCTGCTGTCCTTCCATTTCCCCACCCCACTCTGGAGTGTGCTTCCATTCTATTTGTTTCAGTTGCATCTGGCTGGAGATAGTGGTTAAGTGTGTGTGTGTGTGTGTGTGTGTGTGTGTGTGTGTGTGTGTGTGTGTGTGTGTTTCTGAAGAAAGTTTCAGTTGAAAGCTTATTTGTAACAGTCTTTTCATTGTGTCTATCTGCTACTGAACTTGTAATCTTTACAGTGAGTAGCAATCTATTCTTTTCATAAACCTTTATGAAACTCTTTCTTGCGGACACTCCTCAGAGATTGATGAAACGAAAAATTTTATCGCTTTTCTTGCAGTAAACCTTCAGCATCCGAAATTATGCTTTAGTTTATTACTTTTCTACTACCAACTCTATTCGCAACACAGTTTGCAGACAATATCCGCATTACCACTAAATGTGCCTGCAAAATTGCTTCTTTGTACAGCACATTTTCAGAATATATGAAATCATAAATGTTTGTATGTGTGAAAAATTGCCTTCTCCAAAACTTCATCAGGCATGACTTTTAATTATTTCTTTACTAGTTGCTCTATTCCCAGTACACTTTGTAGACTGTATCTGGATATACCACTGAATGTACGTGCAAAATTATATCATCGTAGGACACACAGTTCAAGAGCTACGACATCATGAGCATTGAGATATATGAAAAACTTGCTCTTGCTTAAAATGGAGCACAAATTTTTCAGATGGACTACATCTAGTGTTTCATAAAGAGAGTACTTATTGACTTCCAACAAACTTTAAGCATAATTCCAACCCCATTTTTAAACTTTTTCTCACTTACATGCTTAATATAAAGTAATCAGACCCTTGGAGCTGTTTTATATGTGGGAATCAGTTTCTATAAAGAATCAGGGGTTTACTGGTAAAATACTAAACCATTAATTACATAAAAATGCAGCTTTGTTAGCAGAAAGTTTTGAGTGACAGTCAGATGACTTGGAAAATTTGCAAGCTGTAGCAAACAGTGATATTTCATCATGCTCTAAAGATCAGTGTTTATTAACATATGTGGAATCATTTATATTTACCTACAACATATCCTGCAGACAAGCGTGAAACGCATGACATAGGGTATGTAGCATAGTACCACATGTTCGGGTTTCTTTTCAATCTAGCCACCTACAGATTGTGTGGAAAATAATTTCTAAAATGCCACTTTGCATACTGTAACTAATGTAATTTTGTTTTCATGGTCATTACAGGAGTAACACATATGGAGCTGAACAATGTCTAAAGTTTTTCACTTAGTACAGGTTCCTGAAATTTTATAATAGGGTTGGGGGGGGGGGGGGGTAATTTGCATGTACCTTCAAGAATCTGTCAATTCAAGTTTTTCAAAATTTCTGTGAATGTCATCAAACAAACCTGAAACCATTTGTGCTGCCCTTCTTTATATATGTTCAGTATCCCAAGTTAGTTCTATTTAGTTTGGATCCCACACCCTGGAGCAATGTTTCTAAGGCAAAACACACAAGTGATATGTAGGCAGCCTCCTTTGTATTTTTCTAGTTTCCTGACAGTGAACTGTAGTTTGCCACCTGACTTACCTACCCCTGAGCATATGTGATCTTTCCTTTTATATCCCCACAAAATGTTACACCTTGATATATGTAAGAGGTGACTGACTGTAATTGTACTTCTTGGTTTCATAGTCACAGGATATTACCTTTTTACATTTGTAATGTTTGTAATTTTATATTTATGTGCATTTAAAGCAGATCACCAATCTTTACATCACTTTGAGATCTTATCAAGATCTGGCTCGATATTTTTGCAGCTGTTTGAGACAGTACTTCATTATAGATAACTGCATCATCTGCAAACAGTCTGAGGTAGCTGTTGATACTGACTGGCAGATCATTAATATACAACATGAACAAGAAGGGTCCCAACATGCTTCCCTGGAACTTCCTGGCAGATTAAAACTGTGTGCCCGACCGAGACTCGAGCTCGGGACCTTTGCTTTTCGCGGGCAAGTGCTCTACCATGTGAGCTACCGAAGCACAACTCACGCCCGGTACTCACAGCTTTACTTCTGCCAGTACCTCGTCTCCTACCTTCCAAACTTTACAGAAGCTCTCCTGCGCAGTATCCTTTCTTTCAGGAGTGCTAGTTCTGCAAGGTTCGCAGGAGAGCTTCTGTAAAGTTTGGAAGGTAGGAGACGAGGTACTGGCAGAAGTAAAGCTGTGAGTACCGGGCGTGAGTCGTGCTTCGGTAGCTCAGATGGTAGAGCACTTGCCTGTGAAAGGCAAAGGTCCTGAGTTCGAGTCTCGGTTGGGCACACAATTTTAATCTGCCAGGAAGTTTCATATCAGTGCACACTCCACTGCAGAGTGAAAATCTCATTCTGGAAACATCCCCCAGGCTGTGGCTAAGCCATGTCTCCACAGTATCCTTTCTTTCAGGAGTGCTAGTTCTGCAAGGTTCGCAGGAGAGCTTCTGTAAAGTTTGGAAGGTAGGAGATGAGGTACTGGCAGAAGTAAAGCTGTAAGTACCGGGTGTGAGTCGTGCTTCGGTAGCTCAGATGGTAGAGCACTAGCCCGCGAAAGGCAAAGGTCCCGAGTTCGAGTCTCGGTGTTCGAGTCTTGGTCGGGCACACAGTTTTAATCAGCCAGGAAGTTTCATATCAGCACACACTCCGCTGCAGAGTGAAAATCTCATTATGCTTCTCTGGAATTCACCTGATCTTAGTTCTACTTTCGCTGCTGACTCTCCATCAAAGATAATATTGTGTCCTCCCCACCTATAAATTCTCAACTCGGTCAGAAATTTTGATTGATATCCCACATAACCATATTTTTGTTAATAATTTTTGTGTGGTACAGAGTCAAAAGCTTTTAGAAAGTCAAGAAATAATCCTTCTCATACATAACCAATTAATTATAATATTTCAGTTTGTCTGGGAAGTTACACCAGAAGTAATGTTACCCACACATACACAAACATGCATTCGGTGTAACCACTAACAGTTGTTGAGTTCCTTACATACGAAACAATGGAAAAAACTGAATGGAATAATAAGAGTATTATGAAAAGGACATAGCTTCTCACGAAATAGAGGAGATGGTGAGTCGCAGATAGGCAAAACAAAAAGACTGCTATACGTTTGAGCCTTCAACCCAAAAGGCCTACTTCTAAAGTATCATCCAATCACAACTCATACACACATGACCACTGTCTCTGGCAACTGTGTGTTTCCTACCTTAGAAGTTCAGATGTATAGCAGTCTTAATGTTGTGCCTGTCTACGACTCAACGTCTCACATATATGATGGGTAGTTATCTACGCTTTTCATAATATTGATTATGAACATAAAATATTCTGGGACTGGAAATTTGTAGTATCTCATCACAAATACTATTAACCCCACAATAACTTTTACTATTACAAGAGTTGATAACTTACCTTACACGAGAGAAGAATATAGAAGAAGCATAAATTAAAATGAATTCCCTGCTTGTTGCGGCTTCATTATAATTGTCAGCTTTTGCTATAAAACAATTTGAACCAATTTTTCCATTCATATTTGAAAGGTAATAATTAAAAGAATTGCTTACATGAACATTCATGTTGCTATCATCTGTAGAAATGCTGGTGTTAGTTCTCTCAATTAGGTAATTTGAATTTTGCAGCTGGTTGCATTCTCTCCTGTTTGTTAACAGTTTCACATAGAAATTTAATTCCAATGCATCTCACACATACTATTGGATTTTTAAACTTGCTTTAGTATGGTACAGCACTATTTTATTGTGAAACTACTTAAAAATCATTGCTCATTATATAGATTTCCTTCAGATTTCTAGACACTGGATGCCTTGGTTTTATAAATGGTGGCTTAAAGGCTTTCATAGTTCCACATGCTATACATATTTATTTTTTGGGGGAAATTGTTTTAAGAAATAGAAAATCTGTCTCATGGAGGGTCTCCTTTTTTGCAGAGGATAACAGTACTGCAATTATGTCAGTATGTGCAATTGGCAATTCTTTATGTTTGGTTGCTTTTATGGGCACTTCTGAATAATGGCTTACTGTCTGTGGGAGAGTGGGGAATGGACAAGCTGTGTTCAGATTTAAATGCGGGAAAATGTAAATCAGTTTGTCTTGGGAAGCTACTGAAGCTTCAAAAACTAATTCTGAAATAAAGGAGGTATTGCGAGATGGACTGTATTATTCTTCTTGTGTCCAAAGCAGCTTTATGCATGGGTAAAAAAACATGGCACTAAAAATAAGGCCACTAGACAGAAATGCTACAGATATTATCTATTGCAGTTGGGTACTACAAACCTTGATTTTTCACATATAGGAGATAATTTAGAACAATAAAAATGTAGTCAGCTTTCTGCTTGTGAAAGTTCCTGACAAAACTATGTGCCAAAATGGAATATGAGCCTGGATCTGTGCCTTTCAGGGGACAATGTAAGATCGTTCTGGACTTTTAAAAACTGTTATCCATGAAGAATGAGACTATGTTCACATTATATAGTATTCACGTATAGAACTGCATATAGTAAATAATAAAATTCTCATGCAGAGATATAGGGAATTTGATTTTTTTGTATGTGAGAGTTTTGAATATTCATAGTTTTGGTGAATTAAGGAAAGAGAATTTTAAAAAATGTTGTGAACTGCACTGAAATAAATTGTACATACTAGTGAAGGAAAGAGAGGAAATAAATTTTTGTTACATTGTTATATATTAGATCAATTTGTACATGGTTGTGGGGCACTAAAGACATGATTATTGTACTAAAGATGTTAGTTGTTTTATTATGCCTGTTTTTTTTAAAACTATTCGGTATGTGTACAAGCACTTAAAATAAACCATATACTGCTCGACATGCCATATTGCAAGTTGTCATTCTGCTGGACACTGAGGCTTATAAAAATTAGGTAGTTGATAGAGATGTGGATGTTAGAAGTGAGAAAAGTGTATGCTTGAACCATGCATACTTTCATTACTACTGTATTGTTGAAGTAAAAATGCATTTAGAAGAGTATCAGTTAAAAAGCGAGGAACGGAAAATTATGATCAAGCAGTAGACTCGTCACAAGAAGTGAGGATTGCCTTGCTTGAATTAAATGTTTATCCATGGATTGACAGCGTAGTGTGTCTGCGGGAGTGCAGGACATATGTTGCTTTTTTTTATTTGCTGTACTTAGCTGATATTGAAATTGCTTACAAGTTGGAAGAACTTCAGTTATAATAAGGCATTTTTGTTTTAAGAACTTGTCTATGTAAATATGAAACAGGTAATTTTTCATGAACTGCATATCCCACAATTCTGATGAACAGCCTAGTACAACAGAGGAAGTAGTTGTCATTTATCTTTTCTCTCTTTCTTTTTCAAAGTAGTTGTAAGATTTTATTATTTTGTTTATAACTACAAATAGAATATATGGCCTTAATGGTAATGGATAGTACTGCCCACAAAATTGGTTTGAGAGTTACTTCTCTCTGTTAATTTAGACTTACTTTGTGTAAATATGTGTTTTGTGTAAATGTATGTGTGTGTGTGTGTGTGTGTGTGTGTGTGTGTGTGTGTGTGTGTGTACAAGTAGTGAGTCATAGCATCATTTTAACTGCCACTATACAAGCTTTGTATTTTTTGTTTGTTTCCATTATACCTACGGAATATTCTTTTGCAGAGTTATTAAACTGAAGAATGGTGTGACAGCCCTATTAATCTCCGACGTGGAGAATTTAACAACACTTGACCAGGAACCGATTAATGAGGGTAACGTGTATAACAGTTTCAAAAATATTAGAGAAGTAGTATAGACTACCATTTTACTTATGTTCATATAAGCTCAATAAAAGAGGTAAGAAATTAACAAATCCTCACCATGTGGGCTTCCTCAAGTATAATATTTATGACAAAAGAGAACTGTCTAGAAATTTGCCAATCTAACCTTACAAATAGGGACTCCTATTTCAAATGATGTTAATACTCATTCAGAATAACATTTACACTCTCAATGGTTTCTCTTAATGTTTCCTCAGAGCTGCCTCATTTAACAATGTAATAGTGCTTTTATAGCAGAAAAACAAACAAAAAACAGAGATCAGCAGTTTAGGAGGACTATTATACACTTGCTTAGGTCTAACAAACCTCATCATATCGGCTACATGCAACTATTAATAAAGGAAATCATATTCATTGTGTTGGGTCCAGAAAGTTTTGATACTTACAATATTGCTTCTGAGCCATTCCTAAAACGTCAAGAATAACATCTGTATGCTGCATGAGCAAACTTTGACACTAATAAGATGCCTATTATGATGACAAAAGCTTCAAGACATTGGATTCTTAAAACTGATATTCAGCATCCCTCGTCCATTACCCACTGTGTGCAAATTATTGATTCCCTTAGGAGTTTGGACAGTATTAGTGCATTTTCACTGAAGCAGACATTGTTTGAACTCCTACAGGAATATTATTTGCAAGTCAGGGGTTAATGGGCAAGCGATGCATTGCACTGTGCAAGAAGTTGGAAATTTGAGTTGGTCAGGGACTGTGTCCGGATGGCTCAGCGGTTGAGGCAACTGCTCATGAGAAATGGTAAATCCAGATGTAAGTCCTGGTCCAACACCAATTTTCAGCTTTAGCCATTGTGTTAACACAATACCCAGTCACAAATTCCCATCCATCCCTTCCCTTTCTTTCCCCATTCTCTGTTATGTAAATGTATGCCTCAGCCTTACCATCATTTGTGGTGTCTGCTCTGTCGGACATGTCCGACATGTGATGAAAGTAAAAAAAAATTATCGCTGACTACAGTCTTGCTGATCATGCTGTAAAACTTGAGTAGCAGACATGATGTTTCAATTATTACTTGTTTACTAGTAGTTGTTTTCCCAGCACAGTTGGAGACAGTATCCACAAATACCACAGAATCTTCCTGCAAAATTATATTATTGTACAACACACAGTTCGGGAGATATGAAGTCATAAACATTTACATGTGCGAAACACTAGCTTCTGCTTAAAATTCAACTTCAACATCAGGCATCTTTACTCCCAAATCTATTTGCAAAACACTTTGCAGACAGCATCTACATATGTCACTGCATGTGCTTGCAAAATTATATAATTGTATGACACACAGATCAGGAGATGTGACATTATAAACATTGAGATGCATGGAAAACTAACTTTTGATTAAAATGGAGTGCAAATTACCCAGACTATATTCATCTGGTGCTTGATAATTAGAGTACTTAGTTAGTTCCATCAAACTTGGAGCATAATTTCAACACTATCCTAAACTTTTTGGTGCTTACTTTCTTAAAGTCAGATATTTTAACACATTGCTCATTTGTAAAGTGATCAGACATTTGGAGCAGTTTTATACATGGGAGTTTGATTCTTTAAAGAACCGGGTTACTGGTATACCCTAAAATTATTCTGACCGATTGTTCTTTATATCTGTTCTGTGGGTACTTCTTTCTTTGTGTTTTTAAACAGGAGGTAGCTGTGTTATGGTAGTTTCAGTTTGTGGATAACTGTAATATTTTCTCTCTCTCTGAACACAGTGTCATGATTTAGTAGTATTTCACATTGTTCTAACCTTTGTGACTGTTCTTTGAATGTCTTCAGCATCTTGACATACTAATAAAGAATAATGGTATAGTGTTTCATTTGGAAACAGTTACAGTTCATCTACTTTTTAAGAAAGTAAGGCTATTTTATCCTAATGGTGAGTGACTACCTTACTTTTAGCAAATGATGACTATATTAAAAGTTCTTAACATTTGGATTTTGTTTTGTTTTGTGGGTGATATCAATGTTTTTAACATTTGTCATATGTGCTGATAGTGCAGTAATTTATACACTTATTGGAGATATGTGAATAATGTTATGACTTTCTACGTGCTCTCATTTTTGTAATTTTGAGAAGCTCTTCTGTAATTATTACATGTGATGGAGGTACTGGAAAAGTCAGTTTAAACACTTTTTCGGTCACTTTCAGAATTTTGAATTCCTCCTCGTTCATTAGCAAGGCATAACTGCCATGGAGATAATGTACAGGGATACGAATTTGGGAGGAATGCATGTAAATGAGATAAAGGGATAGGAATGTCGGAGGAATGAGGAGAGGGCCACAGTTAGTACAGAAACTAAGTTAAGTGCTACGGAAATTTGAAGGAAGCAAAGCAGGAAATGGAAGTCATAAGAATAGACATTACAATTGGAATGTGCTGAATCAGGATCGTTGCAAAAATGTAGATGAAGTGTTAGCTCTTACTGAATTTTGTGATAGCCGGCTGTTTCCGTGCTGTTTATCATTTGTGTTTGCATTTTTTTTATTCTTAGATTTCTGTGTGCTGTTAATGCTAATAATTCATATGCAGTAGTTGGTATTTTTCAACTTTTATGACTGAAGTTTATTAAATTTATTAAAGTGTATTATTCTCCTGCTGAGTCATTCAGATAGTGGAGCATGTAAAGCTGAGGTTAAGGGAGAACTTTTAGCTAGGATTTCATTTGACATAGCTTTAGTGTAATGGCATATAATAATTACTCTGTTGTACAGATGAAACTGTGGAAAACCAATCTCACGATGAATCTGATTCTTCATCTGAAGAATCTGAAAATGAAGGCAACTCTTCTGGAAGTTTGTCAGATGGTGAAGGCAGTGAAGTGGAGTCTCTGAAACAAGAGGAAAAATTGGTGAGAAAAAGGGTTACATTTTACAGTTTAACTATGATTTAGATAATCCCAAGAAAATGGAAATGCTCTAATGAGCCAAATCATTATGACCTCTACCCACCACAAGATTGAATGACACCTGGTGGTCTTGCAGGCACGGGACAGTAAAGAAAGTATACGAGTGGCACGGAGACAAATGAGGAATCATTGTAGTGACTATACGTGCTGCAAATGGGGAAATCAGCTGTCATCAACAACGATAATAAATAGTGGATTGTTGTGGCCCAGCACCTGCAAATGAGCAAATGAGCTCATGAGGATCATGTACGGGTGTGAGCATCAGTGGAAAGTGGTTGAAGGACAGTGCAACCACTAGTAGGTTACAAAGGGTTGAGTGTCCACACTTCATCACAAAATGTGGAGATAATAGACTAGCTCACACACTCTGTAAAGCAGAACAGGTTGTGACCCGTGGCAAATCTGCCAACAGAGTACACTGATGGTGCAGGAACAAGTGTTTTAGAGCACATTGTTGAACATGGGACTCTACAGCAAATAATCTGTAAATATTTCTGTGTTCACCCAGTGACACTGTCAATTGTGATAACAGTGGACGCGAAATCGTTGAGACTGGTAGTGTGGATTAATGGAAACATGGCATTTGGTTATGGTGTCTTCCTGCAAGACAGGTGTCCCTGACACAAGGCCAGAATCATGATACAGTGATTTGAGGTTCATGATAGTGAATTCACACGATGCCTTGGCCACCACCATTCACCTGATCTGAACTTGATGAAACATATCTGGGACACCACTGAATGCCAGCTCCACACCCATGAATCACCGGCCCATAATTTACGGAAATTGTGTGCTATGTGGGTGGATTTCTGATGCCACATACCTCTGGAAACCTACCAAAGACTTGTCAAATCTGTGGCATGCATTCCTAGATGGACCAAATCTCTATTGAGCAGGTGGTCTTAATGCTTTGGCTTGTTGGTGTATAATTGTTTGATTGTCTTGCTTTAGCTCGTTGGTGTATAGTTGTCTGATTGTCTAGACGTTGACTGTACATTAATCAGGAACACAGTGAGACATATTGACTTTTGTTTGTCTGTGACTGTGACAGATATGTAGCTGTTGGCTTCAACCAGTCATGTAAAATTATTAATTCTTTACTTGTTTATGTGGTCATAGCACTATGCGTTGCAGACTTTTGTTCATTGGCAGATCTAAAAAATAAAATTAAAAAAAAATAGGATGGATTTTATTTTATACTACACTGATTGACAAGAAATGAGAAGAAGAAAAGGAAACAAAACTTCATGAATTGTGAGCATATGCAATGTTATTGCAGTGATTACAAAATTAAATAAAACTGAAAAGGAACTTATCAGTATGAACCCACTTATCAGTGTGATATTGCACCACCTCTAATCTGTATGCATGCACAGATTCATTTGGGAGGTGTCATAAAGGTGTTGTATCCTTATCTGAGGCGAGCTGGCCCACAACTGTATTAACATGTCCTGGATGCTAACACAGGGTCTGTATTGATATTTGAGCAGGTACCACACATTTGATTAAGGGTGGATATGGGGACCTCGATGGCTGTGGGAATACATCAAAATCACTGTCACATTCGAATGATCCACAAATCTGCATAGTAGACAGTTCACCCAGCTGGCCAAATGGAGATTCACATTGAGACCCATTTCAGACTTTATCAGGTGCTGATAATGCTGTATCATGTGAGTTTGTGGCATCTTTGTGACCTTCATAGTGTTCACTCAATATCTGACACTGTTCTTATTCCTTATATATCCTTCCAGGCCTGGTAACAATGCTACACACAAACAACACTAACACACTCTGGTGGTGCCTGTTCTACCTGTCATAGAGAATTGCAACTCTAATCATTTACCTACCCACTGATGATGTGTACATGTATGAAGGTACACTGACATACATCCATGTCTTCCGGGTGCTTCACATTTTTGTCAGCCATTGTATATATAGGATGCGGCAAATAAAAGTGACCTGGAGAACAGAGTTCTAGGGTACAAAGAAACACAGCAGAGGAAAGGAAATACAGCATTAATCTGACTATAGCAGATGTTGAAAGTGGCCACCATTCATATCTTGGCACTTTTGGTCCCTGGTCAGCAAGCTGCTGAAGGCAGATCGAAGCTGGGCTGCTAGAATTGCTGCTCTCTCATGTGAAATGTTCTGCAGTTCTTGAAGAGTATGAGGGTTGTTCTATACTTCAGACTTGAGGGCTTCCTACACAAAGTAATCACACACTGACAGATCAGGTGGCCTGGGTGGAAGTCTATGGCGGCAACCAGACTGTCTTCCGCCAACCACTCTGTCAGGCATGAAGATTGTGTGAATGTGCTCCAAGGTTTGGCTGGGTGTATGGGTAGTTTCTCCATCCTGTTGGAAGTGACTGTAGGTCTCTTCCTCCTCCGTTAATGTTCCCACAAATGGTTTCAAAATGTTGGCAATATAACATGCTGAAGTCACCGTCTGATGAAAGAAGATGGGACTTCTAATGTGGCGTGCAGACGCTGCACACTAGTCTTCTGATCATAAAACAGTATTTCGTGGAAGTTATGCAGATTTTCCTCACTGCCCAGAATCTGTGATTTTGTGAGTTGACATAGCCACTCAGGTGAAACCATGCTTCATCAGACATAATGAATGTATTTTGGCTTGTTCAAAACAGACCCTGTCTGATGCCATTTTTGGACTAACCGTTGCATGTCACTCTTTGCTGGCACCTTGTCACCATTAACTTCTCAGCAAACAGCTGACCCCACTGCCCCATGTCTTTATCACTTCCCACAACGAGTACGTGGTGCTCCACTGAGAGTACCATTGTCCCCTGTGCACTGCTTCACCCACATGGACACAGCCTCCACTACACTCTGAACCAGTGTGGATCATGTGGTAGGTGTACATGTGGTGGGTGCATCACGGGGTGTGGTTGTATGCGTGCACTCATGTCAAGTCGCATCCATCTGGGCCACTGCAGACATGATTAGTATAACAATAATTGAAATTCCTACATGTATCTGTATGAAAAATAAGGTATGAGCAACACCTATAGTGGACTGATGTGTGGAGCATAGAAAACAGTATTCAGTCTAGATTTCAAGTTCTTGTTTTTTTTTTCACACTGTGGGATTTGGGTGTGTGTGTGTGTGTGTGTGTGTGTGTGTGTGTGTGGGGTCGTATGTGCTATTATTAGCAAAGCAGCAAGAGTGTGAAAGCTAGTGTGAAATGTATACTCCACACATCAGTCCGATGTAGGTGAGTGGTTGCTTTTCCCTTATTCTATGTAGATATGTTATGTGTTAGAGTTTAGCGTCATAAGGCACAAAAGATGAACAAAAGTTCTTAATGTATAGTTCTTTATCCTTATATGCAATTAAAATATGTTAATTGTTAATGCTATTGACTGGTTGTAGCCATGCACATGCAGGTGTATATATTCATTTTTGTAATACTGGCATCACTGTAGTGTGAAATGTAAAGATCAGACACATAGAAAACAAGTTTTTATTCTTGTCCAAACATTACGAGAGTGGATTGAAATAGAGGATGAAAATCAAAAATAAAAGGTCTGAACAGGTGAATTGATTAGGTCTATTGATATAACCTATGTTATGATAGATGAAAGTAATAGCAAAAATGTTACAACTCTTAATTTACTGTGTTGAGCAACATCTAGGCTGAAACACATTACGTACAACATTCTCATGAGAGACAGAATGATAGAGAAGGAAGACCAAGATTAAATGGTTTTTCCAATCAAAAGGAAAGAACTGATTGAATGTCGTAAGAGTATGGTTACTGTGAGTTTTGTCTCATAAAATGAAATGAATTGAGGATGGAGTCATGTGAGCAGTTACACTGTTATTGAATAATTTATTTAGTTTCAATTGTTATTGTAGAGATTGTTGAGTTTCAGATTTGTGTTGGATTTACTGGCCTCCCAGAAGAGGAGTATGTGTTTTTGGGATATTCTTGTTCGGGATTTATGTACCATTAAGACCATTTTGCATGATAAACTTTCTTGTTCCAATTGACTTCTTGAGACAAGTAAGTGTACAGAAATGTCCCTAACTTTTTATTCCTGTACGGAGTCTCGTGTTTTGAGTGGTCATTTTTGTTTACACTTCAGTGCCAAAATTGCAGGTGTTGTGAGAGCTGTCTATTATGCAGTTTGACTTCAGATTGGTGAAAGTGAAGCTATCAGGTACTACCCTTTTCATGAAAAAGTCGTAATATAGGTACTAAATGCAGGAACAACCACTGATAATAGAATTTATTTATGACTGTAGCAGAATTAATAGTGGAAGCTCTTGTATAAATGAAAGAATAGGAAAGTGTCATCTGATAGTAGGACTAGTAGTAGCTGTAGCAGTAGTACATGACAGTGAATCACTTGTACAAAGATATGTCATGGTATTACAGTTTAAGAACAAGAACTGTAATTCATATATACAGGAAGTTACATACTTGCAGGTCTAATTTGACAAGGGTGGAACAGGTCATCGTCAGTGATCTTATAGTAGGAATCACCCTGGCATTTGCCTGAAATAATTTAGAGAAACCATGCAAAACCTACACTAGGATGGCTGGATGCCAGTTAGAGTCTCTATCCTCGTGCATACAAGGCCAGTCTATTTACCAGTGCAATATAATTCAGATTGTCCCTCGTGCACAATAATGTTTTGCAAACAAGTTAGTTAATACTGTAAAATGACTGTTATTATTATTATTATAATTTAGTCATGTTACATTTTTACCAAATTCCTGCTCTCTATTATCTAAGTAATCCTTCACAGTATGCAATGAAAATTGCTTGACATGTACATTTTAAATGCCTTTTTAAGTAATGTCATTTTAGTAAGCCCTTTAACCTGCTCACTAGGTAATTTATTTTACAGTTATTTGCTTTATAGAAAATATTGTATGGTGTCATTTTATTTTATTTTAGCAAATGTAAATTCAGTCTAGAGCTTATTCTGCAGTCTTGGGTAATGTAAAGAGTTGTTTTGTGCAATAATTATCAAGGTTGTTTTCGATGTGCGTAACTGTTTGGTAAATGTACTCATTTGGTGTAGTGAAAATCCCTAGTGTTTTGAAGAGCTCTTCATAATGAGCCACACTACTGTTCCTTGTTATTATTCATATGGTTCTGTACTGCAGTTTGAAAACTGTGTTCATATTTTATGTTTTTGTTCCCCTGAAATGAATAATGTAGATTGAAAAGACACTGGCTGTTACAAAATGATTATGGTATTCTAACGGCGTAACATACTGATTATATTTTGTTTGCAAATATGTTTGTGTGTATCACATCTTCAACTGAGACTCAGTATTAATTTTTGGAAATTTTGTGCTTGTTATGCAATCTCTAGAAGCAATATCTACATTTAATTTAACATTGCCATTTACCCTCTTCAAACTAATGTTCAGTGCAACTTTATTGCGTGTTGACTAATTGTTAACATTTTCAAGGGTTTCATTTGCTTTTTCTGCAAGGATTTATTTTGTTTTCTCAATGATTATAATATTAATGTCATCAGCAAAGACAATTTTTTCCCTTTGACAAACACTGTTGGGAAAGCTATTGATGTGTATCAGGAACAGCACTGGTCATAATATACTACTGGGAGGAGATCTTGTATTTCTATATTTTCATTGTAATAAGTGTGTCCTTGAAGGTTTAGCCTTGTTAGAGGTTTTGTTCTCTCTGCATTTTGTATGCCATTTGCTAGGTGTGTTCAAATGCTCCATTAGCTACACCTATCATATACAGTGATTCCAGCTTATTTAATAGTATCTTATGATCAGAAATATTGAAAGCAATAGAAAGCTCTAAGAATATGCCTGTGACACAATCACTCTTGTCAAGAGCATCATGTCTGGTTCTGTACTTCTGCCACTTCGACTCAAACTGTAGGCTTTATTAATTCAAATAGTCTATTAATGTGTTGATCATAATTGAGTCTTTTAGTTTTGAGAATGATGACAGAAGAGAAATAGGCCTGTAGTTTCCTACATTGTCTGCCTTATCTTCCTGTAGCAGCAGCACAGCTATTCCTTGTTTTAAATACTGTGAAAAGTTCTCCTATGTGAATGACTCATTAGTGATGTTTCTTAAGGTGACTGGTATGCCTTGTTTTAGCACACAGACTGATACTTCATCTAAAGCAACTGACTTTATATTTTTTTGATTGTATACAGTTTTTTTGACCTTATGTTCTGTGGTTAGTAATAAAATTATTGTACTTTGTTCATAATTATTTACACATGATATATTTGTTTTGGGGTTTTTGTTATAATCTCTCTGTAATAGTTGTAAATTGCTCATTCACGAAATTTGCCAGAATGTGTGGATCATTTGTTACTTTATCCCCCTACCTTACCTTTATGCTATTGTACTTTAGTCTGTCTCCCCCAGTTTCCATTTTAATGACATCCTAGATTACTTTGCTTTTATTCTCTGCATTATACAGTGTGTCCCTCCTAAGAGGCATCTGGCACATTTTTCATTGCATTTCACTGGATATTTGCAATGTAGTTTTTTCAGTGGGGAATACTTGAATAAGTAATTCACAATTTGAGTCGAAGTGGCAGAAGTACAGAATCAGTCATAGTAAAACTTATAATTCTTGCTGCTCTTGACAAAAGTGAATGTGCCAAAGGCACATTCTTAGATCTTTCTACGGCTTTTGGTACTCCATGTTTCAAGTGGCACCCAGTGTCAATGGAAAGCATTGGTTTTGTTTTTCATAACAAGCAAATTGATTTTCAAAGCAGAATGTTATGTGCCCATGTGAGAGAGCAGTTCCAAATTAGTGTATTGCAGTATCTAGTTTATCAATATGTATTAACAGTGAAAGTGAGACATGAAGTGAAACCACTGCCTTTGCCCCCGCTGACTGCTACCACCATGCAGCAGTACTGCACAGTTGCTGCTGGAGTACTGGCTTGATTGGTTGATGTATGCAGGTGACAAAACAACAGTGGTTTTAACATACTGTTGCCTGCGCCAAAACTGAGTTAATTGCTTGGTTTCTCTCCCTGTATTTCTAGTAAAGCCAGGTGGCCTTTTACTAGTTCTGTATTCAGGAATTAATGATCTGAATATCTAGTATCTCTTTAGCCTCCAATGTGAACAGTTACAAGATTAAAGATGGTGCTTTTGTAGCCCACTCACCTTATAGTCTGCCCTTAAGAGACTTCTCTCTCTGTATCCATTGTGTGCTGTTAAAGTTCCTATTTGTTTCTGTCTTGAGTTCTTTGGCCGATGTTCATCTGATGATTTTACTGATGTTTCACCAGCATGAGTGGCTGTCATTGTCAAAGCTTCACCCTCCATTGCCGGTGGTGAAGTGGAGCCGAGCTCGCAGCTGCAGACTATATGTATCTGACGCACCAACATCCGAGGGCTTCTCCGTGGTCATTTTTGGTGCTGTTCTCCTCTTGCTACCTGCGACGGTCATTTGCTCCAGTACGGGGAGCCAGGACCCGTTTACCTTAAAGCTTTCTTCTTTCTTGTTGAAGCTATTCCCGTATTTGTGTATTTCTACAGTTTCTCTGAACAAGCGGGTGTGATAGTGCTTCTCTACAGCGAGAACTTCCATGTCGCTGAATTTATTACATGGTCGGTCTCACTCAGCATGGCCAATTTCTCCACCTGCCCCAACCTGCAATGTCGCTTATGTTCTTTGATCCTAGTGTTGACTGATCGTCCAGTCATTCTGACATAAACTTTTCCACATGTGAATGGTAATCGGTATATTACCGACATTGCAAGTGAGTCCCTTTTATCCTTTGCTGATCTAAGACAGTCTTTGATCTTCCTTGTCAGTTTGAAAATTGTCTTTACGGTGTGTTTGTGCAATTCTGTCCGTCACTCTGGGAATGCACGGCAGAAAGGCCGTACCCGACATTTCTTTCTCTGACTTCTTACTTCGCTGAGTGTTTGGCTCTGTTACACTTGTAATATAATTTGTGGAGTCACCATTGCTCCTCAGAACACTTTCCAGGTGTTGCATTTCACATTTGAGGTGCTGCAGCTCACATATCCATCCTGCTCACGTTATGAGCGTATGAATCATGCCTCTTTTCTGGCTTGGGTGGCAGTTTGATAGTTTTTGCAGGTATCGGTCTATGTGTGTTGGTTTTCAATACACGCTGTGTCCCAGGTTATTGCCGTCCCTTGTTACCAGCACATCTAGAAATGGTATTTTTTTGTCCTTTTCTACTTCCATGGTAAATTTTATGTTGCCGTGGATGCTGTTCAAGTGTCTTAAGAAGTCACCAGGCTGTTCTTCACCATGGCTCCACACAATGAAAGTTTCATCGACGTATCTGTACCACACCTTAGGTCTACAAGTCGCCGAGTCCAGTGCCTGTGCTTCGAAATGTTCCATGAAGTAGTTGGCCACCACTGGAGTAAGAGGACTACCCATGGCAACGCCTTCCAGCTGTTCATAGAAATTGCCATTCCACATGACTCGCGGCTGCAGACTATATGTACTTGGCACACCAATGTCCAAGGGCTTCCCCACGGTCATTTCCAGTGCAGTTCTGCTCTTGCTATCTGCGACGGTCGTTCGCTGCAGTATGAGAAGCCAGGATCCGTTTACCTTAAGGCTTTCTTCTTTCTTGTTGAAGCTATTCCCATGTTTGTGTATTTCTACCGCTTCTCTGAACAAGCTGGTGTGATAATGCTTCTCTACAGCCAGAACTTCCATGTCGGTGAATTTTATTACATGGTAGGTCTCACGCAGGTCTCTGCCACGGCCGATTTCTCCATCTGCCCCAACCTGCAATGTCACTTATGTTCTTTGATCCTGGCGTTCAGTGATGGACAGAATCGGCTGTATATTTCACAAACATGGTGTAAAGACAATTTTCAAACCGACAAGGAAGATCAAAGAATGTCTTAGATTGGCAAAGGATATAAGGGACCCATTTGCAATGTGGGTATATACCGCTTACCATGCACATGTGGAAGAGTTCACGTCGGAATGACTGGAAGATCAATCAGGTTCCAGTTCATCACCAGCAATGGAGGGTGAAGCTTTGAGAATGCCAGCCACTCGTGCTGGCGAAACATTAGTAAAATCATCAGACGAACGTCGGCCGAAGAACCTGAGACAGAAGCAAATAGGCAGTTTGTCAACAAGTGGCCACGAAAGCCTTAACAATTTTGTGTTAAAAGTTCCAACAGACAGTCATATGTCGCCTGTTCAAGATGTGGCTTTGGCGGCATTAGCTTGTCACACTTTTTTGATCTAACATTCTGCATGCTCCTCCTATTCCAACTCTGCCTCATGATGACTGGGTGTTGTGTGATGTCCTTAGGTTAGTTAGGTTTAAGTAGTTCTAAGTTCTAGGGGACTGATGACCATAGATGTTAAGTGCCATAGTGCTCAGAGCTATTTGAACCTATTCCAACTACATAGTTTTGTTCTTACCATCACCTAAGTGATAGGACAGGTTCTGGCCCAACAAATGGAGTCATTGTATCTGTCCTGGGGGTTCCTGAGTGATCAGGGACCCACAGCTGATTCTTCCTGTTGTATTCCTCTAGCCTCATAAGGGCTTCATGGCATCCTGCAGTGGTCCTTGCTCTTGTTGCAAGACTGATAGTGATTTCAAAGCTACCTGGCTATCTAAATGAATGTAGGTGCTACAGTCCTTGCAGCGTCTGCACAAATTCTCCTCCATGCACACTGTGTAGCAGATATTTCTGCCTACGGAGGTTGCTGTCGCTAGTGTAGGCTGTAACCTGTATACCAAGATCCCAGCACCTTTGTCTGATTTTGGTCCATCGGTAAACCAGACTGTATCTCCTGAGCATTATCAAAGTTCATTCTTCCACTGCTCCCTACTGCCAGTTATTACATTGAAAGGTTTACTGAAGCAACTGGAAGTTGTACAGTCAGTTGTCATTTGCCCGACTGCTCTTATATTTACCACATTCACGATATTGGTATGAGATTCTGGATTTCCTAAAGGTTTCTAGTTATTTCCAGTTTTTAACCTGTATGATCGTGCTGCTGCATCCATTGTAACCCAAAGGTGTAAAGGGGGACATGTCCAACATGGTCTCCATTCGAAGCTCAACAATGAAAAGGAGCTCGCCTACCAGAATCCATAAGGGCACAAATAGGTTCGCCACCTACTCGAGAACAAGTATAAGGCAGTGGGGGTGATGATTGAGCAGTGACACGGGCACACCAGGGTTTAAAGGCTCGACTCTGGGGTCGCTGCCCAGCTGGGCGGCATTTATTGACTCTGTGTGTCCGCGGCTGAATGCGAGTATGAACTAAATGCCCTGTTTGACCGTACCTGAAAAAAAGCCACCATTCCCCTGTAGCAGACTCAGCTGATGTTGGTAGTCCGGAGTTCCCCTTGGTGGCACCCACGGGCTGAATTTTAACTTCACGGTGTCTATCGTCCGAGAGTGGCGACGCGGATATCACTACAACGGTGGCACAAAGTTCTTCACAAGTGGAGGGACGACCATGAAAAACAAAAATGTGACCTATCCGTCGCTCTCATTCCCCTCAGGACAATTGAAACTAACTCCCGTTCTGGCAAGTTGACTAACAAGGCTAAACAGGCTGTCTTAATCCTTTCCACGTATTGATGCAACTCCTCCCTATCTTGCTGCATCTGCCGAATATAGCGACACTCGAGCTGTTTACGATTTTCTGTGGTCAATCTTTCGCTGGTCACAAGTTCCCTCAACTGCTGCAATGAAAACCTTTCTGCCATAGCCCTGGATACCAGAGTCCTCAATTCACTTCTTGTTAAAGGATACACTAGAGACAAAATTACCTGGTGTGAAACATTAAACGCATCAGCGTGTTGCTCAGAGTGAACCAACAACCATAACAACCTTTCAATCTGCTCAAGTCAGTCTGTAGCTAATTCAGTGATGTCTCGAAACAGATGCACCAGGGATTAGGCTAACCCCTAGGAGGACATAAGGTTGTTATTCCTGGGTTCGCTAGTGCACTGCCTGGAAGATAACAAATCCTGCTCCCCCGTCCTCTTTCCATCAAGCTCTAAACATATGACCTTAAACTGCAATTTATTAACCAAAGACCCCAACTCAACGGTTGATTCCTTATCACGATCCTCTAACTTTAATGCCCTCACATCAGATATCTGGTTGGTTAAATGTATCAACTGTGCCCGCACCCTGTCTGACTGCCACTAGGTTGAGTGCCCTCTAAAAACCCAATGTTGTCCTCAAGATGCCTAACAGCTTTAAACAAAAACTCAACGGCTGCCTTTGTCTCACCCACAACATCTGGCGTGACGTCAACCGGCTGAAGAACGGTAGCATGCAAGCGGGCTGCTAAGTCCGGAATACTACTCTCAATATGCTGGCGTCTTATCGCCAGCTCATAAGTTAGGTGGTCCTTCCTCAGTTGGCTGATCCCGGCGCACTGCCTGACTGCCATTACAGTGTTGATCACTTAAAACAGAACACAATACCAAAGGCAGAAATCATACAACACTAACAGAGTTAAGCAAATCAAACCAACAGTAACTGAAATGGCGATAATACAATCGTAACCATGCTGTGCTACAAGTTGAAACCTGGTATTCAAGGAAGGCAGGATTCGGTTACGATTGTAGACGGGGCTGTAATCAGTTACTATTGGTTTCCTTTTTGCAATTACACAAATTTATTTTAAACGGTAATTCCAGACTCAGCATTAATACAGATATCACACGTTATTAATGAAAGAATAAACAACTGTGTAATTAATAGTGCTTTAAGTGCTTTAAAATTTACCAAATGAGCATAAAATACAGACACAGCAAATAATGTTTTAAAACAAGCTAATGTGATCTCAATTAGAATTTTAAGGCAAGTAAACACAGTCATGGCTGAAGGCCTTTAATGCCAAGAATGGCAATTATAAAAAATTTAAGAAACACACTGTAAAATAGCAGTGTAATAGCAAAGGTTAATTTAAAAAGACAGACAACTGGTCACCAAATGGGTGAGACAAAATGATCGTAAATTTGGTAGCACAACCATTTAAACCTGCTGTAATGCCAAGAATAGCAATTATATAAAAAATGTTAGAAACATGCAATAAAACAGCAAATACAGTAATATGACACAAGTGCCAGTCACAGCAGATACACCAGGAATCGACCTCTGAGTAGGTCCGGCAAAAAACACTTTCGTGAGTGATGAGATAGGCAGCCAAGAGCTGCATTCACTTCACACAATGGTTACTCAGATTAGTGGCAGTCTAACAAATGACTAATGATAACCTTGCTGAGGCTATCTGATATCCAATAAACCAAATGCGAGATGTAAAAATACGTCAAAGCTGGAACTGGCAGTCTGGACTGTCCGCAGAATACTGTGCTTAGAGGGCATGGAATGAGAACGGAATCACTACCACTGGAGTAGAAGAATCGTCAACCAACCTACAATTAAGAGAGCTGTCAAAACTACATGCGTCACTGGACAGCAGCGGCAAGGTGAGGAAACGTACACTGCCATTACATACACTAACCCCTAGGGCACGTAACTGGGGTGTTAGCGCCCACGAGGCAGGAAAAATACTGCTGGTTGAACTTAACAAATAGTAACAAACTGAACACAGTAAATAGTAATTAGAAGTCCAGGAAAGCTAATCAGATTTGCCTTCTCCAAGCACTCCACTCACTGCTCTTCGCCTCGGCAACACTACAGGCAGCAACACGAACCCGTCACTGAAGTATTGCAAGATTTCACAATGGTGGAGGTTTCTCTACTTGAATCCGAATGCACTTAACTTAAAGCTTACAGGATCCGGTTTATGATGAGGTCGTGCACCGTCATGACCACAAGCCTTTGATACAGCAGTCCATGCATACCGCCAGCGGTCCCAGCGTGTTATCACACAGCACGGACCTGGCTCCTCCTGAGTCCCCAACCTATTTGCACCCTGTCACTACTCAGAAGAACCGCAACATCACCCCAGAGATAGGGCCACAGATACTACATATCAATAACCGCCGCTGCTGCCACTAGCGGACAGGCAATGCTTGCAAAACCAAGTGGCACCAGTGAACACGAGAAGAAGACAAACAACCACAACCACGCAGCTAAACGATATGGTCCGGCCTCCAACAGAGGACGGAAACCTACAAACAGCACCAATGTGAGCCGCAGCACGGCTCAGTGTCCTTGGCAGAAGTATTTAACTGTTTGATGAGTTCGCTGACCACTAGGTTTCACAGTAGTGATGACAGAAACCCTCCTTGTGGACAGCCTCTGGTGGTGTTGATCACTATTTTCTCATTCAGTGTGCTAGCTTCTGTTTTTTGTTTACTCAGTATGGTCTTAATCGACCTACAAATGGTGGTCTTAATACCATGTCCTTCTGCAGATCTATCCACAGATTTGAACGTTGTATTGCTAAAAGCACCTTCGGTATCTGGGAAGGTGCAGAGAGCAATTTCCTGAAAGTGTAGTGCTTTTCCATCTTACAAACATGTTGATAAAGTGCTGTTTCACATGATTGCCTGATTGATATGCATGTTGATTTACAAATAAAGAAACCTCTGTTAACCTCCCTTCTGCAACATTTGCATTAACTAGTTTTCCTTATGGCTTTAGGAGAAAGGAGAACTAACTGATCAGTCTCATATCCTTAGTCCTGGTATGATCAGAAAATAGGTTTACTGCTTCTATTCGGGATTTCCAGGTTACAATTTATCATTCAAGAAGGTAAGCACCTCTGTTATTGGTGTTGCTGCTTCCCCATGTCCGATTATGGGCACTGGCATCACAACCAATCAACAGTTGTTCATTCAGCTTTGAACAGCTGTCTACCAGTCTCCTCATTTACTGGAAGGAGGGGAACTGTCCATTTAGTGCTTCCCTCCTTTTGCTGGTTCATCCAGATGGTTGCTAATCCTTGGAACAAAATTTCGCTATCAGAGTGAATGAAATTCCATTCTTGACGTAAATGCGTGTTCTGGAGTTTTTGATATTTCCAGCACTAATCAACTTACATCCAGTTCCTCTGAGGCTTGAAATGCCTCCTTTATATAAATAGGCTTTCTGGCCCCCTTTCTATAAATATGGTTTCTTGGGTCAGGGCCACATGTACCTTCTTTGTTCCCAGAATACAACGCAGCTCAAGTTCATCTGTAACACTTGCAGCTGCTGCCTTGCTGCCATTGTCCCTTTTTGTGATTGTAACCTGTGAGATCTTTAAGTAGTTTGGCTTCCTGTTCTTGCTTTGCCCTCAAGGATTCTTCACCGACTTCTGCAACAAGAGTTTGGCTGTCCGATAAACCCTATTGTGTGATTACCTTCTGGCTTTGCACCCATTCTGTCTTTAACAGAGTCTTTGGAGGAGTGTACGTAAGAAGTAGTGTTATCCAAATTAATATTGTTGTGGTCTTGAAGAGCTCAGGCAGTTTTGCCTCCTCCCAGGGAGATATCTTGGACACCATCTTCTTAAGCCAATCCACTGTTTTTAATTCCCTCACAGACAAAGATTAGAGTGTCTTTGTCCAAATAGACCCTCGTGAATTTGGGACATGGACTTGTGTCTTGCCTCAGTCTTCTCAAAGACGGCCATCTGAACAAGCTCCACCTGCTGTGAGGTGATGTTGGCCAGTGGATATCCCTGTTGGATAACTGCCTTTCTGAAAACCAAGACTGCAGTACTATAGGTCTGTTTCCCTGTTTCTTGCCTGGAATTTTTCTCAATCCATTTATCCTGCTCATTGTCTGTGAGGTAGAAGGTGTCCCTCTTAGACAGTATTTTTTAGGAGATCTTAGGTTTGAGACCTTTAAGTTTCCTCCATTTCTGTTTAGGAAGCCTTCCTTTTCTTTGAGGAATTTTCTCCTTCGAGCCTCAAGATTTGATCTTGACCTGATCCAACTTTTGAGTGATGATTCCAGCTCTAGGACTGAACTACTGCCCCGTCCACTTGTGGAGACAGCTTCCGTTGTTTCCAAACCCGATACTTGGCTATTTGAGATTGTATCATGTCCCTCAGTTTTTTTGTTTTGTTCTGTATTCTCCATTTTGGTCCCACAAGAATTGAAGATTTATTGGATCGACACTACATAGCCCCACACGGTGCAAAGCTAATTGAATACTTGCTGGCAAAAATGTTGTAACTCTCAAAAAGCCAAGTTTTTCAGGAGAGGAGAACAACAAGGAAACCAGTGAATTGTTTGCAAATGCTTATTCTGGCATTGATAATCTGTTTGAGTCCAGTACAATAATTGTGGCAGTGTGTGGTTTTAAAATCAAGATATGAGAAGTGATCATTGGATGTATATGCAAACACATTGTAACTCTAACGTAAGTAGCACATTTTTGTGGGTTACAGCTTTGTGCAACTGAAAGCCCTTAATAATATTTCTTGGTTTTACTCTGTATACAAATAATGAAACAGAAACCATATTTGCAATTTGCATTATTTGTTGTTAGAGCTTCCCATTATTTAACAGAATTCACTGAATGCTAGAAAATTGTTGCAAAAGAATGTTTTGCAATGATTAAGCATTACATTGTCACTTCACTTTATCTTTAGGTTCTCGTAAAAGGTTCAGTACTTTTCAGGAATCTTTAGATTCTCGTAAAAGGTTTAGTACTTTTCAGGAATATATCTACACATGTCTAGCAGATTAGCTCTCTTTTCCACAGATACAGGCAGTGGGTCTCCATGCAGTCTGGGTATACTATTCATGCCGATTAGCACAGGTGGAACTGTAATAGTGTTTTTACATCTACAAAGTTTGGCCAAGTTTGCGGAGTACTAAGGTAGCTGTGGCTCTTGCAGCTCTGACATAGTATTGGAGAGTCTGAGGATACCTTCATCCAAACATAATCTTTTACTTTGCATTTTGAATCTTTGCAGATTTGCTTTTCTGTAGTACTCAGATCAGTGAAATCTTCTGGCTGCTTGTAACGGACCAAAAACAAGTTGTCTGGTCTTGCAGTTGCTATTACCTGGAACCATTCAAATGGCTTATACATGAGGTGGGTCTTCTTCTTTCTCTCAATTAAAGCAAAATCTTGATCACAAGGCAAAGAGCTGTGCCCTGTGATTAGAAATTTTTTATTCACAGATGTGAAGTACCTATACAGCAAGAACAAACACGATTTATGGTACATAGTACTTTATAGAGCAACACATAAAATACAGTGAAGTACAGGTTGTGTGTACCACTGAACACATTGACTGGGCAACAGTAATACAGGTTACAAAATAGGCCGAGCACACATCTGCAATCACTTAAATAATACTGCTTCTTTGGCAGCTTACAAGAGTGCGCCAGGGGGACTGACCCAGGTGGCCTCTATAAGTGGGCATGTGAACTGTATGGACTGCTATCTCTGAAATTGCACATGGGACGAGTGAAGGTACATCACTACTCCTTTCTAGGATGTGGGAAAACTACATACTTGCATATAAACACTAGGCACAGAAAAATACGTGGTGCAGAAAAAATGGATGGCACTGAAAAAAATGCATGATACAGATAAAAAGCACTGGTATCGAAAAAAACTGGTACTGTGGAAAAAAAAGGGTACTGATCTCACAAAGCTCTGAGAATATGAGTCACAGAAAACACCAGTGGTTGCGCTGACATCCATTTCGCTGCTCAACGATGGCAGCTGCTGCTAATTGAAGTGGGCGGTCACCAGCAAGTAGGGGCGGAAGTGATAAGGGGTCTGGTTGGTGAGCCATCCCTGCTCTCCTGAGGAGTAAGGCAGGACCAGGGACTGCATCTCCATTGCAATATCCTCGCCGAGGTTAGCGGTTGGTGATGGAGGCCAAACCTATATACTCAGTGGATGACTGAAAAAATTTAGATTTGGCAAGATTGCACTTGAGACCCACAGACTACAAAACAGAAAGCAACAATCAGAGATTGCTAAGATGGTCTTCGGTGGAAGAACCCAAAACAAAACTACAATATTGTTGAGGTAATTGATTTTTGAGGTTTTCAGCTGTTCCATAAAAACAGTGAAAAATTGCGGGTACACTACCGATGCCAAAAAGCAAGTGTTGATATTGGTATAGGGTGGAAGATGTAGTGGCAATGAGAAGGTGCCTGGTGACCTCATCCAAGGGGATCTGGCGGTACACTTTTGACAAATCAATCTTGGAAGAGTAGTGACTGCTTGATAATTTCATGAGCAACTCGTCAGGGCAGGGCAAAGGGTGCGTATCAATCATGGACTGTGCATTAATCTTGACACTGAAGGTGCTGCTGAGATGAAGCTTACCCATCAGCTTCTTAATGACAACCAGTGGTGTAGCCCATTCATTGGAAGAAATAGGCCGAAGGACATTGAGCAACATCAAACGATCTAATTTGGCTTTAACAGGTTTGCCCAATGTGACAGGCACTTGCTGTGGCCGAAGAAAATGAAGGGGAGCAGACACTTTCATGATAATATGGGCCTACAAACCAGTAGCCCAGGGGAAAACAGAGGCAAAAAGTTGGAGCAGAGGACTCCACCTGCTGATATGGAACTTGATCTGACATTAAATTCACATCACCGGCAATGGAGAAACTGAAAGCATTAATGCATCTAACCTGAATAGGTCTGTGATATGGGCGAGATGAAGAACGAGAAGGAAGGTGAAAGGGTGAAGACAGATTTGTAAGACACAGGAGTGTAGAACTGATCTAGGATCGGAATCTTCTGTTTGTTGTAGCTAACCAACTTCTGTGAAACCGGTGTGAGGGGAGGGGCTCCAAGTCAGTGTACTTTTGCATGTTTACTAAACTCACTGCATCTCCTGTATCCATTTGCATTTTTAGTGGTTTATTAACCATGCGCAAGTCAATAAACATTTGTTTCGGGAGACAGTCATTGTAGAGATACAGTTTATGTCCATCAGTACAACTGTCCCCACCACATTTGAAGAGGAGTTACACACCGATGCAATGTGCCCTTTCTTTCCACACTTGTTGCAAACAGCCCAACACTTACGGCGTGCAGCATGTTCGTGCAGGGTGAAGCAGTATGGGCAAGATGGAAGAGGGGAGGGAGGAGGGGTGCATGCATCTGCTGTTGTGACATGGCCTGTCGCTGCTGTAGCTGTAACTGATGCTGCTCCATGTGATGCTGAGTGGAAGGTTGTACTGCTGCAATGGCTGCCCCATTGTCCTGAACATGTGCAGCATACCTAACAGGGGTTGACTGAGCAACTTCTGAAACCTCCTACCACACAGCAATCTGATCGTCTGCAGCCTATTACATTTCAGAGGACTCTGTCATACTGAGCACATCTATAAGCGTCAAATTCTCTCAATGAAGTGCTTTTTCGTGGACTTCCCTATTCGAGATCAGACAAATAATGACGTCATGCTCCAGGTGGTCAGCTTAGGATTTGCGATGGATACTAGTGACAAATGTATAATGACAGCTGAGCTTGCATAAATCTGCAGCCCAAACTTTGTCAGATTGGTTTGGGCATTTCTGACAATGGTAAAATTCTACATGCATCACGATGACATGCATTGTGTCACAGTAATAAGTTGAGAGAAGGTTGAACGTATCATCAGAAGATAAGCTGGCTGGTTCATGCAAAGGTGCAAGTTGGCACAACTATTGATAGATGTGTGGCAAAAGCCAGGAAAGAAAGAAAGCCCCACACTGCTTTTCATTGCCCATGTGAAAAATCTGGAAATGTTGGCATAACTATGTTCGTAGGAGTCCCAACCTTCAGCTGATACATCATATGCTGGAAAAGATGATGGTTGCACTGATGAGAGGGTAACCTGCACATACACATAGATGCCACTTGATTGGGTGTGGTGATGAGAACCTGCTGCTGTTCTGTGAAAACTTGCTGCTGGGCAATCATACGTTGGAGTATTTCTTCCATCAAGATGTTTGGCAGCTGACTGAACAGTGACACTAATATGCAGAGAAAACTTAACCCTCACTAGTTGCCAAGTTTTCTATAGCAAGAACAAACACAGTATGGAACATAATACTTTATAGACCAACACATAAGATACAATGAAGTACAGGTTGTGTATAGTGCTGAACACATTGACTGGACAACAGTAATACAGGTTACAGAATAGGCAGAGCACTGGTTTTCTATCGCTTAAGTAATACTGTTTCTTTGATGTCTCACTTGTGTGCTGGGCTGACCCAGGTGGCCTCTAAACCCGGCCTCTGAATTTTATGATCTCTGAAATCATGCACTTCATAAGTGAAGGTACATCAACTTCAAGTTCAGCAGATATTGATACAAAACAGTTGTTTTTCAGTTATTTACATTGATTTCACCACACCAATAAATTTCTTTCTTCACCCAAGTTTAGTACTGAAATATCTTCTGGTAAACCTTGCGGGATGTAAGGTCGTGGTCCACGAAACTCTTCAGCTCCTAACGTTTCGTCCAGTGCTTCGCTGGACATCTTCAGAGGGGTGTTTTTCCTCCGGTGAGTCTTGCCGACTGACGGGTCGGACGTCTGAGAGCGACTTATGTATCGTAGAAAGTGGGCGTGACCAGAGTTACACGTGATAGGCAGAGATAACCTTTGTCAGAGATAAAACTTAACTATCGATCGTAATCTTGTCACGGATAAAACTGTCTAGCAATTCTGTAGTGCTACTGTCCAAATATCACTAAGTTTCATGGACATGGATATTTGGACAGTAGCACTACAGAATTGCTAGACAGTTTTATCCGTGACAAGATTACGATCGATAGTTAAGTTTTATCTCTGACAAAGGTTATCTCTGCATATCACGTGTAACTCTGGTCACGCCCACTTTCTACGATACATAAGTCGCTCTCAGACGTCCGACCCGTCAGTCGGCAAGACTCACCGGAGGAAAAACACCCCTCTGAAGATGTCCAGCGAAGCACTGGACGAAACGTTAGGAGCTGAAGAGTTTCGTGGACCACGACCTTACTTCGTGGACCACGACCTTACATCCCGCAAGGTTTACCAGAAGATATGTCATCCGGTCGTGAAAGCCTTCATACTATGATTAGTACTGAAAATTCAGAGGTCGTAAACTTCAGGTGGCAAAAGGTAATTTCTGCTGATCCCCAGCTGGCTATATTTCCAGGCCATACACACATCCTCACCTTGCTGTCACCAACATTACATGTTGCTTGATTGTAGGTTGACAGCTGTTGTTGATAGCATACTGCAGAATGGTAGAACATTACACCTGCTGGAGTTCTGTGCAAACAGCATAGGGTTTTTTTCATTTTAACCTTCACTGTGTCATTTTGCAGCATTGAATGCACTGCTTCTGTTCTAAGATGGTGCAGTTTGCTCTCTTCTTTAATTTTCTTACCTTCTGTTTCATTTTCACTGTTAATCAACTGCAAGAACAGTCTGTCATATCTACTTGAGTCTGAATGTGGTAATCCAAAGTGTAAATTATATTCTTGTCTGAAAATAACTTTGTCCTGTCGTTCACTGCATTGTACAGTAGGATTCACTTCTTTAAAGAGTTGGTGAAGTTTATTAACAGTCAAATCAGCAGAGATTTCCATTCTTATGTTTCGAGTAGTGGTTTTCTTGTTTTGGTAACTTCTCTGTGGTTTCTTATCAAATCCTTCACATCATCCTACAATTTGTGTGAAAGATTCTCATGCTCACCCCTTCTGTCTTCAAAGGGCATGTCACATTTCATCTTCTCCTGGAGCACTTGCAGATAAGTGATTCTACATACCAAGCACAAAGTATTTTTGATATACAATAATGTGTTTTTGCATTTCTTCTCAAAAAATCCTTAAATGTACAGTGTCTGCATGAAATGGACTCCTTAGTATCCCCAAGTTCGATATCTGCTATTTCAGTACATGATGAGTATAAGTGTCTCATTTGTGCATTATAGCCTAAATGTGTTTTGTTGTCTTTCAAGCCTAATATTCGACATCGGTATTTAAATTTTCAGGTAGCAATCTGTAAAAAAGAGCAAGACATATTTATAAGTGAAGTTAATTGTAATACAGGTGCAATAAAAGGTCTGATTAAGCATTAAAATATAATATATGCAATTAAAGTTATGAATCTCTTGTTAAACACATTAATAAAGGATCTGATTAAGCATTAAAATATAATATATGCAATTAAAGTTATGAATCTCTTGTTTAAACACATTAATTTTGTCAGTTGGCTTACAACGTTTTTGCACCCACCTGCTCAGCAGGGGCTTCTGCAGGCACTGTTTTTTATTTATTTATTTATTTTTTATTTATTGTGGGTGAAACATGATAGCCCCAAATTCTGTTTGTGTTTCTTCTCATTCCTTATCCATTTATTCTACTTAATTTTGTGTTTCTGTCCACTGTTTATATCTTTGCAATTACTCCATCTTAGCAACACACAATTCCTTCCTCCATTGTTACAATATTTCTGCACCTGAGTGACCTGCAGCGAAATTACAACAAAAGAAAAAGGGCACTAAGTGTACATGTTGGCCGACATAACTTCATACACCCCTCACTCTTACTGGATACACCGTTTATATGTCAAAACTCAGCATTCTAGAAAAATGAGGGCTACAACATTTTTACCAGAAGGTATTTAATTACTCAGGGAAGTTGCCTTGAGGCTCCATTCATATCACACCTTTCCATGTCCCATGCACTCATTGGTGTGGTAGTTTCACATTTGGAGTTGGGTACCTGGGGAATTGGGGAAGGAATATGGGAGTGGGTGTAGGAGAAATTGGGCATTTTGGGACACACATCATCTTATTCATCGACCAAATTCTCTCCACCCACAAGGACAGTACTTTGGCAAGACAGTGTCCCTCGGAGAGGGGAGTTCTGGTCATTTTTCATAATTTATTGTCCCTTTTAATTCTTATCAATAAAAAAATTGCACTAAACTACTTTTGGAGCACTCTGTCAAATAGGCACATACAATTCTGTTTAAAAATAATTTTGTTTTAAATGGGTAACAAATAGAGACTTTCTGTTGACAGCAGGCATCACTTGAAATATGTTATGAGCATAATTTGTTTTGGCTGACTAGCTACACATTGCAAAAACAAAATTCCAATTATCTGCAAAAAACATCAGAGAAAATGCACCCGATGACATATAGCAGTGACACCCAGTATGTTAGTTGATCATTGAATGTTTTGCAGCAGTCAGGACCTCTCTATAAATATTTACGTATCTGTTGCAAAAAATAAAAATTAAAATTAAGAACTCTGGCTCATTATGACTTTCTTCATGGAACTGTGAAGACTTTTTAATAGTGTAGGTCAATACAGTTCAATTCAGTTCAAAGTATAGCTTTGCTGGATGGAGTTCTTTATGTCTGCAGCCATTGGGATAGTGAAAGAAGGAACCTATGCATCCTGCAGAAAATGTTAGCCTAAATGGTTTACTGCAAAGTGCCTTGTGATTCATAGGCAAAAGGTACACTTCAAGAATATCGAGTTAATCACATCAAACAATTGGCAGAGTGCATCCTGAGCCAGAAAGCTCAACCAGCAATGGAAAGGCTTACATATTTGATGCTGCACATCACTGCATCTGTCCCAAGGGAACTTATATCAGTTGACATTATGGGAAGTCCCCAGTAGATGGAGTTGGAGCTCAATTTCTTTTGTGATACTAGACATATTTACAAAATACATTAACACTAGAAGGACCCTTTTCGAACTTTGCACTTGTTTTCTGAGCAAAATGTAAACTGGATTGACTTGATATTTTGTGACTTTTCATCAATTATATGAAATATTAACCACTCCTTCTTGGAGTGTCCTATTTTTATTAGGTTGTGAAACATGAAGCTATTCTACATAGAAGGACGGTAGGGCCAACTTGGCCCTTCACAACATTTCTGTGTATTTTCAGGCTACTTGTTTGCAGTACTGCATATGAAATCACGTCAACTGTAGTCCCTTTGTTGTTCAGATATGCATCAACAATGCCATTCAATGCTATGCTTATTTGTGGTTAGCTGAAGCAAGGATTTCAGTTATTGTCTGTTATGACGGTACCTGATAGTAATTCCTGCAGTCACGAGCTATGACTACAGGAAGCACCTAACAGTTGCCGAAATACTAGAACTGAGAAAAATAGAAGATGAAAGCTCAGGCGAAGAATTTCAGTTTTCTAACAGTAATCAGGACAATGAAGAAAGTGTTGTGGTTTCAGTATCTGCAGAAGAAGAATGTGATTTGTGCAACGAAAATGATGATGTAAACATGGTCCAGAATAGTTTTCCAACAAATTTGGGGAAAAAATGAAGCTTCGACATCCAACAAGCCTTCTGATGTTCCAAGTTCTAGCTCTGTAAGATCAGCAACCCAGAGAAGAGTTATCTGCCCCAAAGCCAGTCAAAAACTGATACGGGTCTACAAAAACCTTCCGAGGAAAGAGAAACAGCAAAAGATAGGACGGTGTGGAAAATTGTACCAGTGGGTTCTAATGCAGGTCAGTAATATTTCTGCTCTTTGTGAACAGTTTTAGTTTGTAAAATTACAATAAAGGCTAACACAAGAAAAAGCTTGTACAATAAATAGTAGTAATAGCAATTTAGTGTGCTATTGTGTAACAAAATAGGATATTGTACTATACAAGAACAGATGCACTCATATAATATCGGTGCATTACACATTATAAAAATACAGTAATTTTTCATATGTTTTACAGGTCGCCTGCAAGGTCATAACATTTTGCAGGACATCCCAGGACCAACACCATACACTAAAAGGAAAATTCAAAATGGGAAACTTCTTAGTGCTTGGTGATTAGTTTTCAGTGCCTCCATGATATGCCACATCAAGCAGTACACTTGTCATCGAACACAAGACAATACCTGGACAGTAGACATTGAAAAATTGGATACATTTTTCGCCATAATGTATGCAAGAGGAGTGTATGGTGCCAAGAATTATCTTCTCAAAAGCCTATGGTCAATGGTATGGGGGTCCTGTGTTTTTCAAACTAACTATGGGGCGAAATAGAGTTATCAAAATAATGAAATATATAAGGTTTGACACCAAGACCACTAGACCTGAACACCTCAAAACTGACAAATTTGCTCTTGGGTCAGATATTTGGAATGCTTTATAGAAAACAGTTCATCATTCTATAAAGCAGAACATTATCTTACAATTGATGAACAACTTTTGCCATCTAAAACAAGATGCCCTTTCACACAGTACATTGCCGGCACGCGAGACAAGTTTGGTATAAAACTCTGGTTACTTGTATGCGTGACTGTACATATTGAGTGGATTCCCTTACATTAGTGCTGATTCTCTTCAACCAGCTGACCAAGATGTAGATGGAAATATTATGCTTAGGCTTGTGGAGCCATACTTAGACAAAAGTTTGAATGTCACTTTGCTAACCTTGCAAACTGACTGAGGGCAGCAGCCGCAACTTTAGTGGGTACTTGGAATCATAATCGAAGGGAGGTACCTCCTAATGCAAAGACTGGAAAACAACCAGTTCACTCAACTATTGTGTATAAAAATGATGATGGAACAACCTAACAGTTTATCAAGGGAAAATTAATAAGACTGTTTTTTTATTGAGTTCACTTCATTCTCATGTATCTCTGTCCAAAAGCCAGAACAACACCCCTGAAACAGTGCGGTTTTACAGTGAAAAAAATTTGGGGTTGACATTGTGAATCAAATGGCAAGGATGTAATCCACAAAAGATGGTACAAGACATTGGTCAATACACGTATTTTACAACACTCTTGATTTTTCTGACATAAATTCCTGGATGTTGTGTAAGAAAGTGACTGGTAGGTGACTTATCAGGCAGAAGTATATTTTTGATTTGTGTGAAGAGCTTTGGGCGCAGTATGCATCAGCAAGAAATAAAGAGCTGGACTAGGAGCATGCAGACACTAAAGACTAAAAGGGCAACAAAGGGAGAGAAGTGTAAAAGTCGTACTTCATGCAAAGGAAATCATACTGCTACTGTTTGTTCAGGTTGTGAGAAAACAGTATGTGACACACACACACACACACACACACACACACACACACACTCACACACGACCACGGTTTCTAGCAGCTGTGGTCCTGTGTGTGTGGACTGTGTTTGCGTGAGTCTGCGTTTCTATGTTGCCTATTTTTGAGGAAGGCCTTGTTGGCCAAAAGCACACTTTCCAACAGTTTTTTTTGTTGTGCCTGTCTGTGACTCAGCATCTCCATTATATGGTGCATAGCAACTGTCCTTTTCAAAATATTGTTACATTCCATCCTGGGTTTTCCCTATATAATGTATTTATTTTGTTAATAAAAATCAACAAAAACTGTATAAGTGTGTTACATTCCATTACCTGTGACAATCTGACAATACAAACAAAGACAAACTGACTTTACAAGCAATAAACAAGCATGGGCCCAATTTGACCATAGTGGTCCTTATAGGTATTTGCCTGCATGCGGTCCTTTTAGTTTTTATTTCTACCCAATGAGAACCACTTTGAGTATAACAGGTTTTGATTATGATGTGTTCCACGCAATATCTGCCACTCTGCTGTTATGTGCGCCAATGTTTACCATACAAGTATCTTGCGGTCGCCATTCTTGAAATTATTTGCTGTAGTGGACCTGCTATGCTGTGCCACTAGATTATGACGTGTGACTACTTCACCTTTTGCGATGGGCGGATGCTGGAAGAGAGCTCCAATCTATTCAGACCAGTAAATGGCATAAACAGTTTTATGACAACTCGTATGTATTATTATTACAATATTTCCACTGTACAATTTCGTTTAAAATTGCAGGTGATACAGATCGCTCATAACTTGTAGCTCACAATAGATCATAACATGTACTGCTGTGCTCATTTGACATTACAAAAAGATTTTTCTGATTTATATTCTTCAACTGTCCTGGTGTTGACATTATTGCCCATGCCCTTTGCTCCACAACTTACAAGGCACCGCCAAGCTACGACACCAAACAATAAGCGGACCTACAACAGGTGGACACACACACACACACACACACACACACACACACACACACACTGTCGCATCCTGTCGATGTTCTGAGCTGGCGTGCATCAAATCTGCACATGTGGCAGACCAGAGTGTCCAAAATGGGACTTTTCGGTTTCCACGAACATCTTTTGTCTGGCTAAGTAGTTAGAAATGGAACATATTATTCTACAGAATTGACATGTTACCCTACACAGTTCAGCAGTTGTTCTTGTGAGATGCCTATGACGTTACACCAAGACATTCAGGAACCCCAAATGTGTCTTACCTGACAACAGCCGACAGTGTGTTTCATGTGCTTGGATCACTGAGATGTGGCGGTGAGGAGACACTATCGACAGGATAAGTGTGTATTGTGCTGTGGCAAACCCAGTCGAGTGTTGTTTCAGAGAAGTTGGGAGACTAATAAGAATTCACTGCTCGACTAAGCATACAAGATGGCTTGAATATTTTCTGCAGTTTGAGGAAGTTATGAATAGTAAAATACATGGCTTCTTGGGTTATGCACTGGCTGAACTCATGCTAGAGAGGCCAGTAATCATGGCAGTGAGAGAGGCAGCGCAGTTACCCCCGAAGACAATTTGCAGTGAAAGTTGTCAGTTGCCTTGAGAAGAATTAGACAAAAAGAAGCATTAAGAAAAGGATGACATAGTCACACTGCCTAATAATACACGTCTCTTGGCTAGCAACCTTCAGTTTTTTTTTATTTTTCCTGGTTAAACATTACTTGCTCTCTCTAGACCAGGCTGTATTTAGATTTTAATTATGATTGATGTATGTATTTTTAGTTTTGGTCCTTGTTCTACAACAAGGAGGCATCTCACCAAGTCAAGCACAATTGTGAATGCCTTCCATAAAATGCTGTGATAGGCTACCTTGCATTTGTGTGTCTACCTTCAATACATCGGTGGTTATAATTACACTAATGATATTCTGAGCACTGCAGTGTGGGTTGTATACATCACAGTACGCTGAAACATCATAGGTGTGTTCATTAATCAGTGTGCACGTGGAGTATGCTGAGAAAAATAATAGTTCTGCTGTCTGCCACCAGGTGAAAATATGGCACTGGAAGCAGTCATAATGTGGCATGGCTGCAGAAAAAGGGGAGGAACGATCAAATACATAATAACAGTGGTCCTGACACAATTCGTAGGATATGGTCGCAAGTTGCAACATGTGTTCAGTGTTGTCTCCTGACTCAGCATCATACTGCACCCGTTACACAGTATGTCGCCAAGCAACAAACAGCATACTAACATCAAAATTTCACGTTCTGACTTCTTATATGCCATATTTTCACTTGGTGGCAGAAATTGGACCTGCAAAATTTCAGACCAATATCCTTAACATTGGTTTGCAGCAGAATTCTTGAGCGTATTCTGAGTTTGAATATAATAAATTTCCTAGAGACTGAAAAGCTCATATCCATGAATCAGCATGGCTTTAGAAAGTAACACTTGTGCAAAACCCAGCTTGCTCTTTTCTCACACACTGCGAACTATGGATGAAGGGCAACAGGCAGATTCCATATTTCTAGATTTCCAAAAACCATTTGACACGGTACCCCCTACAGACCATTAACGCAGGTATGAGCATGTTGAATAGGCTCCCAGATATGTGACTGGCTGGAAGAGTTCTTAAGTAATAGAACCCAGTATGTTTTCCTCAGTGGTGAGTGTTCATTGCAGACAGGGGTAACATCAGAGGTACCCCAGGGAAGTGTGATAAGACCATTGCTATTTTCTATATACATACTCATAAATGATCAGGCAGACAGGGTGGGCAGCAATCTACGGGTGTTCACTGATGATGGTGTGCTGTACAGGAAAGTGTTGAAAATCAGTGACTGTAGGATGATACAATATGTCCTATACAAAATTTCTAGTTGGTGTGATGAATGGCAGCTGGCTCTAAATGTAGAAAAATGTAAGTTAATGTGGATGAGTAGAAAAAACATACTTGTAATGTTCGGATACGGCATTAGTAGTTTCCTGCTTGACACAGTCACATCATTGAAATATCTGGACTTAACATTGCGAAGTGATATGAAATGGAACTAGCATGTGAGGGCAGTGGTAGGGAAGATGTATGGCCAACTTCGATTTATTGAAAGAATTTTAGGAAAGTGTGGTAAATCTGTAAGAGAGACCACATATCGGATGCTAGTGCGACCTATTCTTGAGTACTGCTTGAGTGTGTGCGATCCACACCAGGTCAGATTGAAAGAAGACATCTAAGCAGTTCGGAGGCAGGCTGCTAGATTTGTTACTGGTAGGTTTGGCCAGTAAGCAGTTGTCACAGATATGCTTCGGGAACTCATTTGGGAGTCCCTGGAGGGAGGAAGACATTTATTTTGAAGGACACTACCGTGAAAGTTTACAGAACCGGCATTTGAAGCTGACCGGCATTTGAAGCTGACTGCCGAACGATCCTGCTGCCGCCAAGATACATTTCACATAGGAGCCACGAAGATAAGATACGAGAAACTACGGCTTGTGCGGAGGCATATAGACAGTCGACTAGTAGTGGTATAGCGTACCCTCCACCATGCGTCGTGCAATGGCTTGCATACTATGTATGTAAATGTAGATGTAGATATAGATGTGAAGTCTGGACAGTAGTATATGCTAATCTGCCACCACAGACTTCTCATGGAAATAAGATGTCGTGTGAAGCCATTTAACAGCTGATACTGACTTGCATCATACTATTCTTTGCATGTTTTCAATCTCTTTTGTGAATAAAAAAAAGTACAACAGGTTGCTTATCGCCTTGTTGACAATGTCAACATACTTGATAAACTTGCCAAGTCAGGTGGCAGGAGAATTAAAACAACCATATAAGATCTAATGATGGCTAGTTTGCTAGACAAAACTAGTAATCCATCCAAATAAACAAGATTTTGTGCGCAATCTTGACTTCATGTGTTTGCAGACACTAACATAAATAAGGAAAAATTACAAAAGCTCGCATATCTCCTCATTGAAAATGTCAACAAACTCCATTAACAACGTGCTCAGCTGTTCCTTTGAATTTTTCATCCTCTGAGGCCAGCTAAGATTCAGTTCTCAATGAACACTTCCTCTAGTACTTTGCCCAGTCTCTGTAAACCAAAGCCTGATAATCTATGCAATTAGAAAACTCATTGCTACTCTCCTGGAGGGTGTTTGAAAACAAATTTTTGGCCCCTTCTAAAGCTCTTGGCTACTTATCAAGTTTTACTGATAACTGAACTAATTTTGAACTATGACCATCTAATGGTAATCATAGTTTCTTACTACTTTGAACTTGTAGCTTGGAACTTTTCTCATTGAATTTCTTATCCAGCTTATCTTAATTCTTGCACTCTGTGCGGCAGTCGTAGCCAGTTACTGACCCAACATACCCTGTGTCGTGTCAATGGCAACATCTGAATGTGGAGCAGTACCTGGTTTCTGTAGATTAGAATATGCAAGTGCTGGCATCAAGGCACATGTGCTGAATCCCTTGTCATCGATGTGCTGCAACAGAGTAGCATTGCCCTGTGTTGGCAGCGGCTTCAATGTCCGCAACTGCTGTGATGGTGGTGGCAGTGCTCGTCTCTTGGCTGGGGAGTGTGCAGGCACCAGCTGTAATGTTGCCAGCCAGTGCTTTGTCAGCTGCTAGGACATTGGGGTGGCTCATCTCCCCTTCCGTGTGGGCTGCTGACCTCCCACCATGCGGTATTTGCCGCCACATAGGGGCAATGTTCTGCGGCAGTGGTGTAGATCACCTCACCTCATAGGGCATCTGTTCATTCTCCTTCCTCTTTGACAGGCCCATTTGCCCTGCTCCATAAATGGTCCCTTATGGCTGAGAAGTTGCAATAAGCAATGGAAAATAATAATAATAATAATAATCCAACATGGTAAATAATACAAATTATGGATACAATATTACTGGAACATACCCACACAAAATCACACATTTGCTATATATGGATGATCTAAAACTACTGGCAGCAACAAATCAACCAATTACTAAAGATAACAGAAGTATTCAGCAATGATATAAATATGGCTTTTGGAACAGACAAATGTAAGAAAAATAGCATAGTCAAGGGAAAACACACTAAACAGGAAGATTACATATTGGATAACCACAGCGACTGCATAGAAGCGATGGAAAAAACAGATGCTTATAAATATCTAGGATACAGACGAAAAATAGGAATAGATAATACAAATATTAAAGAAGAACTAAAAGAAAAATATAGACAAAGACTAACAAAAATACTGAAAACAGAATTGACAGCAAGAAACAAGACAAAAACTATAAATACTTATGCTATTGACCTACTCATTTGGAGTAGTGAAATGGAGTAACATGGACCTAGAAGCACTCAATACACTTACACGATCACAATGCCACAAATATAGAATACATCACATACATTCAGCAACAGAAAGATTCACATTAAGCAGAAAGGAAGGAGGAAGGGGATTTATCGACATGAAAAACCTACATTATGGACAGGTAGACAATTTAAGACAATTCTTTCTAGAACTAGCAGAAACTAGCAAATACACAAAGCAATCACTCGTATAAATACATCAGCTACACCACTGCAATTTCATAACCACTTCTACAGCCCTTTAGATCACATAACATCAACAGATACGAAGAAAGTAAATTGGAAAAAGAAAACACAACATGGCAAGCATCCGTATCATCTAACAACGCCACACATCGATCAAGACGCATCCAACACATGGCTAAGAAAAGGCAATATATACAGTGAGACAGAAGGATTCATGATTGCAATACAGGATCAAACAATAAACACCAGATATTACAGCAAGCATATTATTAAAGATCCCAATACCACAACAGATAAATGCAGACTTTGCAAACAACAAATAGAAACAGTAGATCACATCACAAGCGGATGTACAATACTAGCAAATACAGAATACCCCAGAAGACATGACAATGTAACAAAAATAATACATCAACAGCTTGCCTTACAACATAAACTTATAAAACAACATGTTCCCACATACAAGTATACACCACAAAATGTACTGGAGAATGATGAATATAAATTATACTGGAACAGAACCATTATAACAGATAAAACAACACCACATAACAAACCTGACATCATACTCACCAATAAAAAGAAGAAATTAACACAACTAATCGAAATATCCATACCCAACACAACAAATATACAAAAGAAAACGAGAGAAAAAATTGAAAAATACATCCAACTGGCTGAGGAAGTCAAGGACATGTGGCATCAGGATAAAGTTGACATTATACCAATTATACTATCAACTACAGGAGTCATACCACACAATATCCACCAGTACATCAATGCAATACAGCTACATCCAAACTTATATATACAACTACAGAAATCTGTAATTATTGATACATGTTCAATTACTCGAAAGTTCCTAAATGCAATATAACATATACCGTACAGTTAAAAGAAAGTCACGCTTGATCAAGGTCCACGTCACTTTCCATTTTTAACCAGACTAACGTATGAGACAGGAAAAAGATAATAATAATAATAATAATAATAATAATAATAATTACTCTTGCTAAAAATGTCAATTGAATCTAGCAAATCGGTCGCCGCCTACAGTGTGTGGCTTGCGGGAATAGGATAGTACTACCATCATCAATACTAGATTGGCCAAGGGCGACCAACGACAACTGTGGTGAACTTTCAATAATTAGGGTAGACAACACATGACCATAGAGGATTTGGTGACTGTGAAACATAGTCGAGTCTTATCACAGTTGTACCATATCAGTAGTGACTGATCTGTAGCTGATGAATTATACGATTAAAACTAGGGAAATCACTGCCTATAACCATTTTCCTTTCAGTCAGTGTGCTGTTCCTGAACATGGAGACATCTTCACTTGGCAGGTGTTTAATTGCCTAATTGACAAATTAATTTAAAGAACAGGAACAGTGGGGAAGCTACAGAACAGTAATAGCTGTAAATGGTATAACATTTTGTTAAGGTGCCGCCTTGCTGCAGGACGAGGTCTTAGACTAAAAAAATACAAACATCAAACATAGTGAAAATCTAAACAGGCCCAGCTACTAGAGAGAGTGAGATATCTTTAATGGAAACAAATTGGGAAACTGAGAGTTTCTAGTCATGATTTGTGTGTCATGAGCACAGATTCGGGGGCTGAACGACAGGAATTACTCCATTGCGATCAATGGAGTCGTGATGCTGAATACTTGTGGTGAAAAACAGTCTGATTGCGTGAAAGCAGTTACCATAGTTGCTGCACTTTTCCTAATAAGAAACATACTGACCAAACCTTACAATCTTAACAGGAGTCTGTTCCCAGGGTGGTGGAAGTCAAGAGTTGCACATCAGAATGGTGGTAACTGCCGCACTCCTGTCTGTGAGGTACACTTATCCGAGATTGGTAACCGAATGGGGTTGGAAAGTGACTCTCCATGCTATTTGGGAACTTGGATGCTGTATTGTCGTGTTTATATGCAGTTAACAAATGGGTCCCCACAGCCAACGTGACTGGGAAAGGAAATGAACCATTGGTGTGGCCTCACCCTGGTGCTCAGATTGATCTCTTTGACTCATAGGTTATATCTATTTGGGTGTAAATGTTCTGATTGAGGAAGAAACTGATAAGCTTCTACCATTGCATGGCTGCACTTAAATTCAAACGTAATGACCAGGAACTTTTCAGAATTTCATCCTTTTCTGCATTTTCTATAGTAAACAAATGGAAAGCATGTAAATTATTTTGGCCTCTCCATTCAATGGTCCTCCATGCAGGCAACCCATCAGTGATACCGCTTGGCTGGGGAAAATTCTAATTTTATAAATTGATTAATTAAGGTTTATGGATTTTCAATTAATTAACTATCTGGTCTGAGATTGTTACCAATAATCTCAAAATTTTGTAGGCAATGCTAATTTTTGTTTGAAATTAGGAAATTAATTTTATTTGGCTGTATTTCTTCATGATACAACTGGTGTGGCCAGCGATTGTGGCAGTGCCATGCATGTCGTATGCCCTCTGAAAATCTCTGTGTTATAGTATGATGTTCTATACTTTATCACATTTTTCATGCCCCAGTCACTACGACACCATCCTGTAATGTGCCATGATATCCAACTGATGTATCCCAAGAATCACCAGTAACACTTCAGTTGAAGACAATGTGCTCAGACACTGACACTGAATAATGCGCAATGTAATTTATTGTCAGCAGTCATATGCAGGGCTATTGTTCACAGAATTTTGATCATTTTCAGAGTAACAGGTTTTAGCTGTTCTTGAAAGTTAATTGCCTCATCTAGAAGAATGCCTAGATACCTGCAAACAGAGCTACATTTTTTAGGGATTCCATCGAGCTTCAGTGATAAATATCTGGTGAAAGAAAATCTTTCTTCAGAAGTATGCATGTGATTTAATGTATGACTATAGCCAGTTCATTGCCCATGCAGCACCACTGCACTTGAATGAACTTGTGATTCATCTTCTTCTCAAGATTTGCTCTGGAGTCTGCAGACACTATTACTAGGATATCATCCAGTAATTAAACATCATCTTCAGCATTACCTGTCCTTCTAACAGATGTAAGTGAGGTTCAACATTTAAGATCTGAGGGAACAATTGTCCACTTATGGAACCTTGAGGACTGCTATTGGTAATATTTTTGATTACCTTGCTGTAACCCACAAACCAGAGGGGGCTGGTATGTCTACTCCAGTTACTGATATAACTCTTGTACAGACCTACAAATCTCAAAGCAGTTCAAACATCACAGGCTACAAAAAATTGTTGAGTCCATGTGGAATGTCAGTTATGAGTGCCGCCACATATTTCAGACGTGAATTTTCTACAATCTGAAGAGCTCTGTTGTTGTTGTTGTTGTTGTTGTTGTTGTCGTTGTGGTGGTGGTGTGGTCTTCAGTCCTTAGAATGGTTTGATGCAGCTCTCCATGCTACTCTATCCTGTGCAAGCTTCTTCATCTCCCAGTACCTACTGCAACCTACATCCTTCTGAATCTGCTTAGTGTATTCATCTCTTGGTCTCCCTCTATGATTTTTACCCTCCACGCTGCCCTCCAATACTAAATTGGTGATCCCTTGATGCCTTAGAACATGTCCTACCAACCAATCCCTTCTTCTAGTCAAGTTGTGCCACAAACTCCTCTTCTCCCCAATTCTATTCAATACCTCCTCATTAGTTATGTGATCTACCGATCTAATCTTCACCATTCTTCTGTTGCACCACATTTGGAAAGCTTCTATTCTCTTCTTCTCCAGACTATTTATCGTCCATGTTTCACTTCCATACATGGCTACACTCCATACAAATACTTTCAGAAATGACTTCCTGATGCTTAAATCTATACTCAGTGTTAACAAATTTCTCTTCTTCAGAAATGCTTTCCTTGCCATTGCCAGTCTACATTTTATATCCTCTCTACTTCGACCATCATCAGTTATTTTGCTCCCCAAATAGCAAAACTCCTTTACTACTTTAAGTGTCTCATTTCCTAATCTAATTTCCTCAGCATCACCTGACTTAATTCGACTACATTCCATTATCCTTGTTTTGCTTTTGTTGATGTTCATCTTACATCCTCCTTTCAAGACACTATCCATTACGTTCAGCTGCTCTTCCAGGTCCTGTGCTGTCTCTGACAGAATTACAATGTCATCGGAGAACCATGAAGTTTTTATTTCTTCTCCATTGATTTTAATACCTACTCCAAATTTTTCTTTTGTTTGCTTTACTGCTTGCTCAATATACAGATTGAATAACATCGGGGAGAGGCTACAACCCTGTCTCACTCCCTTCCCAACCACTGCTTCCGTTTCATGCTGCTCGACCCTTATAACTGTCATCTGGTTTCTGTACAAATTGTAAATAGCCTTTTGCTGCCTTTTTTTTTACCCCTGCCACCTTCAGAATTTGAGAGAGAGTATTCCAGTCAACATTGTCAAAAGCTTTCTCTAAGTCTACAAATGCTAGAAACATAGATTTGCCTTTCCTTAATCTATTCTCTACGATAAGTCATAGGGTCAGTATTGCCTCACGTGTTCCAACATTTTTACGGAATCCAAACTGATCTTCCCTGAGGTCGCCTTCAACCAGCTTTTCCATTCGTCTGTAAAGAATACGTGTTAGTATTTTGCAGCTGTGACTTATTAAACTGATAGTTCGGTAATTTTCACATCTGTCAACACATGCTTTCTTTGGGATTGGAATTATTATATTCTTCTTGAAGTCTGATGGTATTTCGCCTGTCTCATACATCTTGCTTGCCAGATGGTTGAGTTTTGTCATGACTGGCTCTCCCAAGGCTGTCAGTAGTTCTAATGGAATGTTGTCTACTCCCGGAACCTTGTTTCGACTCAGGTCTTTCAGTGCTCTGTCAATCATATCACCCATTTCATCTTCATCTACATCCTCTCCCATTTCCATAATATTGTCCTCAAGTACATCGCCCTTGTATAGACCCTCTATATACTCCTTCCACCTTTCTGCTTTCCCTTCTTTGCTTAGAACTGGGTTTCCATCTGAGCTTTTGATATTCATACAAGTGGTTCTCTTTTCTTCAAAGGTCTCTTTAATTTTCCTGTAGGCAGTATCTATCTTGTCCCTAGTGAGATAAGCCTCTACATCCTTATATTTGTCCTCTAGCCATCTCTGCATAGCCATTTTGCACTTCCTGTCGATCTCATTTTTGAGACGTTTGTATTCCTTTTTGCCTGCTTCATTTACTGCATTTTTATATTTTCTCCTTTCATCGATTAAATTCAATATTTCTTCTGTTACCCAAGGATTTCTACTAGCCCTCGTCTTTTTACCTACTTGATCCTCTGCTGCCTTCACTACTTCATCCCTCAAAGCTACCCATTCTTCTTCTACTGTATTTATTTCCCCCATTCCTGTCAATTGCTCCCTTATGCTCTCCCTGAATCTCTGTACAACCTCTGGTTCTTTTAGTTTATCCAGGTCCCATCTCCTTAAATTCCCACCTTTTTGCAGTTTCTTCAGTTTTAATCTACAGTTCATAACCAATAGATTGTGGTCAGAGTCCACATCTGCCCCTGGAAATGTCTTACAATTTAAAACCTGGTTCCTAAATCTCTGTCTTACCATTATATAATCTATATGAAACCTGTCAGCATCTCCAGGCTTCTTCCATGTATACAACCTTCTTTTATGATTCTTGAACCAAGTGTTAGCTGTGATTAAGTTATGCTCTGTGCAAAATTTTACCAGGCGGCTTCCTCTTTCATTTCTGTCCCCCAATCCATATTCACCCACTACATTTCCTTCTCTACCTTTCCCTACTATCGAATTCCATTCACCCACGACTATTAAATTTTCATCTCCCTTCACTATCTGAATAATTTCTTTTATCTCGTCATACATTTCATCAATTTCTTCGTCATCTGCAGAGCTAGTTGGCATATAAACTTGTACTACTGTAGTAGATGTTGGCTTCATGTCTATCTTGGCCACAATACTGCGTTCACTATGCTGTTTGTAGTTGCTTACTCGTACTCCTATTTTTTTTATTCATTATTAAACCTACTCCTGCATTACCCCTATTTGATTTTGTGTTTATAAACCTGTATTCACCTGACCAAAAGTCGTGTTCCTCCTGCCACCGAACTTCACTAATTGCCATTATATCTAACTTTAACCTATCCATTTCCCTTTTTAAATTTTCTAACCTACCTGCCCAATTAAGGGATCTGACATTCCACGCTCCGATCCGTAGAACGCCAGTTTTCTTTCTTCTGATAACGACGTCCTCTTGAGTAGTCCCACCCGGAGACTCGAATGGGGGACTATTTTACCTCCGGAAAATTTTACCCAAGAGGATGCCATCATCATTTAACCATACAGTAAAGCTGAATGCCCTCAGGAAAAATTACGGCTGTAGTTTCCCCTTGCTTTCAGCCGTTCGCAGTACCAGCACACCAAAGCTGTTTTGGTTATTGCTGAAAAGGCTGCTGCCCCTCTTCAGGAACCACATGTTTGTCTGGCCTCTCAACAGATACGCCTCCATTGTGGTTGCACCTACGGTATGGCTATCTGTATCGCTGAGGCACGCAAGCCTCCCCACCAACGGCAAGGCCCATGGTTCATGGACTGTGTTGCCTAGAGACCTCAATTTTCTGAACCCAGTTTGGTGCTTCAAGAGCTCAAAGGAGACACTCCTGGATGTTGGCCAAGATATTTAATAGGCAAATGTGACAATAATCCTTTGATGCTGGGTCTTTACCTTTTCCTTTTGTAATCACTACTGCCTGAGCTCTGAGATAGAAATAAGAATTTTTGACCAATAGGCTATTTATACCAAAATGTACACTAGCTCAGTACTTATTTAAACAGTATTGACTTCTGGCTGCAAGGACAGTAAAAAAAGGAATCATTGAAGCTTTACAGTTCATTGCTTGCTGTGTTTTAAAAGTAATAATTTATGATTCGTATGTAAGTAGATGCAATTAATTACAAATGTTGCGTACTAACTATTGTTTGATGAAAAGTAATTTCAGTATGGTTGTAATTAAACATTCATTACTTGAGCCAGTCCAGTTGGAAAGCTATTTACTGTATGGGTACCCAGCTTTATAGGAATGATGTTCAGACTGTGTGATACAGTGTTTGTGTTGTTAGTGGTATTAGTGTCATGACTTGCCATTAGGCACCAGTATTGGTGCTGTGACGGGGTTGAAACACAAGCATAAGTGTGCATTACAGTTGCAGACAGTCTTCATGGGTCTCAACAGTGTGAGAAGGGCTTTACTCGCAAAACCATTTTATCAAAACAGCAGCCAATTGTGCCACAAATTGTTGAAGATGTTAGTTTTTCTGTGGCTGAGAATGCTGGAGGCAGTGTGCAATCTTCAAACAGTCCACAATATGTGTCATGACAGTGAACATTCCATCGTCCACTGTTGTTTCGGGCAGCAGTAGAGTAATCTCTAGTGCAATTCCGTTTATGCAGATGGTCGTCACATTGAGCAATGTTTGTAACCTTGAAAGTAAACATGGTATGCAATTAACATATGTTCCCTTCCAGTGTTGAAATGAAAATGTGTTTCTTTCAATGGTCTGTTCATTATTTCTCTTCTGCATGCTCTTACAAGTGTTCCCACAAAGTTTCATTGTCCTATGATCACTTGTTTGTCATGGAGGCCCTCTCAAGTAGCAAAAGTTTGATTATAACCACCCTGTATATCATGTTCTTTTGTGGCAGCAATATTCATTCATGTTTGTGTTGCATGCATTGTTTATTACAATTTCTCATGTTTTTCAATTTATTGCAGGCTGCTGTAGGTTTGTGTGTTGGAGTTGGCAGCTTTAGTGATCCAGACGAGATTCCTGGCCTTGCGCATTTTCTGGAGCACATGGTTTTTATGGGCAGTGAGAAATATCCTACAGAAAACAGCTTTGATGAGTTCATAAAGGTCAGTGTGTCTTTAAGTAATTGGTGGAATAAACGCTCATCTTACATATAAAGCAATGAATATGAAAACATACTGTGTACAATCAACATAAAGATGGTAAGTGCATGAACATATTTTGTATGTGTATGGTGTGAAATAAAATTTGATTATACAATATGTGGGAGGTTCTACTTTGTGGCTGAATGAAGGAATTTTAAGTTTTGTCCGGGTGGGTTTCAGTTCATTTATTTTTGAAGTGTCATTAGCAGCTTTTGTTTATTGGTTTCAGTCTCTTGGTGAGGTGTCACACTGATTCACACATCATATCTTTTATTTCAAAAGCACATGGTTGAAATATCCACTTCGCTAACTGATTATAAGTTTTCCATGTTTGCTGTACATCATTTATAGTGAATGCCAGACTAGCTTCTTCAATAAGGCCATGACTGATTCTTTCTTGCACCTCTCTCCAACTAAGCAAAGCACTCTATTTTAGATAAGTTCACTGTCAACAAGCCAGTTCATAACCTCCCTTCCTTCCAATTGTGTGTTACAGGCCACTGAGAATTTTTCAAAAATCAATGGAGTGTGATGTATCTGGCTAAAATGCAAATGTTTTTCATTTAATTGTAGAACTTAATCTTCCAGGCAAAAGAAAATCACAATGTCAGCAGGTACTCAGCTTGCTGACTGTGCTAGAGAAATGTGCAGCTATTGCTGGAAAATTAAAGAAGGTAGTCATAGTCACTTTTACAGTGAGCAAAACTGTGTAAATTTTTGTGATTCATTGGCAGTTCTGAGACATAGTGATATATTCTTGGAAAGGTTCCATTTAATGCAGGTGTCTATAGAGGTGATTCTATCACTGCCACAAACTTACAAAAAACTTTTAGTTTCAGTGTTTTAAAGGTTGTGTAATTTGTTGTCAATAGCCCCTCAGCACTCCCGTCAGTAAATTACGAAATAAATACGAGGATAATAGCTTATACATCTTTACTCTGAAAACCACTGTGAAGTGCAGATGAGTCTGCGTTTTCTGTCATACGAGTTATTATGACTTTTTCCCCTTCCAGTCACATAAGGAGCACTGGCAGAATGACTCTTTAAATGCCCCTATGCATACTGTTGTTTAAATGCCCCTGTGCATACCATAATTTGCGTAATCTTATCCTCATGTTACTGATGGGAGAAATGCATAGAGGGGTTGGAGTACATTCCTAGATTCATTATTTACAGCTGATTCGTGGAACTTCATGTGACTATTCCTGCTGCTGTTCTCTGTATACATTCAATATCCCCCATTTTTCCTAACTGGTACGAGTACCATACACTTGAACCATATGCTAGGATGGTTTGGATGAGTGTTTTGTAACCAATCTACTTTGCACTCTGATTACGTTTATCTAGTATTCTGTCAGTGACCTGAAGTCTGCCACCTGATTACTTTTGCTAGTATTCTATCAATGACCTGAAGTCTGCCACTTGCTTTACGTACAACTGAGCCTATGTGATTGTTCCATTTCATATCCCTACAAATTGTTACTGTCAGGTACCTTGTATGAGCAATCAGTTCCAGCTGTGACTTCTTATTATTGTCGATATCGGGTAATAGATTTGTTCATTTTATTAAGTGCACTGTTTTATATTCCTGAACATTTAAAGGAAGTTGTCAATCTTCGCACTGCTTTAAGATCTTACCAAAATCCAACTGAAAATTTGTGAAGATTTTTTGAGACAGTACTTCATTATAGATTACTGCATCATTTGCGGAAAGTCTTGAGTTTACCTTAAATATTGTCTGTGAGGTTACCAATATTCACCATGAACAGTAAGTGTCAGAACACACTTCCCTTGGGCAAACATTTGTTGATGATTCTCCATCTGAGATAACATACTGTGTTCTCGCTGCCAAGATTCCCTCAATCTAGTCATAAATTACACTTGATACACATTTTTGACAATAAGCATAGGGTTGGTATTGTGTCAGATGCTTTTCAGAAATGTAGAACTACTGCGTATGAATGCGTTGATCCATGGCTTTCAGAATGTTATGTGATAAAAGTGTGAGTTGGGTTTCACATGATCAATGTTTTTGGACTGTTACTGTTGTGCATTGAGGAGATCATTCTGTTCAAGATGCTTTGTTGCATTTGAGCTCAGAATTTGTTCTAATAGTCCACAACAAGTGAATGTTAAAGTTACTGGGCAGTAGTTTTGAGTATCACTTCTGCTACCCTTCTTGTAGATGAGTGTAACTTGTGCTTTTTTCCAACCATTTGGCACAGTTCCCTCCTCCCCTGCTCCCCCAAGGGCTAATTGTGCTCCAAATTCAATGTAGAATCTGATAGGGGTTCCATAAAGACCTGGAGCTTCGTTGATTTTAGCAGTTTCAGTTGTTTAGCAATGTCACTGACACTAGTCTGTGTATCACATCGTTTTGCTATGGTGCATGAATTAAATTGGGACAGTACTCCTGAATTTTCCTTTGTAAAGAAATGTTTGAAAACAGTTGAGTATTTTTACTTTTGCTTTTGTACCCTTAATTTCAGTTCCTGTCTCGTCCATGAGTGAAGTGAATGGACACTAACTCTGATACCAGTAAAACCTTTACATATTATCAGAATTTCTGTAGGTTTTGGGAAAGCTGCTCTACAGAGCTAAATGGTTTGAGTTTCTTATTCATGTATGAAAACATTTCTTTATTTAGTTTGGTGAGTGTATAAATAATTTTGCTTGTGTGTTCTTTGTACTTCGGTAATTATTGTTGCTACAGATGCCTGATAAATACTGATTACCGGTAAGCTTCAGTTTGGACATCCTTAAAGTGCTTAGGTCTATTTACTGCTGTTAGATCCAATATATTTCCATCATGATTTGGCTTCTAAAATATCTGCTCTAGGAAGTTTTTGGAGAAGGCATCTAGTAAAGTTTTGCAGGAGGCCTTGCCTTGCCCACCACTTCAAAACTGTAGTTTTCAAAATTGATTGTTGGGTGGTGATGAGTGTATGATCGGGGTTTATGTACTACTGAATTTTGCTTTTCCCCCAAGGTTGCAGGATAAATTCACGGGCATATGCCCAAAATTTATAAATGCCCAGACATTTATGCATTTTAAAGATTAATTGACGAGTGGCACATATAAAAAATTTAAGCTGATATTTTTTTATTGGAAAAGGTGCTTTGGAACACTGCTGCTTCAGTGACTGGGTAACCAAATTGCAAAAGCTGCTTGAGAGTTAGGGGAGAGTTATTAGGGGAAATAAATTGGACTTTTTGCATATTGAATGAGGTCAGTTCTTGGGGTAGCACATAATAATAATAATAATAATAATAATAATAATAAAGGAAAAGAAAATGACACTCAAGTTTAAAAGTAATTTTTGGAATAAAGTGTTGTTTATATTGAATATCTAGCATATAGGTAATAAATAAATAAATAAAAAGCTGTTCTCATTCACTCTACCTAACTCAGGCACTTTTTCGAATTCTGAGGGCACTTGATACACTTTTTGATATGCTTTTCCATTTTGTTGGAATGTGACTGTTTGTATTCTGTAAAACAATATTTGCAAGATACTCTTTTCCTATTTAAATTGAAAAAGTTCCAAACAGATCCTCTTTTCTTAACTATCTTGCAACTGTTCAATAGCATGTTGTCTATAACACTGTAAATAACACAGAGATGAGGTTATATTGCTTTTCACTCAGCCACATAGATTTGAATGACTGTCAGATGGTCAGACCGGTGTTACCAATTCCAGATAACTAAATAACCCTCAGAATTGCACAAATTACCTGAAATTATCAGCCACTCATTCAAAATTTCATCTACTATATACTTGCAATAATAGCAATGGCTCTAATATTTACTTAGAATAACTGGAATTAGATCAAAAAAAGTTTATCCATAATGATTTTAGTAAGGGATTTGTCACGTACTGATTCTGATTCCACAATTCATGAATGCAGATTGTCTAGCAATCTACTAATATTGGAATTATCTGATTCCAGTGTCTTGGGCATCGATTCTTTGTTATTAAATCTTTTTTATGTTAGTGTTGCCATTTTATATTCACAGCAGTGCAGTTACACGAAAGTAGATGAAGAAAGGAACAGAATAGAAAACTATAGTTTGTCTCAAATGCCACTATATCTTACGAACAGCCCCCCCCCCCCCCTCCCCACTGAAAATAGTTTAACATTTACGAATACATTTATCATGAAGAACATATAGCTAGCAGCTATTTAATACATTCAGTAATAATTTTGTCATCAATAGTTGTTCTTCAATAATATTTAGAGATTTACGAAGGATTATAAAGTGTGTTACATTACAAAGCGATGACGTAAGGACAGTGTTTGTCATAGCAGCTTAGCTCTACACAGCTGGTCAATGTTGTGTGTGTGTGTGTGTGTGTGTGTGTGTGTGTGTGTGAGAGAGAGAGAGAGAGAGAGAGAGAGAGAGAGAGAGAGATTGATAGTGAAGTGTAGAACTGGTAAAAATAATGACATTATATATGATAAGCAGCTGTCAGCAACTTACACCCTTTCTTGGTACAGCAAACTGGAATGCTAGTAAAAGAAGAAGAAGAAAAAGGCTTTTGACAGTTTCATCGCATTCCCCTATTTTAATTAATAAATTATACATTCTAGCAGAAAAAACTGAAAAATGACTTTTTTTATAAATGTCCTGATTTTGGACAAACTTTTAAAAAAGTACTTTTTTAGTAAATGTTGAGATTTTTGGCATTTAAAACTACTTTGGGCATATGCCCATTTATAGATGTCTGCCCACTGGATATTTGCCCGTCTCACATCACTAATACTGAGTCTTGCATGTGCATGTGTAAATGCTAATTAGTGGCTGCTTGATAGCATTGCTTGGCTTGGGATGAAGAAATTGAGTCACTAAATAAAGTCCTGAAAAAGCTAAAAATGGAAAATACTCTGAATAAAAGTCAAGCAGTCATCAACCCTAAGATCACTCAGTACTCTTCAATGTATAATTGGACATGACCCTATTGAATGTGATTTACCCTTGTCTTACTATAACCTGAAAATTGAGTTATCCAACCAATTATAGGCAATGTACAGTTCACATTAACCATGATGTAATATGGAATTTTTTGTGTGCACATAGCATCACTAGATGTGGAAGTACAGTAGTGTTGTATGGCAGAAAAAAATACTGGGACTAGCTGTATATTGAACTCAAAACCTAGGATCCACTCAATGACCAGACAGTGCTACAATAATATGAAAATATAAGAACAATTTAGAAATTGGAAGTATATCATACTGGCTCTGTAAAACCAACATTTCGAAGAGAGTTGAACAAGTTGTGCAGTTACCCCTCTGGCAGTTTGCTTACGAGGCAGTTTTCACACAAATATTTGGATATGCATGCTACTTTTAACGTCATTATCTGAAGTCATAGACAACATACCAGCCACATCATGGATTGCCCACTCACCATCAAACTCGTACTTTTATTGAGTTATACATTAACTGTAATCGTGACAGGAGCTTGAGTACTTGAAAGCACACAGTGCACCTCGACAGTAAAGTCAGTTCGTGTCAGTGGGCAGTAAATTGTGCTGCATTGTGAATAACATAGACCCTTCAACCACAGTATCTGACAATTTGTTTCACAAAATCCCTACATACACTGGTACCTAGCTGTGTGATACCCCTTCCACAGGTTTTGTAGACAGAGAAAGCAGCTTAGAATGGTAAGGTCTTCATTCCGTTTTGAGTACATGGGCACTACATAGCTGGAAAACCAACTAAGGAGTCATAATCAAGAAGAGCAGAGTTCACATCTTCACCTTGTGCTCTTGATTTGGGTTTTTTTTGATTTTTGTAAATCACTGTGGGTGAATGCAGGAATGGTAACTTAAATCGCCCATAACTGTTTCGTCTTCTCTCATCACTGCTGCTCTAACCAAAATCGATGAGATGTTAAACACTAACATTACTTACTTAGGGAATCTGTGCAGTTATTGCATATGAAAGTCCAGTACAACTCATGTCCTCCAAGTGCACTTAAGATTGCAAGTTTCCATAGGTTGATCTTGTAGGTTTATTTATTTATTTAAATTTTCTGCCTGTAGCCATTAAGCTGGTGACTTTTGCAGATGTCGTATGTAGGTTCAGTAATAAAACAACGGAAAATCCAGGATGGAATGTAACAATATTGTGGCTGAAGAGCCCAAACGCAGCTGGTCGTAAGGCTTCACGCTCATCCTCAGCCCTGGAGACTGAGCCAATGAAGTCCTCCAGCCAGGGAAACCCAAGGAGCAGTGAGAGAAATCCAAAAAGAAAACCCCTAAGACCAAGGAAATAGCAGTGGCACCCACACCAACGCTACCTTCAAGCTCTGTGTCTGAGGATGGGGTGGAGATTTTGGCGTCCGCTGAGGACCTAGATCTCCCCAGACCCTCAGACATAATGCTTATATACTGCTCAGGCAATAAGTCGGTGGCAGCAGGTGACTCTGAGGTGTAAACTACCTCATTGAATGTTCCATACCTTCCCACTCTCAGGATGACGTCATTTTCCAGTAGAATTGCGGCGGTTTTTTCCACCGCCTGGCTGAGCTATGGCAACTGGTTAGCTTTACACCTGCTATCTGCATTGCCCTCCAGGAAACCTTGCTCCCAGCAATGCGGACCCCTGCCCTCCGCAGCTATAAGGGATATTACAGGAACCATAGTGACTATAATCGAGTGTCAGTTGTAGTTTGCGTTTATGTCCTAAACTCAGTTTGTAGTGAACCTACACCTCTTCAAACCCCTCTTGAAGCTGTGGCTGTCAGAATAAGGACGATGCAGGAAATAACTGTCTACAATGTATATCTTCCTCCAGATGGTGCAGTACCTCTGAGTTTAGTAGCTGCACCGATTGATCAACTCCCTAAACCTTTCCTACTTTTGCAAGATTTTAACACCCATAACCCCTTGTGGGGTGACACTGTGCTTACTGGCCGAGGCAGAGATGTCGAAACTGTACTGTCTCAATTCGACCTCTGCCTCTTAAATACTGGGGCCGCCACACATTTCAGTGTGGCTCATGGTAGTTACTCGGCCATTGATTTATCACTTTGCAGCCCAGGACTTCTCCCATCTATCCACTGGAGAGCACATGACAACCTGTGTGGTAGTCACCACTTCCCCATCTTCCTGTCATTGCCCCAGCATCAGGACCATGGATGCCTGCCCAGATGAGCTTGAAACAAGGCAGACTGGAAAACTTTCACCTCTGCTGTCACTGTTGAATCTCCTCCACACGGTAACATCAATGTGATGGTTGAGCATGTGACTACAACAATTGTTTCTGCGGCAGAAAATGGAATCCTTCACTCTTTAGGGAGCCCAAGGCATAAGGCAGTCCCTTGGTGGTTGCCAGAAGTCGCTGAAGCAATTAAGGAGCGTCGGCGAGCTCTGCAGTGGCATAAGCGGCACCCTGCCCTGGAGTACCTCATAGCCTTTAAATGGCTCCGTGCCCGCGTTCGCCAACTTACCAAACGACGGAAGCATGAGTGTTGGGAGAGACACATCTCGACCATTGGATGCCATATGTCACTTTCCCTAGTCTGGGCAAAGATCAAACGTCTTTTCGGGTACCAGACTCCAACAGGTGTTCCCGGCGTTGCCATAAATGGCCTATTATCTACCAATGCAAATGCAATTGCCAAGCACTTTGCTGGAGCCTCTGCATTGAAGAATCCCCCTCCCCAGCCTTTCGCACTCTCAAATGGCAGCTGGAAGGGAACATCCTCTCATTCACTACACGCCACAGTGAATCCTATAATGCCCCATCAAAGAGTGGGAGCTCCTATGTGCCCTTGCTCATTGCCCGGACACAACTCCTGGGCCTGATCTGCTCCACAGCCAGATGATTAAACATATCTCATCTGACTACAAGCGACATCTCCTCGTCATCTTCAGCTGGATCTGGAGCGATGGCATCTTTCTATTGCAATGGTGGGAGAGCACCATCATTCCGGTAAAAACCCGCTTGATGTGGATAGCTATTGGCCCATCAGCGTCACCAACGTTCTTTGTGTAGCTGCTGGAATGTATGGTATGTCAGCAGTTGGGTTGGGTCCTAGAGTCGTGTGGCCTACTGGTTCCATGTCGGGGGCTTCTGCCAGGGTTGCTCTACCATTGATAATCTAGTTTCCCTCGAGTCTGCCATCCGAACAGCCTTTTCCAGATGCCAACACCTGGTTGCCGTGTTTTTTGATTTACGAAAAGCATATGACATGACCTGGCGACATCATATCCTTGCCACATTGTGTGAGTGGGGTCTCCGGGGCCCACTTCCGATTTTTATCCGAAACTTCCTGTCGCTCCGTACTTTTTGTGTCCAAGTTGGTGCCTCCCATAGTTCCATCCGTATCAAGGGGAACTGAGTCCCACAGGGCTCTGTATTGAGCGTTTCTCTATTTTTAGTGGCAATTAACGATCTAGCAGTAGCTGTCGGGCCCGCCGTCTCACCTTCTCTGTATGCAGATGATTTCTGCATTTTGTACTGCTACTTCAGTACTGGTGTTGCTGAGTGTTGCCTGCAGGGAGCAATCCACAAGGCGCAGTCATGGGCTATAGCCCACGGCTTCCAGTTTTCATCCGCAAAGTCGTTGTGTCATGCACTTCTGTTGGTGTCGTACGTTCATCCGGACCCAGAACTTTACCTTCATGACGGTCCACTCACTGTAGTTGAGACGTATCGATTCTTAGAAATGGTTTTCGACGCTTGATTGACTTGACTTCCTCATCTTTGTCAGCTTAAGCAGAAGTGCTGGCAGCACCTCAATGCCCTCTCTTGCCTGAGCAACACCAATTGGGTTGCAGATCACTCTACGCTGCTGCGGCTCTACAGAGCCCTTGTTGAATCATGAATTGACTATGGGAGTGTGGTTTATGGTTCGGCAGCAACGTTGCATTTACTCAACCCTGTTATATAGCACACATTTGTAGTTCTCCTGAGCATCCTAATTACCGTCTCCTTTTCTCACCAGCAGCAGTCCATCTGCATTGGTGGCCCGCATCGGGGCTAATGATTGCGCTTCGCGTGCGATCGCTTGTGTCCGAACTGGAGTCCTTGCCTATACCACCTCTCCTCGAGGTCTGAATATGTACACCTGCATGGTGTACGCCTCGGCCGCAGTTTCGTCTGGACCTTTCATGTGGCCCTAAGGACTCCGTTAGCCCTGCGGCTCTCCGCTGTCATTTTCTCTCGATTCTTTACGTGTTGCGGGGCTGTGAAGTGGTTTACACCGATGGCTTGATGACTGACGGTTAATTTGGCTAGGCCTACGTTCACGGCGGCCATATTGATCAGCATTCCTTACCCGATGGCGGCAGTGTATTCACTGCAGAGCTGGTGATCATTTCTCGTGCACTTCAGTATCCCCGTTCATGACCTGGGGAGTCTTTTCTTTTATGTACTGACTCCTTGAGCAGTCTGAAAACTAACGATCAGTGCTACCCTCGTCACCCTTTGGTAACGCCCATCCAGGAGTCCTTCTATGCCTGGGAACGGTCCAGTCGTTCAATGGTGTTCGTCGGAACCCCTGGTCACGTCGGATTCCCAGGAAATGAACTTGCTGACAGGCTGGCCAAAAAGGCTACATGGAAACCACATCTGGAGGTGGGCATCCCCTTGCACCGCAAGGTTTTTCAGCTTTGGGAGACGGAATGGCAAAATCTCAGTATGCACAACAAACTGTGAGTCATTAAGGGGTCCACGAATGTGAGGAAGTCCTCGATGAGGGCCTCTTGCAGGGACTCCGTGGTTCTCTGCCAGCTCCACATTGGCCATGCCTAAGCAACCCACGGCTACCTCCTGCACTGTGAAGAGCCACCTTAGCATCGGTGCGGTGCCTGGTTGACAGTGGCCCATATTTTTCTGCTCTGCCCTTCTTTTGCTGCCCTCCAACTTCATCTTCGGTTGCCGGACTCGTTATCATTGATTTTAGTGGACAATGCCTCATTGGCTGATTTTGTTTTACGTTTCATCCATGAGGCTGGGGTTTGTCATTTGATCTGAGTTTTCGTGCATGCCTTTTGTCCCTCTGTGTCCTCCACCCTAGTGCTTTTAGGGTGGAGGTGTTGCAGAGTGGCTGGCTTTTCATTTTTATTTCCATGATCGGTCAGCCACTGTAATCTGCTTCATTGCTTTACTCTCTTCTAACTGTTTTTTGCATCTCTCTGTTGTTTTCTTGTCCTCTTTTGTTCCTTTTAATGTTCCTTGCCTTTCTTTTGTTCTTGTGGTCTTCTTTTCTTTGTGTTTTGTGTTATATGTCTCGTCTGTTTTATTCTCACACTTGTGTCATTGTTTTATTAGGAACAAGGGACCGATGACCTCGTAGTTTGGTCCCTTCCACAAGTATCAGTTCTTATCACATAAGCCACAACAGATTGACAGGATGTGCGTGAAGCAGTCAAGTTGGCCTTTCTGCTGCGTCAATGCTAATATGCCTTTGGTCTCTCTGTTTGGCCGTAGCATGTAATCACTCCCTCAGTGGCAGTACTTAACCATATCAGCAGGCAGCCCCTCATATAACTTCATGAGGCCAGGCTGAACTGTTCTCTTCAAGGCCTCTTGTGTTTGCCATTGGCAGTATCTCACTTTTACCCAACTGTGCAAAGTAAATTAACTACAGCATAACACACCTCTGTTCTTCAAGAGATCCAGCCTAAGGGATCTCAGCTCATGACACTTCTGCAAACTCTCGATATAAATTTATAACTTGGCAGATACATGAAGCACATTTAGTTTTCCCTGCACTAGTTCAGCTTAAACCACAATGTCCATTGACTGTACTTCTAACCTAACAACTATTTCCCACATAATCCAACGGACTTCCTTTGCTCTCCCACAGAAACATCTCTCCATTGAACTATCCCTTACAGACTAGTAAATTTTCATCACCAAACTCTTCATTGTCTACAAATTCCTTAGCAGTCACTTATCAGTAAATTCTTTCTATGCTTAGCATTTCTCCTTGTTTAGCAGGTGGCTTCTTGTCTATTATTACTTAGCTAACCATTACTTGCTTCAGGTAACCCAGTCCACTGGTAGTTGATGGTTAATTTTCTGCATGAGGTGGATGCAAGCTTGCATGAGCTGGATACAAGCTTACAGGAAGCAAGATCAGAAACTCAGCAATATTGGAAACTCAGCAGTATCAGAAACTGAGGTAGTCATGATCATAATATTTCTGCAGTGCCTATCATGGTGCTGCCATATATGCTGGAACATTTGCTCAGTGATAATACGAACCTTCTGTGATGATGTTATAAGCTCATCCAATGAATAAAGGAGGTGTGGTGTTTGGGTGTCATTTAAATGGGTAAACTTGGTTTCCAGCATATCTAATGGTTTATCTGGCCAGTACAACAAGGGTTGTGTCAGGTTCATTATGGTTGTTCCAGTAATGGTAGCTGGGAGATGGAATTTCGTACCTGCTATACCAGTGACTAATATTCCACTGTTCTTTAATTCCATCCTTGTCATTCCTTTGGACCGACCATCTTCATAAAAGTTCACTAACTCTGGCACAAATATGATATAAAACCAGTGCATACCAATCCTTTGAAAGTATGAGAATGACGTCAGGACATCCCTCTGGCATCCTACCACATCTGCTGTACCCATGAATAACTGCATGTCACATATTCATGTGCTGGTCTGGACTGTCCTGGTTGGACATATCGTAATCGTCTTCCCTTTGGCTTCAATAGAGCTCATCTGATGACATCAATACATAGTTATCCCTCTCATTGAAGACTGACAATGCCACATGTATTTCCACCTGTAAAAATTTCTTATTGGTTTCCCAATTCACTGGGTAGGGGTGGGTTGTGAAACACTGTTAATGCACATTCACTCTTATCACAGGAAACTGAACCAATACATGAAGCCTGGTTCCAGTAGTACCAATCTCAACTGTTGCCATATGCTAAAATAATGACAAATTATCTTCCATTGGTTTTACTGTATGCAGCAGCTCTGGCATAAATTCTTGCTGCACTCTTGCAGGCCAGTTAGAAACTGCCACGGAGGTAAGCAGTGTAGGACTTAATTGTCCATGTACCACGTGATGTATTGCCTTCTGCAATGGTATCACTTCTGCCCTTGTGTCACATTGGTTATATACCAGGGATTGTAGCAGCCTTGCTATGGCCACTCTCACATTTAGGAAGTTCAGTCAAGCTTGTACCATATCCAAATCCCAATCAATTGCTCCCAATTGTCTTCATATATTCTGTTAGTTCTGTAGTAAATTCTTGTACTACCCTGATGTTATACAATAGACCTTACTGCGGACTTGCCAAGTGTGTAGTATACAACTCCACAGCTGCTCTGTTGATATCTGCTACCCCCTGCACCAGCATGTCCCAATGTGTTATTTAATTCCTGGATGTCGTCACCATCTGATGTACTAAACGCTGTCCTCAGTAACTTTTCACCTGCATTGAACCATTCCCTCTTCCATCGTAATGATGTATGTGATCCTGAATTCATCACTTAATGCAGCTGGTTCCGTAACTGCTCTTGTACGGTGGTAAAAAACATGCTAAAAATCTCACTCATAGGGGATGAGCATAGGAGTCATCATGGGGGGCCATTTAAAAGTCATTTCTTTGAGTTTCTTGAATAACTCAAAAACCATGGTTTCTAGCAAAAATGTTTCCCAATACAAAATTAAACTACCTTAAATTTCCTACAAAAAAGGTCCTATTCATTTTTTTCTCTAAGACCATCCAAGGTTGGTGTGGATAAGTTTGATGGAATGGGACTGCTCATTTTCAAGTCTAGAACAGTAATCTACTGTAATGTTTCCATGTTGTAGGGGATGGAAAAATCACTGCACCTTGCTGCTGTCTGTCATTGACAGCGTATTGTAAACCTGTGTAATTGCTTGTAATCACTTGGTGGTGAATTATGAATGGCCAAAAGCTTGCTGCACTTCTCTCACCATCGATTGTGTTACCATAAATTGCATAAATCTCTTCCATTGAGGAATTGGGGGCACTTATAGAATTGGCTGCACTGAGTGCAGCCACTTCCCACAAATCCACAGTATATCATCAAAGGTGGGTGTGGATAAATTTGATGGAACGGGACTGCTCATTTTCAGGTCCAGATCAATAATATGCCATAATGGTAGCTTGCATTATTTTGGAATATCTGAAGTTCCATAACATCTATGTGACGTACTTGTTTTGCAAAGGAAGGCAATTTAAGCCTCTGGGCCTCTTCAGATGCTGAGAGAGCTGAGGCTGGGTTGATGTATGTGATACCCTTCATTCTGGGAAAAGTATTCCAGCCAGGAGACATTGAAACTGAAATTGTAATTACGTGTTGACAGCATGTTACTTCTGGGGTAAGCTTTTCGGTGTGGTAGATAGCTGACATCTCCAGCTGTCGAACTTTTTTGTGTAATACCTCACTTTACATCTGCAAATAAGAACTCGTTTAATAAACTGAAAAAAAACCCCACTATATAAACATGAATTAAATGAAGTTAATTCATCCACTCACACAAGAGAACTGGGCAGAAAGTGCTGGGGAGGTATAGGCTGTCTGCAAAATAAAAAGCTAGGAGCACTTGTGGCGTGGAGTTGCCGTTCCTGGAAGAGCACTACATCTACATATATAACTACATCTATATGAATACTCAGCAAATCACAATTAAGTGCCTGGCAGAGGGTTCATCGAGCCACTTTCACAATAATTCTCTATTATTCCAATCGTGTATAACGCATGGAAAAAATGAACACCTTTTGGTGCGAGCTCTGATTTCCCTTATTTTATTATAGTGATGGTTTCTCCCTTTGTAGGTCGGTGTCAGCAAAATATTTTCACATTCAGAGGTGAAAGTTGGTGACTGAAATTTCTTGAGAAGATTCCATTGCAATGAAAAACACCTTTGTTTTAATGATGTCCACCCCAAATCCTGTATCATTTCAGAGACACTCTCCCCTATTCATGATAATGCAATACAGCTGCCATACAAGATGACTACGAATCAATTTCCATTCTAGCAGTGTAGAACAATGTGCATAGATTATGTCCGCATGTGTTTCCTGCATTAGTATTATTAGAAGCTAGTATCTGTTAATGCACTTTGTGAAAAGTAAACACCTCCCAGAAATGTTTGCTCATGCATTGCCAGTGATGTATAATGAGCAATGTGGAGGGTCAGTATAACTTTGTGAAACACCCAAAAGCTACTTCTTGTGGTGTAGTGGGGTAGATAGAGTGGAAATTGCCTGCTTGCTCTTTAGTTTGCAGACCTATGAAGGAGGGAGCAGCATGGCCACAATCTAGTGGCCTGCCTCCCCTTGCACCCCCAGCACACAATTTGTATCTTAATATGGCTACTGCACTTAGACATAGTACACATATTCAACATTTGTTTTAACCCCTTCATTTAACAGTAATCAGTAGTTTTATACCCATAAAACTATTTTAGTAATCTGTGATTTTTCCACTCATAGACTTGAACATGATCAGTCCCATTCCATCAGACATATTCATGCCCACCTTGGAAGGTATTCTGTGGATGTGTGGTAATTGGCTCCACTTAAATAAATGCAGCCTATCCTACAAGTGCCAGCGATTCTTTAATGGAAGAGATTTGCACAGTCTACCAGTAACACAATTAATGGTAAGAGAAGTGCAGTAATTTTCTGCTTGTCCAGTAAATCATCACCAGGTGACTACAACACAATTACACAGGTTTACAATACATTGTCGACAGTTGACTGCAGCAAGGTGCTGTGATTTTTCCATCCCCTGCAATGTGGAAACCATTAGCCCTAGAGAAAAACTGAATTGAACTATTTTTATAGGAAATTTAATTTTAGTTTAATTTTGTTCTTAGAAACATTTTCGATAGAAGCTGCAGTTTTTGAGTTATTTAAGAAAAACATAAAGAAGTGACCTTTAAATGCCCTTCCGTCCTCGTGCTCACACTCCATCGGCTGGGATTTTTAGTATGTTCATTACACTCATACCACTGTACAAAAATTTGTGACTACGCGATCCCCCCAATTAGCCTTCGTTGACACTAACGTGCTCATCCAGAGTGACAAGAGTAGAACCGGATGTTGGAACTACATCTGAATCTTTGTCCTGCTCTAAAAAGTTTTTGTGGACTGTCGTGTCTGAGAATTGTCTATGTACTTTAGTAAATTCCTATTGCGAGAAATCTTTAATCTCTTTTAGATCCTTATTTACACCTCTAAATTGCTCATTAATTTTCTTTTGTATTAAGTCATCCTGTTAATCACTTCTGACAGTAACTCCTCTGCTAAAGATGAAACAGCATACTGTAATCATGATATCTTGCTGTTCATTTCTACAATTCAATCTTATTTGCTTTTACCTTAGTAATTAAATCAGCACTTGACTTATAACTAGTTTTCTACTGTGTCAATTGCAACAGTGTGTATATCTCTTCATAAAAAAAAAATGCTTTTCACACATAAAAATTTTATTTACTCCACATCATAAATCACCACAAAAATGATAAAAATAAAAATAAAGATAAAAAATTCAAATTGGCTTTAACACAGTCCAAATAACAATGCCTGAATAGCTCACTGCATTGCAGTGTCAACAGGAAGCAGGATCGCGCCACTGGGTTACTATTGGTGGAGGTGTGGCTGGATCACTGCACTGGGTTACTATTGATGGAGGTGTGGCTGATGCTGCTGTTCCTCAACACTGCAGAGGATGAAACAATTGTAGTCCTTCTGTATATCCTAGCTGCCAATTTTCCAACTCATAGACTTCATAAAATCTTTTTTTACATAATTGTTGTTGATTGATTTAATGAGTACTCATCAACAATTTAATTGTTCTTAAATCTCATGAACGGCACTGCTGCCAATGGCTTGTGTACTGTGCCACAATTTATGCTGTTAACTTGGATCTCAGTGATAGTCAGTGCCAGATGCCACTTCAGTGGTGGCTTTTGAAGCCCAGTTGGGGCATTTAATGCAAACGAGTAATCTGCGCCAGGTGGTGAGACACTAGCTAGAAGCTATTGATAAGGGAAGGTGAAAGGAGCTTCCTTGGCTCAACCTCTCTCACTCAAACCAAAAACCCCACCCCCCCAACTCTTTACTTCGTACTGATTCTTGAAATTTTGTAAGTAGACTTTCATGACATAATTTGCATCTATCTACAGGAATCTAACAACTGGTTTTTTGACATTGCTACGAGACTTTCTTGTGAATCAATAAACATATGACCATTTATGCCACCCTTCTTTGTATAGTTTCGATGTCCCAAGTTAATTCTGTTTGGTTGGTCCCAAACATGAACTGTATCAGATGAGTTCAAACGCAGTGAACCCTCACCTCAGTTACTACAGTTTCATCTAGTTGTATGAATGAATTGATACTTTATCATAATCTAATGTTTCTTTATGGCCTAATACAGAACTTATTTCTTAATAGCATTGTGTCATTTTTTTTCTCCATGCAGATACGTGGAGGATCTACTAATGCAACAACTGAAACTGAAACTACAACATTTTATTTTGACTGCCATGAAAGACATCTTTCTGCGGTTATTGACAGATTTGTTCAGTTCTTCATTTCACCTCTCCTACAAAGAGAGGCCATGACACGTGAAAGAGAAGCAATAGATTCAGGTATGTATGGAGGTAATTTTGTCTGTAACATTTTATTATACATTTAAAAAAACTATAAAATTACAATAAGACAGAATTACAGGTTAGTACTCAACTCATCAGGTGAAATTCTGTTGGTAGACACATAAAAAAAGAGAATCTGTTCTATCTTTTGGAACTGTTAGTTCCTTCTTTGTGGAGGAAAGAAGAAATGGCTAGAAAGTAGGGGCAGATTACTTTGACCCTAGCTAGTGAGGATAAGATGAGAGGAAGAGGAAGGGGGTAATACCAGAGATTGTATGGCATGAAAGATAGTACATTGATAAGCACTGAGACAGCTTCAGTACAGAGATGGTAGAAGGACAGAGTGAGTAGTGAAGATAGATTTGTAATGAGATTCAATATTTTCTTGATTTTTGGAAATGTCATCTGGACACCTGTATTTCACAATGAATCAGCATTTTTTTTTATATTTTTATATATATATATATATATATATATATATATATATATATATATATATATATATATATATATATATATATATTATTTTATTTTTTATTTTTTTTGTAGTTTAGAATATTGTCCTTTATCTGTCTTCAGCAGCACTTAAATTTATTTGTTGAAAAAAATGAGCAACAAGTTGCGCAAAATGCATTTTATTTCTCTACCTAACATCCTTCTTCAGAAGACTGTACAGAAAAATATTGCACAAACAAGTACAAGCTGGATGAGAATATTTACATTTAAGAAAGAAAAGTTAACAATTTGAAGCTAAAGAGATGGCACATACTTAGAATTATCACATTATTAGCAAGTGTCAAAAACAAGAAGTTGTATGCAGCATATTACTGTTGTCCTAAAAAAATTCAATGTACAGGGCTATTACAAATGATTGAAGCGATTTCATAAATTCGCTGTAGCTCCATTCATTGACATATGGTCACGGCACACTACAGATACGTAGAACAACTCATAAAGTTTTGTTCGGCTGAAGCCGCACTTCAGGTTTCTGCCGCCAGAACGCTCGAGAGCGCAGTGAGACAAAATGGCGACAGGAGCCGAGAAAGCGTATGTTGTGCTTGAAATGCACTCACATCAGTCAGTCATAACAGTGCAACGACACTTCAGGACGAAGTTCAACGAAGATCCACCAATTGCTAACTCCATTCGGCGATGCTATGCGCAGTTTAAAGCTTCTGGATGCCTCACGGTTAAAAGTTTACGGCCCCTTTTTCTTCTGCGAAAAAAACGTTACAGGACACGTGTATCTGGACATGCTGGAAAACTGGCTCATGCCACAACTGGAGACCAACAGCGCTGACTTCATCTTTCAACAGGATGGTGCTCCACCGCACTTCCATCATGATGTTCGGCATTTCTTAAACAGGAGATTGGAAAACCGATGGATCGGTCATGGTAGAGATCATGATCAGCAATTCATGTCATGGCCTTCACGCTCTCCCGACTTAACCCCATGCGATTTCTTTCTGTGGGGTAATGTGAAAGATTCAGTGTTTAAACCTCCTCTACCAAGAAACGTGCCAGAACTGCGAGCTCGTATCAACGATGCTTTCGAACCCATTGATGGGGACATGCTGCGCCGAGTGTGGGAAGAACTTGATTATCGGCTTGATGTCTGCCGAATCACTAAAGGGGCACATATCGGACATTTATGAATGCCTAAAAAAACTTTTTGAGTTTTTGTATGTGTGTGCAAAGCATTGTGAAAATATCTCAAATAATAAAGTTATTGTAGAGCTGTGAAATCATTTCAATCATTTGTAATAACCCTGTAGTAATCAAATTTGTTTATGCAAAGAGAGTTCATAAGTGCTTACATATGGATCATAGAGCATATTCAAATATGATATAAGGAAACCAAACAGTAAAAGCAGTCATCATGCCAGAAATGGATCATCTTGAGGTTGGTCTCAGATTGGGTGTAAAAGCATGATAAAATAATGGAACAAAAACTTGCACAACTACAGTAGCCTTAAAACATAAGTGAAAATGTAAGTGTGCATAGCCAGTGCATTAACTAATGTATAAAATCCTTATGATACATAAAATAAGTTAATACAAACAACATCTGGCACTATGGGTGGGAAGTTTAGGAGGTAATCGCTGGAACAAGTGTAGTGATGTCATTAGTCAACTAGCAGGGAACCAATCGGCAAAAACAAAGTGCAAAGCATATCATTGTATTGGACTGTAGCTGGATTAATGGAGAAACAATTCTCAATCAGTAGCTGATATGAAGGGTCAGAAAGTAATTACAGAGAAAAGGAAGTATGGGCACTATTGTATTCTTCTATTACAGTGAAATAACTGGCACCAGAATATCACCAGGTTGCAGACACGATTCATGAAACAATTGAAAGTAGTGACATTTGGTTTAGAACACATCGCTTAACTCATGTAGAGAGGTCAATAGCATGCTCACAGGAAATAAGGCCGCACAAACAACGTGTGGGATGCTCCAAGGAGCCAAAAGCAATAACTGGAGTAACTAGACAAATGGTTCCTAACCAATAGCCAAAACGAAGGATCAAAAATAACTGCACGAGAAAAGAAAAGTGGACATAGCCGTATGATCCTGTTATAGTGAAATATATGGGGCAGTCAAAAAATTTCCATGCAAAGGCCGTACAGACCAAAATGAGTATGCGAGTTGGGCAAAATTGCTGCCAGCGTTGAGACAGTCATCCTGTCAATGCATAAGGTTGAAGACACCCGTTTTTTTTTTTTAAAACACTACGTCCTGTTGCCTGCAGAAGTCCGTAACTGCCTGCTACACATTGTCATCTGACTGGAATTTTCGACCCTTCAATGCCTTTCTTAAGGGACCGAATCCATGAATATCATAAGGGAAGAAATCAAGACTATATCGTGGTTGCTCGAGTGTCTCCTATTGATGTAACTTCTGTGGTACAACATTTACAATATTTTTTTCAATATGGGGATTGTGATTATCGTGAAGCTGCGGCACTCTTTACCACAGTTTTTCCAGTTTCCAACCAACATGCTGCCTTTTACACATTCTTCATTCTGTGGTGGATGTGTAGTTGTGTCTTTCCTTCAGCATCCAAGAAAAGAAAAACAGTACATTGGTCCTATTTGTATGCATTTCGTAATAACATTGCCGTAGTTCACATTTCTGGATTTATGGCACACACCAACACAAAGACGTAAATGCCACATTAATCCCTTGCCTATATCTCATTGGTTATATACCTGCATCAAAATTGCACTATGTTGGACACCTGTAGCAAAAATGAATCATCACCTTTTGCACTTTGTTTTCATCTACAGGTTCCCTGATAGCATGTTATTGACCTCAGTGCACTAGTTTCAGTGATTAGTTCCTAAACTTCCCATCCCTAGTGCCACATGTTATTTTGTATTAACGTACTTTATTCAACATTAAGATTTTAAATATTAGTGAATATGCTCTTTATATATTTTTGTATATGTTTTTTTAGCAACTACTGTTGCATAAGTTTCTGTTTTATTATTTTATCATACTTTTACCTCCACTCTGAGACCAATCTTAAGACATGCATGTCTTTAGCTTATTAGCTCCAGTTCTGGCATGATGTCTGCACTTATTGTTTGGTTTCCTTGTGCCATATTTGTACATGTACTGTGATCCACATGTAAGCACTTACGAGCTCTTTTTACATTAACACATTTTATTATTGTGTTAAGGCCGCCTCCGAAGCATAGTGGTAGTGTTTCCACCTACCACGCAAGGGGCCCGGGTTTGATTCCCGGCAGGGGACTGGGCGTTGTGTGTCCTTCATCATCATTGACCCGCAAGTCGCTGAAGTGGTGTCAACTAAAAAGGACTTGCAGTATGGCGGGCGAACTCCCCCGCCTGGGACCTACTGGCCAACAATGCCATATGATCATTTCATTTTTTTCTTCATTGTATTAAATTTTGTTCTTGTATTTTTTTAGGGCTACTGTTATATGCTGAATACACCTGCTAATATTTGATGCTCTATAATATGCGATAATTCTCAGTATGTATCATTTACCTTCGAATTGTTAAACTTTTCTTTCTTAAATTTTAAAATTTTTTCTAGCTTTTACTTGTTAGTGGTATATTTTTCTGTAGAGCCTTCTGAAGAAGGGCGCTTCTTTTTATTATATAACTTTCTCCTTCATGTTCATACGTCAGGTATATGCTAGTTTTTTGCTCGAAACACACAAAAATGTAAAGCTGAGGATTTCAATACATGTTAAAATGTTATTTTCTCTGGGTGTGGTATAATGCATTGGTTATGGGATCATTCACACTGGACTGGAGATGAACAGTGTGAGGAGGTATCAGACACAATTCTCTGAAAGGTTGTGACCTGCTTAAAGTAGACCAAATGTAAAATTTGAGTTTATCCGTGTATGAGGTTGTTCATAAAACTTGTTTTACTTATACTGAAATATTAATTGATTCTTTGCATAACTGAAGACTTTTGGAAGTGCATAAAATTGTAACAACTGAGGTCACTGTTGGGAATTATATGGAATGCAATGGCTGACTATTATTTTTTGGCTGTTTTAATTGGTAATCAGTGCAGGTACATTTACTGTTTCAGAATTTCAGATGGCTGCACCACGGGACTCGGTTCGCAAAGAACAGTTTCTCTGTAGTCTTGCAAAAGAAGGTTATCCTGCAAGAAAATTTACATGGGGTAATATGAAAACACTAAGAGATGATGTAGATGATAATGTCTTATATGAAACATTGCATGCTTTCCGAAAAAGGCATTACTCCGCTCACCGGATGACTGTTGCTATACAGGTGCGTTCTTAGCATTACAGAATCAGCTCTCCTTTTTGTATTTGGTATCAGTTGTCTGTAGACTGAAGATGGCATATTTTCAGGCTCGTCTGCCTATGACAACACTGGAGGACATGGTTTGTGATAATTTCCTGGCTATTCAATGCAACAATGAACCTCGAAATGACTTCTCAGAGTATGTCAATTCTTTTGACACTGATGTATTTCACAAACTATATAGAATGTTGCCTGTGAAAGAGCTTATTCAGGTAAATATATTACGCTGTTTTGAATAAGATTGTGGCACACGAAAGCTGGTTGGGAAGGCCTTTGTACCGTCATATGCCGCCTTCTAATCAGTTCCAATTATAGATTCTGTGTCAGTACAGTAACTGTTTATGCACTTTTGGACATAAACAAATTTATCCAGTTTCATTATTGTGGTTTCTGTGTGATATGCAGACTGCAGAATATTATTTTAACCAGTGTCCACCTGAGAACAAAGTCATTTAGTTTCATAATCACCTTCAGTTACGATGCAGACAGAAAAGACCGGCTTGATAAAGATATTTTCCTCTTAACCCATCTGTTTTTCAGTGTAGTTTTCCACAAATCTGGTTCTTGGTATTGATATGTTAATGCTTGTTGAATTTATTTTTCTTAATCCAGTTGCACCTTTTTATATGTTTACTTTCATTTTCGTACCTTGGGGAATGTCAAACCTACCAAGTCATGTGTCTTCAGTTGCCAAGCATTCAGAGTGAAATATGAAACACCCTACATCCTTGGAATACGTATAAACATTTCTGCATTCACATTACTTGATCAGACAAACAACAACCCACTGTCTTCCCTTCTTACTAGTAGTTACCCTAGCCAACTCCACAACTGATTGTTGTCAAAACAACAGAGAGGGTGTGTCTATCATTATGGAATATTATAGTTGTCTGGAATAAGAAACCCAGGTTCTTGATTGGAACAGTTATCTTCTCTTGTCCAATACTAAAATGAGGTCCATCCTGCTCATTTCTTTCTGCACATAATTCGGAGTAATACTTTGCTGTCCTCCCATCCTGTACTGCAGTAATGTGTCAGAGGCACTCCTAAACTAACTATGTTGTCATATGGTTAATGCACTTGTGACTCTCCTGGTGCAAAACTTATCTGGGACCCTCATTGTGGGGTAGTTGCTTGTATGAAATCCAGTCATCAAAACAGCTCAGATTTTAGCTAATATTCCAGTTTTTGGGTATATCACTGTCCTTCCGTTTTGTTTATTGTCTTCTTATCGGTCTTATGGGTCATGCGTCATTTTTTATCTTCCAGTGTTCATGTCTTCTTCTTACATCCATTTAATTAATTGCAAATTTTTCTCTTTCCCCACTCTTAACATTTCTGAGTTTGTGTTTTGTTCAGTTAATGTTATTTCCGTCCATTGTTTATTCTATATCCTTAGCTTCCCTCCTTCTCCTCCTTTGCCTTGTTTATGGTTTGCATGTCCAATGTCTCATTCCTTTCTGTTTGCCTCGTTCCCCAAACTTCTAACTCCTCAAGTTTTTGTATCTTATCCATAACTGTATTATCCTTCCTTTCTTTCCTGTATTCTTGAGTAACTTCCTTCACTAATTGTTCTATAGATTTTTTCCCTCCAACACTTTTAGCAGATGGATGAATCCTACTTTTTTTTTCTTTTTTCTTTTTTTAAATCTGTCACTCTGTTACTATCTGGTAAGTAAATATGATTTCTTTAGCCATTAGGTTGTAGTGTTATTTTGGGTAGCACTTCTCTTTACAGAGCAGTAATATCTGCATTAAATATCTCATCATGATAGTCTTCTTTTGACAGTTCCCTGCCAATTTATGACAATAATTTATGATTTATGTGTACCTGCATATACTTCCACCACACTTTTACACACCAAAGTCACATTCGGGAAGAGCTGGATTCAGTATCTGTGCATTTGGTATTACAACTAATGTTAGATCAAGCCTCTTTCAGATGAACTTATGTTTAATAAGATCAATTACTGTGGACACAGATACCTATCTAGCTACTGAAACATGAGTTTTTCTTAATTTCTCTAAATAATTTTCCGTGAACAGCAGGCTAGTTCTGGAAACACTGTGGCCAGTTTCCTGACTCTATAATATGTGCTCCACCTCTTATGTCTTCCTCATTTTATGGAATATTAAATCTTATTTTTTCCTTTTAATTTTGAGTTTCACATTTTTCACATTTGGCATTTATTTTTGATCTGAATTGTTGTATTCGCTCTTGTTACCTTGCCTCCTCTTTCATATTTTACTTCAGTTCTATTTTATATCCCATTATTCAGCCAGGTTGTTCCAGGGTGTTCTTGAAACAACTCATTGCATTCAGTGTAACTATTTCATGCTTCAGTTTGGTTTGTATCTCTAAATGTTCCATGGACCCCTTTTATTCTGCATACCGTATTTACTTGAATCTAAGCCGCACTCGAATCTAAGCCACACCTGAAAAATGAGACTCGAAATAAAAGAAAAACGAATTTCCCAAATCTAAGCCGCACCTGAAATTTGAGACTCGAAATTCAAGGGGAGAGGAAAGTCTTAGGCCGCACATCGAAATCGAAACAAAGTTGGTCCATTGTAATATGAGACACAATTTAGGTCGAATGAATGACAATGCAGCTACAGTAGTTTGGTTCGAGTCGTAAGCTTAGCAGTTAAGCTTTACCAGGTAGCCATTGATATGCGTCAGGCGCTCCGTCCGTATTTATAAGGGTACCCTTCCTTTTTCACGTGCTTCATCTGGTTTGAATCGATTGCTTATTTTGTTTTGATCTGGTAAGTGCCGTTTTCTTTGGTATAGGTGTTTACGTCACTCTAAGCTGAAAATGCATTACTGTACTGTGTCATGCATTGTTTGTCGCATTCTGATAGTGCGTGTTTACGGCCTGTCGCCGCTCGCGGCATGGCTTGCTTTTGTGCGCGCTACCGCCACTTACAATTAAAAAAAGAGAGAGGAATCGTCTCATTAGCGAAACAATGACAAGAGACTACTATTTGTTATTACTTACACTGCTGCTTTCTTTGATAATGATCAACAAGAACCAAATAATAGACTGCGTATAATAGAACATGTTCTGAACGAGAGTTAGTCGAAAATTTTTCGCCATTTGAAAATCTTTGCGGCCACTTCTTTAGTACATCAAATTCTGCACAGAAATGAGAGTCATCTTAGATTTAAAAATCTAGTCAGTTGCCTTGCTTCATTTCTGACTGTATCACTATTAGGCATAAGAATAATACGAATATAAACATGACACGATACGTATATTCTTCCGTGTTTGCTGTTGTCTCACTTTAGTTTCGTAGTTTACTAGGCAGACAGGATTTAAATGAGATAGCAGCACACACGAAAGAATACATGCCAAAATGTTTATATTCGTATTATTCTTACGGTGAAGAGAATACTGTACGTGATTCACATTTCATCAGGTTCCTATTAGCAACCATCTCTTCTCACAGGTAGGAAAAAATTCAGAACGTAGAGTTGGCCATATTGAGAAACATCCCAAACAGTCTTGCCAGTCAGATTTTCGTAGTACATTGAAATTCTGCTACATTCGAAGATGAACAATGCGGAATTTGTATTTACTTCGTTGGATAATGTATGAAAATGCAGTGGTCGAAACTCGGGGTGGAGAGAAAAAGCTCTTCTTCCACCTTTTTTTAAAAATTTATTTACTGACGCAGAGGTATTGGCGCCAGTATTTATCTTTGTGCCTACAAAGCGTGCATGTGTAGTGCTACATATATTCGACGGCAGAAGTTAGTTGTGGCGGCACCTGCCAACATTTTTCAGAACTTCCGCTTGGTTTGCACTCGATTCTAAGCCGCAGGCGGTTTTTTGGATTACAAAAACCGGAAAAAAGTGCGGCTTAGATTCGAGTAAATACGGTAAATTCACAGCAACATATTTGCCAGGAGTGTAATGTTCACTGAGAATTTGAGAACCGATGTGTTTCTTTGCTTGTGGATATTTTTTATATTGAATCACTTTTGTAGTAGCAATGACAAAGTTTTTTTAATATAAATAGACCCCTTTCATAAGAATGCACTACCAATGAGAGCACAAAAGTTTTCTTTTTCATGTGTATGGAAATATCTGTGTGTGATGGATTTCCTTATAGGAAGGAAGGTGTTGTACCTAGCTGAACGATGAAAGCTTTATTTGGGATTCTATTAGTGATGAACAAATGATTCACCTAGATCTCTGATCTAGCCATCATATTGCAATGTTGTTGTTGTTGTTGTTGTTGGTCGTGGTTTGCAGCCCTAAGCCTGGTTTGATGCTGTCCTCCCAGCTAGTCTGCCGTGTGCAAACCTCATCATCACCTCTGCTACCCCACTGCAACCTATATACATTTGAACTGTACAATTTTTACCCCCCCCCCCCCCCCCCAAGTTCTCTTCAATACCAAATTGGCAATTCTTTAATGCCTCTGTGTGTATCCTATTAATTGATCCCTTCTTTTAATCAAGCTGTGCCATAAATTTCTTTTCTTCCAAGTTTGATTTGGTACCTCCTTACTAGTTATGCACTCTATCAATCTAATCTTCAGCATTATTCTGTAGCACCATATTTTAACACTTTAAACAAATACTTTCTAAAACTTAAATTTGTATTCTTTGATAAAAAATTCCTCCTTGTCAGAAATGCTTTCCTTGCCATAACCAGACTGCATTTTTTTATCCTTTCTACTTTGGCCATCATTACTTATTTTGCTGCCTAAATAGCAGAACTCATCTACTATTTTCAGTGTCCCATTTCTTGATCTGATTCACTCAGCATTCCGATTTTGTTGCTCTTGTTTTACTTTCGTTGGTGTTAATCTTACATCCTGTTTCCAAGACACTATGCATTTTGTTCAACTGTTCTTCCAAGTCCTTTGTTGTCTCTTACAGAATTACAGTGCCTTATACAGAATTACAATGTCTTTGCAAACATCAGTATTATTATTTCTTCTCCCTGAACTTTAAATCCTTTCCCAAATTTTTCTTTGGCTTTGCTTTACTGCTTGCTTCCATGTATGCAATCTTCTTACATGATTCTTAAATGGAGTGTTAGCAAAGATTAAATTATTCTCTGTACATAGTTCTATGATGCAGGTTCCTCTTTCATTCCTTTCTCTTACTATTTTCCCTTCTCTTCCTTTTTCTACTGTTGCATTCTGGTGGCCCATCACAATTAAATTTAAATGTTTGAATAATTTCTTTTATCTCACCATACAGGGTGATTGCAATTAAAGCTCCATTTTCAAAATGCTGTAAAAAAAGAACCACAGTTCAGAATGTTGTTGAACTGGAACAGAACGTTATGGAAGAAGGGAGAAATGTTTAACAAAAATTTTCCCATTAGGTGGTGCTTATTGCATGACCACACAAGTTTAGCATTAACAGTTGTGATGCTATTAATTAGTTAAGGCCATCCACCGTGCCAAGGTCCTGTGGCCAAAAACTTCATGAAAAGCAACAATGAGATCGGTTTTTAAATTTTGTGAGACTGGCACATGACATGTTCAACAATATGCTGTCCACCATTTTCTGCCACAAGTTGAAATGGAGAAACGGCATGTTCCACAACATACTACATTGTCTCAGGGGGTCACATTCAGAATGCAGTGTGCAATTTGTGCCTTCATTTGAACTATGTTTGTAATTGGAGCACTGAACACAGCATTTTTCAAATAACTGCACAGCCAAAAGTCACATGGATTAAGATCAGGTGATCTGGACAGCCAGACTGTGGGAAAATGGTGGCTGATAATTGTAGCATTTCCAAAATGCCTTTAAGCAGCTACTTTCACTGGCTGTGCAATGTGTGGAGGAGCTTCATATTGCATGAAAATGGTCCCACCTACACTTCCAAGCTGTTAAAGTGTTGGAATGAAACTGGCGAGCGAAAGACTTCCATAGCATTTAGCAGTTATGGTACAGGTAACAAGACCTGCAGGACCGATCTCCTCGAAAAACTATGGCCGTATCATAAATGATGCCATCAACCCGCACCACACAGTCACCTTTGCAGAATGAAGTAGTACCAGTTGATGTTTGTATGAATTTTCCATTGTCCGTCTTTTGCAATTCTGCATATTGACTTGTTCTTAGAGATGGAAATAGGTTTTGTCTGTTCACAGAATGTTTCATGGTCATTTATTGTCCACTAAAGTAGTAAAGGAGTTTTGCTATTTGGGGAGCAAAATAACTGATGATGGTCGAAGTAGAGAGGATATAAAATGTAGACTGGCAATGGCAAGGAAAGCGTTTCTGAAGAAGAGAAATTTGTTAACATCGGGTATAGATTTAAAGAAGTCGTTTCTGAAAGTATTTGTATGGAGTGTAGCCATGTATGGAAGTGAAACATGGACGATAAATAGTTTGGACAAGAAGAGAATAGAAGCTTTCGAAATATGGTGCTACAGAAGAATGGTGAAAATTAGATGGGTAGATCACATAACTAATGAGGAGGTATTGAATAGAATTGGGGAGAAGAGGAGTTTGTGGCACAACTTGACAAGAAGAAGGGACCAGTTGGTAGGACATGTTCTGAGGCATCAAGGGATCACAAATTTAGCATTGGAGGGCAGCGTGGAGGGTAAAAATCGTAGAGGGAGACCAAGAGACGAATACACTTAGCAGCTTCAGAAGGATGTAGGTTGCAGTAGGTACTGGGAGATGAAGCAGCTTGCACAGGATAGAGTAGCATGGAGAGCTGCATCAAACCAGTCTCAGGACTGAAGACAACAACAACAACAACAACAACATATTGTCCACTTCCACGTGAGCAAGAAATTCCAGTGCAAATGTTTGCTGTCAAATCTGCAGGAAGTATCTCCTGAAAATGGGTAATTTTGTGCGAGTAGTGATGCAGGATGTTTCATAGGATTTTGTGCGCTGTGCTCACAGGCATGTCCAAAGTTTGGTCAATTTCCCATGCACTGCATGTGTGCACACCACTGCTTGACTCCTGCAGTGCTGTGGCTCCATTTTCTACTGACATGGAATCAGTTGTTTTCCTCTCTCTGCCACATTGCATCTCAGAAGAGACTGTCTTTTTTTAAATTTCATGATCATTTTCTCTAGACTCTTGGCAGACACAAAACCAATGCCTTTTATACCCTTAAGTATCTTGAACTTCTACAGAGCTACTGGTGCACATTCACCATTCTTGTAAAAGAGCTTTATTTATGTTTGATGATGAACTACAGTTTCATACCAATTGTAATAAGCGGGAAATCCGAGTTTGAGTCCTGTTCCTGCACAAATTTTCATATGTTTGTGCAGGTGATGTCTATTACTGTTAAGTTAAATTTGGGGAATCAATTTCAAGCAGCTTTACCAGCAGCTCGTAGTCCTGCATTGAGACAGTCATGCCAAGCATCTCAGAGGGAAATGGAGGGACAGACATGCACCCCATGTCTCTTATTTTGCTTTTCCTGCCACTTACAGTACCATTTAGTGGTTAAATTGTTTCCATATCATATCTCCCTCATTTGATAATATTCTGTTCAAATGTAATATTGAACACAGATTCTTTTTCTACTGCATTTTGTAACTGGAACTTTAATTATAGTCACCCTGTACATTCTTTCAATCTCTGTGAATGTTGGCTTCGTGTCTTCTCTTGGCTACCTAATATTGTGTACCACAAGAGAAGTGTGACAAAATGCAAAGTGCTGTTAATTTTATGGTGAAGTTACAAAATCTGATAATTTTTTTGCTGTGCTCAATGTTGTTTCTAATTGCATTAAAACCAGAAGCTAAACACAAAGATGATCACAGTGCACAGACGCCTTGGGAACGTGATTGAATATTTATTTCATGGGTGGTGAAATGTTTTATGTTTCCGTCAACAACTATTTTGAATTTGGGGATTTCACAGTGTGCACTTCCATCTTCTTTTGGCAACAAGGCTCAGCAATTCATTTTTTTTTCATAGTACCTCATAAAAATGTCAGTGTACATACAGATCCCAGCGAACAGAATTTGGAAAAGATTGGACACAGTTTCCTGAAGCTAATTTTTTTCCAACACAGGTTGTTCCATAACTAATCTTGAAGCTTCTGGTAAATCCATCAGTACTGTGGAAATAACTCTTCTCTTGCCACAAAACACAGTGCCCACCACTGGTACAGATTTTTCAATTACAGAAAGTAAGCAGCCAATGAGCTTAACATGTTTATGTTTTGTGTTTGTTATCCGACCTTTGTGAACAATCCAAAATGTTTGTGAAATCTGCTGCCATGCAGGGGATTGAAATCATACACTTCATAAGTCAGATTTATTTCACAATTTGTACTTCCTGCCTACATTTTATTCCAGTGATGGAAGAACAAATATTCTGACAATTATATGTAGATCACAGTTGTAGTAATACATAAGCTTTCAATGTTTTAGGTAGACCTTACTTGGGCGTTTCCACCAATGTTGGCAAAATATCGCAGCAAACCACACCATTATCTCAGCTGGGTCCTTGGACATGAAGGGAAAGGTGGTTTATTTGCGTTGTTACGTAAAAGGTATTTTATTCAATGTTGCACATTCACCTTCTTTGAAAAGTTTTAGTTTGGTTTGTGGTACAATTATGCGTATGTTTCAGATTATGGGCCACTGATATCTACTGTGGGAATGATGAAAGTGGTGGTGCAGAAAATTCAATGTACTCATTGTTTACCATAAGCATTGTACTCACAGCTGTGGGGTATAAAAATATTGATCAGGTAAAATGATTTTATCTTTTTTCACACTTATGTTACAGAATTTTAAGAGAAGTTGGCGTATGTTAACCATATAGTCTATTATAATGTAATTATGCAGTAAATGCAACAGTGCAACACATCAAACAGAGACAATTGTGAAATCAAATTTATAAAAGACATATCTGTTCTCAGGGGAGTCAAGGGAGTGAATGTGCTTTCAGGTGGAGTGTGATTCAAATCACCATCTGGTCATCAGCTTTAAGTAAATTACATAAAGCAGATATTGGGATTGCGGGGGGGGGGGGGGGGGGGGGGGGGGGACATTAATTTTTCTTCCCATCCTTGTCCAATCTGAACTTGGGGCTTCACATCAAAGGGATACAATTTTAATGGGACTTAAATCTGTAATCTTGCTTTGACCAGCGTAAGTTTTCTTTCTGTATATCCATCATATGCCTTTCCCAGCCCATAGTATTCTCTTTGGCCAAAGTGCACATACAGGTGTCCATGGATCTTCCATTGCTTGCTGCTGTTGGCAAATTTTTTTATCATTTGTCGTAGCCAAACAGGTGATAGTATTTGGTACCCAGTGATAATCTCTCAGTCTTATAGTCTTGACTGTCACAAATATTTGGCTGCTTTTTTTCTGAATATGCCTCGATTTCTGATGTAGTGGTTAGGTTGTTACCTGGCTTAAATATCTGAGAGTGAATAAGCAGCAGTGAAACTTTTAACCTGTGTTGTGATAAATATGTGGCTATTTTTTTGTGAATATGTCACGGTTTCTGAGGTAGTGGTTAGGTTGGGACCTAATAGGACTGCTTAAATGTCTGGGAATGGAATGACCAGCAATGAAATGTATAGTCTTCCTTGCCACAAACATTTGGCTGTTTTCTCTGAACATATCATGATTTATGAGCTTGTGGCTAGGTTGGGACCTAACAATGCAGCTTAAATTGCTGCAGGTGAAACAAAGTAATACCTGTTTTCTGTTATGAAATTTAGGATCGTATGAACAAGCAATGTGATTGCTTACCCATATCAGACTCATGATTTGTCGTGATCAGTTTCACTAATCATCACACAAATCATTACCAACAGCAGTATGGAACGGAAAAGCTGCAGACACCTTAGCGCATTTTACCAATTTTTTTAATGCAGTGGATAACAACAATATCTTCGGTATGTTCTCTATATTGGTGATTATTAACTAAGTAATCATCCATTTTCCTAACACTGAACATATTATTTCCTCAGGAATCCACTGTTACTATTTACAGGTGGACCTGTAACATCACAGTTCTTAATGAATCATTAAATCCGCATTGCTCATGTTTGATGGGTTGCCATTTATCCTTTAAAAGGAATCCACATAATTAATTGTGATGCTTTTCCTGTGTTGTTCAACAAAGCTGGATTTTTTGATATGTGAGCCTTTTTTAAAATTATGTATAACAACTTCAGATTACAGGCTGTTGACGTGAGGCTTAAGTATACGGTTAGAAACAATTTCGTAGAGCAAATTGCTGAGTCTGTGAATGTGAGTCTCTTCCATGTTGTTCAGACTGTCCAAAGTTCTTGATTTTTTTACATCATTCATATTGATGTATATCTTTCTAAAATCTTTAAGAATGTCTTTCTCCCAAATATTGTAAGATCTTCCTTAGGTCTTTGGTCCATTACAGTAATTTTGAAATATTTTGTAAGACTTCTATTTAGAGCTTTTCATTTCATATGACAACACCACTGCAGTTTTTTGGGCTTCTTGACAAAATGATTTAACAGTACATTTATATGGGATGAGAAATTCCGCCTTAAACAAGACACCTTTTTTCTGTTTTGTTTCACCCATATATGTTTCAGCACTTTTGTGCTATGTTCAGTGGGTTTAATTTTTTTATTTTTAATTTTTAACTGTTACATATGTTACATATTAACATTTGTGTTGTTTATAACATTATGTCAAAGTTCCATTTATACCTTAATTGGCAAAAAGTGGATGTATGCATTAGTTAACATACCTTACATGATGCTATTGTCCATTTATTTTGGTAGCTATTCTGCTACACAATATATCTGTACCAATATATTATTTTGTACTGTTTTAGTAAAAATGGTGGATATGTTATGCAATTTGCTAGTTCTGTATAGTTCAATATTCAGAGTCTGTTGTTTGGAATACAAAGACCGGATTTCTTGCTTTATGCACATGATTTCCGCCTTATGTTTTGTCTGCTGTGTGGCTGGTGACATGTTGTTTATATTTATGGTTACGTAGTTAGGTACTGTTTTATAAGCCAAACAGAGTTTGTTGAATTTTATGTTGAGTATGGTTTTATGACATCTGGGTGTCTTGCATAAGACGGAATTTCTCATCCCATTTTCGTAACCAGCACGGACATAACAAGAAGAATTGCACCACAATTTATACATTTTTGTAATTTTGTGCTTTATATGACTTATACATTATTGGACAAGCACTCCTTATCATCCTGCACTACAATCTCATGCATTGCACACACACACACACACACACACACACACACACACACACACACATACTGATTGAATTTTCTCAGTTTGAGAGAGCTGAAGGGTCATCGGTTTAATTGTTAGAAACCATGCAACAGCCAAGATTGGATAATTTTTTGTTTTGTTTAAGACTAACGATTTCAATAAGCTATGCTGCCACCTTCAAGTTTTAAAATCTTTTGTTGTACAACATGTTCATTTCACACTGATCTCATGCACAAGATGTCAGGCAGATAAAAATAGCACATAATGAAAGGTTTGTTATTGCTAAAATATTTAAAAACGTAAAGCACCATATGCAGCAGGCTATGTTCATGTATGATTTGCGACAATAGTGTAATTAGACTGTTTTTCTTTGCAAGATGTGGCAACCCTGCAGGCTTGCGTAGGCAGAATATCTTCGATGTTTGTCTATAATTTGCTTCTAGTCCAAGCGGCACATCGATGCAACTGCTCAGTCGTGAATTGTGCTGTAATAAGTTAACACGTGTGTGGGTCTCTCGTCATGGAAATGGAACTGCATAATATTGCGCAACGGTATGCCATTTCGTTTTGCGTTAAATTGGGTGAAAATGCGACGACAGCTTATGGTAAGCTTCAGAAGGCTTTTGGAGAGGAAGTTTTTCATTGGCATAAAATGTTTAGTGAAGGCAGAATGAATGTTGAAGATGAAGACCGCAGTGGACGACCATCAACCTCACGGACGGATGTCAACTTGGCCAGGGTGTGTGAACTCATACGACCTGATCGAAGATTATCCGTGGAAATGATTGCAGAAGAACTGAACATCAATCGAGAAATGATTCATCTAATAATAACTGAAGATCTTGATATGAGAAAGATTTGTGCGAAAATGGTCCCCAAAAATCTCACACCACAACAGCGAGAAACACGGAAAAATGTGGTGGCCAGTTTGTTAGAGCAAATGGAAATCAATCCAGAATTGTTGAGCCTTGTTATCGCTGGTGATGAAAGTTGGTTTTTTCAGTACGATCTAGAGACAAAACGCCAAAGTTCGCAATGGTGCTCAAAGGGATCACCCATACAAAAAAAAAGCATGCATGTCAAAGTGAAAAGTGAAATGCATGCTTGTGTGTTTCTTTGATTCCAAGGGAATTGTTCATAAAGAGTGGGTGCCTCCTGGACAAACAGTTAACCAATATTACTACAAAGAAATTTTAGAAAGACTTTGTAAAAGAGTTCTTTGTGTCTGTGCCAACATTGCTGATAATTGGATTCTGCATCATGATAATGTGCCATCCCATACTGCTCTGTCAGTACAGCAATTTTTAACCTCAAAACAAATTTCAGTACTACTACAGCCACCTTATTCCCAGATATTGCTCCGTACGACTTTTTTCTATTTCCAAGAGTTAAAACGGCAGTCAAGGGACACCATTTTCAAACAACACAAGATGTCCAAAAAGCTGTGATGAGAGTCTTGGAGGATATTACAAAAGATGAGTTCCAGAAATGTTACTATCAATGTCAGAAGTGCTAGAAAAAGTGTGTGCAATGAGAAGGGAACTACTTTGAAGGAGACAACACTAAACTTGACTAAAACAGTAAGCAATATTTTTTTTTCACTTCAGTCTCATTACTTTTTTGTCGCACCTCATACATATTGCTCACAGTTGCTTGTTGCATCATACAAACATTGCACACTACAGCACAACTGTTTACATGTGCTGGACATATTCTAATCAGCGTGAAAAAAAAAAAAAAAAAAAAAAAGTGTCTTATACGATCTTGGCTGTTGAATGTCACACACACACACACACACACACACACACACACACACACACACACACACGCACATGCAGGTGTGTGCCTGTCTGTCTGCATCAGTGGCAATACCTCAAAGTAGGAAAGAAGGGGAGGTGGTGACGTATACCAGATACACAACAACCTTGTAGGTTTCAGTATGTTCATGTCTAATTCATATATTAGAGACCAATCAATGAACACCCATTACACCTCTACCTCTATTCAGATATTGAGTCCATCAGTTGGTGGGTCTCTTCCTTTATATTTATACAGATGGAGCAAAGAATGTCCAGCAGTAAAAAGACATCCCATTGTTGTCTAATGTTGTATTTTGTTGCAATAGTACTCCGCTTGAGTGAAATTTAGTGTCTTTATGACATGATGACCTACGTAAAATTACACAAATATTGTGAGATCCTAAATAATTACTATATTGTTAGTAACTGTGAACTCCGGCCGACCAACCAACCAATCAAAACTTTCCTGGAACTTTAGGGTGGCAAGAATAAACTCCATAACACCATAATAAGATGTGCAGGAGGTTTTTAGAAGTGCTCCAAACATGAACAAATGCAAATCTTTTTGGATCCACCATATAAACAAAGATGTGTGATAGTGCAGAATTACAATTTGCTTACTAAAAACTGATAACAGGGACGTGAAAAACTGACATTTTGCAATAAATGCAAAAAGAATGTGAATTCTGTCCCAGAATGCGAAAACACAAAATTACTTAATATGTGCTGTGGCATAGTGAATTGTACCCAGATGAACTATTTTTTGGAGATAGTTTTAAACAGCTTTATCTTCTGCGTATAAATATAAAAAATGTAACCAGTTTTTGGATACTGGTATTGCATGTCATCTGGCGAAGCCAGGTTTGGGAAGATACTGGGCGTAAAACCATGCTTACAAAGTAAAAAGTACAAGAAGGCAACACTGTATTGCTGTGCCTAGTGCTCTAGAACCACATCAGTTGTGGGTGGTAGAATGGCATGCATAACATAAATGCTGCATAATGCACTGTAGGGCACAGCTGTGAGACTTAGCATCTTAGAACAAAGAAACAAATGCATCTGTCTGCTAGCTAAAATTCAAAAGTTGGCATAATGTGGATACATTTAACATGGCAGTTTTAGGTAGTGGCTGTTATGAACTGTGTTAGCACCAGTAGAACTTGGGCCTAAAGTACCTCGTTCACAACACTGCCAACCTCACCAAAGAGTTGCATGGTAGCCGTTGTGTGTTGTGCATTGCCCATTACTTCCTTTCCGTATTTTGAAATGAGAGAAGAGACTAATCCTGGTCCATCATGGGACTAGAACCCTCACAACAGCAGAAAGGGCCAGTGATCACTTTCAACCTTTGGCCATGTTTTTCTTGTGCTTTCGCAAAAACATACAGAGAAGTCATCAAGGTGTTATTGCTGCTGAATAAACATCAACAAGCAAATCAAATGTCAGATCACTTCCACCACAGGCGGTGTGTGTGTAAGTGTACACCCTTACACCCTTGCTGTGAACCAACATCTGTGATGAGCATGCACAGTACTGCCACAGTGAAGTATGTAAGGCTGCACATGGCACCTCGTTGTCAGTCTTGCAACTCATTCTGTGGATGGCTGGATGATATGTGACTGGAGGGGGAAACTTAGTTTGGTGGCATCAAACGTATTAAGATATTTTGTCAATAATTTATATATTTCATAAGATATTATATAAAAAAATGTATAGGGAAACAGAAATAAACACTTATTACAATAGCACCCTTCTTATGCACAGTGAGAGTTTGATACATTCCTGGAGAACATGATAGCAAGTGTTTGTATAAGAAGGGGGGGGGGGAGAGGGGGGGGGGGAGAGAGGGGGGGATGGAGGGAGGGGGGAGGGTTGCTTTAGCTATTTTTTTACCATGTCTGCATGAGATATTAAATGTAACACTGACTCCGAAACTCTCTCTCTCACACACACACACTCGTATGCACGCGCGTGCACACATATCAACAGCACAATTCTTCACTGCTCACAGAGTATGTGCAGTTACTTTTATGTGGCAGTCGTAAGTACGGGGTGTTTTGATGTATGGTTGCTCAAGATACCAGTGGTGATTGGGGCTGAACTACCACGTTAACAACACTGCCAATTTCAGCTAACAATTGCGCTCTACCTATTACCTAATAATTTATATGCACTGCTTTGTTTGAGTTGTGCTTGCTGATTGTTTCCTTTTCTTATTTTGAAATGAGTGCAGAGAACAATCTTGCTCTGTCACGGGGTTTATATATGACTCACACAACAACAGAAGGAATCGCAATCCATATGTCCATTATTACATCGGTTCTGCCTTTCCAGGAGCACAGAACATGGTCGTAGGCTGCCAGCCCTGTGAGACAGAGGCATGGGTTGTTCTCCCACTCCACTCTTCTCCCCTCGACAGCCAGAACTCCTCGTTTGTTTTATATTTGCAGCTGAATGCCAGAAAAGTGTCCACTACAACATGAGTATCGGAAATAATAGAGCATGCATAAATTATTCGAAGTTGTAATCTGGGTTTTGCAAAGCAAAATTTAATCAAATTACTGACATTTAAAACTAAAGGCACTATACTCACCAAAAGCAGCAACTCCATGATTTTAGGATGACAGCTTCAAAATATTTAGTAGGAACGGTAATGGAAATCCATTCCTTGTTGGCAAATAAATCTGTCACTCTCAAATTGAAATCTTCAAAGTTACACACAAATGACTTTTCACAGGATAGCATCCCTAAGGCACTCAGTCGTTCTTCTTTCATCAGGTTTCACAGGAATGTTTTAATTCCCTTGAGAACGAAAAGAATCACTCGGCATCTAATGTCAAGATAGGCATTGTTATTAGCAGTTCCAAAACTTTTAACAGTCTTGTTAAATGAGTCGCAAAGTTCATCCTCTAGAATCAGCGAAAGAAACAAAACTGTGTCAGAAACTTCTGTCAACTCAAGCTAACATAGAAGTCTTGAAGCTCACCCTTTCTAATTTCTTTTTTCCAGAAACGTATATGTGTCTGTAATTTCAAGGTGTTTGTGCGGAAAATTTGAGGTGTGTTTGTCAAACTAATTTACATCAAATAAGTTGGCTGCAGTCAGGTGTCCAGTGAACTGAAAACATAGTTTTGTTTCAGAAAGCATGGCAATCCACACTTCCAAAGCATCTCTTTGTTTTTATGCCCATAAAAAAATCCAAGGCTTCTTGGCAGGCATCTTTTCGTCATTTTTGAAACTAATGTTGTTAAGGATTGAGTCAATGTCATCTCTGAAGTTTCGCGTTACCACTTCAAAGTTCTGGATGTCTTGTTTTGCTTTGGTCGGTTCGGTTATCTTCTTTTGAAGCTGATTAAAAAGTATGTGTGCATGAGGAATTATCTTATAGAAAAATAATAGCAGACAATGAATTCGTTATCATACAGTCTTTGTTTGTATGAACCAGCTTTTTCAATAGTAGAAGATAGTTTTATGCTCTCACTTGTTTCAGTGACTTCCATAAAAGCAATAGGATCTTCCCTGTTTTCAAAAACGTCTTTTACCACTCCAGAATGGTAATTCCATCTCGTTACACACACACACACACACACACACACACACACACACACGGGCCAAGCTTTGTTGAATAATGCTATGCAGCACCTTTGATCTTTGTGGCGAGTAAAAAAAGAACGAAGAAATACCTGAAAGATGTACAAAAAAGATGCGGGCTTTGTGATTAACAGAGGCTGCCATAGATATAATAAGGTTGAACTGATGCTTATAACAGTGGATGTAGTTTTCATTCGGGTATTGGTCTTTAATTAGCTTCTGAACCCGATTCGACTTGTCACTTGTAATGTTTGCACCGTCGTAACTATGAGCTATTAGTTTTGCTCCGTCATCTCTAATTGTTTAATTTCTTTCAGAGTACTCTCAGCTATAGTAGGAACATTCTGAATTCCTGGATTAACAAAGTTTAAAATCTTTCAGGTTTCCCTCAACAATACAATGCAGAACAACCACCAGTTGAAATTCGCAAGTCACATCTGTGGTTTCATCTGTGATGATTGCAACATAATCAGCATGTTTTATCTCTTTATGAGCTTCATCACGGTACACTTCCAACATGCATTGCAGTAGTTCGTTCTGAACAGTCTTAGGAATGCCTTTGAACACTGATGCTTGACTAAGATGAATGTGAAGATCTTTATCCTGTTCCACACTCAAGTGAATCAGCTCACGGAAAACCCCCTTAATTTGAAAGGCATCAGATTCATCGTGGCTCCTGAGAGCCAGTTCCAAAATACCACAGAATTGAAAACAGTTTACAATTAAATTCAATATATATCTCTTCTTTTCTACATGTTTGTTGTGGCTGTCAGTTGTTTGCCTATTTAGCGAATCTAATTTCTGCTGAATGTTGGTTTGGGCTAGAAATGAAAGGCCAAGCACATTATTCATGTGTCGCTTTGACATTTCATGTAATTTTATTTTAGCCCATCTGTGCCCAATATCAGTTATTTTGGTCTTACCCCAATGAACATCTTCCCCAAATAACACACAAGGAAAACAAAAAACAACATTGATTTCTTCAGAGCTACAAATCCATTTGTTGTTTGGTGAATTTCTGGATTGATCTTACGACATAGATTTTTTGTTTGCTGCTGCAGATTTAGATTCGGGAGTGGCCTACCTAGTGTTTTTATCTGAATTTTTTCACTTAGAGTCCTGTCACTAAATGGCATATTTAATAACTCATTTACTTTGTTCACGTTTGCTATTTTCACAGTCAATTAAATTTTCCCTTACAGATAACACTGGGCACACAGCTATATAAGGTCAATTACCTGTATACCGATGCCTCTTCTTTGGTCTTTTTCTTCTTTTTGTTTATCCTGGCTTCTTGAGAGCTCTTGTAAAGAGACACGATACAACAAGTTCTGTAGTGGTGTAGGACAATCGATGAAGTTACACAACAGTTAATAATTTAACTTTTGAAAATGCGAGTTCATTGGCATTTATGGAAAGAAAAACACTCTCATACTCTCATGCGGTCAAGGAACTTCATGTAAAATTTTGTCTGTGTAATGGGCCTTACTACATCACAAATCATTCTAATGCTTTACAGTGTTGCTAGGCAACGTAATCAACAAGGTGATATGTGTCTCAATGAAAACTGGACCTCAATATTTTGAATAAACTTTTGGTTCATTTTTTGTCAAAATCAGCACTTGTCTCAAAATTAATTTCTAACTTGGTGCATTAAGTCCAAACGCATTTGTAACTATTGTACGTGATTTACTGGACAGCCTGATCACGCACTGGCGTGTAACGTATTTCAAATCGAGCGTGCAGGTTTCAGTTTTCCCTAATGGGCGAAATGACTCTTTTGTAATAACGTGATGTGTCTATCTCACGTAAAGTTTAAATGAAACTGGATTTACTCTCCATTCGGGTCAAGATCACAAAATAAAATTCACCACATACGTCATCAAACTGTACACGCTCACTTTTAGCACTCTGAGTGATAACTCGTCTCAAGCAAAAACCGCACATAAATTCACATTTCTTTTTTATGCATACAAAATTCAAAACATCTTTATATTAAGCAAATAAATTATGGCATGTAATTACTAATTAAACATTTACAATTGTGAATAAATTTCAAGAACTTATGTTTCATAATCAGTAGAATTTTATCGCCTGAGAGAAATTATTAGTTTGCTAAAACAGATTCAGATTACAGTCGACTTGTGTCTGGACAATGACGTCATGAATCGACACGTGCTTGGAATGAACAAAATACCTGTACTGAAAAATACTGTCCATTGAGTAATTTACTGACTTTTATAACAAATTTGGTACCCCTTGCATTGCTACACCTGACGTTACATAAGTTTGTACAGAACTGTATTACATGAACGTAACAAGTATAAACAGAAATACTACACTGTTCTTTGAAAAACAGACGCTCAACATGTGGTGAATACGTTAGATTTTTTGTTCTGTTCCTATAGCCCTGCTGTTGTGAAATATACCAATATTGAAACAGTGCATCTTAGTTTCAAAATCTAAGTGCATAATTATATTAAAATTGTACATAACTATTTATAACAATAATTAAGTTTATTATTTATGTATTTGATTTAATTAAGCATTAATTTGCATTTAGGAATGCATTAGCATTAACTTGCAGAAATATTATAGAACTACGTTACAAGAAATTTTTGCCCCGATATATTCTAACATAATCGCTACATGGCAGACTGTGCTTCTAATAGGTCCTTTCTGGTAGCCAGACCAGCTGTGGCTCCATTCACCGCTGTAATGAGTGTGTAGAAACAGATGGCCCACTCTTTCACACAGTGCTTATGAGAGAGGCAGTGCCAATCTGCAGTTGGCTCCAAGGTTCGGAAAACCACAGCGAGAGCGCACGCGTCAAAATGTGCCTTTTCAAATCAGAAAATACATACTCTGAAACAGTGTTCTACACGCAATCCGTGTAGATTTCTCTTTCTTTCTTTTTCATACAACTGGTACCACGGCACAGCAGCACTACCTCAGAAGCCACTGCTGAGTATTTGTGAGGCTGCATGCCCGAAATTTAATGGATGTAACCATTCCACATATTTTGACTGCTGCAAAATTTTTCCCCTAACATGTGAAGACAGTTATTCTCAGTTCTGCTTCGCTGAGTGCCATGTAGGTTCAATGTATAGCACTGTCAAGTACACTTAGCACGGCTATGAATGAACAAAGAAAAGGGGAAACATTCCATTCAAAAAGCTCTACAATACCACATTTTTTTTAAAATAAAAAAAGACTTTTTCAAGCAATCAGGCTTTGTCTTCGGGCACGTAGCATAACAGCCTTTTAAATTCGTACGTACGAATTTTGTCTAAAATAGGTGCTCCATTTACAGATTACATTTACTGGCCCCTACTGATAACTCTAGGAAGAGAGTGCAATTACTAATCAAATGAAAAACTAGTTAGTTGTTTATTCATTTGTAGATTATTCACAAAATTATTGTAGATGTGTCATCTTAATTGAAAAAGGAAACAATTTTTGGAAAGTAATTACTTAATGCATACAGCAATATTATCTCAAGTAGGTCTAGATTAACATGTTGTATTGTTAATTTTGGTATATTGTATTCACTGTTTTTTATACATGTACTTATCCATAAAGAATGAGATGTTGAGCTCAAGAAAATGGAAAGAGATTAGAATTATCCATCGTGTGGGTGGGATTTTACGGTAAGCAGTGGCAGAACACACACATAAAACATGGTTCCAATTGGCAAGCTTTCGGAGCCATTGGCTCTGTCTTCAGGCAGAAGGCTGAAGGGGAAGGAAGAGGGCTGAAGAAAAAGGACTTGAGAGGTTTAGGAAAAGGGGTAGATTTCGGGAAGGTCACCCAGAACCGTGGGTCAGGGGAGAATTACCGTAGGTAAGGTTTGTCAGTAACTGATTGTTTTCGTTGTTGGATTTTACCGTAAGATTTCTTTGACTATGAAAGTTCACTGAAACTGATTGTTGTTTATTATTATTAAATGTTATTCCCTACTCAGTGTCATCAAAATAATCCTTGGCTTTGTAGTTAGAATTATGTAAGAGGTATTGTATTGTATTGAACTGGTGACTAGAAACAATGGAGAGGCTTAGTCCCTCATCCCTGCCATAAGCCCACAGTGGTACTCAACCCCACAACAGGCTACAGCAGTCTATTCACCCTACTGCCCCCCCCCCCCCCCCAACAAACTCAGGGTTATTGCGCAGTTCGACCCCATGTGAACACCCCCCCCCCCCCCACCCCCCCCCCCCCTCCTCTCTTCCCAGTCCCCGGGAACGTCTCATCAGACGAGTGGAACCCCAATGTTTGTGTGGTAGGGTAGTTATGGTGTACGCCTACGTGGAGACAGTGTTTGCGCAGTGTTCGCCGACATAGTGTAACTGAGGCGGAATTAGGGGAACCAGCCCGAATTTGTTGAGGCAGATAGATAACTGCCTTAAAAACATTCCACAGACTGGCTGGCACACCGGATCTCGACACTAGTCCACCTGACGGATTCGTGCCGGGGACTGGCTCACCTTCCCGCCTGGAAAGCAGTGCGTTAGACTGCACAGCCAACCAGGTGGGCATTTAAGAGGTCAGAGTGTATACGACCCAGGACAACTGGGATATCCGGGAAAAACCCGGGAATTTTTTAGAATTCTGGGAATTTTTCATTGCTTTAGTTTTCAGTTAAATTTTTTGTAACATTGATCAATAAGAACCAATACTACAACAAAGGATATTACTGTATTTCACTACTGCAGAATAATACTGCAGCAATAAAACTTGCAAAAAAAAAAAAAATAAATAAATAAATAAATAAATAAATAAAACAAAAGTTGCCAAGGAAATGCGCCATATACAGCAACAAAACACAGTGCTCGCACAAGCATCTGCCAACAGCAAAATGTGTCAACGGGTTTAGGAAGACTATGTAATGCTTCATAACAGCAAATTGCCTCTGGTGAGTGTGATATCACAACTGCTTACTGTAGATTCATTTGAGCAGTTGTGAGTGAGCTCATGCGCATACACAGTTGAGTCGTGTATGAGTAGTACCTTCTCCCGCTTTTTTGCCAGAATGCTACACTGGTAAGGGCCAGTTGTACAGTCCTTGGCTAGCAGCCACTAAAGTTCTATTGCGGGAGCAGTGCGGAAAACGCGTTGTACGAACATGTGATAACGCCTAAACGGAGAAAAAATGCGGAATAACTAAAACGGTGATTGTGGCAGGGCCAGTCAAGTTAACTGGAGAATAAGTTTTAACCCTGGCAGGAATAGTCACAGAATTAGTGATGACAAGATTGTTAGAACGAGGAAGGAAAAGAAACGGGGACATCACACAAATTATGGAAGAATATGAGGACTCCAAATTTATATAAAAATTTCGTACTACTGCTTCAGAAGCTAGAGCGTATGAATGAAATGTGAAACTATTTCTTAACATGAAACTTTTTGCTTGTAGTAGGCCTAATAGGCATTTGATATTGGAACTTTGTGATTATATTCTGTCGTGTTATAAAAATGACCATTTGTGCCAAAACAGTGTCGTTTATTCAGTGTGTGTTACAATTGCTGCAATATTAGGCAGACCTATTTCGTGACAAAATACACGTAATCAGATTGAGAAACCACACCAGTCTTGGGTTCTATTCGTATTAATAGTATTTTCAGTATTAAAATCAAAAAGTATAGGATTAATTTTCATAGATCTAGAAAAAGCGTATGATACTGTTCCAAGAAAATTACTTTGGAGAGCACTACATATGGCAAACATAAACCCTTCCTTGATTAAAATAATACAACAGATGTATAAAGATAACATTTGCCAAGTGAAAGTTGGTAATAAACTTTCACAGAAATTTAGAACAAGCAAAGGCCTTTTACAGGGCTGTCCCATGTCACCATCATTATTTAAAATCTATATAGATATTAGCCTTAGAACATGGTCTCGTAAATGTAATAGTATGGGATTAGAAATAAGAGATGGAGTTTACCTACATCATTTATTATTTGCTGATGATCAAGTAGTCGTAGCACAAGATGGGGAGGATGCTAACTATATGTGCAATCAACTAGCAGTAGCATACAAAACTTGGGGTTTGAAGATTAATTACCAAAAAACAGAATACTTGACTAATGATTCAGATGAGCTATACATTGAAGGAAAGAAAATCAAAAAGATAAACACTTTCTGTTATTTGGGATCCACTTTAGAAATCGAGGGAAAATCAGAGTCAGAAATCAATAAAAGAGTTAGTAGCGGACGGAGGGTCATTGGGATGCTTAACTCAGTCTTATGGAGCAGGAATGTAATGAGCAGAACAAAAAAATTAATATACAAATCCATATTAGAGAGTGTGGTTCTGTATGGAACGGAGACCTGGACAATTAACATGAAGCACATTAAAAAATTACAAGCTCTAGAGATGGACTTTTGGAGAAGATCGGCAAGAATCTCCAGGAAAGAAAAGATAAGGAACACCGAAGTAATAAGGAGAATGGAAATAAAAGAAAGAATATATGACGTAATGGATAGGAAGAAATTACAGTGGTACGGGCATGTACGACGAATGGAGGAAGCCAGAATACCAAAATTGATACTGGAGTGGGAACCGGAGGGGAGAAGAAGAAGAGGACGACCTGTGACCACCTGGCTCCAAAATGTACAGCACACAATGAGGAGAATGGGCGCAGAGGAAGAGGACACACAAGATCGAAACACATGGAGAAATATTTTGAGAGTATAGTTTACGAACGTTTATTGTTTGTATTGTCATTTCCAGGTAAATTATTATGTTGGAGATAAGCCTCTGTAATGAGGAAAAGCTCAAAATAATAAAAAATAAAGTATTAAACAACATTTGGTTTTTTCATGTAGCAAAACATTTGACGAACTTTGATGAGCTAATAGATTCTTACCCAAAAGGAAAGCACGCCATGTAAAGCTGTACTAAGGTTAGTGAGAAAAACAATGCAAGGACTTAAGGATTGATGAAATGTGTACTGTCTTGCTTGTCTATTGTCTTCACCAGGTTTATGTATCCTATACAGGGTTATTACAAATGACTGAAGCGATTTCACAGCTCTACAATAACTTTATTATTTGAGATATTTTCAAAATGCTTTGCACACACATACAAAAACTCAAAAAGTTTTTTTAGGCATTCACAAATGTTCGATATGTGCCCCTTTAGTGATTCGGCAGACATCAAGCTGATAATCAAGTTCCTCCCACACTCGGCGCAGCATGTCCCCATCAATGGGTTCGAAAGCATCGTTGATACGAGCTCGCAGTTCTGGCACGTTTCTTGGTAGAGGAGGTTTAAACACTGAATCTTTCACATAACCCCACAGAAAGAAATCACATGGGGTTAAGTCTGGAGAGCATGGAGGCCATGACATGAATTGCTGATCATGATCTCTACCACGACCGATCCATCAGTTTTCCAATCTCCTGTTTAAGAAATGTCGAAAATCATGGTGGAAGTGCGGTGGAGCACCATCCTGTTGAAAGATGAAGTCGGCGCTGTCGGTCTCCAGATGTGGCATGAGCCAATTTTCCGCAGGCTACACGTGAAACTTGCCCGCACGCGTTCAACCGTTTCTTCGCTCACTGCCGGCCGACCCGTTGATTTCCCCTTAAAGAGGCGTCCAGAAGCTTTAAACTGCGCATACCATCGCCGAATGGAATTAGCAGTTGGTGGATCTTTGTTGAACTTCGTCCTGAAGTGTCGTTGCACTGTTATGACTGACTGATGTGAGTGCATTTCAAGCACGACATACGCTTTCTCGGCTCCTGTCGCCATTTTGTCTCACTGCACTCTCGAGAGCTCTGACAGCAGAAACCTGAAGTGCAGCTTCAGCCGAACAAAACTTTATGAGTTTTTCTACGTATCTGTAGTGTGTCGTGACCATATGCCAATGAATGGAGCTACAGTGAATTTATGAAATCGCTTCAATCATTTGTAATAGCCGTGTATTTAATTTTATGTCACACAAAACATAACGTTATTAGCTAACAGGCAATAAAGAGTGCAAATTTTCTGAAGAGTTACTGTTCTCCCGATTACAAATAATCCCATCCAGTATTTGTTGTGAGTTTTTTTTTTAAACAGGGGCAGGTTGTCAAACTGGCCGATTGGGAGCAGGAGAGACACCACAGGAAATTATCATTTCCACTGTCCTGAACATAGTTTGATGGCACCCATTACAAAATGTTACATGTTTGAGTTCCACAGAACGAAATTCAGTGACGTGCGATAGAATGCTGTGTGAAGAGGCGAGCAACTGCACTTTGGCACATTTAAGACCAAACAATATGTCTTACATTTCCTCAAACACATATATTTTATGTATCAGACTCTTCAGAAAGATGTGTGCTACAAAATGGACATTTTTTGAAAAGTCAATTTTTAAAATTTTATGTTTTCTACCTCAAAAGCTAGAGGGTTGGGTGGGGCACTATCTAGTATTGCCTCGGTTTGAAAATATCGTAGATCCGGTGCAGATCAGTATTGCCCCGGTTAGGAAATGTCTTAGATCCGGTGCAGATCTACAGAGTAGTCTTTAAGTTGTAATGGGGAAGTGGGTAGCCTCACGTGACCCATGTTTACATTTGGTGATTTTGCTGTTCCCTTTTCGTTTATTGCTCTTACATCAAATGAAAACAAAACTGATTTCTGTGACTGGGAGCTATCAAGTGAATTACATAATTACGGAAGGCTAAAATATATTATTAGTTTCAGATTTTATTTTATTTCCCCTTTCTGACAGTCAAGCATTAATTGCATTGCAGAACGATGAAGTTATTTCTGTCGATTTGCTAAAGAAATTTGGCTTTTATTAATCTTTTCCACTGAACCAGCCAATTTATTACCAGTTTATTTGAAATGGAGTGTTTAATTCCACAGTATTGGCTAGTTTAAACTGTTCACTGCATTTCAGGTGCATGTTTTCATCTTCTATAACATATGGCATTATGCCATAATAAAGAACCAAACATGAGATGATACAGTACTTGTACTCGAACAATATTTACATCCGACTCTGGACATACGAATGTGCACTTTAAGCCGAATTATGCATGGTTCACGAAATACCCGTGCTCTTAGAGTATCCTCTAATGTCTTGTTTCTTTTATGACATTATGTAAGTCACTTGTTATCAGGCGTCATCTGGCAAGTGCTGAAATGAACCTATTTCTAGCAGGTCGCTGGAAAATATTGCGAATGGTGTTTTGAAAAGCGTTAGTTTCAAAGTAAATTTCCTTTTATGCAAGATGAATTATGTGCGAGAATGTACGATGAATTTCATAAATCTCAGAGCTTTTGACTCTTCATTCAAAAATCAACTCTTTGAGTACGATGATTTAGAATAATTTCGAGCCCAGAAGATCTAACATTTATGTCGTTCTTAAACATTTTACTGGCACATTTGTGTGATGTATCATAAAGTGTAACACGCGCAAAAAGGGGCAGCAGTATATGTGAAAGCTTTTCTTTTCTTGTAGCAACACTACGTATATTAAATTAAACTATTAACTTTCCCTATTTGTGTGTTCGCGTTACCTAACAGTGATGTTGCTTTTGGCCGACTACATCACGTGTCCTACGCTCTGAATATCCGCTGTCATCGGCTGGCGAGATCACGTGAAGTGAGCTATGACTGACTTACAAAAGTGCATCGCAGTCACGATTTCAATGCTTCAGTAAGTAACATGCGGTGTTTGGTGGAATGCGAATTTATACTTTCGTAACATGAAAATATGCAGTGTACGTGTTGCTGCACATCAGACATCTTCCCAAAACATGTTTGGTTCCCAGAGTTCCATTTTCTAAAGTGCCGGGATATTCTACGCCCATGTATAAAACCATAACCATTCAAAAGACTAAGTTTTGCAGTTCCGAGGAAAAGTATACTCTCACTTAACACGGAAAAAGTGTATTTTAACCTGGGAGGAAATGTACTTTTAACCGGGAATTCCGAGAAAAATCCAGGAATTTTTATTTCCTCGTCCACGTATACACCCTGGAGGTATACTCTAACTGACCTTTTAAATATTTGAATTTTGGTTGTCTCAATCTCCTTAGGCAATTTACTGCACAGTTTTTTTCCATTGTAGAAAATCCTTTTTTGTGTTTCTTGTTTGCTATCTTTTAATTAGTTTAGTTAGGCTCTTGTTACACGATCTACTACTGTTTGTGAAGTAGGTGCTGATATTCTTCTTGGTGTGCATAAATTGGTAAATGTATGAGGGTAAGTTAATTATTATCCGCAATTTAGCTATATTTTTGTTTATTTTGGTAGTACTGTCATTTTATGTTGATGATGCATGCATTGTTTATTTTTTGTTATATCTTTGCAGTTTTCAAGCTGCTAGTTTAGTTTCGCTATCACTGCTCTGCATTCTATTTGCACCAAAGAAGAGCAACATTCAGTGATCCGTTTTTTGTGGTCAGAATGCGTATCAGGGGCCGAAATTGATCGAAGGTTTTCAATACATTACGGGAAGTGTTTTGCCACAATGGAATGTCCACGATTGGATCGAAAAATTCCGAAATGGTCGCACAAATGTTACGCACGATGAAGGAGCCGAACGCCGTTTACCGCCACAAATGAAGAAACCATTGAGCGTTCACATGAAATATTTCTCTTAGACGATTAACTATTGAGGAAGTGGCACATCGTCTGCAATTTAGTCACAGTTCTGCCTACGAAATCATCCACAACAGACTTGGGTTTCATAAAGTTTGTGCAAGATGGGTCCCAAAACAACTCACACTGTTGTGTAAACAAACGTGCTTGGACATCTGCAAAAAAACATTTGGATCACTATGGTAACGAAGGGGAGACAGGATCATTACTGGTGACAAAACGTGGATCCATCATTACGAGGCGGAGAGTAAACGGTAGAGTTGTTGTTGTTGTTGTGGTCTTCAGTCCTGAGACTGGTTTGATGCAGCTCTCCATGCTACTCTATCCTGTGCAAGGTTTTTCATCTCCCAGTACCTACTGCAACCTACATCCTTCTGAATCTGCTTAGTGTATTCATCTCTTGGTCTCCCTCTACGATTTTTACCCTCCACGCTGCCCTCCAATACTAAATTGGTGATCCCTTGATGCCTCAGAACATGTCCTACCAACCGATCCCTTCTTCTAGTCAAGTTGTGCCACAAACTTCTCTTCTCCCCAATCCTATTCAATACTTCCTCATTAGTTATGTGATCTACCCATCTAATCTTCAGCATTCTTCTGTAGCACCACATTTCAAAAGCTTCTATTCTCTTCTTGTCCAAACTATTTATCGTCCATGTTTCACTTCCATACATGGCTACACTCCATACGAATACTTTCAGAAATGACTTCCTGACACTTAAATCAATACTGGATGTTAACAAATTTCTCTTCTTCAGAAACGCTTTCCTTGCCATTGCCAGCCTACATTTTATATCCTCTCTACTTCGACCATCATCAGTTATTTTGCTCCCCAAATAGCAAAACTCCTTTACTACTTTAAGTGCCTCATTTCCTAATCTAATTCCCTCAGCATCACCCGACTTAATTAGACTACATTCCATTGTCCTTGTTTTGCTTTTGTTGATGTTCATCTTATATCCTCCTTTCAAGACACTGTCCATTCCATTCAACTGCTCTTCCAAGTCCTTCGCTGTCTCTGACAGAATTACAATGTCATCGGCGAACCTCAAAGTTTTTATTTCTTCTCCATGAATTTTAATACCTACTCCGAATTTTTCTTTTGTTTCATTTACTGCTTGCTCAATATACACATTGAACAACATCGGGGAGAGGCTACAACCCTGTCTTACTCCCTTCCCAACCACTGCTTCCCTTTCATGTCCCTCGACCCTTATAAATGCCATCTGGTTTCTGTACAAATTGTAAATAGCCTTTCGCTCCCTGTATTTTACCCCTGCCACCTTTAGAATTTGAAAGAGAGTATTTCAGTCAACATTGTCAAAAGCTTTCTCTAAGTCTACAAATGCTAGAAATGTAGGTTTGCCTTTCCTTAATCTTTCTTCTAAGATAAGTCGTAAGGTCAGTATTGCTTCACGTGTTCCAGTGTTTCTACGGAATCCAAACTGATCTTCCCCGAGGTTGGCTTCTACTAGTTTTTCCATTCGTCTGTAAAGAATTCGTGTTAGTATTTTGCAGCTGTGACTTATTAAGCTGATAGTTCGGTAATTTTCACATCTGTCAACACCTGCTTTCTTTGGGATTGGAATTATTATATTATTCTTGAAGTCTGAGGGTATTTCGCCTGTTTCATACATCTTGCTCACCAGATGGTAGAGTTTTGTCAGGACTGGCTCTCCCACGGCCGTCAGTAGTTCCAATGGAATATTGTCTACTCCGGGGGCCTTGTTTTGACTCAGGTCTTTCAGTGCTCTGTCAAACTCTTCACGCAGTATCATATCTCCCATTTCATCTTCATCTACATCCTCTTCCATTTCCATAATATTGTCCTCAAGTACATTGCCCTTGTGTAGACCCTCTATATACACCTTCCACCTTTCTGCTTTCCCTTCTTTGCTTAGAACTGGGTTTCCATCTGAGCTCTTGATATTCATACAAGTGGTTCTCTTATCTCCAAAGGTCTCTTTAATTTTCCTGTAGGCGGTATCTATCTTACCCCTAGTGAGATAGGCCTCTACATCCTTACATTTGTCCTCTAGCCATCCCTGCTTAGCCATTTTGCACTTCCTGTCGATCTCATTTTTGAGACGTTTGTATTCCTTTTTGCCTGTTTCACTTACTGCATTTTTATATTTTCTCCTTTCATCAATTAAATTCAATATTTCTTCTGTTACCCAAGGATTTCTACTAGCCCTCGTCTTTTTACCTACTTGATCCTCTGCTGCCTTCACTACTTCATCCCTCAAAGCTACCCATTCTTCTTCTACTGTATTTATTTCCCCCATTCCTGTCAATTGCTCCCTTATGCTCTCCCTGAATCTCTGTACAACCTCTGGTTCTTTTAGTTTATCCAGGTCCCATCTCCTTAAATTCCCACCTTTTTGCAGTTTCTTCAGTTTTAATCTACAGGTCATAACCAATAGATTGTGGTCAGAGTCCACATCTGCCCCTGGAAATGTCTTACAATTTAAAACCTGGTTCCTAAATCTCTGTCTTACCATTATATAATCTATCTGATACCTTTTAGTATCTCCAGGGTTCTTCCATGTATACAACCTTCTTTCATGATTCTTAAACCAAGTGTTAGTTATGATTATGTTGTGCTCTGTGCAAAATTCGACCAGGCGGCTTCCTCTTTCATTTCTGTCCCCCAATCCATATTCACCTACTATGTTTCCTTCTCTCCCTTTTCCTACACTCGAATTCCAGTCACCCATGACTATTAAATTTTCGTCTCCCTTCACAATCTGAATAATTTCTTTTATTTCATCATACATTTCTTCAATTTCTTCGTCATCTGCAGAGCTAGTTGGCATATAAACTTGTACTACTGTAGTAGGTGTGGGCTTCGTATCTATCTTGGCCACAATAATGCGTTCACTATGCTGTTTGTAGTAGCTTACCCGCATTCCTATTTTCCTATTCATTATTAAACCTACTCCTGCATTACCCCTATTTGATTTTGTGTTTATAACCCTGTAGTCACCTGACCAGAAGTCTTGTTCCTCCTGCCACCGAACTTCACTAATTCCCACTATATCTAACTTCAACCTATCCATTTCCCTTTTTAAATTTTCTAACCTACCTACCCGATTAAGGGATCTGACATTCCACGCTCCGATCCGTAGAACGCCAGTTTTCTTTCTCCTGATAACGACATCCTCCTGAGTAGTCCCCGCCCGGAGATCCGAATGGGGGACTATTTTACCTCCGGAATATTTTACCCAAGAGGACGCCATCATCATGTAATCATACAGTAAAGCTGCATGCCCTCGGGAAAAATTACGGCTGTAGTTTCCCCTTGCTTTCAGCCGTTCGCAGTACCAGCACAGCAAGGCCGTTTTGGTTATTGTTACAAGGCCAGATCAGTCAATCATCCAGACTGTTGCCCTTGCAACTACTGAAAAGGCTGCTGCCCCTCTTCAGGAACCACACGTTTGTCTGGCCTCTCAACAGATACCCCTCCGTTGTGGTTGCACCTACGGTACGGCTATCTGTATCGCTGAGGCACGCAAGCCTCCCCACCAACGGCAAGGTCCATGGTTCGTGGGGGGGGGGGGGGGGGGGGGGAGGGGGGGGGGAACCCATTATACAGACAATAAAGTCATTTTACTGCATTCATTTTGTCTGAGAGTTAGTGTCTACAATATTTTTACACCCTGCTCCTGGTTTCACTACACTGGTCACTGCCATATCGCGATTTTTCTCGTGGAGCATGCTGGATAGATTTCTGCCATGACTGACTGGTAGTAACAGTACATTACACTTTTTCCCTGATGATCTGTGTTCGTTGTTTACATTTTTTGCAAAAACACTATTCATTTTCAGTTCACTGATGTTTACAAATTCACGATCATTTGGAGAGTTGTTATCACAATTATTTGTTGCAAAACATGATATTTGTTTTTATGGAAAAATGTGACAGTTTTAGAAGAGTTTGTTGTTCTTTTGACAGTTGGAAAACTATCTTTATATGAACTTTTATTCACTCAGACAATTTATTACTCTTGAATTACATCACTTCACTTGGTGTTGGCTTTGATCATAGATCCCGATTTTCTTTCTTGAGTGAATCAATAATGCTTCTTAAAGCACTAACTATGAATTTTAAGCTTGAAATTCGTTCTTTTAGCGTTGTTATTTCAGCATTACAATTCTTACAAACTCCCTTCTTACCACACAATTATAACTATTTCTCAACTTAGGATCATACACTTCTACATTCGTGGCCATGTTGGATGTTACATTTAAAGATGGATAACCTTGTCTAAACATCATGAAGGGAACACAGCACAAACTCAGACATGACCTTACCACAGTTAATGACAACAAACATTTTAAGACATCAGCTACTGAACTAACAGGTATGGGAATTTATAAAAGAAGAATAATAGTTCTCTGTGTGTACCAATCACCTAGTGACAACAAAATGGCTCTGAGCACTATGGGACTTAACTTCTGAGGTCATCAGTCCCCTAGAACTTAGAACTACTTAAACATAACTAACCTAAGGACATCACAAACATTCATGCCCGAGACACGATTCGAACCTGCAACCGTAGCGTATATATATATAGATGGAAACATTCCACGTGGGAAAAATATATCTAAAAACACAGATGATGTGACTTACCTGCCAGTACAGTACATGCTCTTTCTGCTTTAAAATATCTACTCTTTATTTTTGTACAATATTTGCTCTATATATTGTAACTCAGTGATAATTTAATGTAAAAATAATGAAATTAATGCAAACTTAACATTATATTTTGTTACACATTGTCTTGTCCTACATCAGAATGTACTATTTGTGCACTATATGATTACCAGGACCAGTAATACTGTATTCTACTCTACTCTACTCTACTCTAATTCTAAAGAAGTCTTACAATATGTCGTGAATCACAGTAGAGCAGCGATTAGCAGTCTAACAACACTTTATTTCATAGTCACAGAACATACAATACAACATGTCAAAGATACAATGTCCTAAGAGTAAACAAACAGTCTCTCACTTGCCCGAAGTACATCACTATGTGACATCCTCCCCATCCTGGTCGACCTCCAAAGGTACGGTCAACTGCACAGGACGACTAATGATGTGACCTTCTGGTGTCCGGGGTATTATCGTCCTTACTCTGCCGTCTCTTCCTGGGTTATGCCTTTTCTATCCTGGCCCTCTTCCACATGTCATGGACGAAGGTCCTCTTGGATCAGCACGATGTCACCAAAGCGAAAGGAGATGACTTCATGGTAGTTTCGGAGCTCCAATAGGTATTCTTTAATCCAACAGTTCCAAAAACTGTCACAGAGTTGCTGTCTCAGTTGGAAATCCTTTGTTAAATTCGTGTTCGCTGAAGGCTCTGGTCCTGTCGGAATAGTCGTAAGTTTTTCTCCCATCAGAAAATGGGAAGGTGTGAGTGCATCAGAATCATCTCCTAGTGTGATGGGCCTGGAGTTCACCGCGGCTTCAATACTGATGAAGGTGGTGCTCAGTTCCTCAGTGAGCTTTGCGAGTCCCAATGCCTTCTGTAGGCAACGCTTTATAGTGCCCACCATTCTTTCCCACCATCCTCCCCACCAAGCCGCCCGGGAGACAATGTATTTCCAAGTAATACCATGGTGGGCAAGGAACTGATAAGTTGTTGTGGTGGTTAATGCCTTCCAAAGTTGAGCTAGTTCCATATTCGTGGCGTGGAATGTTTTTGTGTTATCTGTATATATTGTATGGGGTAGTCCGCATCTTCCGGCGAATCGCTGAAGTGCCATAAGAAACTTGTCCGTTGACAAGTCTGTACAGAGTTCGAGGTGTACAGCTCGTGTGGTAGCACATGTGAAAAGAATGGTATATGACCTGTGCATTTCCTTCCCCACTTTGATGAATAGTGAGCCAGCAAAGTCTGTTCCGGTTACAGCAAATGTTTGGCAGGCGAAACTCGTTCAGGTGGCAGTGGTGCTTCGATCTGTTGCCCTCATGGATTCTTCAAGATCTTGCATGCGAGGCATGAGTGTAGGATTCTTTTGATGGCCTGACAAACTCTAAGGATCCAAAATTCGGTCGCAGTTTGGATAGTACAGAACGAACAGCAAAGTGATGGAGGCGGATGTGTGTCTCTCAAATAACCAATTGTGTGAAGTAGTGGGAACCATCAAGGAGTACAGGATGTTTTTGTTCCCTATTTAGGCTAGTACACTGCAGTTGACCTCCTAGATGTATCAGTCCATCTTCTATGAAAGGATTGTATCGTGCGATTTTTGACTCTTTTGGCAGTGGTAAGTTATTCTGAAGTGCATTTAATTCGCTGGAGGAGGAATCTCTCTGACCCACTCGAATCCAATACATTTTGGCAGCTGATAATTCGCTGGCTGTAAGTTCTCCTGAAGTTTTATTCTTGTGACGAATGTTGTGTAGGAAGCGGAGAGTCCATGCTGTGACACGGATGAGCTTCCAGTATGAGCTGAATTTAAATAAGTTCAGAAGGCTGGTTGGCGTAGATATCGACAAGACTTGTCTATGGGTTTTCTTCGTCATTTCTTCGGGAGGAATTCGTACCATCGTTGGAGTATCGTTTGGCCAGCATTCAGGAGGACGTGTAAGCCAAGGCGGCCCATGCCACCAAATATCCAGAGAATTCATTTGGTAGCCGAGGAGTCCACATGAGAGGTGGTCAGCAGGATTGTCTGGTCTTGAGCAGTGTTTCCATTGCGTGGGAGTTGTGTGCTTTTGTATCTCGGTTACACGATTACAAACGAAGGTCTTCCATCTGTTAGGATCACAGTGAATCCAACTTAGTGTTATTGTAGAATCCATCCACAATATCACGTTGGCAATGCGGTATAAGTAACACAATAGTCTGGTCCCAAATACTGCCGCTAAAAGTTCGAGTCGAGGCAATGTCACCTTCTTAATAGGAGCAAGTCTGTTCTTGCTACAGGCTAAGTGGGTTACGACGTCATCTCCAAATGTACAAAGCTGCTCTATATGCCTTTTCCGAAGCGTCACAGAATACGTGCAGCTGAGAGTCTCTTCCATGAGTTGCAGCTATCCATCTACGGACATGTATATGTGACAATGAAGGTAAGCTAAATATCTAGGTGCGCCATCGTGCCCCTAAGTCCCAGGGCATAAGTTCATCCCAGCCAATTCCTCAGCACCATGTGTCCTGGAATAGCAATTTCCCAACAAGAGAAACGGGGGAAAACAGTCCAAGTGGGTCATAGAATTTAGCCGTACATTGTAAAAGGAGTCGTTTAGTGGCTGGCTCTTCTGAAGACCTTCTGATGATTTCGCTAGGATCGATACAGAAGTAGTCATGTGCTGTGTTCCAGTCTATGCCTAAAACTTAAGTCTGGGTGTGGAGTTCTCGCCCTTCTGCTCTCCAGATAGTTTCGAGTTGTTCACAGTTGGTAGCCCATTTTGATAAGAGGAGACTGATCAATTTTATTAAGGTTACAAGTTCATAGTATACAGTTATCACCAAATTATCACCTTGTACTGAGATCACAAAGTCGTCCATGTATGCAGTCTTGTTTATAAGTGGCGCTACAGTGGGAAATGCTGTCATACACTTGTTGGGAAGTTCTCTTAGTGTTACAGAAAGTAAAAATGGGGCTGAAGGTCAGGCCGAAAGGGAGTCTGTTAAAACGGTATTCTGTTAATTCGTCCGTCGTTTGAAGATTTCCTGTTTGATCCTGGCTAATTTTGAACCAGAAGAATCTGGTCAAGTCTTTGTCCTTTTTGTTCAAGGTTAATTGAAGGAAAGCTTGTATGCTGTCCGAGACGATAGCCGTAGAATACAGTCTGAAACGCAGTAAAATTTCCAGAATCTCTGGTAATTGGTTCGGTCCTACTTTTAATACCTCATTCAGAGAAGGTGCATTGTTTTCGTGAGATGAGGCGTCAAAGACTATTCTCCACTTAGTGGTTCCGTATTTCTTCTTCCTCACTGCATGACGAGGGAGATAAAATAGCTCCTTTCCTGAGAGTGGGGTAGGAGCGACCTCTGCTTGACCCCTTCGTAATGTAGTCTAGCATAAGATCGAAATACATTTGCTTAAAGGTCTCTTGACACTGAAATCTTTCCCTAAGGTGCTTGAATCGTTTTTCCGCGATCGGTCTGTTACTCGAAAGCACTGTATGTTGTCTTTTGGGAAGTGTAACCACTGCTTGATGATCCTTTACAGAGAAAGATGCTCTAAACTCTTCAAGAAGTCTCGTATCCATGTTGTTCACAGGTAGATTCTGATCAGCAGTAATCCCTATAGTTTCCAAGTCCCAAAAGCGTCTGAAATCATTGTCCGAGTGCAGGGGAGATCGGTCAGTCTGAGCAAAATTTACCACGGTTGCATGCACACAAGCTTGTGACTTGAAACCATTGAGTATCCAGCCAAACAGAGAAGAAAGTAACACTAAGGTTTCAGAGATGCGTATGGGCGAATTGTGCTTCACTATCTTCCAATAAAAATCGCCTCCTACACGAATCTCCACGGGAAGATCTTCTGTTGAATCGGTTTTCCGATCTGCTATCGTAATCTTACGGGCATCTGGTAAACTCTTTATATGTTGTGGAACCAAAGGCTGGTGAGAAATAACGTGAGTGATTTCGAAGGCAGTATGTGGCACTGAAGAATTCTGCCACAGCCCCTTCATATTAAACTGAACAAGCCTGCGGTGGCGTGGGTGTGTAGGGTTTGATTCAGAGGAACAAACGGTTAGTTCTTGTCGGTCTGCCGTTTGCATTTTCAGATCATCAATCAGTGATTTTGCTGTGAAGCTGGACTGACTACCTGCATTCAGTAGACATCGCATTGTCCTGCTCAATCCTGTAGGTCCTGAGACGCATACTTCAGCTGTCTGAAGGTATGCGTATCTGTGGGGAGAGACAGATACCTTTCCCATGGAAGTAAAGAATGTCTGACCTGCAGGACTCCTAATATCCTTTCGTTTCTCACAAATGGACTTATGATGCAGTCTTTTACAGATAACACACCGAGCCTTTTCTTTCTTTTTGTAATTTTACACTTTGTGCCCACGTTGAAGACAAAGAAAGTATCTGTTTGCTAGTTTCAATTTATCTATTCGATCATTAACGCGTATGATCTTCTTACAGTCTTGCGCCCAATGACCACAAGATTCGCAAAAGACGCAGAATTGTTCCTTTACGCTGGTATCCTTTGGAATTGATCTTTTAGATTTTGCGTGTACGTGAAGTATGTACGCTGTGGGTAGATTACTAGAAGTGATAGAAGATTCACCGCGTATCTTCTGCATGGTAAGTGCCCCGTCGACTTCCCCGTTCAGAAACTCCATCAGTTGCAAAATGTCCCCTTCGGATATTCCCATACGCTTGGCGTGAATTATCCACTGGCGGCATATGTCGTCCGGAAAACTGCATGAAAGTTTCAGCGAGAGGACTCGACCGTATCCGTTCACGTCTTCCCCAAGTGCCTGGAGAACTTGAATACGTCGCTGGCATTCAATGAATGTTGAATTAAGTTCCTCTGGGGTGGACAGCTGAATTGGTTTTATGGCTTCGAGATAATCTAAGTGGGCTTGAATTATTCGATCTTTGTTGCCATAACGCGCTCGGAGAATCCTCTTCGTTTCTGCTAAGTCTCGGCCATCACCGCAATACTGTCCACTAAATGCCTTGGTTCTCCCGAGAGAGAGCCGCTAAGAAAGATGTGTTTATTAATTGTAGTTACCGTCGGATCGTTGTCAACGGACTGCTCAAACTGCTCCCAGAATCGTGCCCATGTCTCGAGATCTCCTGGAAAAGGCTCAAGCTTGATCGGCGGAAGTTTCACTGAAGCTGTGGGAACACTAATTGTTACAGTTTGTACTGGCAGATTGTCGGGAATATATATATATCTGCTACCGATTTCGCAAGCTGTTTCTCTATTTCGTGAGACAATCAAGAAATTGTGAGTTTTGTGGTGTCTATATAATTTTTGGATTTAAGAACATCTTCTTTGTATTCGTCATCGTCTAACAACTCGTGAATATCCTCATCTAATTTAACGAGGCGGTTCAGAACGCTTCCCAATCTATCATTGTAATATTTTTAATCCGCGATTTCCGATATGTCTGACAACCTTGCAGCTTCCGCTATGAATCGCGTAATGTTTGCTCTTTCTGTCATACGTTTTCTCTTTAGAGAGTGTAATTGTGATTCTGGTTTGTGGTCTGGCATATCCATTCGGTCCGATTACTCCAAAGTTTAAAGCAGTGTTGGCTAGTGATCAGCTGGTCCTAGTAAGGCATTATCTTTGGATCGCTAGTCAGAGTAGTTCAATTGATGATCGCCAGATGGCAGCACTAGTAATAAACAACCTACAGACGTAGCGTAGGATCTGATAGTTTGTTAAAGCGCTAATCGAACAGCTACAATAACAGTACAGAGCGGCAATAATGTAATCAGTTGCCTTTACAAATGGCAGTACAAATTAAGTCGCTTGATAATTCAGTTGGGCTTAACTGTGTATACAGGCGGTTGTCATCGAAGAGCTTGTTGCGTGGTATGACAAATCGCTGCAGTAAGCCCCATTCTAGTATTGCCGCATGGCGTGCGTCTAGAATTTGTGGTTCACAACAGCAATCGTGGAAATTGTCTTCCGGGTTTTGGCACCAAATTCTTATGTTGTGAATCAGAGTAGAACAGCGATTAGCAGTCTAACAACACTTTATTTCATAGTCACAGAAGATACAATACAACATGTCAAAGATACACTGTCCTAAGAGTAAACAAACAGTCTCTCACTTGCCCAAAGTACATCACTCTGTGACACAATAATAGTTGCTCTCTCATATGGTGGAATTGTTATATTTTACATTTCTGAATATTTACACCAGTATTTAAACTTTAAAACTTTTCATTTCAACTATAAATTGCTGTATTTTCTTTGTTATTGACTGAATACTTTGATGAAGGATTGTTAAATCTGCATGAATTGCAGTATTACTTGCATTTATGACTTCTTCTGAAATTCTGATGTCTAATAAGAAGGTGTTTTGCTGTGATGGAATCTTACCTTTAGTGGGCTAATTGGAGAAGTTTCTCCACGTTTAGGGACATTTTTAAATAGGGGCACATCTTTTCTTGATTGACACTGAAAAACCCTAGTCCTGCTACAGGTTGATGGAAAAATATTATTTAAAGGCAAGAAAACATTTTATTAGCTTTGTAATTACACCCTGGATACGAAAAAAAACCACATTTACTGAAAGAAAACAAAGAAGTTACACACAAGCCAAGAATAAAGATATTGACAGCAGAGTCATGGAGCAGCACATAAATATAGACGTCAAGGAATTTTTTTCTTTTCTTTTAACACTTCCTCCAAAAGAAAAAATCATGAAATTATTGCTTTACTTTCTACAACTGACTTGTCCATGACATTGCACCACCTGAGTACTTTGCAAGAATTCCAGTTGTTGAGCGTCTTGACTGGTTATCACCTGCGAAATCTGCATCAGCGTAAATCTTTAGTTCTTCTTCGGTTTTGCAATACTTTGCCATTCTTCGGGTGGTCAACCAGCACCCAGGTATTGATTTTCTTTAGTGATTGAGGTTCTTCACTGATAGCGTGCATCCATTCTTCCTTCTTGTTTGACCGCAATATTTCTGAAAAACAGTTTGGATCTTTGTATTCAAGTGCATCAACTTTTGTTGCCATACAAAATTCACCACTTTCCATCCAGGTTGGTTTTCTTTGTTGTCTTTTATTCTTCTGTTTCTCTTCATTAGAAGATTCAGCAGCTTCTGCTTTTAGAAATTCTGTTAATTCTTTATTTTCATCAGATTCACTCGACTCTTGACTTTCTTTAGAATCAAGAATGCCAATTTTTTCTTGAGTTTGACTTCCTCCAGAAGTGTACAGTCCAGGAGATTTACATTGGTCATCTTTAGATGAATTTGGGTCATTAAATTCTTCCTGAGGGACTTCAAATTCAACATGATTACTATATTCAACATGATCACTATGTAAATCACAAACGATTTCTGTCTTAAATTTCGCATCGTGACTCAACACTACTTTTCTTTTAGATGGAATCCAAACTCTAAACCCATCCTTGTCATTAACATATCCAACAAGTCGTCCAAAACCTGCCTTATCATCAAACTTGGAACGGAATTGTTTGTTAATGTGAACATAGCAGCCTGTGCCAAAAATTCTGAGATGATCAAGTCGTCCTACTGGTCGATTAAACCATAGTTCATAAGGGATTTTATTTTCAACTGAAGATTTTCCAGTACGATTTATTAGGTAGACTGCTGTGTTACATGCCTCTGCCCACAACCCTTTAGGTAATTTACTCGGATTTAGCATTGACCGGGCAGCTTCAACAATGGTCCTATTTTCCCGTTCAGCCACACCATTTTGTTCAGGAGTGTAAGGAGGAGGAATCAAAAGCTCCATTCCCCTGTCTGCAAGCAGTTCACTGACATTCTTATTGTTATTTCTTTGCCACCATCACATCTAAATTGTTTGACAGCATGTCCATTAGTTCGTGCTTCATTTAAAAACTGCTTAAGCACAGTACACACTTCACTTTTGTGTCTTAAAAAGAAAATTCGACGAAATTTACTAAAATCGTCTTTGAAATATACGTATTAATGCTTGCCTCCAAAAGATTTCGTGCTCATTGGTCCATTGACATCCACGTGGATTAATTCACCAGTACTGGTAGTGCGTATTGTTCGTGTTTTGAATGGCAGCCTATGCATCTTTCCAACCGCACAGCCATCACAAAATTCACTCTTGGCATCTTCCACATTAATGTTCATTCCTTTTAAAATATTCTTCACATGTTGTTTATTTTGATGACCAAACCTTTCATGGTACACTTGCAATGTTTCAGATGAAGTCATCAAGTTCACACGACTCATTTTTGCATTTCTAACAACACGCATGTTCAACACATAAAGTCCATTTTTCACATAACCTGTCATAACAATATTGCCACTGACTTGTTTTCGAACACAGACATTATTATAACTAAAATTAGTACTGTAGCCTCTGCAGGCAATGGCTCTCACAGAGAACAGATTAGCGCTTGCATCAGGGACGTACAAAACATTGTCCATTCTAGCATTGTACCATTTATTGTTTCGTCGAATTTGGATGTAAACTGTTCCTTGACCGTACGCACACATTTTGACATCTTGCTCTCCCAATGAAATGACTTGAGGAACATCAAATTCACTATACGAAACAAAATACTGTTTGTTGGGGGTGATATGATTTGTAGCGCCACTGTCACAATACCATTTGTTTGGGTCACTGTGATTACTGGTACACATACCCGTAGCGTATGAAGTAAATGCAGCGTGTTCACTTTCTCACTTCTTCTCTTTTCTTTTATTGCTGTCACGAGTGTTCTGTGGACACTCTGCTACCCAGTGACCTAATTGTTTGCACATATTACACGGAAGCTTCTGTTTTAATTGTGACTTCGTCATCTTTACTTGCTGATTACTTGTTTGCCGTTTTCTTGTTTTAGAAACGACAAAAGCTGCACTTCCATTAATGTCTTGTTCACGCAGTTCAATAGTACAGAGTTTTTCAATCAATAAATTCAAGCTTTGCTTTTCTGTCGGTATCGTATCCCAGAGATCCTTAAAATTGTCGTAGTCTTTTCCCAATGGAGACAAAATTCGACCATTTAAGATTCTTTCAGATAGCATATTTTCTTCATGTTTTGCTAATTCATCATTCAGGTCCACAAATAACTTTTGCAGTTTGGCCACTTGTGTACTAATATCTTCCGTTTCATCACATTTAACACGGAAAAATGTTTCAATCAACATATTCAAACGCTGAGTACTTCTACGTTCAAATCGGGCCCGTAATTTGTCCCAGATTTCTTTAGCATTCTTGCATGTTCAGACGAGTTCTGCAACAGGTTTACTTAGTGCACTTGCTATAAGACTTGCTGCCTTTGCGTCGTCCTTGTGTCATTCCACATACGCTTCTTTTTGTGCACTTGTCGCATCTTGCGGCAACTCTACACACTCATGTGTACTGTTAATAATATCTTCTAGTCCATATGAACGCAGCACCATAGAAATATGCCATTTCCATTTGTCCCAGTCGTCAGGTCCTTCAAGCTTATCAATGCTGACCTTATAATCGCTGCTAGCAGTCATGTTTCTTTAGAGACATAAGCTCATTTCAAATATTGTTTTAATTAAACTATGTTGTTTGCCTTTACACGTGTACTGGGCCCATAACCTGATGAAAAATATTATTTTAAAGGCAAGAAAACATTTTATTAGCTTCGTAATTACACCCTGGATACGAAAAAAAAAAAAAAAAAACCACATTTACTGAAAGAAAACACAGAAGTTACACACAAGCCAAGAATAAAGATATTGACAGCAGAGTCATGGAGCAGCACATAAATATAGACGTCAAGGAATTTTTTTCTTTTCTTTTAACACAGGTGTTGGACTGCCAGGTGTAGAAGTATGAAACCAGAATTACCCTACAGATGGTGCTAGTCATCAGTGTAGGGCCCGTGAGACTGCGACTGCAGCACCATTTGCTTCCTGTAATGTCTGACAACAAATGTCAACACACAGTAAACCAAGTTCCTTAAGTTGGTGTCTGTTTCAAACTCGTAAACATACCGAGTTTTGTGCCTAAGAACTCTGATTTGTGGACAGCATTGGTTTCCTGTTATCATTTGAAGAAAACTGCTGCAGAATTACATCGAATGCTTGTCGGAGCTTTTGGCGAACATGCTCATGGGAAAACACAGTGTTTTGAATGGTTCAAAAAATTCAGAAGTGGTGGTTTTGACGTGAGAAATGACGAGCGTGGTAAACCACTGAAAAAGATCAAAGACAATGAATTGCAGGCCTTATTGGATGAAGATAATATTCAGACTGAATGGGAACTCGTAGAACAATTGAATGTCGTGCAGAAAGCCGTTTCTCTTTGGGGTTGAAAGCTGTGGGAAAGGTGCAGAAAGTGGGAGAATGGTTTCCACATGAACAGAATGAAAGGTATTAAGCAAATCGAAAGAAATGCTAGGGTATGTGGCTTATTCTCCGGACTTGGCTCCATCCGATTATCATCTGTTATCATCACTGGGCGACACTATTGCTGAACAATGCTTCAATTGATATGAAAATGTACAAAAATGGCCCGCTGATTGGTTCGCTTCAAAAGAAGAACTGTTTTTTTGGCTTGGTGTTCATAGCTTGCAGGAGAGATGGAAGAAATGTATAAATAGCAATGGAGATTATTTTGAATAAAACATTGTTTATCAGTTTCAAACAACAGACATGCAATTATTCAACCAAATTCTGTTTTTATACTTCTACACCTGGTATATGTGGTCTGAGAAAAAATTCCGTGGAAAAGAAGAATTATACAGTATTACATCTTTTTGGAGAATTGATGCTGTTGAGTTGATGGTAAAATTAAACTGCAATAAGAAATGAACTACAACGTCAGTTTAATTTCCTCTTTTCATTCTTAAGTTCCATAGGGGTTCTCAGAGTGTGCTTTTTGACTGTTGGGTAACACACGACTCAATATTTGAATGTGCACCACTATGTGTGTGACAGATGAAAAGTGTTTGCTTGACTAGTATTTGAAGGAGAATTTTTGTTGTATATAAATTTTTAGGAAAGAGGGAGAGGAGCAGGGGAGGTGTGGGCAGTGGGATGGAGGGTGGGGGAGTGTGTGTGGTGTGTGTGTGTGTGTGTGTGTGTGTGTGTGTGTGTGTGTGTGTGTGTGTGTGCGTGCGTGCGTGCGTGCGTGCGTGCGTGGGTGTGCGCGCGCGCTACTCCATAAGGTAATCTTTGACAGTTTACTTTTGGTACTGGATGTAGCTGTGCAGATGTACATGTGAACCCTACAAGCATTATTAATTTGCCAAGACATTCATTACTTATTTGTCTTTTAATGAGACAAGTAATTAACATTAATAATCGTTTCTCTTTCTGTGGCCAGTGGCCTTTTAATGAGGTGTGTGTTACACTAGGTATCATGTTTATTATTGTATGCATTTTTGTTACAACTGGTTTTAATACCAAAACTGTGTGTTGTGCAAATTGTACAAACATCAGGCAGATAGACCCAAGTACTTTTTGCATCAATAATTGTAGACAAGTAGAAGTACATAGGAAAGAGGCAAGAGTGAGGGAGAAAGCGGTAGTCTCGGACTAAAAGGTACTGTAGGTATGGATTATATTCTCATTACATTGGGTATATAATAATCTTAAATTATATAGCAATCTTATCCAAAATGTTTTTAGCAGTTATATGAAAACCTGGAAGTTGTTTGAAAATTTCGCATTGAAAGTTACGGATTCAACAGATATGTGCATTTTATGTAGGTGATGGTAGATGTACTAGTAATACAAAGACATTGACATATAATCTCCTCATCATTAGCATGGGAAAAAAGGTTCACTGTAAATACAGGTGCAAAACAACGAGGCTATTCTGCAGTTTAATAAAACTTCAAACGATTATGTTGAGGTATTGTGATGTGGTTACTCAACAATGCAGTTATTACTTCTCTTAATGAAATATTATTGTTTAATCTGACTCATTCAGAGTCTCTTTCTCATTATTTTGCACAATCAAACAGAATCATACAAAAAGAAGAACTAATTGTGTAACCGTTATTTGAATATCTAGTAAAATAAATGACTATAGCCTGATTAAAATTATTTGTTTGTTGTTTGTTTGTTGACATCTTGTTGCTATAGTGTTGCCATATCAGTTACCGGCTACAGTTTTTATTATAGATGACACATAAACATGGCAGGTCACTTCATAAGTGTCGTTACTTTAAGTGTAATGCCAGCATTGTTGGAAGTGGCTACTGTGAGGTATGATGGGAACACAAGATGCTCTTTTGATAACTGATTTCAAGACTGAACTTCGCCATACTTTGTTTTTGGTAGCCCTGAATTTAAACTCTTGTCCAAACTTTACCACAACCACATGATATGCTATCTGAGTAAATGGTGGACAACAATTTGCAGCAGATCCACACGAGATGCTGCATTACCAACTGATGAGCAGTCCTGGTTACATAGTATAGGCAACACATACTGATAAAAAAAAATAGGAAGAAGAAGAAGAAGAATGAGTGGAACAAAAAATAAGAGCAAATAAAAAAGTGAATATGATGGGGTGAAGTATTAGAAATAAAAACATTACATTTAAACTAATGTATTGAATAAAAATAATAATCAAAGTTGTTTTGGTAAGCTTTAGAAATAAAAACTTTCAAAGCAAGTGATGAGATTTGAATCCATGACCTTCTATATTACAGGAATATATCTTAACCACTAAGCTACACCACTGCCCTAGGTTACATTGCTATGTTTTTGTCTTTTCAGAACCAGTTGCAGTGATGATTTGCTGTCTTCAGAAAGTTTGGTGTCACTTACAAAGCATATTTGATGTAGGCCAGCCTCTGTGATTGTAATAATAATAATAATAATAATAATAATAATAATAATAATAATAATAACCACAGCGACTGCATAGAAGCGATGGAAGAAACAGATGCCTATAAATATCTAGGACAGAGACAAAAAATAGGAATAGATAATACAAATATTAAAGAAGAACTAAAAGAAAAATATAGACAAAGACTAACAAAAATACTGAAAACAGAATTGACAGCAAGAAACAAGACAAAAGCTATAAATACTTATGCTATACCAATATTGACCTACTCATTTGGAGTAGTGAAATGGAGTAACACAGACCTAGAAGCACTCAATACACTTACACAATCACAATGCCACAAATATAGAATACATCACATACATTCAGCAACTGAAAGATTCACATTAAGCAGAAAGGAAGGAGGAAGGGGATTTATCGACATAAAAAACCTACATTACGGACAGGTAGACAATTTAAGAAAATTCTTTATAGAACGAGCAGAAACTAGCAAAATACATAAAGCAATCACTCATATAAATACATCGGCTACACCACTGCAATTTCATAACCACTTCTACAACCCTTTAGATCACATAACATCAACAGATACAAAGAAAGTAAATTGGAAAAAGAAAACACTACATGGCAAGCACCCATATCATCTAACACAGCCACACGTCGATCAAGACGCATCCAACACATGGCTAAGAAAAGGCAATATATACAGTGAGACGGAAGGATTCATGATTGCAATACAGGATCAAACAATAAACACCAGATATTACAGCAAGCATATTATTAAAGATCCCAATACCACAACAGATAAATGCAGACTTTGCAAACAACAAATAGAAACAGTAGATCACATCACAAGTGGATGTACAATACTAGCAAATACAGAATACCCCAGAAGACATGACAATGTAGCAAAAATAATACATCAACAGCTTGCCTTACAACATAAACTTATAAAACAACATGTTCCCACATACAAGTATGCACCACAAAATGTACTGGAGAACGATGAATACAAATTATACTGGAACAGAACCATTATAACAGATAAAACAACACCACATAACAAACCTGACATCATACTCACCAATAAAAAGAAGAAATTAACACAACTAATCGAAATATCCATACCCAATACAACAAATATACAAAAGAAAACAGGAGAAAAAATTGAAAAATACATCCAACTGGCTGAGGAAGTCAAGGACATGTGGCATCAGGATAAAGTTGACATTATACTAATTATACTATCAACTACAGGAGTCATACCACACAATATCCATCAGTGCATCAATGCAATACAGCTACATCCAAACTTACATATACAACTACAGAAATCTGTAATTATTGACACTTGTTCAATTACCCGAAAGTTCCTAAATGCAATGTAACATATACCGTACAGTTAAAAGGAAGTCACGCTTGATCAAGGTCCGCGTCACCTTCCATTTTTAACCAGACATAACGTCTGAGACAAGAAAGAAATAATAATAATAATAATAGTATTGTGATGCCGTATCTTGTCTTGTGTGAAAGTATCCAGCAGTGTTTGATTAGTGTTGTATACGGAGGGTCTGTAGTTTGTTAGCATCATTGCGTGTTTCCATTATGTCTGATGAAATGCGAAATAAAGGGCGGGCCCATGAATTGGGCTCCAGAATTCCAAACACATCAAGAAAGAAAGCTGGACAAGAAATTGGAAGTGTGCTGACAAATTGCTGTGGCAGTTTGGCAATGATGAACAGTTTAGTCGTGATGTGGATGATATGATTAAACTGGCTCAAACACGTGAATTGTCAACCCACAAGTTATTTTTATCAGACTATAATATTAAAATGTGAATTATCAATCACTTATAAATCTAAAGGAACCGGTCTTTGAAAGTTTCTTTCTAGTAATTTAGACCGAGAACCAAACATGATACAAAATCTTGAAGCCCTAACGACATTCATATTTTCAAATAGAATCAGAACCAGAATTTTATTGTCTCATAACATACATGTCAAATCACTGATTTATTGTACAGGAGACTCGTCAAGCTTACAACAGTGTGCTCCCTGCCACCGTTGGATAAGCAGCTGCAGCAGCAAGTCGTATACTCTTAGCTCACTTATTTGTTACATAGTTTAATTCTTAATTTCTTTGTGTTTTTGGTATTTGCATTGTTTAATTCATAAATTTTGGGCATATTATAGTATTTGAGAGTTGTAGCATCGCGTTTTAGTACCTGAATAGTGTAAAATCGGGTAATCTCCTTCCGCCGCCGAGCAGTGTATCAGCAGTGCGCAAGTAGCAGCATTACTGCATTTAATAGGCAACCTTATATTTTAATAACCATTTAAATTTTGTGTCGATTTGTTTGTACTCTCTGTAGATTAGTTCAGACGTTCTTTGCACAACAGTTTTTAGCATGGATAGGGACTGCAACCGCTGTGTTCGGATGCAGGCTGAGTTGGCATCCCTTCGTTCCCAGCTTCAGGCAGTGTTGGCTTCGGTCACACAGCTTGAGGCTGTTGCCAATGGGCATCACAGTGGGGGTCCGGATGGGGGTTTGTCGGGGACGGCCAGCTCGTCCCGTGCATCCCCCGATCGGACTACGAGTGTGGCTGCCTGGGATACTGCCCACATCGAGGCTGATACCTCACCTGTGGTAGACTGGGAGGTTGTCTCGAGGTGTGGCAGGGGGCGAAAGACATTCCGGAGGGCTGAACGGAAGGCCTCTCCAGTTTGTCTGACGAACCGGTTTCAGGCTCTGTCTCAGGCTGATACTAATCTTCGGCCGGATATGGCTGCTTGTCCTGTTCCAGAGGTTGCCCCTCAGTCTGCAAGATCCGGGCGGTTGCAGAGGGTGGGCTTACTGGTAGTTGGGAGCTCCAATGTCAGCCGCGTAATGGGGCCCCTTAGAGATATGGCAGCAAGAGAGGGGAAGAAAACCAATGTGCACTCTGTGTGCATACTAGGGGGAGTCATTCCAGATGTGGAAAGGGTCCTTCCGGATGCCATGAAGGGTACAGGGTGCACCCATGTGCATGTGGTCGCTCATGTCGGCACCAATGATGTGTGTCACTATGGATCGTAGGAAATCCTCTCTGACTTCCGGCGGCTATCTGATTTGGTGAAGACTGCCAGTCTCGCTAGCAGGATGAAAGCTGAGCTCGCCATCTGCAGCATCGTCAAAAGGACTGACTGCGGACCTTTGGTACAGAGCCGAGTGGAGGGTCTGAATCAGAGGCTGAGACGGTTCTGCAACCGTATGGGCTGCAGATTCCTCGACTTGCGCCATAGGGTGGTGGGGTTTCGGGTTCTGCTGGATAGGTCAGAAGTCCACTACACGCAGCAAGTGGCTACACGGGTAGCAGGGGTTGTGTGGCGTGGACTGGGCGGTTTTTTAGGTTAGATGGCCTCGGGCAAGTACAGAAAGGGCAGCAACCTCAAAGGGTGCGGGGCAAAGTCAGGACATGCGGGGGCCAAGCAGCAATCGGTATTGTAATTGTAAACTGTCGAAGCTGCATTGGTAAAGTACCGGAACTTCAAACGTTGATAGAAAGCACCGAAGCTGAAATCGTTATAGGTACAGAAAGCTGGCTGAAGCCAGAGATAAATTCTGCCAAAATTTTTACAATGGCACAGACGGTGTTTAGAAAGGATAGATTGCATGCAACCGGTGGTGGCGTGTTTGTCGCTGTAAGTAGTAGTTTATCCAGTAGTGAAGTAGAAGTGGATAGTTCCTGTGAATTATTATGGGTGGAGGTTACACTCAACAACCGAGCTAGGTTAATAATTGGCTCCTTTTACTGACCTCCTGACTCAGCAGCATTAGCGGCAGAACAACTGAGAGAAAATTTGGAATACATTTCACATAAATTTTTTCAGCATGTTATAGTCTTAGGTGGAGATTTCAATTTACCAGATATAGACTGGGACACTCAGATGTTTAGGACGGGTGGTAGGGACAGAGCATCAAGTGACATTATACTGAGTGCACTATCCGAAAATTGCCTCGAGCAATTAAACAGAGAACTGACTTGTGGAGATAACATCTTGGACCTACTGATAACAAACAGACCCGAACTTTTCAACTCTGTAAGTGCAGAACAGGTAATCAGTGATCATAAGGCCGTTGCAGCATCCCTGAATATGGAAGTTAATAGGAATATAAAAAAAGGGAGGAAGGTTTATCTGTTTAGCAAGAGTAATAGAAGGCAGATTTCAGACTACCTAACAGATCAAAACGAAAATTTCTGTTCCGACACTGACAATGTTGAGTGTTTATGGAAAAAGTTCAAGGCAATCGTAAAATGCGTTTTAGACAGGTACGTGCTGAGTAAAACTGTGAGGGACGGAAAAAACCCACCGTGGTTCAACAACAAAGTTAGGAAACTACTGCGAAAGCAAAGAGAGCTTCACTCCAAGTTTGAATGCAGCCAAAACCTCTCAGACAAACAGAAGCTAAACGATGTTAAAGTTAGCGTAAGGAGGGCTATGCGTGAAGCGTTCAGTGAATTCGAAAGTAAAATTCTATGTACCGACTTGACAGAAAATCCAAGGAAGTTCTGGTCTTACGTTGAATCAGTAAGTGGCTCGAATCAGCATATCCAGACACTCCTGGGCGATGATGGCATTGAAACAGAGGATGACACGCGTAAAGCTGAAATACTAAACACCTTTTTCCAAAGCTGTTTCACAGAGGAAGACCGCACTGCAGTTCCTTCTCTAAATCCTCGCACGGACGAAAAAATGGCTGACATCGAAATAAGTGTCCAAGGAATAGAAAAGCAACTGGAATCACTCAACAGAGGAAAGTCCACTGGACCTGACGGGATACCAATTTGATTCTACACAGAGTACGCGAAAGAACTTGCCCCCCTTCTAACAGCCGTGTACCACAAGTCTCTAGAGGAACGGAAGGTTCCAAATGATTGGAAAAGAGTACAGGTAGTCCCAGTCTTCAAGAAGAGGCGTTGAGCAGATGCGTAAAACTATAGACCTATATGTCTGACGTCGATCTGTTGTAGAATTTTAGAACATGTTTTTTGCTCGCGTATCATGTCGTTTTTGGAAACCCAGAATCTACTCTGTAGGAATCAACATGGATTCCAGAAACAGCGATCGTGTGAGACTCAGCTCGCTTTATTTGTTCATAAGACCCAGAAAATATTAGATACAGGCTCCCAGGTAGATGCTATTTTCCTTGACTTCGGAAGGCATTCGATACAGTTCCGCACTGTTGCCTGATAAACAAAGTAAGAGCCTACGGAATATCAGACCAGCTGTGTGGCTGGATTGAAGAGTTTTTAGCAAACAGAACACAGCATGTTGTTATCAATGGAGAGACGTCTACAGACGTTAAAGTAACCTCTGGCGTGCCGCAGGGGAGTGTTATGGGACCATTGCTTTTCACAATATGTATATAAATGACCTAGTAGGTAGTGTCGGAAGTTCCATGCGGCTTTTCGCGGATGATGCTGTAGTATACAGAGAAGTTGCAGCATTAGAAAATTGTAGCGAAATGCAGGAAGATCTGCAGCGGATAGGCACTTGGTACAGGGAGTGGCAACTGACTCTTAACATAGACAAATGTAATGTATTGCGAATACATAGAAAGAAGGATCCTTTATTGTATGATTATATGATAGCGAAACAAACACTGGTAGCAGTTACTTCTATAAAATATCTGGGAGTATGCGTGCAGAACGATTTGAAGTGGAATGATCATATAAAATTAATTGTTGGTAATGTGGGTACCAGGTTGAGATTCATTGGGAGAGTCCTTAGAAAATGTAGTCCATCAACAAAGGAGGTGGCTTACAAAACACTCATTCGACCTATACTTGAGTATTGCTCATCAGTGTGGGATCCGTATCAGATCGGGTTGACGGAGGAGATAGAGAAGATCCAAAGAAGAGCGGCGTGTTTCGTCACAGGGTTACGGAGATGTTTAGCAAACTCAAGTGGCAGACTCTGCAAGAGAGGCACTCTGCATCGCGGTGTAGCATGCTCGCCAGGTTTCGAGAGGGTGCATTTCTGGATGAGGTATTGAACACATTGCTTCCCCCTACTTATACCTCCCGAGGAGATCACGAATGTAAAATTAGAGAGATTCGAGCGGGCACGGAGGCTTTCAGACAGTCGTTCTTCCCACGAACCATATGCGACTGGAATAGAAAATGGAGGTAATGACAGTGGCACGTAAAGTGCCCTCCGCCACACACCGTTGGGTGGCTTGCGGAGTATAAATGTAGATGTAGATGTAGAACTGTAATAGGTTGTACATGGAATACAACATTTACTAGAACTATTACTTTTATCCTGCTCAAATAGTCAGATCATCATTAAAAAATTCATCAGTAGAGTTGTAGCATTTTTGTACCAGAGTGCTATATAATTTTCCTTTTCTGAAACAGTATCAATCTTTGGAAAATTCTATTTTAACTTCTTGTATATTTTTATTCCCATATATTGTGGGGTCTGCACGTAAAGATTAAGTCTATGTGTAGGAAGCATGAAACTTCTTTGTTTATAGTTTCATATCCACGATGGAAGTTATTTAGAGCAAGCAATTCTGGCTTATTATTTGTGAAAAAAATAATTTCATATAAATATAGTGAGGGGACACTTAGTATATTTATGTCTCTTAATAGTGGCCGACAAGATTCTCTTGGCTTTGCACTACATGTATTCATTGTAATTTTTTTTTCTGCAAAGTTGATATTTTTGTCAGATCACTTGCATTTCCCCAAATGACAATGCCATATCTCACTATTTCCTCAAAGTAGCTATGGTAGAGTATCTTTTTCATGTCTATGCAGTGATATTGGTTGAGATTGACATAGCAAATACCAGGCTGTTCATTTTATTTTTTAAATAGTCTATACTTGAGGACCATGACAGATTTATATCCAGCTGCATTCCTAAGAATTTAACACGTTCTGCTTTGTTTGGTTCCAGGCATAATTTGAATATCATTTATTTTTGACTGTTTTGTCTTAAACTGCATAAGCTGTGTTTATGGAATATTTAGTTTTAGGTCATTTAGATGGAACCACACATCCAGATTTTTGGGAGTCTTTGGCATTTTCGGGAATTTCTTCTGCATTTTTATTTTCTATCAGTACTGATGTGTCAGCAGCGCATAAAACTGATTGATGATTTATATTTATGGATAAGCCATGTATGTAAAAGAGAACTGTATTGGGCCTAGAATTGATACTTTTGGTACCCCTTATGAGACAGTTCTCCATTTCAAGGAACATTTTCCTTTGTCTGGTGTTATGACTATCCTTTGCTGCCTCTTTCTCAAATATGGCTTACACCATTGTAAGGCACTGACTCCGTACTTTTGCATTTTATGTAATAATAGTGTTTCACACAGTTGAACACTTAAGATAAGTTACAGAAGATTATTGCAACTTTTTGTGATTTCTCTAAGGCGGAACTAACTTTATATGTACATTCAGTAATTGTATAAATTGTACTTATGCATTTTTGAGGTTACATTGAATTTGTTACAAAAATTTTGAATCTGGATTGCAACGATCATTTCAAATATTTTAGAAAACATGGGAAGAAGGGAAAATGGATGGTAGTTTCCCATATCTTCTTTAGAGTCTTTTTAAAATAATGATATTTATATTTCTGCATATTTTAGAACATCCGGAAAGTAGCCTTCTTCAAGCGATTTATTAATTATTTCAGACAGTGGGTGTGCGATTATATTTGAAGCTACTTTGATTAACTAGAGGGCAACTCTAATGACAGGTTCACAGCTGCTATCTTCTCAGATAAAAAATACAGGTAACTTAAAACTTGGAAGACAGAAGTTAATACACTGAAAGTACAACAAGTGATTAGCCTTCTGGTGGAGGGTGTATCTGTCTGTCATCAGGGTATGTCCAATTTCAGCTCTCTTAGGACAACTTGATGCAACTGGATTGGAAGAATGCCAGCTCATCAATAAGAAATGTTACTGGGGTGCACTCTGTTGTGTTTGTCCTACAGTTCTGTGCAGCAGACAAGGGGTGTAGCTGGGAAACGAGCTGCTAGCTGTGTTATGAAAGAGATGGAGCTTATTTAGCACACTTTTTGTGACTGTGCATGGTACTCAACATGCATGTCAGATACTTTAATATTTTGTGTATTACTTGTGAATTCTGGCAGTGGCTAATGGCTCTGGATGACTTAGCTGTAGTTGTCATACAAAATGTGACAACACAATTGCATACCATCTTCACACAGCAATATTAGTCCTTGTAAGTAGAGAACAGGCACTTGAAATCATAAGCAGCTTACATTGAGGAAGATTAAATATGGCGTCCAACTAGATACTGAGCTCTCATTTCCTGAATTTTTTGTACAGAGCTAAAATCTTATGCTGCTCATTGCTTTGCTTCACATGATTATTTATTTAAGCATATTTTATATTTATCGTGTTGGAGGTATTTGATTTTACTTTCGTCTATGTTGATGCTACTGTGATCTGATTTTGATATTTAAATTTTGAGTGTGCTTTGAAGTCAGATGGTGGATACATATCTTTTGTCACAGGTCTTGAATGTAACATTTGGTTACATAGAGCTACTCAAGAGAAAGGGTGCTTCATTCAGTATTTATGAGGAACTTAAGGCTTCTGAGGACATGGATTTTCGATTTGCAGGAGAAGTCAATGCATCTGAATATGTTGAACGCCTTGTTGAAGCAATGCATTATTACCCACCTGAGGATTACCTGACAGGCAGTGAGCTCTACTTTGAATACGATCCAAAGGTCTGTGTATATGTCCAATTACCTTGTGCAATATGTGATTATAAATGAGAATTTTTTTTTTTACTTACGTTCTGTATTACATGTGTATTTTTGGTTTGTTTAATCATAATTGAGGCTCATGCTTTAAATACAAAGGTGCAAGTTAATAAAACTTCTTACTGTGAAACATGCACACAGTCGCTCTGTCTCATCCTTTCCCCACCTGTAAGCCCAACTAAAAATGAATTGTTGCGCTAGATGGAATAGGAAGATATGGGAAGACAAGGTGTAATGAAGGGGATATGGATAGAGTAGGAATTAGAGAGACCTCCCCCATTTGCATGTTGCACATATGAATGGAGGGAGGAGGTGGGGTCAAGTAGAGCAAACTAAACAGAGGCCATTAAGAAAACAAGGTTGAGGATGCAAGGTGATAACATATAAGTTATCCAAAGAATGTTGTAGGATGAGAATATGGAAGTAGCAAATATAAATAAAGTGAATGAAAGGAAAGAGTGTGAAGCATAAGGGATCTGTTTCTGAATGAGGAAGACTTTTGCAACATCTTCAGCATGTTGAGAGAGAAATTGCTTATCTTTGCATATATATATATATATATATATATATATATATATATATAAAAATCACTGTGTGTAAAGACTGTAAGGAAGGGACTTCTTGATATTTAATGGATGGTAATGATCAAAGTGCATATATTCGTGGTGGCTGATTATACAGGGGGGGAGAAAAATTGTGTCATGAAATTTTAACCCTGGATAGCCGATGTCAGTAGGAACCAAAATTACTAATTTTTTAACTATGGAAACTTGGCTCCACATGCTCTGATTGGCTGTGGGGATTGCCCTGTTGCCGTTCGTCGGTTGACAGGCAGCGCTATGGTTGTTGGTTCCCACATACAAACGTCCCTCGCCCCGTCACTGCCCCAATGTGTTGAATAGGTCTTGCTGTTTGTTTCCACCTCACATCATAGGCGTTCACATGTAAGCTTCGCTTCGGAGCATACACACGTCACCTGCGATTTAGTCATACAGTAAGCATTGCAGCACAGTATTCGTTTGAAGAACAATGAGATATGGTTTTTGTTTATGGGCTATCTGACAGTAATGCGCATGAAGCTCGACGGTTGTGTGAGGAACAATACCCAACAAGACGCCACCCAAAACCACAAATGTTTACAGCAATTCACCGGTGACCTGGCAAAACAGGCTCATTAGCGGGATATCTTGGTGATACTGGAAGACTTCGAACACAACGGGATGCTGCATTTGAAGATACTGTTCCCTAGTGCTTCAAGGAAGCACCTACGACAAGTACTCAAGCGATTGCACACAACATGGGGGTCACTCATCAGTTAGTCTGGGAGGTTTTGAGGAATGACGGCCAGCATCCATTTAGTTCTCATCCTGTCCAAGACCTAAATCCTGTGGCGGACTATGAACACAGGGTAAGGTTTTGCCAGTGGTTTCTGAAATGTGTTGCACGAGATCCTGACTTCCCCACCATTGTGTTGTTTACCAATGAGTGCATCTTCCATCAGGATGGCCGTTACAACGGTCAAAATGTTCATTACTGGGCAAGGGGAAGTCCTCACATCACATACGTCCACCGACACCAGGAACGATTTTCGCTCAACATTTGTGCAGGCACTGTGGGTGACCATCTGATTGGGCCGGTCCGTCTACCTCCTTGACTTACAGGTGCAAATTACTTTCATGTTTTGCAAGAAACTCTACCCGGCCTGCTGGTAGATGTTCCCCTGGACATATGGCTACGTATGTGGTTGCAGCATGATGGGGCACCCTCACATAACAGTCGTCCTGTGCGCGGATATTTGAATGAACTCTTCGACAGCTGGGTTATTGGCAGAGGTGCTCATAGGTCATGGCCCAGTGATCGCCAGACCTTGTGCCATCAGACTTTTTCCTTCCAGGTTCTAGTTCACCTGCCAGGATGTTAACCACGTAGAAACAAAGGGGAATTAATGGATCGCATTCCGAATGCCGCCAATCACATCAGGGCAATGCCAAGAATCTTTGAAAGAGTTCAGCAAAACACTGTTCAACGTTTCAGAGCTTGTGTCGCATCAGAGGGTTGCCATTTCGAGCACCTGCTTTAAGTAAACAATGTCCTAGCTACAAAAAAAGCCCTTTTCAGGGCCAACACTATTTGTAAAAGACTTTCTGTGTGCAAACTATCAGCTGTTGGCGGGTTTGTTCCTGGTACGTCTTATCATGAAACTACAATGGATGTGTCAGGATGGCCCGCATCTCGTGGTCGTGCGGTAGCGTTCTCGCTTCCCACGCCCGGGTTCCCGGGTTCAATTCCCGGCGGGGTCAGGGATTTTCTCTGCCTCGTGATGGCTGGGTGTTGTGTGCTGTCCTTAGGTTAGTTAGGTTTAAGTAGTTCTAAGTTCTAGGGGACTGATGACCACAGCAGTTGAGTCCCATAGTGCTCAGAGCCATTTGAACCATTTGTGTCAGGATGCCAGCAGGTTTGCACCCAGAGTGGAAGGCTGGTGCACTACCACTGAGCCTCTGGCAGGCAAAGCATTCTCGGTCATGCGTTGTCCAGAGCATCCGGCAACAGGGCAATCCTGCGGCCAATTGGAGCATGTAGGGCCAAGTTTCCATACTTTAAAAATTGTGTGTCGTCGTCCTACACAACATTAGTAATTTTGGTTCCTACTGGCATCAGCTATCCAGGGTTAAAATTTCATCACACAAATTTTCTCCACCCTGTATATGAATTTATTAAACAGACGGAGGACAGGGTCCAGGAAGGCAGCTAATTGACCTGAAGTGAAGTGATTAGATAGAAGGTATTGAGGTTCTGGTGCAATGAAACAGGCTGTCTTAGCTGTAATATTCTAAAGATATTGTCACTGATTCTGTTAACCAGATGAGATGTGTAGGATAGTTAGGAAGACTTCTTCATACATCACACCATCATAATGAATTTGTCATGTTGGCCTAGCATATAATGAATTTGTTATCTTGACCTGATAGGAAGTAGACTTTCAAATGGAATTAAGTTAAGTCAAACATTAGATGTGCAGCCAGTGGTTTGAGAATGAATGCACTGTTTCAAAACTTGGCATTATTAAAGATTATGTGCAACTCTGACAGGAAAGTAAATAAATAATAAAAACAGAGTGATAGCTTGAAAGCTTAAGCATGGCATGTTGTTGGCTTTTCTCATTTTCATTTATTGAAATTGTTGTACCTTTCCTAATTCACAGTCATTTCTCCTAGTATTGATATTTTAACATATAAATAGCTACACGCACAGCAAACTTTAGTTGTTAAATTAGATACTCAAAAACTACAGTTTACAAAGATGATTAATGTAATTTCTTATTGTTGCATTTCAAAATTTAATTAACTTTTCAATATCAGAACAAGGATGTTTGGTTTCCAGGAAACGTATTTACTTGACAGTGAAAACCTTGATTATAAATTCTCAAAGGAAAGCTCTGAAAAGTTAATCCACATTTTTCTGTATTTTAATTTTAGGCAATAGAAGACTGTATAAGGCTGATGAGCCCAGATACAGTTAATGTACTAATACTGACAACAGATAGCTCAATTAATTTTGATAAAGAAGAACCGTGGTTTAAAGCACAATATCGTTGTGACGGTGAGTGTATCATTGTAGAAAATTTTAGTGTCTCTGCAATTCCATATCGGAAAGTTGTGATATACAAGAGTTTTATGCTGATTGATGTTATCATATTACTAGAGCTACATAGGCTTATTATTTCTGCAGCATGTAGCCACAGCCGGTTTTGTTTAACCATAGAGGAACCAGCTATCACAATTCTGTGGTCTAGTGCATGAACCTGTTAACCCAAAGAATTTTACTTCCGAAATATTTAATAAAATGAAAACTGGTAATATTTTGCTGCTGCTGCTCTGGTGTTTGTTGATGGTACTTTGCTCCTCCATCCAGACTAAAATTCTTGATGTTGTTCAGATATCAATTGACACAGATTCCACAGTTCCTTCAATTAAGCTGCACTGATTAGCAGGCGGTATTGGTGGAGAATGGTTAGACATGTTCTAAGTATATTACCTTTCTATGCTTGTTAAATCCTTTGCATTGTTCCATTTCTGGATTGTGTGAATATGCAATTCAGTATTTTCCTGAATATGCAAAGCTGCATCTTCCTGATAAGTGGTGGATAATCATGATGCTTGGAGACTTTTGTATTCTCGTAATGTTGTTATCAGTGTCTTTCTTCCTAAATATTAGACGGTTCTTCATATTTTCAACTGACATTAACTCAACCTGGGCCATCTGTTTTAATGAAAAGGCTGTTTCTTTTTTCATGTTTCTACTATTTTTTGCCAACCTTCTGGTGTATATACAGCAGGTATTTTTTGTTTTCTTTTTTTCTGCAACACAAAAGTCACAGTTATGATAAGAATGTATGCCCAGGTATTTTCCATTGTATGAAGTAATATCCATACGTGAACAACAAAGTACCAAAAGGATACCAAATTCACATTTTTGTTTAGGCTTCTATGTGACTTGACAAAGTGATTACCGTAAGTGTTTCACTTCTTTTGGTCGTTCTCATTGTTTGAGGTATATATGTAAATGTGACAGTACTTCCTGTGATCCCCAGCCAGCAATATGCTCGGATCACATATGCGTGTGGGATTCTTCTTTAGAGTTGTGGACTCAAAAGATTTTGTGTCCACAATTTCCTGGCATGAAATGTGATACTTGTGAGAATGTGTAGAGTTGTAGGCTGTGCTGTGTATCAAAAGTTGTTATGAGAAGTGTTTCACTTTCAGCAGCTTTCTCAAAATCATTTTTCGTTTGCATTTGGGCTTTTTCAGCTTTTTGAAGGTGCAGCCCTTCTTTACTCTGAGGATGGTCCTTTTCTCTGTTTCTTCCTAGAGACATTTATAGCAAGTCACACAGTTTACAAGTGTCTGAACTGAGTTTGCTGAAATGTAAATTAAATTCTGTTCTGAAAATGCATGTAAAGAAGGTGGATGTTTTTGGTTCTTGTGCATTACCAGTGGTTTCTTGCACAAGAGAAGGCTTAGCTACAAATACACACAACCACTAGTGGCCTCTGGGCATGAGACTGAAAACTGATATAACTCCATTATTTAGCAAATGATGACAGATGGCGTTAGCAGTCACTCAGTTGCATGAACTCAGTTTTTTGATGTGGGTCACAAGGTTTATACACTGGCCACAGAATTGTATTCATATTCAAAGAGTGTTAACTGATGATTGATTTTAAATTAATTTTCTTTTTGGTCCTTTAAAAATTTCCAACATTTTGTCCTTTTTTTAATTTAAGCAGATCCATTTGGTTTTTGCTACTGAGTAATTTTGTATGGGCTTGGTATTAAAATTTATTCAAACTTAATCAATGGCCATTTTTCAATGTCAAATCATTTTTAAGAAAACTTTCTGTCGAAACTTTATTTCTTCGTTGTATTTATGTCCAACAGCAGAATTGAAACTTAACTATTGATATTTTGTACTATGATGAATGAATGATTAACTGATTGCTTACTAATTCTGTTTAAGATATTCCAACTGAGTGGATAGAAAACTGGAAGAACCAGGAACCACACACAAGTTTTGATCTACCAGAACCCAACATGTTTCTGCCAACAGACTTTGAGATTGTGGAACATGACGACCCAGTTCCAGGTGCTCCAGTATGCATACGAGCAGATGACTGGACAGAGGTGTGGTACAGACCGGATGACAAGTTCAATAAGCCTCTCACGTACATATATTGCAGTGTTTCTTCACCTATGGCATCAATCTCAGCTTGCAAGTTAGTACTCATCAACAATATGTAATCATTTTTTGTGGCAGAATTATTTAACTGTCTGGACCCTGAACGTGTGTGAACAAAGAATATTTAGTCATTAACTGCTGAAGAAAGGCCCCCTCCAGACTTCTCCTTACATTACAGTCTTCAGTCAAATGCATCCCTAGTGCTTCTGGACATTTTGTAAAGTAATCTACCTCCCTTTCATTAGATTGTGCCTCAGTCTATTTCTGTCATTTGAAATCCAGCAGATTACTTCCTTGGCTCGTTGACAATCCGGGGGCTTTGCATAATGCACCTCATCGATTTGTTTCAGTTTCATTATAGTCATAATTACGTCTTATCTCTAAGTTGCTTTCGTTTGCATTTATTGCTTACCCTGCTTCCTTATCCATTTATTTTTTTCTCATATCTCTTAGTTATTCTCATCATCCAACTCTCCATTGATTGCTAAACAGTGCTGAGAACCTATGTGTTATTTGCTGGTAAGGCTCTGTGGTGTAAATTTTTTTTTTTTTTTTGACAGATTAGTAATTTAGTTTTGACAACCCTATTTATTTACCAAAAACTTTCAGGCCCATTTGTACTCTTTTAATAATTTGGTTTGCTGTCCAAAGAGTTGTTGTCTTCAACTGCCCTCAATACAGAAAACTCATAAACTGATTATGCAGTTTTCTCTTTAATATGTTTGTTATTCAGTGAAACTTAACAGTTACATTTTTTACTTTATTTATTACTTTATTACTATATCTTCGTCATTTATGATCCATGGCTGGACAGACTGCGCCACAAATACAATGTTTATCAACTAACATTTATACAACACCATATACAAAATTTATATTACAAATTAAAGAAAATATTTATGCAGTGCACAAAACCACATAGAACATAGAGAAAATGAAATATAACTAAACAGGAAAGCAGAACTTCATAGCAGCAAATGAAACTACCATAAAGCAAAATGTTTACAAAACCATGTAGATCACACACACAAAGTTTCGTTTTGGCAAAATATGTACTTTAAGTAAAACACAAAATTAAATGTGCAGTTAACTAAGAACATAAAAAGAAGATTTAATTTAGGCAAAATTATATATAAAACATAACAATATTTATTATTTTGTCCATTCACTAGAACCACTGTTGAAAAACTCTTCCAAGGAATATAGTGGATGTTGTTTCAAGTTCTGAGCAATTTTTTTCCAAAATAATTCAGGTGGCAGGGATTTCACTTCTGGAGGCAGTTGATTGTACATTTTTAGGGCGACTGTTGGAAAGCTGTCTTGTGTGCTTGATAGGCGACACCTTAGCACTTCAGTGTTCCTCTTACAACGAGTGTCATGATTATGTATTTCTTGTCTTATGCTAAAATTCCTTTGATTTTCTTTTATATAAATGAGGCAGAAAAACACATACTGGCAAAAAACAGTCATTATGCCTAACCTGGTGAAAAAGGGCTTACAGTGGTCCAGTCTTTTGCTAGAGGATATGATCCTCTTATATATATATATATATATATATATATATATATATATATGGTTATAATAGAGGGAAACATTCCACGTAGGAAATATATATCTAAAAACAAAGATGATGTGACTTACCAAATGAAAGTGCTGGCAGGTCGACAGACACAGTTTGTGTGTCTGTCGACCTGCCAGCACTTTCATTTGGTAAGTCACATCATCTATATATATATATATATATATATATAAACAAAGATGAGGTGACTTACCGAACAAAAGCGCTGGCAGGTCGATAGACACACAAACAAACAAACACAAAATTCAAGCTTTCGCAACAAACTGTTGCCTCATCAGGAAAGAGGGAAGGAGAGGGGAAGACGAAAGGAAGTGGGTTTTAAGGGAGAGGGTAAGGAGTCATTCCAATCCCGGGAGCGGAAAGACTTACCTTAGGGGGAAAAAAGGACAGGTATACACACGCACATATCCATCCACACATACAGACACAAGCAGACATTATATATATATATATATATATATATATATATATATATATATATATATATATATATATATATATATATATATATATATATATATATATATAGAGGGAAACATTCCACGTAGGAAAAATATATCTAAAAACAAAGATGATGTGACTTACCAAATGAAAGTGCTGGCAGGTCGACAGACACACAAACAAACACAAACATACACACAAAATTCAAGCTTTCGCAACAAACTGTTGCCTCATCAGGAAAGAGGGAAGGAGAGGGAAAGACGAAAGGATGTGGGTTTTAAGGGAGAGGGTAAGGAGTCATTCCAATCCCGGGAGCGGAAAGACTTACCTTAGGGGGAAAAAAGGATGGGTATACACTCGAACACACACACATATCCATCCACACATATACAGACACAAGCAGACATATTTGAAGACAAAGAGTTTGGGCAGAGATGTCCATATAAAATAGCAACACATCTTTGCAGCCTGAGGAGTGTCCCCACAACAACAATCCATAGCTAATGTGGCTGTGGAAGAGTCCATGGTGTGAGAAACTGGTCAGTTATCACCCTCTTCAGCTTCCTCAGGAGGTATATCACACGAGAAAGTTTGGTGCATACATATGCAGTGTGATCATTCATGGAGAGTTTGCTGTCAATCTTGAAGCCCAGTGGTCTGACAGTCTCCATATTTTCTTGCTCTTCAATGTTGGTTAGACTGCATATCAAATGTTGGGTTTTTTCTTCATTAATCGTCATTTTATTTATGATGAACCATTCTTTTATTTCTTCAAACATCGAATTTGATGCACCAAGAGCTTCTGTGGCTGTATGTCCTTTGGCAATAAGGGTAGTGTCATCTGCAAACTGCAACATTTGTCTATTACAGCTCGTATCATTGACATATATGAGGAATAGGAGAGGTCCTAAGACTGATCCTTGGGGCACTCCATGTTCTAGTTTTTGTTCAGGAGAAGTTGCTCCGTGCACTGATACTACCTGCTTTCGGTTTTCCAAATAAGATTGGAGTGTTGGTAGAACAACACCTCCAACACCATAGCATCTTAACTTGGCTGTTAGTGTTGTGTGTGAGATGCAATCAAAGGCTTTGCTGAGGTCACAGAGTGTCAGTGCCACACTCTCTCTCTCTTCAAAACTCTGTCGAAATAAGTCCAGTATGGCTGTCACTGTTGATCTCCCTTTGCGGAATCCGTGCTGATGCTTTGGAATAAGTTGTTTTCCTCAAAGTAATTCAGTATCTGGCAGTACATCACAGACTCAGTAACTTGGGCTATTACTGGTACCACTGAGATTGGTCTGAAGCTGGACACCTCGCATGGATCCCCCTTCTCATATATTGGTACTGTGCACGCCAGTTTAAGGAAGTCTGGGAAGACACCAGAAGATAGACATTTGTTTGTTACTATGGCTAGTGGCTGAGCTAATTCTGCAATAACTTTCTTTAGCAGTGTGCAGGACATGCCATAGATGTCTACACTTTGAGTGTTTGTAGGAGTTCACAATTTTTATCGTGTCTTCAGGGTGTACTTCCTTCCAGTTTTTAATACTGCAACTGTCTGCATTTATTATGTTTGCAGTCGGATCTAGGTCAGAGTGTGTAATTTCACTCACTGTCTTTCCACTATTCTGACGAAATATTCATTGAAGTCATCAGGGCTACATGAATTTAAGCAGGAGGTGCTTTCTGTTCTCATTTACAAGATTCCAGGCAGCTTTACAAGGATTTTGGGCCTCTTTACTGTATGTATCATTATATTTCTTTTTTGCATCCTCTACTGCCTTCCTATAAGCTTTTTTGGCTTTTAGGTAGTTGTGGTGATGTAATTCTTTAGCTGGAATGTCTAAAACTGATTTCATTCGGTCCTTGCACATTGTTACAATACACTTCAATTTGTTGAGCTCGGGTGTGTACCATTGTTTCACATTGATAACTTTCTGCCTGCCTTGTGATTTGTCCACAGGATTCTTCACTGGTCTTACCGGAAACATGTCATCAAATATTGCTTTTAAGGTTTGGAGCAGACATAAGAAAGAATCACTGCCTACTAACTCTGCAATTTTTTGCTGCCAGTTTACACAAGACAGAGCTTCTTTGAGATCATATAGTCCCTCTTCTTTAACAAATCTTCTTCTGAATGAGTAGTTTGAATGCCATGTGCTTATCTGCAGCTTGCTCCTCATACTGGTTTCCATTACTAGCGCACAGTGATCTGCTGTCATAGGCTCAACTACACTGAATTTATAATCCCAGATGTTGAGTTGGTGATTATGATATCCAGGCACGTACCACCTCTTGTTGGGAGCTTATTTGCAATAAACAACCCATAACTGGCAATTAATCTCATAAAGACCCCCTCTCTGGCATCTCCATCACCTATGTGTATGTTGAAATCTCCACACAGTGTGATTTTGGACTTTAGGCGTGTTAGGTAACGCAAACAGTTCTCCATATGTCCAATAAAGTTCTCAAAGTTACCATCTGGTGAATAGTACACAGCAACAACAACTAAATCAATATTTGTTTATAACAGTGCAGCTAATCAAAATCCACACAAAAACTGCTTAAATCAATTTCCTTGATGTTATGATCTCTGTTGGCATACACAGAGACCCCACTGCGGGTTGCAGTTCTTCGAAACCAAGCACTGGCCATGTCTAAGTATTCAACAGATTTATAGAAATCACCTTCTGCTTCAGCTAGCCAGTGTTCACAAATACATAAAACATCTGGTTTAATTTCTTCTATAAAAATGATAGGAGATCCATTTTGGTTCTTATGCACTGCACATTTACATTTGTAATGATTATAGGCATATTGTTTTCAGTACTAGCAACATTCTTGTACAGTGATCCTTGATCCTTGTTTTTAATTTCATAATCTATTTTATTGGCATAATGGTTGGTCTCTGGAACAAAAAACGCTTAATTACAACATTTTTGGGCTTTAGATGAAAGTCTACACCAATCTTAAAAATACTATTTACACCCTTAGATTCCAATTTTTCTATGTGAAAGTTGCTATGACCTGGTAGGATTTTCTTCAAAAAGTTAATTAGGTTTTCTGCTGTCGCTCCACTTTTCACCTTTCCTAAATGAAACCATGCCCGTAGGACTTACGGTGGAAAATGTGGGAAATAACTTTTTAAGCAGTAAAAGTTATGTATAGGATCCCCTCTTGCATTATCATAGTTTATATATGATAATATGTATATGATAGGCATCAAAATACTCATCAGGGACTTGTTTATTATCCAGTCAAGATTGTCTCTATTTTGAACTATGTTTAGTTGCTGACTCAATTTGAACTGGTAACTGTCTGGGAAGTAGAAATATGTGACTTAATTTCGTTCATCATAATCAATGTATTTGGAAAGCCTGCACTTGTGTATTCATTATTTAAATTAAGAAACACTACACCTGCAAAACATTTTTCATCCTTAGCTTGATGATTTCCGAGAATGTTTTCTCATTGTCAAGCACAAATACACTCCTGGAAATTGAAATAAGAACACCGTGAATTCATTGGCCCAGGAAGGGGAAACTTTATTGACACATTCCTGGGGTCAGATACATCACATGATCACACTGACAGAACCACAGGCACATAGACACAGGCAACAGAGCATGCACAGAGCATGCACTAGTACAGTGTATATCCACCTTTCGCAGCAATGCAGGCTGCTATTCTCCCATGGAGACGATCGTAGAGATGCTGGATGTGGTCCTGTGGAACGGCTTGCCATGCCATTTCCACCTGGCGCCTCAGTTGGACCAGCGTTCGTGCTGGACGTGCAGACCGCGTGAGACAACGCTTCATCCAGTCCCAAACATGCTCAATGGGGGACAGATCCGGAGATCTTGCTGGCCAGGGTAGTTGACTTACACCTTCTAGAGCACGTTGGGTGGCACGGGATACATGCGGACGTGCATTGTCCTGTTGGAACAGCAAGTTCCCTTGCCGGTCTAGGAATGGTAGAACGATGGGTTCGATGACGGTTTGGATGTACCGTGCACTATTCAGTGTCCCCTCGACGATCACCAGTGGTGTACGGCCAGTGTAGGAGATCGCTCCCCACACCATGATGCCGGGTGTTGGCCCTGTGTGCCTCGGTCGTATGCAGTCCTGATTGTGGCGCTCACCTGCACGGCGCCAAACACGCATACGACCATCATTGGCACCAAGGCAGAAGCGACTCTCATCGCTGAAGACGACACGTCTCCATTCGTCCCTCCATTCACGCCTGTCGCGACACTACTGGAGGCGGGCTGCACGATGTTGGGGCGTGAGCGGAAGACGGCCTAACGGTGTGCGGGACCGTAGCCCAGCTTCATGGAGACGGTTGCGAATGGTCCTCGCCGATACCCCAGGAGCAACAGTGTCCCTAATTTGCTGGGAAGTGGCGGTGCGGTCCCCTACGGCACTGCGTAGGATCCTACGGTCTTGGCATGCATCCGTGCGTCGCTGCGGTCCGGTCCCAGGTCGACGGGCACGTGCACCTTCCGCCGACCACTGGCGACAACATCGATGTACTGTGGAGACCTCACGCCCCACGTGTTGAGCAATTCGGCGGTACGTCCACCCGGCCTCCCGCATGCCCACTATACGCCCTCGCTCAAAGTCCGTCAACTGCACATACGGTTCACGTCCACGCTGTCGCGGCATGCTACCAGTGTTAAAGACTGCGATGGAGCTCCGTATGCCACGGCAAACTGGCTGACACTGACGGCGGCGGTGCACAAATGCTGCGCAGCTAGCGCCATTCGACGGCCAACACCGCGGTTCCTGGTGTGTCCGCTGTGCCGTGCGTGTGATCATTGCTTGTACAGCCCTCTCACAGTGTCCGGAGCAAGTATGGTGGGTCTTACACACCGGTGTCAATGTGTTCTTTTTTCCATTTCCAGGAGTGTATTTACATAAGTATTTCGTGTGATGTTTGCATATGTCTCACTCTGCGTCTCTTGCACTGTAGTCATCTTTCTGAGGCTATAAGGTAGTGTGCCTCCTCCCTTATGCAGAAAACCACACTAATCACCACTCACATTGATTGTATATCACAAAAAATATTTATGTTAAAATTTGCATTTCATAATGAGAATAAATTCTTCAAATACATTTTGCTAAGCCTGTAAAAATACCTAACTGAAGCAATGCATCCTTCCTTAAATCAGTAACATTTGAACAATGCATAGAGTGTGAAGGTCTTAACTAAACTTCAGGAATCCAACCAACGAAACACCCCAAATAAGCATTGGAGGTGTTATGACAATCACAGTGCTCATGAAGTTGTGCATGCACAGTAGAGATAGTTTGAAAACTGTTGTGATTGGCCATTGTTTGAGCAAAAGCAGTTACTTCCATCAGCCACCATGCCGAGTAGAGCTTGGCAATAACAGGAGATAAAGTATGAATTTTTCTGACATTTACTGATTGAAATCTGTTGACTAGTGTGCCCAGGTGTCAAGCAACTTAACTGTGTAACTTGTGTAAACACTACTTGAAGGCCAACACCATGCCAGTGTCATTTTATGTCAGTTACTGCAGTTATTTCCCCTGAATATTGTTCCATAAAGCTAAATGATGGGAAAATTATAATTAACACAAAATTGGATGTGAATTAACATTGTGAATGTAGGAAATTTATGGAAGTTATAAAAAGTGTCATAAATGGTGGGAAAACATTAATTTGAGAATGTAAAAGTGGGGTTATACTATATATGACAAGTAAAAACTGTGTTCTACACTGAGATTTGAATCTTGATCCCCGTTTTTCACGGCAGTGCACCACTAATTACACCAGGCCCTTCCAGCTCAAATGCCTGTTTGTTGGCAGCTGGGACCGTGCTGGCAGTGATTAGCAGGGTTCAGCAAGCAGCTGATGCATGGGTAGTCGGACAGCTGGACCATGGGCTGTGTGACTGTGTGTTCTGTTGACAGTGAATGTGTTCAATAGGGCCACATGGTGGGTAGCTTGTACTTCCTGCAGGTGAGATGACAGGCATTTATGGGTGCCAGTGGCCAGTGGGGCAGTAGTGGAACAGTACGAACTAAGCCTTTCAAGCATACTTCAGTCTTTTCTCTGCATCCTGGGACCAACTGCATGGAGCTCACAATGATGATGTTAAACTGGAGAGAGCTCTGGGCATCTTTATTGGCCAAAGACCTGCTGCTGAAGTGTGATATCTAATTTGGTGTTGTGTGGTTCCTTGGATTCAGTGTGAATGAGTTACATGTGATATCTACATGGGTTTTGTGTGATGCCAGCTGGCTCTACATGATTTTCATAAAATTGACAGCCAGCAGGCTGATTTCAGAGAAGGCGTCAGCTAGGGAGCTGATATTTGTTACCCTTGCTCCTGAGGACATTGTTTGACAGCAGTGATACCATCTTCTATGCTTCTTTGTGACACTGGCTCCTGCCCTTTCCAAACTCTGAAGAGTCTGTCTTATAGTGCTGTGACACCGACACCTCTCAAAGAAAGGATATAGCAAGGAGTTCTGCCTTTTCCACAGCCTCAAGATTGTTGCTAAGAATGAATTCTTTTACTTTCTGCTAAATGTACACTCCATTCATAATCTTTGAGAAGTGAAAACAGTTTTAATAATCAAACATAATTCCTGGAGAAAGCTATCCAAGAATAGTTGAATGAAATGAACTGACATAATACTCTTAATGGAATCGGATTAAGTTACCCAAATTCTGGCCTTAAATTTGAATACCGTACTTTCACGGATGATCTAAAATTTAGAGGATAGAATTACACATTTCTTTTGAAAATAAAGAGAAATGAACATAGATGCAAAAGATCCAACATGGACAGTGAAGACTTGCAGGATGACACCAGGTGAACACAGAAGTTCAAGTAACTAGGCGAGATTTTCAACCCAAGTGCCAGTGAGAGGCAGCAGTTGAAGAAATCACCAGATAGATGGAGACAGTACTCATACTCTTCCAGGACACTTGCTATTCCAGATCCCTGTGTTATTGTGATAAATTGACATTCTACAGTAACTTAGCTAAAGCTAAATATTTATATTCTGCAGTGACAATTGCCAAAAAAGGACTCTCAGAAATAAATGAAAGGAAAGTAAACTTTTAAAGAAAATCCTGGGTCTCTAAAAGAAACAGCAGATGAGTTTACATAATTATCATTTAAGATCAAACAAAGAGTTACGTGAATAGTTCGTAAGATCTCAACAACAATGAATAAAGAAGGCTAAAAATAACAGAAAATCTTGCTAATAAGGAATTGATTTAACAATAGAACAGAAATGCACATATCTCATTGGTTAAAGAAGTACAGAAGGACCTAGGGAAGTGTGCAATCAGTAAAGAAGGTGCAGGAAACAGAGAGGGGGTTTAGAGCAAAAACCACTGGAAGTGATAGACCTAGCTGACTTCTTTCCCCTTCCTTCCCTAATCCGATGAGGCCGCAACAGAGTTTTCTCAGAAGAAGAGTGAAAATGATTTATTTAGAAAATGTAAGAATATTGGAAGAGAGAAGAACTCGAGAAGTGATGATAATTATATGATTGTAGCCCATATGTGGCTAAAATGACGAAATGAAATAAAAATGTAAATCTAATGCAATCAATGCAGCATATACTCAATAGAGAGCAAAAGACTTATTTCTCAGTAACATCACCGGAGTTGAATGTAAGCCACCTCTTTAAACAATTGGGCATACTGGCAAAAGCATTGCAGTACATTTACTCTGGTATGTAGCTTGTTGTTAATAGTCTCAGTTAAAGAACGGCAGTGGCATTCATATATGTGATACTGTTAGGATAAATGATTTATATTATCCTTTACTGAGACTGAATGAAGTATAGAGAGATATCTTTGACTACCTAACCAGTATTATAAAAAGAATTTAATACATAATAAATTCAGAATGTGTGTGTGTGTGTGTGTGTGTGTGTGTGTGTGTGTGTGAGAGAGAGAGAGAGAGAGAGAGAGAGAGAGAGAGAGAGAGAGACTGACTGACTGAACATAGTTAAATATAAGTTACTGGAAAAAAAAGTGTTTAAGTCAATTATGTAAATAGTTATCATGTTGCGATTCAAATATACAATAACTGAATAACTGTTTAATTGTAAAACTGCCTCACTCTATTTCCCTGAGAGAGGTTGCAGTCATGATCCATGATAAAAGCGAATAACTAAATTAAAATTTCTGTTGTATCCTTTTTCATGAAAGCACAAGTCTTCAGCATCATAGGAAACTCTTTGCAGGGTGTAAGACGGAAAGTACAGACACAAAAGACCAGTTGAAGCTTTGAATGGGACCACTAAGACATGCTTGGATGGTATAATGGGTAGCATACTATCCATGAAAGACATGGATACGTGTTTGAATACCGGTTTGGCACACATTTTTGACTAACCACACATAAGCAACACATCCCACACTCAGCAGAAAATAAGACAAGTAACCCATGACCGAGCAAGGTGGCTCAGCCGTTAGCACACTGGACTCACATTTGGGAGGATGACGGTTCAATCCCACGTCCGACCATTCTGATTTAGTTTTTACGTAATTTTCCTAAATCATTCCAGGCAAATGCTGGAATGGTTCCTTTGAAAGTTCGCAGCTGACTTCCTTCCCCGTCCTTTCCTAATCCGATGAGACCGATGACCTCGCTGTTTCATCTCTTCCCCCAAACAACCCAACCCAGCTAACCTGTATATTGATTATGTACTGCTCTTGTTTTATTGTAATTGATTTTTAGTTGCACTTCCAAACTTGCTGTATTAAGTTCTTCCATTAGTTGTTGATTTTTTCTGTGCTGATGGAAATAGTGTACTGCAATAATCACCAAAACGAAGGCTACTTAAATGTATGTTCCATTAACACACATTCTTTCTTCAGTGTCCCAGTTCAGTCTCCTTGAAGCTTCCTCGAGGGCAACTGAATATAATGTCAGTAATATAGGATGTCCTTTTCTGATGTCAGTCAAGGTATTCACAATTGCAATTATGGTCAATCATCAATTGTATAACTGAATGATGACAATGAAAATTTGCGCCAGACTGGGACTTGAACCCAGGTTTTCCACTTATCACGAAAGGTTGCTGTACCATTAGGCCATCCAAGCATGTCTCATGGCCAGACCGAAACTTCCATATGCCATCAACCATGTGTCTACAACCTGTACTCGTACATCCACTATGCATATTTGTGTGCAGGTGAGACCTTTTACTTGAAATTTGTTTGCCTGGTGTTGGCGAGTAAATACAGTATTGCAGTGCATGTGATATCCTGACTTATGGTACTTCATGCATGTCTAAAGGAAAATGGCATCATATTTTTCCACCTACACCAGAAAGTGACTTTAAAGTAAAATGTCTCGTGTGTACAGGGATATACATAATGGATGTAGCCTGAGTACAGGGTGTAGACACATGGTTGATGACATGTGGAAGTTTGGGTCTGGCCAAATCATGTTCAGATGCCTAATGGTAAAGTGAACATTTATGATAAATGGGAAATCTGGGTTCCAGTCTCAGTCTGGCACAAATTTTTATAGTTGTCATTCCATTCTGCAGCAGATAGTTGTCCACATTTGCAATTGCGAATACATTTCATGGATTTTATGATGCTTGAAGTTGCCACAGTGCCTGTTCTCGTGGATATGGATGCATGTACAAAGAAACATTACGTCGTAATCTGGAATAATACAGACATTGCAATATCATATTTTCTGACTTCTGTTGTAATTCAGAATTTCCAAAGACCTAGTGAACTCTGCAGAATATATGCAGCAGTGTTGAAATTACCACCAGTGTGCTACCATAGATGAATCAATGCCAGGTTTCCCAAGTACTGTTATTGCAGATCTACTTGAAAATGGATCAAGAGCTTTCCCAAAATCTGTGAATATTAACGATTATTTATACTCATTGCTTGGGTCAGTAATTTCATTTACAACTTGCAAATAGTCTGTTGTGTTAATCCAGTTGTAAATCTTGCTTGGTTTGTGTAATAAAATCCAATATTTTGTCTATGCCACTGGTAATCATCAAATGCTTGTAGAGAGCATGTAGACGAGTGTAATGTGCTGCAGATATATAGAAAGAAAGATCCTTTATAATTTAGCTACAATATAGCAGGTCAGCAACTGGAAGCAGTTAATTCCATAAATTATCTGGGAGTAGGCATTAGGAGTGATTTAAAATGGAATGACCATATAAAATTAATCATAGGTAAAGCAGATGCCAGACTGAGATTCATTGGAAGAATCCTAAGGAAATGCAGTCCGAAAACAAAGGAAGTAGGTTACAGTACACTTGTTCGCCCACTACTTGAATACTGCTCACTGGTGTGGAATCCGTACCAGATAGGGTTGATAGAAGAGATAGAGAAGATCCAACAGAGAGCAGTGCGCTTTGTTACACGATCGTTTAGTAATCGCAAAAGCGTTACGGAGATAATAGATAAACTCCAGTGGAAGACTGCAAGAGAGACACTCAGTAGCTTGGTACGGCCTTTTGTTGAAGTTTCGAGAACATACCTTCACTGAGGAGTCAAGCAGTGTATTGCTCCCTCCTACGTATATCTCGTGAAGAGACCATGAGGATAAAATCAGAGAGATTAGAGCCCACTCAGAAGCCTACCGACAATCTTTCTTTCCACGAACAATACAAGACTGGAATGGAAGGGAGAACCGATAGAGGTACTCAAGGTACCCTCCGCCACACACCGTCAGGTGGCTTGTGGAGTATGGATGTAGATGTAAGTGTAGAATTTCATCTCTTTTTGTTGATAGCTGTACATTATGTCAGCACAACTAAAGAAACATGATCATATTTTGTCTTGTTCATTTACTTAGTGTTTTTAATAAAATTTTCTTCAACCTCCTCAGGTACTGCCAAAGATATATTTTGATTAGTTCTGCATATTTTCCCTTGCTCCTCTTGTTTTTTGCTTGAACTCTTGTATATCCTTAATGACCTACAGTATATTATGCTGTTTGCCTTATTAATTTTATTAAATAGTTGTCCTTTTTATCTTTGCCTGTGTAGTATCTGTCTTAGAAGATACTGAACGTGTTGCTTAGTTTGAGCTGGTATGTGCCCTGAATATTAAATAAATTTTCATAATTTCTATTCCTTATTTCCTGTCTCGTGTTTATTTGTTTCTAGCTTTATATATACTTTTACTTTGGATCTTAATAGTTCCTGATAATTTGAAATTTTGAAGAGATCGAGTACTGTCACATCCTGTACAATTTCTTCATTGTTCAATAAACTATGTTCTGCTTCAGTTTCAATTCCAGTTGGTCATTCGCAGATTACTTGGAGATATATTTAATTTACATTGGAGCAATGAGAAGTTACTTGAACAGTTTATTGAGAAGTAATTGTGTGGTTCTTGAAATTTATGTGTTTTATTTACTCTTGTGCCAATGGCATTGCCACAGTGGTAACACTAGTTCCTGTCAGATAACCAAACTTAAGCACTGTTGGGCTGGGCTAGCACTTGGATGGGTGACCATCCGGTCTGCCGAACGCTGTTGGCAAGTGGGGTGCACTCAGCCCTTGTGAGGCAAACTGAGCAGTTACTTGATTAAGAAGTAGAGGCTCAGGTCTCGTAAACTGGCATATGGCCGGGAGAGCGGTTTGCTGACCACATGCCCTCCATATCCACACCCAGTGATGCCTGTGGGCTGAGGGTGACACGGTGGCTGGTCGGTACCATGGGGCCTTCATGGTCTATTCAGGTGCAGTTTAGTTTAGTTTAGTTTTTTATCACAACGGTACATCAGGGTGAATAAATTACAGTGATCGGTTACTTCTCTATTTGTATAACATAAATTTGTGATAGTAGAAGAAAATTGCAAATCATTTCTTACACTTTCCATTAGAACTATTAAATTTTCACAAAGACAGAAAATAATTACAACCCAATTAGTGTTACTTCTGTAGAACTTTGAAGGAAAAGAGTGAAGTATGGACTGTTGTATGACAAAAGACATTCATTCATAATAATGAGGAAAAATTGGACAGTGACTGTCGTACACTTTTGTACCATTCTTTGCATGGTATGAAGAATGAAGTGTAATGTGTATGGGAACATAACTATTTCGTATTAAAACTATCTCCATCCGTGGATCACAGTATTGTACTGTAGTGACCATTTATGGGCATATTAATGTGAGTCTGAGTGATGTATTGCAGCTGCGCTGACAGCTGGTGAGCACGTGATGTTGTCACAGTAATAACTCTATGAGGCTGATGAAATGTTATGAGGCAAGCTAGCTTATTGAAACAGCGAACTCAGCAGCACTGCAAAGACTATTGCAGTAAGGGAAGGGGCAGGGCACATTTCCACCTGTATAATGACAGTGGTGTTTTAGGATATGTGACTGATAGTGGTGCATATGCACAAGTGCACCACTACCAACGATAAGTACTAGAAATTTTTGTAATGGAATTATTCTTAGTCTTGCAGCTCTTCCTGGACAATAGGGCTGTACTGGATGAGGCACATGGATTTGCTTGCCAGACGAGGCACAAGGACTTGCCAGTAGATGTCGCTGATTCAAGGGTATGGCACACCAACAGCTCTACGCACTAAGTCCCTCCCCAGACTTAGCTCCACATTGCAGCAGACCTCACCAGGTCATCTCCAGCAGCGTAGCTGATTCTTCTTTAGGAAGCAGCGAGTTGCACCCCGTGCTCATTAGACATCATCCACCATCACCAAGTCGGTATCATAGCATGATGGGCAACCACTGACGTGATGCACAACTGGACGTCCCTCAGGGTCATAACAGATAAGTCATCATCGAGTATATGCTGGTGGTGCAGGGGCTGTGTGGATGGCTTACATAATGAGGCCACTAGTGCTCAGTTGAGCTACTGTGTCAGCATCATTGAGCATGCAGTCAGCCAGCCTAGCAGAATTCACCTGTCAGATGGGCACTGATCTGGTGTATCAAGCAGCGCATATACGGCAATAAAGAAGTGGACAGAAGGCGCATTTCCAGAGACAGTGTTGGGAGCCACAGGAAAATAAAGGAAATTGGATGTACCGGCAGCAGAATTTTGGTAAGGACATGGGGGTGGACCAAGAGGCGGTAAGCAGTCGGTGAATGACCTAAAGATGTTCCTGTTAAAATTCCTAAAGATATTCCTGTTAAAATTAGGTGCAATGAATATGTGTGCAGAGGTGGACTGCGCAGTGATAGGTGTTGTAATAGGTAAAGAGTGCAGGATTTTGTTGGACTCAGGGGTGCAGGTGTTGGTTGCCAGTGTAGACTTAATGGGTCAAAGGCAACACAACCCACCACTCTGTATGTTACATGTAGATTAATATAATGCTTTATTTACAAGAAAATTTACTTAACTGGGATAGAAACTTTATTCCCACTGCTGGTGAGGTACAAGCCTCCCAATAGACACCAATCTGGTCGCTATGTACTGTAATAACCTGAGTGAGTCAGTGAGGCCTTCCGGTCAGCGGCAGCAGCAGCCTAGATACGCGCTACTGAGAGGACGTTGGCAGCAAGTTGCTTGTCATTGTGTCTCTGGCCTCTCTCTTGATAGGTGCACTTGATCCTGCACCTACTATCTATCTTCGTGCTACATCTATGCCAACCAGTGTGCTGGCAACAATTTCTGCCATCACAGAAGCTTTTGCCAGTGTAGAACTGTTGCGAGAGGTATGTAGCCTGTTGTGCAAACCAGTTAAACCACGTAAAATTGCAGCACGGCTTGATTTGTATGATTGTGTGCCAGGTGCCACCAGGAAGTCGCTTTAGTTGAATGTGGAGTCCGCTCTACCTGTGGGTATATTATATGCTGTAGAGCCTCTGGAGGAGAACAGTATTCTGGATCCAGCAAGTTGTTTTATTAACCCTTCAAGCCGGTACTTTCCGGGCGCATGCCTAGCCTACTGGCGGTAGTTTATATGGCTGCCTGGCCCCAGAGTGCAGCGTTTCAGTGAAATTGCTCTAGGATGGGAGTACTTGTTCAAATGTTACCAAAATTTCAGCAATTGGTATTAATACATATTTATTACGATTAAAACATACATTGTCACTTAAAATGAATTTTGAGTGTGGTATATTTTGAAACAATCTTCGAAACAAAGTCCTACACCACAGTCCTTGCACCAGAACGATGTTTCCTTATGTTTGCCTGTCTTCTTGCAGCAGACTGCACATCTCTTTGTAGGCTTACTCTTCTTCTCTGTGGGTGGGATCTTCTCAATAAAATGTCTTGCTGCGAGCCATTCAGGCGCAGGAGTTTTTGAAGGTCGCCCACATTGAGGTGAAGTTATATTCTTCCCATGAATTTCCAGCAATCGTGTTATGAGCAGAAGCCTGAAATTTAGATGCGTTTCTTCCGTTGTTTTTTCACTAGCATTGTAAACAATAAAAGCATTGTGCACTGCAACATTCATCAGCCTTCTAAACATTTTCATATACCACTTCACACTTTTCTTCCTTTCCACGAGAAAAGGTTGTAGTTTCTGATCCTTCAAATCTACACCACCCATAAAACTATTGTACTCTTTTATGCACTAACACTTTCTTATCTCGTTGCCCCTTTTGGTTGCCATAACAACTGCATCATTATGAAATGTAGAAATAAAGGCAACCTGCTTTTTATCCATCCATTTCAGTACCATTACGCTGTGTGAATGATATGCTACTAATTCACCTCTCTTCAGTTTTGCACGTCTCAAGGCAACAGGTATATTCTTCCTATTCAGTCGAAGTGTGCCAGCTACATTCATACCTCTTTCCTTCACGAAGTGGCACAAAAGGATGCTATTATAATAATTGTCCATCCAGAGCATATGGCTTAAGTTGAAAAGAGGCTCAACAAGCTTAACTACAATCTGACTGGTTTTCAGGGTATGTGCAGAAAGAAATTTTGTTTCTATTTCTGTGGAACTTCCTGCATAAATAATAAATTGCCATAAATAACTTGTGGAAGATTCGCAGATATCATAGAACTTTATGTCAAACTTCGCTGATTTTAGAGGCAGATACGTTTTTATTGCCAGCCTTCCTTTCCATAACATTAGAGATTCATCAACAGAAATGTTTTCTCCCATGTTGCACATATTTCTAAATGTATCATTCAAGTGCTGAATGACGGAACCCAACTTCAACAATCTCTTATTGTCTTCAAATGTATTCAGTTTGCCTTCAAATGTATTCAGTTCTTCATTGTTTATAAAGTGAAGGAATCTGCAAAGTAGCTCAAACCTGTCTTGTTGCATACTCTGGTAAAAAATCGGCATGTTCAGAAGCAGATGCTTGCTGAAATACGACTTTATGGATGGCTTCTGAATAATTCCCATCAACATCTGCAGTGCGAAAAACACATAAAGCTCATCTTTGTCAGTATCTACCCAGTTACGAAGCCAAGAATGAGGTTGTAGAAGAGTCTGTTTTTATATATAATCTGCAGCATAATGGTTAGTTTCACACACAATTGTTTCTACAATAGTTTCCCTGAAATACAGCTTGAACGCTTCTGCTGCAGAATTTACCTGTATCACAGGTCCACATTTACCAACAAATGGTGTTTTCAGAGAGACATAAGAGCTGTCAACTTCTTGCCATTTCCAGTCTTCTTCATTCCGTGCGCGTTTCACTGGTGCACTTTGTTTGATGTCATCGTCACTATCCGCCGTTTCTTCTCCACTTCTTTCGGGTGTTTCTTCCAAACAGTCAAAATTACTTCCATCGTCAACGTCTAGATCACTCCCGCTGTCATTTATACTGTCTAAACCATTCGTTGGTTCATTGAGAATTGCGAGAATTTGCTCTGAAGTAAGACCACGCGAAGTGTTTGGTTGCATCGTTTTGCATTTGAGAGTGTTGCTCAGACTGTAAGATACAACACGTTATTTCTCCCGACTGCCTCACTTCATGACAAAGATCTTTGAAGCAGAGCAGCACAGTTATGTCTGTAGTTAGCTGACGAAGTAGTATTGGCTGTCGTCAACAGATGGCAGAGCAATACAGTTTTACCTACAAGACTGCAACTGGCGAGTACGTGGTCGGGATGCCACCAGTGCGTACATTTGCAGTGCGCGAGTACGTACTCGGGCTCCCGGCTTGAGGGGTTAAGAGAAGTGTTGTATGCATACAAGAGAGATATGGAGGGAGAGGGGTAACGATAAAGGTAGATAACTTTCGCATTGAAGAAGTGAAGGAAGGAGACGTTGATAGTGAGTTTAGACATACTGTTTGAGGATGAGTGGTGCTCAAGGAGTGTGAACCACAAATAGCTGCAAGCTGCCATTAACACTGCATTATGTAGGAAATTGGAGCAACTAAAGGGAGTGGAGGCAGAGTGGATGGAATAATTGCTGTTCAAATTTGAGGATTTATTTTTTCCACAGGGTCTGCTGCCAGCAACACCTGTGACTCAACACGCAACACCAACATGGAACGAGTCACATGTGCGAAAGCATATCGCATTGCTAGATATTTGCAATCAATTACGGAAAATTTTATTAACCAGCAGATAGCTGATGCGATAATAGAAGAGAGTAGTAGTTCATGGCATGCAGGAATCGTGCTCATACCAAAAAAGTCTGTGTGTAGGGTTCTAGACCATACAGGTTCAGCTGTGATTATTGTCACCTGAACGGCAAGACTGTAACAGATGCGCACCCCATCCCCAATGTTATTGAAAAGATAAATAACTTGGGATAATATGTGTACTCGTTGATCATGGATTTGAAGAGTGATTGCCATCAATTGGAGGTTGTTTGTGAAGACCCATTGAAGACAGCATTTTCGGTACCATGGGGGCACTTTCATTCAAGAGAATGTCGATTAGATTGAAAAATGTGCCTGCAACATTTCAAAGATTATTAGACAATGTGTTGAAGATTTGAAATTGCATCACAGTGTCTAGCTTACATAGACAATATCGTCATATTCTCAAATGTTGTGGAACAGCTTTGACAATGTGTGAAGGAAATGTTTTAAGAGATTGAAGGCTGCACGTCAAACTTGAGAAGTACCATTTTGCATTAGAAGAGCTAGGCTATTTAGGCCATGTAACTGGTAAAGATCTGAGGATATACCTGAGGCTAGTGTAATTTGTATGAGAGTCCCACTGCCTTAAAGCCTATTAAGGAACTGCAATTTTCTTTGGGCATCTCAGAGTACAACAGGAATTTCGTGAAAGGGTTTGCTGACATAGGATGACCATTTGCGCAGTTGCAAAGAACAGGTGTGAAATTCATGTGGACAGAGCAGTGCCAGGGTGTATTTGAAGAATTTAGAGAGAGTTTTGCCATTAGCCTGGTTCTAGTGTTCCATACTTCCAGAAGGAGTTTATCCTTTTATGTGACCCATCTAATTGTGCTTTGGGCTGTGTTTTGAGCCATGAGATTAATGGTGAAGAGCATTGTGTAAGCCTATGTGTCAAGAGAGCCAAATGCACCAGAGAAGAACTGTTCAACAACAGAGGAAATGTTGAGTCTTATTAATGGTGTCACATATGTTAGGTGTTATCTTTATGGGAAAAATTTTGCATGTGACTGACCATGCTGCTTTGAACTGATTATTGGGACTGATGGGCCCACCTTACAGGCTGACAATATGAGCCCAGAGACATAGTGAGTTCTACTGTGAAGTAGTACACAAGCCGGGAAGAAAAATGGGATGCAGATGCATTAAGCAGGAAGGTAGCAGTGGTGAAAGTTCTGGGTCATGATCTTGCAGAGTGGCATGCCGTGCAGGGCACTGACAGTGACTTAAATAATACTGGACACAATCACAGTTTAGTACACATGATGGATTTTTGGGCAAGGAAATGAGGGTGGTACTGCAGGTAGTAGTACCAATGAACTTTAGGGAGGAGACTTTAAAGGAAGCATATGACCGTGTTATCTGGTCATGGAAGTTGCAGAGCAAGAAAATGGAGAGGGGCGAAGAAATACTGATGGAGATAAGGAAAGTGGGTGTGGATCAATACATGAGGAATTGGGTACAATGTGCTCAGCAAACTGACTTGTATCATAAATGAGTCCATTTCAGTGGCTACCACAAGCAGCAAAACCGTTTGAAATGCTTGGGATTGTTGTGACTGATTTATATTAACAATAATAATCACTTTTCTCGTTATGTGGAGATGGTTCTGTGCCAACCATGCAGGCAGTGACAAACGTGCAGGCAATGGCTAACAACTGGATATTGAAGTTTGAAATGGCAGATACAATAAATATGGTCCAGGGTATGAATTTCAAGTTGGATTAGTGAAGAAGCTGTTTCGATAATTGCATGTGAAGCTAAGAACTAGTCCTCTTCATCCACAGGCCAATTATAGAATGGAATAGATTCATAGTACAGTTGGGAAAATATTAAGTTACTATGTGATAGCAAATCATATTGATTGAGATACATGTTTAAGGTATTTCATGCGAGTATGTAATTCAAAAGTACACTTGAATTCTGGATTGTCCCCCTATGAGGTGGTGTATAGTCAGAAAATGCCAGGTGAAGCTGGTGGTTCTGTAAACAAATTTGCAAAAACATTACAAGAAGTATGGAAATGAATACAAAAGGCAAATACAAAGGTGTTAGAGAAGCAGGATGAATCGGCGTAACATATTGCAAGTTTACCGCAGCATGAAGTAGAACAGTGGATGGTGTTATACAGTCCTCACACACCGAAGGCCAACACAAGATATCAAGGACCCCATCAGATGGTGGAGACTACTTTGGCAGTCAACATGAAACTTCAGTTACCTTTCCGAGGTAGTCCAGGGTCGTTTCCAGGAGTTTCAAGGATGGAACCAGAAAAGAACATGAGAAGAAGGAATCAGAGGAGGGTAAAAGATGTGACTGAGCTTGTGCACAAAGTACCATATTCATGAAGATCAAGATGACGGAGTGTGTTGTCAATCATTTCTTTTGTTTATATGCGTGCATATGTATAGGATTGTGGTGAGTAAGTTATGTTAGCATAGAGATTTTTGTTGTTGTTTATGAATGGACTTCTTAGCAGCAGCAGCCTTCTGTGGAAGGAGGAGGGGTGATATTTGTCCCTGTCCTCAGGTTGCAATACTTCAAGGGTGAGAGTGGTATGACTGGAAGTCATAGCAGTATTGCAGTTTATCATCTGAACAATACTTGTTGCGGTTACAGAAAACCTGTAGTGAGCTACTGCTTGAGTTTGACCTAATCGTGGAACACAGTAGATAAGGCCTACCTTTCTACTACCTTGTAGCATCAGTAGAAGCAAAAACTGACTGAGCACGATTGTATATTGTAATATGATTCCCAGTTACAAGAAGACTTGCGCAGTTTAAGTGTATTACACTGTTCACACCTGCCTAGTGAAATGGAGAGGTCTTGGAAAATTCATACAGGTAAGGATCATGGATCCAAGGGATATTACTTATTTTGGAAGACTGTAGGAGGCATGCAGTAATGTTGAAGGTGGAGTTACAACATTGTCCAAGAGGAAGGTCACATTGTGTCTGACCAGGGTAGTACAAATCAGCCAGGTCACATGCACAACAGAGTTGTTCTTAGTTAGAGTGAAAGAACTAGATTGTCTAAGGGATACCTTTGTAACCCAGCCCACATTTCCAACAAGCAGATTTTCATTGGATTTACTTCACTTACAATGACTTGACAGAGAATCAGATGAATTGAACTTATGAGAAATGGGTAATTAATCGTTGGGACTACATGTGAATTAACAGCGCCAACCGCCCATCTACATGCCATGGTTATGGAAATGACACAGGTGAACTTTCCACAACTGTAATTGTACTGGCAGATGTACTTTTGGAGTTATTTCCAACACTGAATATAATATTTCCAAATCAAACTATAGAGCCTGACCTAATCCATTCCTTGATTGATTCTTTGTTGCACAGGAAGGGCACAGTTCAGCCGAGCAGCCAATACAGCACATAGAACAGTTCAGAGCAGGACGATGACACGTAACAGTGATTTGAGTGCTGCAATACCAAGTGCCACTTTGGCTCAGCTCTGCTGTGCGTAGCTTTTGTTCTTTTGAGTCAGAGAGCTGACTGTTAACATAAATCACCAATAGCCAGATTCCAGTAGACTGGATTCCTATAGTGAGAATGTAACCTGTTAATGTGAATGTGGAAAAGATGTAAATTTAGGATTAAGAGAAAAGGAAGCACCGGGACAAGCTGTTGAAGGTTGAAATTGCCAGAAGTGGAAAACAAATGCAATAAATAGACTCATAAGTAAAGCAGCATTAAGCATCATACACTCCTGGAAATTGAAATAAGAACACCGTGAATTCATTGTCCCAGGAAGGGGAAACTTTATTGACACATTCCTGGGGTCAGATACATCACATGATCACACTGACAGAACCACAGGCACATAGACACAGGCAACAGAGCATGCACAATGTCGGCACTAGTACAGTGTATATCCACCTTTCGCAGCAATGCAGGCTACTATTCTCCCATGGAGACGATCGTAGCGATGCTGGATGTAGTCCTGTAGAACAGCTTGCCATGCCATTTCCACCTGGCGCCTCAGTTGGACCAGCGTTCGTGCTGGACGTGCAGACCGCGTGAGACGACGCTTCATCCAGTTCCAAACATGCTCAATGGGGGACAGATCCGGAGATCTTGCTGGCCAGGGTAGTTGACTTACACCTTCTAGAGCACGTTGGGTGGCACGGGATACATGCGGACGTGCATTGTCCTGTTGGAACAGCAAGTTCCCTTGCCGGTCTAGGAATGGTAGAACGATGGGTTCGATGACGGTTTGGATGTATCGTGCACTATTCAGTGTCCCCTCGACGATCACCAGTGGTGTACGGCCAGTGTAGGAGATCGCTCCCCACACCATGATGCCGGGTGTTGGCCCTGTGTGCCTCGGTCGTATGCAGTCCTGATTGTGGCGCTCACCTGCACGGCGCCAAACACGCATACGACCATCATTGGCACCAAGGCAGAAGCGACTCTCATCGCTGAAGACGACACGTCTCCATTCGTCCCTCCATTCACGCCTGTCGCGACACCACTGGAGGCGGGCTGCACGATGTTGGGGCGTGAGCGGAAGACGGCCTAATGGTGTGCGGGACCGTAGCCCAGCTTCATGGAGACGGTTGCGAATGGTCCTCGCCAATACCCCTAATTTGCTGGGAAGTGGCGGTGCGGTCCCCTACGGCACTGCGTAGGATCCTACGGTCTTGGCGTGCATCCGTGCATCGCTGCGGTCTGGTCCCAGGTCGACGGGCACGTGCACCTTCCGCCGACCACTGGCGACAACATCGATGTACTGTGGAGACCTCACGCCCCACGTGTTGAGCAATTCGGCGGTACGTCCACCCGGCCTCCCGCATGCCCACTATACGTCCTCGCTCAAAGTCCGTCAACTGCACATACAGTTCACGTCCACGCTGTCGCGGCATGCTACCAGTGTTAAAGACTGCGATGGAGCTCCGTATGCCACAGCAAACTGGCTGACACTGACGGCGGCGGTGCACAAATGCTGCGCAGCTAGCGCCATTCGACGGCCAACACCGCGGTTCCTGGTGTGTCCGCTGTGCCGTGCGTGTGATCATTGCTTGTACAGCCCTCTCGCAGTGTCCGGAGCAAGTATGGTGGGTCTGACACACCGGTGTCAATGTGTTCTTTTTTCCATTTCCAGGAGTGTAATAAGAAATATTGGATGCAGTATCTAACCAGTGTGGACAAGCCACCAGTTGTTTGGTTATCAATTTCTCTGCATCTTGTACAAACATGAAGCATAATATGAAAATGTTTTTAACTCTCAACCGGGCACACCTATGTATTAAGTGTGTTAACTATAAATAACATTGTCTGTTCTGTTCCATAATTGTTTTACAATTGTGACTCCGAGTCTGTTCCTTCATTATTGCTTCAGCTAAATAGTGATAAGTTGTGTTGTCTTATGTCAAAGTGAGCAGTAATTATTTAAAAGCATACCAGGTGAGAAAGAATTTACAATCTGTACAAGAAAATGACCCAGTTTTTGAGCTAGCAGTAGAACCCCACAGTGAGGCAATTGTCTACGAGATAATTAGTAATTAGGTAAGTGTTTGGCTGAGATGTGATGCAAATGCACTGTTTAATGCTCTGAGTGGGTCATTACTCTAGGGTAACACTAGGGGGCGGAAGCAGACTGCAGGTCAGCAAGGATGATGTCGCTGTAATAATTCAACAAAGCCAATACAATTTTGTGAGGCAGGTTAGCTTGTTGAAGCAGCAGGAAAGCAGATTTCCACACTGACGATGACAGTGGTGTAGGATATGGGGCAGATAGTGGTGCACATGCACAAAATGTGCACTGCTGCTAACTAAGTACTATGCATTTTTATATTGGAATTATTCTTAGTCTCACAGCCCTGCCCGTATGGTGGGGCTCTTCCAGACGAGGACGCGACATGGTCCTGCTCGCATAAGTCGCCTGTTGGAGGCCATGGCAGGGCAACAGCTTTACACACAAAGTTAGTCCCTGGAGTTACTGCCGTGGTGCAGCTGGCCATTCCATCGTCTCCAGCAGCATGACTGTCTCCTGCCCTGGGTGCAGTGAGTTACATCTCTTGCGCACCAGCAGTCATCCACCATTGCTGTATGGGTGTCTCAAAGTGGTGGGCATCCACCACTGTGTTGCAGCCAAGTGTTGCCCAGGGCTGGAACAGATACACCATCATCAATTACACATCACTAGCATTGGGACCATGTGTCCAACTAATGTAATGATGCTGCCAGCACTCGGTGGAGTAACTGCATAAGCATCCTGCAGTGAGCAGGCAGCCAGCCCAGCAAAATTTGGCGACCAGCCGACCACTGACCTGTTTTATCAAGCAACACAAATGTGTCAATAAAGAATGTGTTACATTGGCAGCTGCCTTTCTCTGGAGCCTCCTGGACTCTTGCCCCTGCCACCCACTTGCACCAATATGCTGTCAGAGGGCTCAGCACTCGATTGCTGGGTATGAGCTTGGCGACCCAGGTGTTCCTGAACTGGGGACTGGTGAGAGCCACTAGTCCTCTGTTACTGTAAACTCTGAGTATGTTTCAGCGACCACCATGCGGCAGGGTGGTGGAACATTCTGTGTCACAGGGAACGGAAATCTCAGTTTAACTTGCTACATCGCGAGAATGGCAAAACCTCTATAAAAAACATCAGTGTCATCAGGAGAACAGTTGCTAGCGGGGAACCTATGAGGAACCTGCGGCACCTCAATTATATGAGGCTAAGTGGGGCTCTGTCTGGGTAGACTTCCTTCCCTAACTGTTCGTGGGAATTCCATGAAGTGTAGATCTGATTTTTCTATTTCCAGTGGTTTGGGTGATCTGTTGAGCAGCATTAATACCAAAAGTCCTAAGAGGCTTTGTGTGGCCGGTCCACGTTGGTCATCTCTGAAAGTCAGAGGCAGTATCCACAGTACCGGACTACATCCTGTGTAGAGAATATCATTGTTATGATGAATCATTTGGATGATTCCATTGAAAAATGTCACCATTCTGCGTCCATAAAGCTCTTGAGAGGCTTTCAGGGCAACTCAATTCTATCAAGAGGCTGTGCAGTGGTACTCTTCTGCTTGAGACTATGAAAGCTCCTCAAGTACAGAAGCTAATGAATGCCAATCTGCTTGGTCAGTATCCCATCAACATTGAGCTGCGCATGGGGTTAAATAGCATTAAAGGAGTTGTAACATGCTGAAACATTATCGATATGGGTACAAAAGAACTGCAACAGCAATGGGAAAATGCAAGGTTGACTAAAGTCCAGAACGTTCTGAAAAGCGTCGATAGTGATATTCAGAAGTCAGTGTCTTTCAGCCTGACATTCGGTGTACTGAAGTTGGCTGAGTATATTGCAGCAGGGGGGTTTCTCTGCATGAAGGTTAATCCTTATATCCCAAAGTCAAGCACTGCTTCAACTGCCAGCACTTCAGTCACACCAATATGGGCTGTAGTGATCGGGCTACATGTGGAAGGTGTCGCGCTGTGGCTCATGAACAAGGTTTCCAATGGATGGCCTGCCAGTGTGTGTTAATTACTTCCAGGCCCATCCGGTTTGCAGCAGGCACTGTTTGATCTTTGCTGAAGGAAAGACGATTCAGGGAATAAGTCACCCAGCGTGTCTCAACTCTGACATGAAGAAGGTATGTAATGCTGATCAGTCACCAAGTTTCGTGAAATCTTTTGCCTTGATGTTGAATCAACATGTCCAGAAAATCAGTGTTAGCACTCAAATTATGATGGCTGAGCAGGGGACATCTTCCTGCACTTGTAAATGAATTTTCCAGCCTGTGCCACTGGTCCTGCAACACAGCCCTCCTCTTGCTGCAACATTAATAATTACAGACCGTAATGTTGGCCAATGTAGCAATTCTCTTGGCAGACATCAGAAGAAATCCAGCAGTGTGTTTCTGTTACATCAGCCGTGCCACCGTCCCCGAAAGCCAAGCAAGGGACGAAGACCAACAGTCCAAATAATCCGCTCTGAATGGACCCTGTGACCTTGGTCCTGTCTGAAGGCTCGTGAGTATGAACATACCATTGCTGGTATGGATGTCGACATTTGTCTGAGAGAACCAGCGAATTCCTCAAGTGAACCGGCCTGTGCTTTAGTCTCATGGCCATGGTTGAATGACAGGGGGCAAGGCAGGGGTAAACATCACCTTTAAGATGGCTTTCATACTTCGGTGGAACTTGCAAGGGTTCAGGACACATATGGAGGAAATACATCTACTGGCTCAAGATAGATCACTGTGTATATGTCTTCAGGAGACTAATTTCAAATCATCTGATGCCCCTGAGCTACGTGGCCATTTTCTCCAAAAAAAAAGGACAAACTTAGTGGAGAGAGAGCTAAAGGAGAAGTCACTCCTTGCTCGTCTCCCTCATGACTAGCTTGCAAGCAGCTGCAATGTCCATGTATATATGTCATCTGTTGACTGTATGTTCCTTTACCTGCCCCACACAACATGCTCAACAGAATGGATCTCCATGACCTCCTTACTTAGCTCCCAAACCTTTTCATCCTCTGTGGTGATACTAATGTGTACAGTATGATTCGGTTCTCTACAGCTCCCTGTCTGTGAGGTAGAGCAGTTGAGAGGCTTCTCCTGTCCTCACATGCATAGTTGCTAAATAGTGGATAGAGCACTCACTTCTGCACTGTAACAGGGTTGTTCTGTGTTATTGATGTCTTGCTTTGCTCTCCTTCCCTCACCCATACTGCTTAGTGGTAATGGTCGATGACCTGCATGGCAGTGATCACTTTCCGGTCTGGATTCACCTGCCACACAGTGTTGTGCCTGACAGAAAATCACCACAGTAGAGCAGATTGGACACCACAGTAGAGCAGACTGGACACTTTACAGATGCCTTGCTGAGTTTGAACATCATGAATGTGTCCAGGAATGGGTGGATCATAAGATCCAAATGATCCACCACACCACAGAAACATCCATTCTGCAATTTTTCTGGGCAACTGAAGAGACTGCCTGTCCCTTGATGGAGTAATGACTGTCACTTTGCAGTCAGCTTGGTGTAGGTTCAAGTGCTGTCCAACTGCAGAGAACCTTACAGCCTTTTGGCTAACAAGGGCTAAATGGCACTGAATGATTTTAGAAAGTGAGAAGAGATCATGGTAACAGTTCCTGACAACCATTAACCTTTCAACACATACTGTTGTATGGGAAACCATCTGGAGAATTTTTGGGAGAGCAGGGAGGTGCCCAGTGGCTGCTTTAGGTGTAGAATAGTAGTCCCCAAACTGGCCCATGATACATTGCCCCGACTATGGCACCCTGTTTTGCCAACTTTACTGTCATCGCCAGTAAGGATCCAGTTTTCTGGTGCCACAGAGTGGCTGCTGAGAGGGGCTATTGGGACTTTCGGTCCACCACTGATGAAGAGTACAATTGCCCCCTTTTCCATGTGGAGCTGAATTCCACATTGTCTGTGGCGTGTGGCACGTGCCCTGATCACAGTAGAATCCGTTATAATAGGCCACAGCACCTCACAGGACAAAGCAAAGAAATCTTCCTCGCCCTTTTTAACCTCATTTGGGGAGGCAGGTCGCATTATTGACTCATGGTGAGAGAAAATTTTAATTACACTTTTAAAACCCAGGGAAGACCTCAGGCACCCAAGTAATTATTGTAGGTTGCCCTCACCAGCTGCATGGGGAAAACCTTGGAGTGGACGGTCAACTGCTGCCTTGTCTGGATCTTAGAATCCAGGCAGCTCCTTAGTCACTTGCAGTGTGGGTTCAGCAGGTATTGCTCCACCTCTGATAACCTGGCCTTTCTGGAGATGGCTATATAACAGGCTTTACTGCACCAGCATCACCTTCTGGCTATATTTTTTGACATTGAGTAGGCCTGTGATACTACTTGGGGGCATCTTATCCTCTGGCAACTTCACGAATGGGAGTTTTGTGGATAACTTTCCACTTTTATTCAGTCCTTCCTCTAGCTATTTTCAGTACAGAGTCCTTCCTCTAGCTATTTTCAGTACAGAGTCAGTGATGTCCCAGATTGCTTTGAGCAGGAGAATGGTGTCACTCAAGGTAGTGTTTTTAGTGTAACAGTCTTTGCCCTTGGTGTTAATAGCATGACTAATATCAGTAGTAAAATGTCCTGTCAAGTGTTCCTTGTTTGTGGATGGCTCCTTTGTCTTTTGTTCTTCTTCAAGCCTTGCAACAAAATATCAACTGCAAATGACTCTTCAATGGTTGGATGAATATGCCGAAAAGAGGGGTTTCTAGTTTTCAACTGAAAAGTCTTGTGTGTTATTTTTAACTGTTCCCATTCTGGTTTAAACTTTGAGTTGAGGACAAGGGACACTGTTGTTCATTGCAAGACATAGTTAGGTTTCTGGGCCTTAAGGACCTTAAGGTCGCTCAAAGCAATGAGTATTTAAAATCTAACAATGGAAAATCCAGGATGGAATGTAACAACATTTGAGAAGGAAAGTTGCTACTCACCATATAGTGGAGATGCTGAGTCGCAGATAGGCACAACAAAAAAACTTTCACAATTAAAGCTTTTGGCCGATAAGGCCTTTGTCAGCAGATTTTTAAAATCTCTCAGCTACAATTAATGGGGGGAGGGGTAGGGAGGCAGATAGGACATGTCTGACCCAGTTTTACAAATCCTTTGTACAATCTCGACTGGATTATGGATGCCCAATTTATGGTTCTGCAAGACTGTCTTATTTAAAGATGTTTGACATGATGCACCATGAAGGGATTTGGATAGCCACTGGGGCATTCCAAACAAGCCCCAAACTGGGCCTCTGGACAGAGGCCACTGAGCCACCATTCCACATCATATTGTGGCATACTTATAAAATGCTGCCCATGCCATACATGCCTGATACTATGCCGTAGCTCAGCCTCCAGTGGAAAGACTTTTTGTAATCGGCAATGAGCAATGAGGCCCTGTGGGATTCGTAAGAAGGATTGCCTTTCGGAGATGAGTGTTGGAGCAGATGTACACCTTGGCCCCTCAAGAGGGCCTGCGTTTTTCACTATTTTAGATAGGCTTCACAGTTTTACAATGGTGTGCACTGATGGCACCAAACATTGGGATTTCCTTGGCTGTTCTGTCCTGTTCCCCAACTGTGTCATCAGTATTTGCCTCCCCATTCCCAAAGGCACTGGAGCAGATGCTGTTTGCTCAGGGCACACAGTTTCTCATCTACTCGAATTCATTTGGAACACTAAAATCAATGCAGAACCTGTGTCCAATTGAGAAGTTGTAGCAGCTGATACATGACCAACTGTACTTCCTCCAACATAGGTGTCATTCTTCTAGGTGCCAGTGCATGTGGGAATTCAGGGAATTGAAGAAGCTGATTGGAGGAGGCCTGCAGCAGACGTAATGTGACACTTTGTGCTATTTCCCTGTGGGCTGTCATTTCTGTGTTAAGTCAGAGGTACATGCAGGTGTGGGAGGAGGAATGGTTGGTAGTGACTAACAATAAGCTGTGAAGTCAAGTATCCAGCTGTGGTGTTCCTCCTGCCAGTCACTCACACAGAATGAAGTAGTCCATACATAATTCCAATTCAGGCACTGTCACCTTGCACATGGCTTTAGTCTGGTGAAAGGACCCCACACTCCCGATTCTGTGAGGCTTATAGTGTGCACTAATCACTGTACCCCATATTTTAATTGAAAGCATTCTGTTATGATGACAGGACAGAAGTGAGTCTTGGTGGGGATCTGCCCTCTATTTTAGCTGATATGAGTCAAGTGTGGTCAAAGTTTTAAGGTTATAGGATGTGTCTGGACTCTGGCATAAGCTTTTAGGCTGGAGGTTTAATGTGCTACAGAGTGACTGGTTCATTCTCTTTCTTCCTATGATCATCCAGCCATGGCTGTCTGCTATGTTATTTTAAAGTTGTTCTATCATTTTCTCCTTTTAATCTTGACATGATAACCTCTTTTCATGCTTTGGTGTGGGTCCTCACATGGTTTGTCATAGTTTTGTTAACTTTACTGTCAGTTGTTCTTTTCTAGTCCTGTTTAGTGTATTTTGCTGTTGCTCATGCCTTACTATTGTCATTTGGGTGTGAAACACCTGTAGTGTGCCCAAACCATCTAACTGTGCTACTGTGTTTATTTTAGCTGCAGGGAAATGCTAAGTTATGTATCATAATGTATTTGATGAACTATCAGATGCTAACTTTTGTCATAAGTCTGTTGCCTTAGGCTTTTGAAGTGTGACTTGTCATTCCCTGCTGTTCATTGGCTGATGAGAGATGCTGATGAGTTAAGGTAGTTAGCAAGTAGGAAGCACCTTACTTTTGGGATGTGCTTTATGGTCTGTGCAGATTGGAGTTGCACTGATCAAGTGCTGTTGGCTGGGTGGACTGCAAATGGACACTTATACCTGCTGGGGTAGAAGTCTGTCCTTTGGTATTGCGGGTGAAGGACATGGAGAGAATAGGATTTAATACGATTTGCGAGAAGTTAAAGAAATGCTCTCCAGAAAAAACTGATGTTGACATTTATTTTTACCAGTTGGTATTGCCCAGATGGCAACACATTCTCTTGCCTGTCCGGAATACATGCAGATTTAGTCAGTTTGTCATCATCTAGAATTGTATATTATAGGCAATACATCAGGTTCAAACTATCGGGACAGGTTATTCCAGTGGATACATTGAACGACAGAAATCTCTTTCAGTACTTTTAGATGCAAAAGGAGAAGTAGTCTACTTAAAAGAGCTGATCCATGGTTAAGGAGCATCGATTAGTGTACCGTTTCAGCACAGGAGTTATGGTGACCAATAAATATATTGAAAGTACTTTGAAGAAATAACCTATGAAAAGTCTGCAGGTTGACTAACAAATTGTATTACCTGTCAACATATATCAGCAACAGGAAAATAGGAAGAATTGTGACTAATACATATAACTTGATGTTGTAACCTTGTGCTGCAGTGAACTGCTGTGGATATGCCGGCAAGCTGCAGATGCTTCTTGGAAATCAGTTGTAGTGGGCTGATGTTGAAACTGCCATGGTATAGCAGGTGGTAGGTAACTAGTGGCACTATAGACCGCATGTCGAGTTAAACCGCTGCCAAGGGGTCCGTCCTCTGCTACAAAGTTGGCTCACTTCTTCTCAAAAACTAATGTAACTCTTCTGCATTGCAACTGCAAATGTTTGTATGTGACTGATGTCTACTAATCCATTAACACCCACAGTGTTGTAATGGCTGACTCTCTTGCTTTGTACAATCAAAATTCATATCTTCCTATTATAAAAATAATTTCTTCTTTTTCTAATTACAAACAACACAAACATCTTCTACTTTAATATTTTACTGATTTGAATCCAACCACACAGCATGTGCTTTGCTAGACTTTCTGTTGTTGACTGTGATTGCCCTGAGCAATGACATTTCCTCTTGCTTAATTTCGTAAAAAGGGGGAAAAATTCTGTAATCTTCTTTTCCATACTTTTTTCACACCTTTTTCCTTTCACATCCTGTCACATCCTCAACTGAAATGTTTCTTTCTGCTTTTACTATTTTGGTGATAGGTGTTCATAGGTAAAACAGTTCATTGCTCGATTTGTAGAATTTTTGTAATTTAAATTCATCAGAGGACTTGCAATGTATTTATCAGTTGCTGTAATTCTTGAGCTTAAAAGATCCTGCTAATCAGTACTCCTTTAGCCATGGATCAGATCTTCCCAGTAGACTCTTCTCCTTCTGTGTTGAAAGGTGCTGAAAGAGAATTCTGTTTTCCAATGTATCCACTGGAATAACATGCCAAGATAGTTTGAACTTGATGTATTACCAATCATATACAGTTCAAGACAAATAGAGATCAACTGTATCTGCTTGTATTCCAGTGAGACAAGAGAATGTGTATCAATGAGAGTCCATCCAGGAAATAACAATTGGTACAAATATATTTCAACACCATTTGTTCTCTGGCAAGTACTTCTTTGACGTTGTGGAGATCACATTCTCTCCATGCCCTTCATCTGTGTCACCAATGAGCAGACAACTCCACCCAGTGGGTATAAGCACCCGTTCGAGACCTGTCTCATAGATGGCACAGAATTGGTACAACTCTGATCTGCACTCACCATTAAACACCTCCCAAAAGTGAGGTGCTTCCTACTTACTAACTACCTTAACTCGCAGACATCTTTCATTGGCCAGTAGAGAGAAGGGAAATGGGACATATCATTTCCAGAATGACGTGCCACACTTCACTTTAAAAAGCTTCATCAGTGCATATTCTCTGTTTATTTGCAAAGATTCTCTGTCTGCATCATTATTCACAATGTGAATAGAAACTTTTTGTGCTACTTTCCACATTATGACCTCAGTGTTTTAAATTACCAAGTCCAAAGGTTCAATCTAATTTTTTTTTAATAATAGCAATTAAAATTTCTGACTGGCTTTTCAAGTATGTGGCAATAATGGCATTTAACTAGCCTTGTAATAATAATTAACAGTCAATATAAGTTTTGCTGTAATAGTTCTTTGCGTTTCCTAGCTATGTAATGTTGGAGTTGTTTGTGAAGATCTTCAACCGACATGTTGCAGAAGATTTGTATCCTGCTGAAGTGGTGGGAATGAAAACAGTTATTACTGCAAAGCCACGAGGAATTGTTATCAAAATTGATGGATACAGCCATAAATTGCATGTAAGTATTTACTACAATCCTTTAATCGAATGTGAACTTGCAGGATTAGTGTCATCTGTTTTGTGTTGGAATCGCACACATTTTATGGTACAGCACAAGAAAAGTTCTATAGTAAATTACTAATCCACACCTAGTGATTTGGGCCAGGCAAATTCCCAGCGGGCAAGACATTTGTAAGTGAGCATTTGCTTAGAAATTTGACGAAAGCAGTCTTAAGGGCCCAAAATCTGGGCATTTATGAAAAAGTACTTTTTAAAGTTTTTACTGCTAGACTGTGTAATTTACCAGTTAAAATAAGGGATGGGATGGTACTCCCGGTATTAAAAGTTAGTAAATGTTTACACTTAAATGGTCATAATAGCATTCATTGCCTTTATTACCAAGAACATAAGGAAAGGAGAGAGAAGCATGATTGGTGTTTTTTTACTAGCATTCCAACGTGCTGTACTGAGAAAGGGCACGTGTTGCTGACAGCTGCTTGTCATTTATAATATCCTTTTTCTGTCTGCCAGTTCTTCTCTCTCTCTCTCTCTCTCTCTCTCTCTCTCTCTCTCTCTCTCTAACATGCGTGCCCCCCCCCCCCCTCCCCCCACCACACACACTCTCTGTGTTGAACAGCTGTGTAGTGATAGGTAGTGTAGGGAAAAAAAGTGCCCTTAGGTCATTGTTTTATAATGCAACACACTTCATAATCCGTGTCAATCTCTGAATATTACTGAAGAATGATTATTGATAGCAAAATTATTACTGAATGAATTAAACAGTTGGCATGTGTTTCTTCATGATAAATGTGTTCTTAAATGTTAAACTGCTTCAATAAAAAAAAAAGCTCCATTGTCAAATGTAGGAACATTCGAGATAGACTATAGTTTCCTGTTATTCTGAATTCTTTATCTACTTCCATATGATTGCATTGCTGTGAAGAGAAAACTGACCTCATTAAAGATGTAAAAAGTTATCTTTCTTGTCCAATTTGTTTCCTCAAATAACTGTACCATAACTATCAAGCAGCTTTATCAACTTGGTTACTCAACCACTAAAGAAGCAGTGTTGCTAAACACCTTTTCCAATACAAAATATCAGCTTACTTTTTTTTTATTTTATTTTTTATAAGTGCTGCTTATCAATTAATCTTTAGAATGCATAAATGCCTTTGCACTTATGAATTTTGGGCATTTGCCCAGGTATTTTACACCACTACCCACACCTATTCAAATGATTGATTTCATTGAAATTTTGTCCAACTTAAGGGGCTAGTTCAAGTCCAGGCTAAGTTGCACACTAGTATCCCACAGCAGTTTAGTATTAAATGCAGCGGTCATATTATTTCATCGGTTTCTGTTATAGATATTTTGCTGTATCTTAGTAGAGATTCTTCATTAATAGACGTTACTTCTTGCATCGGGATATTTATGTAGAGGTTTGTGATGTCAAGAGAGACAAAGTTGCCATTTCTAGGTATTAGTACATCTTTGATTTTTTGTGTTTGAACAAAATAAAAATAAAATAAGGAAACAAATAAAAAATCACAGAATATTATGACAAGTCAACCACAAGCTAACATCTATAAACAGGCAGTGTACAGTCAGTGCTACATAGAGTAAACAAACTACCTTTAAGCCAAGAAAACGTGCAATAGGAAATAAACACAGTGAAACAGATTGCAGTTATCAATAATTATACTGCTTGCATGGTTGACACAACTCTAGAGAAAGTGCAGAACAACCCAGACACCACAGAAGAAAAAGATAGAAACAAATATATATCTAGCATCCCATATATTGGCACTCTTATCACATAAGATTCCAAATATTTTCAAAAACCCCAAAGTAAAAATTGGGTTTTCCACATCTAATAAACTATAATGAAAGCTAATACATAACATGTAGTGTGCTCGTGACCCATTCTCAGACTCTGGATTATACAGAATATCACACGAAGCATGCTCCATGTTCTACCTAGGACAAACAGGCCAAGATTTCAACACCAACTACACAGAGCACATTAAAGCCTACACACAGAACACCAGCAATAGCCACAAATGTACAAAATACAGGATACCCATTTGAAGAAATAGAACAAAATGTCAAAGTACTCCACCAATTAAATAAAGGGCATAAAATGGATATGTTAGAAGAGATGAAGATGTATTCACATTTTAGAAAATATGAAGATAAGATATTGAACTTAAAAACTAAAAGTGAATCAGTGAATTTCTAGGTGCTTCAAAAGTATACGCAAATAAAAATAGTAACTAATGATATCAATATAATAGAGGGAAACATTCCACGTGGGAAAAATTATATATAAAAACAAAGATGAGGTGACTTACTGAACGAAAGTGCTGGCAGGTCGATAGACACACAAACAAACACAAACATACACACAAAATTCAAGCTTTCGCAACAAACTGTTGCCTCATCAGGAAAGAGGGAAGGAGAGGGAAAGACGAAAGGAAGTGGGTTTTAAGGGAGAGGGTAAGGAGTCATTCCAATCCCGGGAGCGGAAAGACTTACCTTAGGGGGGAAAAAAGGACAGGTATACACTCGCACACACACACACATATCCATCCACACATACAGACACAAGCAGACATATTTAAAGACGGAAAGTAACTGGAGATCTGGAATGAAAAAAGGCGAAAAGGTGTTGGTTACAGCTGGGCTATGTTGGACTTGGGTTGGTAGACAACGATGTGCATAAAGGTTAGGTGGTTGTGTTGCCGCCAAAACACGTTAAAGGACAGAGAAATTCGGGAAAATTTCGAAAAAACTGCGTGTAGTATATTAAAAGGAGTGGTTTTGTGGTGGCAGATTATGAAAATGAGGCTAACAATTGTCTGACGAAGAAATAATGACGTTAAAACCTGTAGGAAGTGGCTAAAAATTATAAGTGATGTGGGAAAAACGGAAATGGAAATAAAGCGAAAGTTATTAGAACTGGCCGAAATGGTTGTTTAAAAGGTGAAAGGAACTGTTTGTGAACTAGAAACGGTGGATATTATAGCGGCGGTAGTGCTGAAAGCGGCAAAAATTTTTTTTTTTGGTTATGATCTGGAAGTGGGTTACGTATTATTGAGTATATATAGGCGGGATAAAATAGTATAGCAGATTATTGTAAAAAGGAGAAGGTGAACACAAAGTGAAACTACTGGCAAAAACAGAAAGAGGAAAATAAGACGACAGAAAAGATTTCGAATTGCAACAGTGACAATAACAAACGTAATTGTTGGATTCAAATTAATGATATCAATATAATAGAGGGAAACATTCCACGTGGGAAAAATTATATATAAAAACAAAGATGAGGTGACTTACCGAACGAAAGCGCTGGCAGGTCGATAGACACACAAACAAACACAAACATACACACAAAATTCAAGCTTTCGCAACAAACTGTTGCCTCATCAGGAAAGAGGGAAGGAGAGGGAAAGACGAAAGGAAGTGGGTTTTAAGGGAGAGGGTAAGGATGAAGCAACAGTTTGTTGCGAAAGCTTGAATTTTGTGTGTATGTTTGTGTTTGTTTGTGTGTCTGTCGACCTGCCAGCACTTTCATTTGGTAAGTCACATCATCTTTGTTTTTAGATATCGCCGCCGTCAGTGGCAGCCAGTTTGCCGTGGCATACGGAGCTCCATCGCAGTCTTTAACACTGGTAGCATGCCGCGACAGCGTGGACGTGAACCGTATGTGCAGTTGACGGACTTTGAGCGAGGGCGTATAGTGGGCATGCGGGAGGCCGGGTGGACGTACCGCCGAATTGCTCAACACGTGGGGCGTGAGGTCTCCACAGTACATCGATGTTGTCGCCAGTGGTCGGCGGAAGGTGCACGTGCCCGTCGACCTGGGACCGGACCGCAGCGACGCACGGATGCACGCCAAGACCGTAGGATCCTACGCAGTGCCGTAGGGGACCGCACCGCCACTTCCCAGCAAATTAGGGACACTGTTGCTCCTGGGGTATCGGCGAGGACCATTCGCAACCGTCTCCATGAAGCTGGGCTACGGTCCCGCACACCGTTAGGCCGTCTTCCGCTCACGCCCCAACATCGTGCAGCCCGCCTCCAGTGGTGTCGTGACAGGCGTGAATGGAGGGACGAATGGAGACGTGTCGTCTTCAGCGATGAGAGTCGCTTCTGCCTTGGTGCCAATGATGGTCGTATGCGTGTTTGGCGCCGTGCAGGTGAGCGCCACAATCAGGACTGCATACGACCGAGGCACACAGGGCCAACACCCGGCATCTGGTGTGGGGAGCGATCTCCTACACTGGCCGTACACCACTGGTGATCGTCGAGGGGACACTGAATAGTGCACGGTACATCCAAACCGTCGTCGAACCCATCGTTCTACCATTCCTAGACCGGCAAGGGAACTTGCTGTTCCAACAGGACAATGCACATCCGCATGTATCCCGTGCCACCCAACGTGCTCTAGAAGGTGTAAGTCAACTACCCTGGCCAGCGAGATCTCCGGATCTGTCCCCCATTGAGCATGTTTGGGACTGGATGAAGCGTCGTCTCTCACGGTCTGCACGTCCAGCACGAACGCTGGTCCAACTGAGGCGCCAGGTGGAAATGGCATGGCAAGCCGTTCCACAGGACTACATCCAGGATCTCTACGATCGTCTCCATGGGAGAATAGCAGCCTGCATTGCTGCGAAAGGTGGATATACACTGTACTAGTGCCGACATTGTGCATGCTCTGTTGCCTGTGTCTATGTGCCTGTGGTTCTGTCAGTGTGATCATGTGATGTATCTGACCCCAGGAATGTGTCAATAAAGTTTATATATATATATATATATATATGTGTGTGTGTCTGCTTGTGTCTGTATGTGTGGATGGATATGTGTGTGTGTGCGAGTGTATACCCATCCTTTTTTCCCCCTAAGGTAAGTCTTTCCACTCCCGGGATTGGAATGACTCCTTACCCTCTCCCTTAAAACCCACTTCCTTTCGTCTTTCCCTCTCCTTCCCTCTTTCCTGATGAGGCAACAGTTTGTTGCGAAAGCTTGAATTTTGTGTGTATGTTTGTGTTTGTTTGTGTGTCTATCGACCTGCCAGCGCTTTCGTTCGGTAAGTCACCTCATCTTTGTTTTTATATATAAAAATAGTAACTCACAGAAATAAGCACCATTGTAAAGAAATACAACCAAATTATGATTGAGTTGTTAGGATAAATACCCTCTGTACAAAAGCATATCGTACTCTGTGAAAGACATATAACATTATCTCTGTTGACTACACCTACAATGTCTTTGTAACTGGTTTTTAAATCTTAGTTTGTTATCCTTGATGTATGCTCTACACGGAAAATTGTGTGTGATATTAAACATGTGTGAGAGACTAAGTTTAGGAAAACTGTAAGTACATGTTCTTTCAAATTTTGACACTAACTACGTATGTGAAGATTGATAATCAACTAAAAATTGTGCTTTTTTATATAATGCAATAAAGTCAAGAGAACAAAGCAGAACCACACAAATAAATGTGGCAGTCCACAGAGTAGTGCTGGAATGGGAGCAGGGAAGGGGCTGGATGGGTGAGGACACGAATAACGAAGGTTGAGGCTCAAATGGTTCAAATGGCTCTGAGGACTATGAGACTTAACATATGGGGTCATCAGTCCCGTAGACTTACAACTGCTTAAACCTAACTAACCTAAGGACGTCACACACATCCATGCCCGAGGCAGGATTGGAACCAGCGACTGTAGCAGCAGCGTGTTCCGGACTGAAGTTCGTAGAACCTCTCGGCCACTACGGCCGACAAGGTTGAAGCCAGGAGGGTTACGGAGACATAGGACGTATTGCAGGGAAAGTTCCCACCTGCGCAATTCAGGAAAGCTGGTGTTATTGGGAAGGATCCATATGGCACCAGCTGTGAAGCAGTCATTGAATTGAAGGATATCATATTTGGCAGCGTGTTCAGCAACAGGGTGGTCCACTTGTTTCTTGGTCACAGTTTATTGATGGCCATTTGTGTGGACAGACAACTTGTTGGTTGTCATGCCTACATAGAATGGAGCACAGTGGTTGCAGCTTAGCTTGTAGGCCACATGACTGGTTTCACAGGTAGCCCTGCCTTTAATGGCATAAGTGATGTTAGTGACTGGACTGGAGTAGGTGGTGGTGGTGGGAGAATGTATGGGGCAGGTCTTGCATCTAGGTCTATTACATGGGTACGAGCCATGAGGTAAGGGATTGGGAACTGAGGTTGTACACAACCTTCTCCTTTGAAGGTATTACCTACAAACAAATCCATGGTACCACTATAGGCACCCGCATGGCACCATCGTATGCCAACCTATTCATGGGCCATCTAGAGGAATCCTTCCTCTTAACACCCAGAATCCTAAACCTCTCACCTGGTTCAGATTCATTGATGACACCTTTGCTATCAGGATTGAAGGTGAGGACACCTTATCCACATTCTTCCAGAACCTCAACAAATTGTCCCCCATTTCCTCACCTGGTCGTACTCAACCCAACAAGCCACCTTCCTAGATGTTGACCTCCACCTGGAAGATGGCTACATCAGTACCTCTGTCCATATCAAACCTACTAACCACCAGCAATATCTCCACTTTGACAGCTGCCACCCGTTCCATACTAAGAAATTCCTTCTGTACAGCTTAGCTACCCAACGTTGTCACATCTGCAGTGACGAGTGGTCTGTCTCGAAATATACCGTGGGTCTCACTGAAGCCTCCACTGACCGTAATTATCCTTCCATCCGTGGACAGAAACAAATCTCCCATGCCTTATCTTTCCAGTCTCCCACCACCCCCCAAAGCTCCACTGTCAGGCCTCAGAAGAGCATTTCCTTCGTATCTCACTACCACCCAGGACTAGAGCAACTGAATTACATTCTCCGCCAGGGTTTTAATTACCTCTCGTCATGTCCTGAAATGAGAAATGCCCTGCCCACTATCTTTCCCACTCCTCTCACAGTTGTATTCCACTGTCCACTGAACCTGCACAATATTCTCGTCCATCCCCGGCTCCGAATCCCTTACCTCATGGCTCATAGCCCTGTAATAGATGAAAGACCTGTCCATATGGATCCTTCCCAATAACACCAGCTTTCCTGAATTGCGCAGGTTGGAACTTTCCCTGCAATACGTCCTATGTCCCCGTAACCCTCCTGGCTTCAACCTTGCCGGCTGTAGTGGCCGAGAGGTTCTAGGAGCTTCAGTCCGGAACATGCTGCTGCTACAGTCGCTGGCTCCAATCCTGCCTCGGGCATGGATGTGTGTGACGTCCTTAGGTTAGTTAGGTTTAAGCAGTTGTAAGTCTAGGTGACTGATGACCTCAGATGTTAAGTCCCATAGTCCTCAGGCCATTTGAACCATTTGAGCTTCAACCTTCGTTATTCGTGTCCTCACCCATCCAGCCCCTTCCCTGCTCCCATTCCAGCACTACTCTGTGGACTGCCACATTTATTTGTGTGGTTCTGCTTTGTTCTCTTGACTTTACTGCATTATATAAAAAAGCGCAATTTTTAGTTGATTATCAATCTTCATATATGTAGTTAGTGTCAAAATTTGAAAGAACATGTACTTACAGTTTTCTTAAACTTACAGTCTCTCACACATGTTTAATATCACACACAATTTTCCGTGTAGAGCATACATCAAGAATAACAAACTAAGATTTAAAAACCAGTTACAAAGACATTGTAGGTGTTGTCAACAGAGATAATGTTATATGTCTTTCACAGAGTATGATATGCTTTTGTACAGAGGGTATTTATCTTAACATCCTCCCATCACCACCTACTCCAGTCCAGTCACTAACATCTCCTATCCCATGAGGGCAGGGCTACCTGTGAAGCCAGTCATGTGGTCCACAAGCTAAGCTGCAACCACTGTGCTGCATTCTGTGAAGGCATGACAACCAACAGCCTGTCTGTCCGCATGAATGGCCACAGACAAACTGTGGTCAAGAAACAAGTGGACCGCCCTGTTGTTGAACCCACTGCCAAACATGATATCCTTCATTTCAATGACTGCTTCAATGCCTGTGCCATATGGATCCTTTCCACAAACACCAGCTTTTCTGAAATGCGCAAGTGGGAACTTTCCCTGCAATACATCCTACGTTTCTGTTACCCTCCTGGCCTCAACTTTCATTAGTCGCTGTCCTCACCCATTCAGCCATCATTCCACCACCACACCCAGCCTTTATTTATTCATTTTATTTCTTTCTTTTTATTTATTTCTCTCTATTCCTCTCTATGTCTCTCCTTTGCTGCTATTCCCCCCCTCCCCACCTCTCCCCTGCCCGCTGCCCAACCTGCAGCACTTCACTGTTCGCCATCCCCACTATGCTATCCCTCCCTCACCCTGTGAGCACTCACATCATGCACTGGTGCTGCTGGTCACAGTGTGGTTTCAGTTACCTGAGACTACAGTTGTGTGTGTGAGTTCCTTATGCACGTGTGTGTGTGTGTGTGTGTGTGTGTGTGTGTGTGTGTGTGTGTGTGCGCGCGTTTGCACGCGTATGTGTGTTTGCTGTTGACAAAGGCCATTGGCCGAAAGCTTTAAGTGTGAAAATCTTTTTGTTGTGTGTATCTACGACTCAGCATCTCCGCTATATGGTGAGTAGCAACTTTCCTTCTCATAATATTGTAACATTCCATCCTGGATTTTCCATTGTTTGATTTTCAACATTTTTGACATTTATATTTGTGGATTGTATGTATTGAAAAATATACAGCTTATCAAACAGTGGAAAATCCAGTATGTAATGTGACAGTATTATGAAAAGGAGAGTTGCTACTCACCATATAGCGGATATGCGGAGTCACGGATATGCATGAAAAAAAGACCGTCAGAAAGTAAGCTTTTGGCCAACAAGGCCTTCATTGATTGAAATGCACACACACACACACACACACACACACACACACACACACACACACAAAACCTCCATCTGGCTGCTGAGGTCAGACTTCGAGCAACATCACAATACTAACTCATCAGAACTCGTAATACGTGCACCTGCTATTACTCACAGGCGCTGGCCAGATATTGTCTGTGGCCATTCTTGTGGACAAACAGCTTGTCGGTTGTCATGCCCATGTCGAATGCAGCTTAGTGGCTGCAGCTTAGCTTGTAGAATACATGAATGGTTTCACAGATAGTCCTGTTCTTGTACAAGGTTGGGAGGATAGTTACAGTCTGTGAAGACCTCAGTGAGACTCGGTATAGTTAGAGAGGGACTACCCGTCACCAGAGATGCGACAGCCAAGGGTGCCTAGACTGTATGAAGAGACTTCTTGGTACGGAATGAGTGGCAGCTGTTGAAGTGGAGGTAGGTTTGATATGGATGGAGGTTCTGATGTGGCTGTCTTTGAGGTGGAGGTCAACATCAAGGAAGGTGGTTTGTTTGAAGTGAAGGTCAACATCAAAGAAGATAGCTTGTTGGGTTGAGTAGGACCAGGTGAAGTGAATGGGGGAGAGCCTGTTGAGGTTCTGGGGGAATGCAGATAGGGTATCCTTACCCTCAATCAAGATCATGGAGATGTCATAAGCGAATCTCAACCAAGTGAGGGGTTTGAGATTCTGGGTGTTTAGAAAGAATTCCTTTAGATGACCCATGAATAGGTTGGCTTAGAACGGTGCCAAGCGAGTGCTTGTACCTGTACCTCAGATTTGTTTGTAGGCAGTGCATTCAAAGGGGAAGTAATTGTGGATGTGGATATAATTGGTCATGGAGACTTGGAAGGAGGTTGTAGGTTTGGAATTCGTTGGGCATTGGTAAAGGTGGTGTAAAGTATAGAGAAGGCCACGGGCATAAGGAATGTTAGTGTGAAAGGAGATGGAACCAATAGTGATGAGGAGGGCACCATGTGGTAAAGGAACAGGAACTGTGGAGAGTCAGCGGAGGAAATAGTTGGTATATTTTATACTGAAGGATAGGCTGTGGGTAATAGGATGAAGGTAGAGATTCTCTCAGTGGGGACAAAGTAACTGGCCACAAAGGGGCATCCTGGGTGGTTGAGTTTATGGTCTTTAGGTGACATTTAGAAGGTAGGAGTGCAGGGAGTGGAGGGATGGGCCAAAGGATTTGAGGAGAGACTAGAGATCCTTCGGGATTTCTGGAATGGGGTCACTGTGGCAAGGTTTGTAGATGGATGAATCTGGCAGAGGCCTCCTGCCAAGTAATCCTTGTGTTCAAAACAACAGTGATGGAGCCTTTGTCAGCAGCTAGGATTATAAGGTTGGGAATGGTTTTTAGGTGATGGATTGCAGTGATTTCTGTGAATGTAAGGTTGGTTTGCATGCTGAAGAATTTGGGGAATGATGATGAGGCAAGGTTCAAGGTTAAGAAATTCTGGAAAGATTACAGGGAGTGATTTGGGTCAGTGTGGGTGGATCACAGTTGGATGGAAGGGTGCATTGAGTCAGGCAGGGTTCAGCATTGGTCTCTGATTGGTAGGGCTGGCAATGAAAAAGTGAATCCACTGAAGGGACCAGGAGTAGGTCCTTTAACATGTCCTGCATTATTGAATTTGTGGATGGGGCAAAAGGTGAGACCATCGGAAAGGACTGATACTTCTGTGGGGCTAAGGCTTCTTGAGGAAGGATTCATTACTGTGTTTTGTGTCTTAGGTTCTGGATTCTGTACAGTGGTTGGAGGGAGTTTTTAAGGATGGGATAAATATAGTAGCTCTGTGAGATATGGTTTGTCAGTTAGGGGATGTGGGGGAGGTAGCTGTAGAGATGGTGGATAGTGGAAGTCCAAGGTGGGAGTAGGAAGTGAGCAGGTTAGAGAGTTTTTTGAGGTGATGTTCTGCATGTTGCTCTAGTTTGTGGAGGGCAAGAGCTTCAATGTGTAATATTGGATCCAGGAATTTGGGATTGAATAGCAGGAGAATTGTATGGATTGAGAGGAGGTATTTCAAGTTGGTTTGGGCCTGATTGATATGGTTTTGCAGGACTATGTCGATGAGGGTGAGATGGGTAATTTGATGGTAAGGTCATTTAGGGGCATTCCATGAGCCAAGCAACAATGCAGGGACAGTATGTGGGACTGGGTTCTGGCTAGGGATAAGGAAAATTTTCTGTATTGACGCAGGTGGGAGGAGCAAGGATCCATGGTGGAGGATAAAAATGCGTAAAAATACGTAAATAATATAGAAAGACATCCAAAAATATTTGCAAAAGTACACCCAAACACATGGAAAAAATCACGAAGAGAATGAAACAGATGAAGTACAGGAAAACAAGATGAAATCACAGCGAATAGGTCAATAGTGAAATGCGAAAACCAACTGAAATTGGCATGAAGACACATTGCGATCAAAGAAAAAATAAATAAGAAGATTGTAAAGTGGGTTGCAGGTCTGTATGTGGATAAGTGGGAAGAAGGGGGCAGCAGATGTGATTAGATTAGGTGAAGTTAGTAGGTGCGAACTGGAATAGAGACGAGAAGGAGTGAAATACGAGTTCATGTGGGACAGGTAGGTACAGGAAATAACACATGAAACTATGCAAAAGAGATCAATCTGAAGGTCTAGGAATAGTGATATAGGTGGGATTAATGTGAGATGTGAAATACTGCACCAACAATCAGCAAGGTCTTGTAGCCATGTGTTGTGTAGAGCGAGCAGTGTGGTTTGTAAGGTGACATATGAAACATGGGATGGACACTGAATGTAGTAATGCAGGGGAAAAAAGGAAAACAGCACTGAATAAAAGAAAAGCTGTTAGCCATAATCAAACAATGGAAAATCCAGGACTGTAACATATTATGTAAAAATTTGAAGCAAATCAGTGACGTATGTTCAGAGATTTTTAGTAACTACATTGAACGACAATGTATTTTTATATAATAGTGTAGGTTATATTATCCATGTATTACATAACATCTGTGTTGCTCATGTGTTCTACCGTCATATACTCAACTTTCATTACTTCACAGTTTTTGTCTTATCTTTTTCTGTTTCTCCCAGTCCCCCCCCCCCCCCCTCTTTTTCTGTTTCTCCCAGTACCCCCCCCCCCTCCCCCCCCCCCCCTCTCTCTCTCTCTCTCTCTCTCTCTCTCTCTCACTCACACACAAACACACATGCGCGCGCGCGCACACACACACACACACACACACACACACACACACACACTCTACTATTCACTGTACAATCCTCAGATTTCAATTTTTTCCACATTGACATGTCACTGCAAACAATCAAAACTGTGTAATACAACCTGATTGTATCAACTTTGTTTTGCAGACATCAGGAACTTGTTTTAAAAACTCTATTTAATTTATCAAATGCATTCAGTATCACTTCTCACATCCACTTGAAGATTTTTTTCAATCTGGCTTTTATGATGAATTGTTTCATTGTTGAAATTTAGAGTAGAACAGATATTTATATTTGAGCTACATGTCCTTTTCAGCACAGAAAAATATTTCCATTAAATCATTTTTTAGTAAAAAAACTAATTTTTGCACAAAAAAATTATAGGGGAGGAAGATTCAACAAACACCTGTAACTTTATTTTCACTTGGTAGCATTTATATTTGGTAAAGTTGCATCTATTTGTGGTGAAATTTTATATAACTTTTTTTTGTGTGTAAATGATGTGACATCCAAATTTGAAAGGTTGTCCTGCTAGGCGCCTGAAGATGAAGACTTAGTGCTTTTAAATTTACGGTTAAAGAAAAGTGGTGATTGGGGATCTCTTTAATTGAAATGTTTGCTTTTGTAAAAACTTCTTTGTTTGTTCTCTCCTTTTGGCTGCATTTAAGCTTTCAACAAATGAATGTTTCTGTTGAAAAACAGCAGCGTTTTCCCACCAGTGAGCTGAGTGGTCATCTGAGTTAAGGTCTTTTTCAACATTATTTTCTTTTCTCACCTAATGTGATAATTACAAAATCTGCAGTATATTGTTTTCTACCTTGTATGGGCATTCATAGCTATACGACCCATAGTTGAGAATGCTATAGTTAGAAATGACAAGGTACTTAGCATAGAAATAGAATAAAAAATACACTAGGCACTTGCTAATTTGACCGTTCCTTACACATATGAGTGCGTCAGACTGTTGACAGTGTCTTAAATTTATTGTAAACGCATTGGGATTATACTTCATTAAATCCAAAGATACATTCATTTTTGTAGAAAACTTAGTCCTTGAATGCGTACATGTACAGTAGTATCACTCACTATGAAATATGTCCCAAATTTTTAGTTGTCTCAATGATGACATGCAACGGCCAGTATGTTCTGTCGCACAATGCCTTTACAAGCATTGCATTGGTACTGCATGTACACGATTGTTGCATAACACTTCAGGAAGATGCCTGCAGCTTCAGCACTAGCAGTGTGACACACCTTCATGTTCTCTCTTCTTGTGTCCTCTTCTTCGTCACTTTCATCGTAACTTTCCTATACACTTTTGATTATTCTTTGTCTGTTAACATGTGGTTATAAATAGTTGCCGGTTCAGCAGTGCACTCAATGGCATTGGCTTTTAGCAGTGGCATTGGCTTTTAGCGAAGAACCTTAGTTCAGTTTTTCTCTAATTGTGAGTTTCTGTTTGAGGTCTAGCATGAAGAGTTTTATTTTAGAAGCCATAATACTGAACCGTAAAGAAAGCCACAGTTTCAGACGTAGTGCAGTATTGGTTAACATTATAACTTAACACACACCATTATTTGTACATGAGAATTCACTATTGTATGCACCATTTCTGCTTAAGCAGCTAGAGACTGGATGTGTGCTGCATTACTGAGAAGCTAGACTACTGAGAGCTGGATTAGTGAAAGTCTAGTGTAACTCTGTTGTTGCTGTAGGGGAAGATTTTCAACATGGTCGAAATATGTTGACAGGTTTTATTTTCTTGCCAATATGGTGTAGAGTGTGGCCACCATAAACTGGCAGTAGGCCACAGTTGTAAACAAACTAGAATTATGATGCCTCTGTCTGTCTCTCTCTCTCTCTCTCTCTCTCTCTCTCTCTCTCTCTCTCATAGTAGCAGCCTGCAGCAGTATTCTCCCTTTCTGCAAAAGCAGAAGTGACACATGGCCACAGGGATTGCCAGTCCCTTTTAATGTTGCAAGGGTCATAATTGAACTCTGTGATGGACCAGGAGTAATCTTGTCTTTTCATTCATTTCAGGATAAGAAAAGATAAAATGAACAGTGCACAACAAAAAGTATTCGGTAACAGTTACCGTGCAGTTGCTTGCTGAAGTTGCTAGTGTAGTAAATGAGAGGTAGTGCAGGACTGACCTCTGTCAGCATTTGACGCAACCGCAGTTCAAAACTCCCGCCACATAAAACTTCAATGTTATTTGTGTCCACATTATACCAACTTTACAACTTTATCTAGCAGGCAGATCCACACTTTTCTTTATTCTAAGATGCAGGGCTCCATATCCAAGTCCTATGTGAATCTTAAACCTACTGCTGCATGCCAGCCTTGTATATGGAATAAAGCCCCAGAGCGAAGCTATCTCGGCACATTACAGCAATGTGGAGATGAGGCAGCCACAAAGAAAACATTTTGCTTCTGAGACTGGGTCAGGACAAAACACAACATCAGTGTTTCTGTTGAGCCAGGCAGCAGACTTCAGCTGAATGTAGTGGGACAACCAAACAGGATCACACCATCTTTGTTATGTGCCGAAAGAAAGGTATAAAGAGCTTTTATGAACCAGTTCTGTACTATACCAAACTCATTAAGAAAGCAAGGTGGAAGGAAAACCACTGGTACCTTCATAATGGCAAGCCGTATGCAGTCAGATGAGTGACATCAGGTAAATGTTAGCCACTACTTTGCTCCATAAACTACCCCAGCAGTTTAGCCCAGTTTTTGTCTCAGTAGGTGCCATGGTTTGTTTACTGAGGTGTCGTGCATCATCACTGGCTAGGTGCAGATGAGTAAGTGTGCCCCTTCCCTACTCCCTCATTATCACTACTTCTCCCCTTCCTACCACTCCTCTCGGCTTTGCTGTCAGTGCTGCCACCACTTCTTGCCACTAGCCTAGCAGCTGCCGATAAGAGGCAGGGATGTATGAGGAATGGTTTGTTTGGATCTGATTTTCAGAGACCGTAGATGCAACGGCTATAGAGAGCAGTCATGTGTGCATGAATTGTGTCTGAGTGATTGTGTGAATGTGTGATGTGCTCTCGTTTTCTGACCAAAGCTATGGCTGAAAATTTAGTTGCGAGAGTGTGATTGTCTTTTCTATGTACTTGTCTTTGGCTCAGCAATCATCTTTACTATTCTAATTATTATTGAATCTCAGAGTATTTGAACAAGGTATCTGTTGCATGGATTGATCACCATTGTCTCATTTCATCATCATGATGCCTGTGGCTCATGAATAGCTGGCCACCCGAGTGGATTTCTGCGATGGGCCAAAATCGCAGGCTGTTTGTATGGGTATCTGTAATGGATTGGGCCTGCTGATTGGAAGTTATTTGGTTCCCACTAATGTGCAGGCCTTACCTGTCAGATCTACTCTTACTGATCTGCCTGCAGGCCGGATCTGTTTGTGTGTGGTGTAATGCAACGGATTTTCATGTTTTACCTATGCACCCAGGACTGTGGTACTCTCAGCAGGCCAGAAGCCATTTACGATGGATTTCAGGAATTGTGACTGACTCACTGCAAGTATGTTGTACAGTTTGGAGTTTTATAGACTTTTATTAATTCTAGAAATTTTGACATTTCAAAATTAGTTAGAAAGTATGGACAATAATAAGAAGAAAATTGTGTCAGTCGCTGGCAGTTTGTATGCTATGCACTCATATATTTCTAAAGAAAAATCGCAAAATACCTGTAAAATAATGAATAATGGGTAATAACAGACAACGACAAACATAGTAGGACCAACATTTTATTGGTGGTCACCTACAGTATTGGTTTACACAATTCTTCCTTGCCTTATCCATTTCTTTCGAGAGGCCTACTTTTTTGTGAGGTTATTTCTGAAATCAGTGAAGGTATTTTAAATCTGTCTTGTGACTTCAAGGAATTGCGAATTTTTGTCACCAAATGGGTTTCATTTTATTCCAATAAAATAATATCAGTGGTCTTAATGAAACACACATACCATTTGGCTTGCTTAATCCATCTAAAAACAGTTCATTCAAAAGATGTTGACATTAGTACATAAGATTTTTGCTCGGGAACACCATCTATTTTCATGTTTTTTATTGATATTTTCTTGTTGGCACTATTGTTGCTTGTACTGTAGCTGCAAAGACAGATCGTCAACTTAACGTCTTAACTTACCCTTGAGATCTCAAAATTTTTCAGGGCAGAATGCTGAAACTTGTCTGGAAATCAGGGAAATATCAGGGAATTTCACTTGGGGAAACTTGGGGCAACCCTTATGGTGATTGCACTTGATTCCCTGATTACAGCGAAGTGATATCTGGCGCAAGTCTGTTGTAGATTTCTTGCATACTGTGGACAACAGCCACTACTGGAAGAGATGGCGACCCCGCCATAATCACCAGTCACAAAGTTCAGCACCACAATCTGCCTATTTCGCAGATGGGAGGACTTAGAATTCTTTCCCACTAGGATCAGGGCATCTCAGCATTTCTCACATTCCTGCAGACTGAGTAGGACCTACCTAGATGGCAGGCCAGTATCATCGAACTTCATGGCAACACGGCAGCCGTCATCACTGTACGACGGGTGACAAAGTAGGGTGGTGAGCAGAAGGGGACAGAGCACCTCCCAAAATGGCATGTGTAAGTTCAGTACACACACCACCATCACTCGCTGCCATTACTTCACAGATAAAGCCAATGCAGGGAGCACTTCAAGCGGCACACCACCAATGCAGCAACTGGCTGGAACAAAGTGTGTGGTGTCAGGTGTTTTGAGCGAGCTGAAGGTTGCTTATGACATGATTCCTCAGTGAACATTGACATACGATGCCAACCACAAGTCAAGACGCTACCTGCATTTTCATGGAAATAAATGGCTACCAACAACCACAGGTCACTACCATCTTTCTGAGGAAAACTGGCAAGGAGCGAACTGGGAGTGTGTGTTCTGACACAGAACCAATCTTTTTACGCCCTTCCAGAGTCGTTTCTTGCAAAAATTTTCTCAGAGGAAGTGGTCATGCTTCTGATGTTGCAGAATCTGCATCAGAAGGTCAGAAGGCTGTACGAAACATTTTGTACGGAGCTATACCAGTTACGACAATTCTGGGGTGAGTCACCGAAAAGCTTTGTACCTCACACAAGTATGTTTTGGTGGTGACCATGTCCAGAACAATACAGTGCGTTCAGAGTTACTTTTTGCAAAGCTTATCTTTCTGAGGAAAACTGGCAAGGAGCGAACTGGGAGTGTGTGTTCTGACACAGAACCAATCTTTTTACGCCCTTCCAGAGTCGTTTCTTGCAAAATTTTTCTCAGAGGAAGTGGTCATGCTTCTGATGTTGCAGAATCTGCATCAGAAGGTCAGAAGGCTGTACGAAACATTTTGTACAGAGCTATACCAGTTACGACAATTCTGGGGTGAGTCACCGAAAAGCTTTGTTCCTCACACAAGTATGTTTTGGTGGTGACCATGTCCAGAACAATACAGTGCGTTCAGAGTTACTTTTTGCAAAGCTTAGTACCTGAATTTAAGACGAATTATGGTAAAGTTTATTTTCTACTCATAGATAATAATGTTTGTAATTTGTCTAGGCACAGAGTGCCTTGTGATGGATTTGTTCCCATAATACATTCCACTTGCAATATGATCATGCAAAAGAGATCTTATTTAAGTCTCATTGGGTTTCAGTGTGATAAAGTAATATGTAAATGTTCATACTCATTATAATGTATATTGTGTGGTGTATAAGGCTTATTGTGATAGAAAAGGAAACTGCACAAGGATGGTGCAAAAATGAGCAGCTACTACAGCGGACATGGCATCAGTTCTAACAGAACAGGTTGAATTATTAAAAGAACAGAATGAGCAAATGCCACTGGCAGTATTGATCCATGGATCTTGTAGCTGCTATTCTTACTTTCCTTTTTTCTGGCAAAACATTTGAGGATGTCATTATTTTTATTCAGAATGTGTTATCCACAGCCATCTTATGCAACAGGTCTGCACAAACATCACTGTAGATGGCCAAATTGAGCTTGTCAGGTGATGCTAAGATATACAACATGTACCATAAGGTTTTCGTAAAGTAAACACATTAACAGAGTTGGCAAATGGTTTAAAGCAACAGTATAGAAAACAAAATAGTGCTTGTTTCTTTTGAGAGAAGTTAAGTACTTGAAAACAACTGCCAAATGAGACTGTTGAAGCATTTTCGGACAGGACATGCAAGTTGAATGCCCAAACTTATGAGTTGACTTACAAACCGGCGGCTGATGCAGTTTGATTGAGAGAGGCTGAGGATAGGGTGTGGTATGTGCTTGTAAGAGGGATTTCTCCAGAATTTTCTCTCAGAGAGAAAATGGAAAATTCATAAGATGTAGCAGCAGCACTGCAGATAGATAATGCTACTAAGTCTCTGAAGATCAGGAAATGTTTGTGTCAAACAGAGAATATTATCGCTGCTGAAGAAATGGTCACTTTAAAGCACGGTGTTGCCAACTGTAATGTTTTAATTGTCAATGGATTGGTCATAAGGAACAAGAGCATAGTTCAAAGAAACTGGGTAACTATAATGGGAAAAAGAAATCATTAAACAACAAAGGGAATCTTCTTTCCAGCGAGAGGTGTTTCTGTTAAATAGAAGTGCATTCAGAATGCATGCATGCAGAGACAGATTGTTTGTTGATGGCTTGTTTGAAAGGGAAACATATGAATTTTGGGTAGATGCAGTGGCACACATATTAGTTGTCAATCTGGAACTCATGGATAAGAGTAGACTACAAGAGTCTAGCTGTAGGTTGCTCACAATAGACGGCAATGCATTTCATTCAGTCGGGACAATATGTCTCCATTTTAAAATAGGAAACACAAGGTTTCATGAGCAAATGGAAGTGTTGCCACCTGTGGGACAAGGTGTCACTGCGATACTTGGGTTAGATTTTGTGGTTAGGCACTGTGCTAGAATCAACTTGGGCAATGGACAATTGTACTCAATGGTAGGTTATTTCTGTTGGGTATAACAGTTGAAAATGTTTCTACATCACAAGATGCATCCACTGCAAAAGTGGCATTGAATAAAATGTTTATAAGTGCATTAAAAGCTCTTTTGCATGACATAGTACCAGCAGGTACAGTAAAACTAATCTGGGTTCCAGTAAATAGCAACAGTCCACAGGGTATGGTATGTTCGGTAGAACTACTGACAAGTAATGACCTGCTTGATAAGCAACATTGTTTTGTACATAGATGTATAGTGCATAAAACGATATTAATGGTCAGGTTATGGTGCCGATAAGTCTGGATAATTTTGGGGGAGATGAAGTGAATCTTCCATAGGGGTTGCTGATAGCCTTGTTAGAGGTTCTCGAAGAGAAAGATATTGAGGGTTCTGGGGTGCAAGGTACAACAGAGCGAACTGTCGACATACTGCATTGCAAGAAAGTTAAACACCTTCAGGGTGAAGATGGGTCATCAGTGGGATCCGTGTTAATACAATATAAAGATTTGTTCAATCCTCAGGAAGTGTTACCTGATTCACTAAACAGCATGGAATACCAACAGGCAACCATCCCCTAGAATTTAGAAAACAGTATCGCCTACCTAAGCATTTACAGCCTTTAGTAGAGGAAATGGTGAATTATCAGTTATCAGATGGGATTATAGAAAGTAGTGACGTCTGTGGTCGGCAAATATCGTGATTTCAGGTATTAAGTCAACAGAAGGAACAAAGAAATGCCAGTTTTGTTACAAATACAGATTCTTAAATGAAAAAACAGCAACAGATGTGTACCCAATTCCTAATATTACTGGCACATTACATAAGTTTGGTTAGTGCAAGTTCTTTTTAACCCTAGATTTAAGAAGTGGATATCATCAAATAGAGGTACACCCTGTGGTTAGACCTAAAACACCATTCACAACAACTTCTGGTCACTACCAACATTGCAGGATCCTTTTTGGGCTGAAAAACGCACCAGCTACATTTCAGTGTTTATTAGATGGAGTCCTCAGAAGTTTAAAATCAAACAAATGCATGGTGTATCTTGTCAGTATAATTATATTTGCAAAAACCCCAGAAGAGTATGTTCAATATTTGGAGATGATATTTGACGCGGTGAGAAAGGCTCAACTTATGCTTAACATTGATAAATGTCACTTTGCACAATCACAAGTAAACTATTTGGAACATATAGTAAGTCAAGATTGAGTAAGAACTGATTCACATCTTACATCAGCAATACATGACATTCTGGCCCCTCAGACAATTAAACAATTACAATCTTTCTCTGGATTAGCAAACTACTATAGAAAATTCGTGAAGGGGTTTGCTGAAATGGGACACCCGCTAACGAAATTAGTGTGGAAAGTTATTACATTTAGCTGGACAACTGAGTGTCAGACAGTATTTCAAAATTTAAAAGTTATATTAACTTCAAATCCAGTTATGATTTTTCCATATTTCACTAAAGAATTCTTATTGTCATGTGATGAAAGCGGTACAGCTTTGTGAGTGGTTTCAGGGCAAATCATTGGTTGGAGAGAACACCCAGGTGCATAAGCATCTCGCCAGCTTAATAAGACCGAACGAAATTATTTTACCAACGAAAAGGAGATGTTAGCATTAATATACAGAATTTCTAATTTTAGATGTTCACAGTGATTACTGGTCATGCAGCTTTAAAATGGCTACTAGCTCTAAAAGATCCTTCAAGTTGTCTAACTAGGTGCACTTTCAAACTAAGTGAATTTCAATATCGTGTGAGTCACATACCGGGTGTTAAACACACAAATGCAGACCCACTTAGTAGGAAGACTGGGCTATTGCAAGTCTCTGGATTTAACCTAAGAGATCTGAAGAAAGTACAAGCAAATGACAAAGGTTGTCAAGTTCATTGCAAACAGCCACAGTTTATCATACAGGGTGTGGTTTTGTATAGGTCAACCAAGTGTGGACTGCATGTTGTACTTCCAGCAGCTGTGTGGACAGAAGTACTACAGCAAGCACATGATCATATGTTATTGGGTCATGGGGGGGTAAGAGAACAATGGATAAAATAGTAGCAGAAAGGTCCTGCTTGAGAATTAGATGTGCTGATGTTCAACAGTATTTCAAAAGCTGTATTTCTTGTGCATAATGTGCTTATTTATGTCATCAAAAGATTCAATTACAAAGACTAAAAGTCCAAATGATAGGAGCAGATTTTTTGGGTCCATTTTACAGGAGTGAATCATAACAAGTATATATTAACAATTATTAATCACTTCTCAAGGTATCTGGTAAGATCAGAAAGCAAGCACACAGTAGCTCACACTATGGTAAATCATTGGATTCTTAAATTTGGGGTGCCACAAATGATTATTACAGACAAGGAGACAAGTTTCATATCCGATCTCATTAAGCAGTTGTGTCGCTTACTGAAAGTGAAGAAATTACAGGCAAGTCCATTCCACCCACGGACAAATGGTTATACAGAAAGAGTTCATTAGATTATATCTAAGATCCTAAGCATTACGTGAATTCTCAACACCTAGACTGAGACATATATTTAGATTTTGTAATTTGTTCCCATAATTCAAAAACTCGTACAGGAGCAGGGTTATCACCTTACAAGGTCGTATATAGATGAAAAATATCTTCTCCATTTGATGTGATTCAGCTGAAGTAGGGAAAAGAAGGTGTACACATCAAGGCATTTGCAAAAACTCTAAAGCAAGTCTGGCAAAAGATAAAACGGGCTAACGCAAAAGAGCTAGAATGTCAAGAATGTGTGGGGTTAAGTAAGAGGAGTTTACAACAGTATTGGGTAGGTCAGTGGGCATTATTGCAAACTGGGCATTATTGCAAATCCTTATGCTCTCAAGGGTAAGACAAAAAAGTTTTTGATGAAGTTTCAGGGTCCTTACCAGATGGTTGAGGTAAAGTTGTCTGTAAATGTAAGTTACAATTTCCTAGATGAACTTCAGTAGTCACCTTTTCAAGGGCCATAGATTTCTTTCCTCAAGTGCCAGCAGAGGTAGCATATATTAGCATTAAAAAGCAAAAGAGTAAAGAAATGCTGGTCGGGGTGGCCGAACAGTTCTAGGCCCTACAGTCTGGAACCACACGACCGCTACGGTCACAGGTTTGAATCCTGCCTGGGGCATGGATGTGTGTGATGTCCTTAGGTTAGTTAGGTTTTAGTAGTTCTAAGTTCTAGGAGACTTATGACCTCAGAAGTTAAGTCCCATAGTGCTCAGAGCCATTTTAACCAGTAAAGAAATACCACAGACTGGGCCATACAGGTTGAGGTCAAGGAATATATAGTTGTGGATGTGGAGATGCATAGGTAACAGTAGGATTTCTTCCTTTTTTTTCATTGATTCATGCAATTTACATAGGAATATAGGTATTTTTATTGTATTCCCAGTTTTTTCTAAGGAGGTAGGGAGTACATACAAATTATTTCTTCTAGGTGAAGGCAAGAGTGACGCCTATATGAAGTATAGCGGGTGTCATGACTTTGCTCATCATTAGAGCAGAAGGAATTGTCAGTCAGCTTTTACAGAATGGAGTTTTGTTCATGCAGCAGCCAGATGAAGTCCTCACGAATCACAGGTGGTTGTTGAGACTGACATTCAACATGTGGGAGGTAATGGACAAAGTGAGGAGACTGCAAGATATATCTTTAGAAGTACGAAAGGAAATGAAATGGAGCACCATGATAGGGGATATGCGAAATGAATGTTATGAACTTGGGTTCTCCTATGATAAGCTGAGAACAGTTGCGGCAAGTGACAGGTACAGTACCATATTCTCTTGTACAGAAGAACAGGGGACAGCTGAATGCTGGTGGGAAACTACTAAAAACAGTGTTAGGTGCAGCAGATAGTGATGATATTTCAAGTTTGAATAGGACAATAGGCCAAGTGCAAGAAGTAGCGAGGCGTACAGAAACAGTAATGGATTGGCATATGATGCAAATTATATGTATGGAGCAAGTGTTGTTAAATGTAACAGAAGCATTGCATAAATTAACAGTGGAATTACAGCAGTATGCTAATGACACAATTATTACCATAAATATGGATTTAGGTATAGTATAGCCTCATCTGAAAACAACAAAGTAGGCACAGCTAGGCTAGTGATAAAATTAGCAAACAATGTAAGTGATGCTAGAATAGAACTAGAGAAAATTCAAGAAGCTATCCACCATAGTGCACATAAACAATGAAGCACTGCAATGGTAGCACCTTACATTTTTTGCAACAGCTATTGCATGTGAAAAAGGATTATTTATTACATGTCTTCACATGTTGCTTAGTTAGTTGTTAAGTTAACAATATTATGAAAAGGAAAGTTGCTACTAACCATATACTAGAGACACTGGGTCGCAGATGGGTACAATAAAAAGACTGTCACAAAATAAACGTTCGGCCACACACACACACACACACACACACACACACACACACACACACTCACACACACACGAACGCAATCACACAAATGCAACTAAGATGCACATGACTGCAGTCTCTTGCAGCAGTGCATGATGAGAGTGGCAACTGGGTGGGGATAAGGAGGAGGGAGGCTGGGACGGGGAAGGGGAGGGATAGCAGGGTGTTGGTTGGGGACAGTGAAATGCTGCTGAGGACCATGCAGGGATGAGGTGAAGAGAGGGATAGGGCAGCTAGGTGTAGTCAGGAGGTTAGACAGTGGGCAGGGGAGAGGTGGGAGAGGGGGGCTAGCGGAAAAGGAGAGAAGTAAAAATACTGGGTACATTGGTGGAATGAGGACTGTGTAGTGCTGGAATTGGAACAGGGAAGGGGCTAGAAGGGTGAGGATAAAGACTAACAGAGGTTGAGGCCAGGAGGATTAAGGGAATGTAGGATATATCACAGGGAGAGTTCCCACTTGTGCAGTTCAGAAAAGCTGGTGTTGGTAGGAAAGATCCATATGGCACAGGCCTTGAAGCAGTCATTGAAATAAAGGATGTCGTGTTGGACAGCATGCTCAGCAACAGGGTGGTTCACTTGTTTCTTGGCCACAGTTTGGAGCTGGCTATTGATGCAGACAGAAGCATGTTGGTTCTCATGCCCACATTGAATGCAGCGCAGTGGTTGCAGCTTAGCTTGTAGATCACATAACTGGTTTCACCAGTAGCCCTGCCTTTGACAGAATAGGTGATGTTTGCGACTGGACTGGAGTAGGTGGTGGTGGGAGGATGTATGGGACAGATCTTGCATCTGGGTCTACTACAAGGATATGAGCTATGAGGCAAGGGGTTGAGAGCAGCAGTTGTGCAGGAATGGAGGAGCATATTGCGCAACTTCGGTGGATAGTGGAATACCATTGTGGGAGGGGAGGGAAGAATAGTTGGCAGGGCATATCTCGTTTCAGGGCATGACGAGAGGTATTTTCCCTCTTCCTACTCCAGTCTCGTCACGAACATCACTTATCCCATCAAAGGCAGGGCTACGTGTGAAACCATTCATGTTATCTACAAGCTAAATTGCAACCATTGTGCTGCATTCTATGTCGGCATGACAACCAACAAGCTTCTGTCCGCATGAGTGGCCACCACCAAACTGTGGCCAAGAAACAAGTGGACCATCCTGTTCCTGAGCATGTTGTCCAACACGACATCCTTCATTTCAATGACCCCTTCACAGCCTATACCATATGGCTCCTTCCCACCAACACCAGGTTTTTTGAATTGTGCAGGTAGGAACCCTCCCTGCAATATATTCTATGTTCCCATAACCATTCTGGACTTGACCTTCGTTAGTCATTGTCAGCATCTCTGCTATATGGTGAATAGCAACTTTCCTTTTCATAATATTGTCACATTCCATCATGGATTTTCCATTGTATTAATTAAATTATCACTATTTGTCCTGCACAAGTAGATCAAACAGATAATCAGTTGTGTGAAGTACAGTTAACTTTGGGAATTAAGGGTGCACGAAAATGTAAGAAGGTAGTTATGAAGCCACAAACAAATTTTCTCTGTGTCGGAAATTGTCGGATTTATTCTGTATACAAGTCACAAATAGTAATAGTGAACTTCAATAAAAACAAGACTTTTATAGGAATAACAAGAGTAGAATTACAGCTTACTGGTATTTAATCAGCGGGACCTTCATCTACCAGCAGCCATCATGGGGACTACAGTAATTACTAATGTGAAACTGACATTGTATTGGCCAGAAATTCCCTTCAGGTTATCTATTCAGAGTAATCAGTTTCTAAACTACACACTAGATGCTACAGTACTACTTTGATTAATGAAGAAAAAGAACAAGCTGCTGTCAATCAAATATTGAGACATGTTCACTGAGGGTGAAAGCAGAACACAATTGTCGTCAATGTAGCAAGCACTAGTATAATCACAGTACTAGCAGTAATTTATGCAGTTTATCTTTTCCTTGGGAGTGAAATAATGAAAGCAGACATAAATCCCACACATGAAATCTCTCTAGAATTGGTTGTATCGGAAAGGAGAACAGAAATTGTTAGATAGCAAAAGTTGATAAAGAATTCTATAAGTGGAATAAGATTATTATATTAAAGGTTAAGTTTTTTCATAAAAATTCAAGACGAATTTGTTTTAGGGAAGAGGGATATGTTATATGCCAATCTCATACGAGGCAGTAAAAAATTTTTAAAGTTCCTGATTGAAGCTATCTCGCTACATTTCACTATCAAGACTGAGTCAGAGCAAAACACAACATCGTCATTTTTGGCGAGCCTGGCATCAGACTTCAGCAGGATGTAATAGGTCAGAGTAGCCTAACAGGGTCACATTACCGTCATTACGTAACAAAAGGAAGGCTAATGTGTAAGCAACAAATGGTACCAAGAGCTTTTACAAACCAGTTCTGTACTATAACAAACTCTGTAAGCAAGCAAAACAGAAGGAAACCCACTGATACCTTCATAATAACAAGTCCTATGCAACCATGATGAATGACATCAGATAAACATTAATCACTACTTCGCTTCATAAATACCTCAGCCATTTAGCTCCCAAGGCAGATGGTCAGCTGGATCAGTGGTGTATATGACATTCACACTTGATTCCTTGATTAGTGAAGTAACGTCTGGCACAAGTCTGTTGTAGATTTCCTGCATACTATGGACAATGATAGCCACTACTGGGAGAGATGGCTACCTCGCCATACTTGCCAGCTGCAAAGTTCAGCACCGCAGTCTGCCTCTGTCACAGATGGGGGAGGACATGGAGATTTTTCCTTCCCACCAGGATCAGGATGCCAGCATTCTTGGCATTCTGGCAGACTGAATATTGCCTACCTCGATGGAGGTCAATGTCATTGAACTTCACATCAACTGTCATCGCAGTATGACGGATGATCGGCAAGGGTGGTGAGCAGGAGGGGACAGAGCATCTCCCGAGATGGTTCAATACACATACCGTTCTCAATCACCGTCACAGTGCCACAGGTACAGCTGGTGCTGGGGCCACAGCAAAGGGCAAGCCACCAGTGCAACAACCGGCTCGAACAAAGTGTGCGGTGTCAGGTGCCTTGAGTAAGTGGAAGGCTGCTTACGACACAGTTCCTCAGTGGACATTGACAGATGATGCCAACCATGAATCGAGGAAATCTATGGAAATAAATGACAACCAGTGGCCACAGGTCACTATCATCCTTCCAAGGAAAACTGGCAACGAGTGAACTGGGAGAGTGCCTCCTGATACAGCACCAACTTGTCTTACACCTTTCCAGTAGTCTCTTCTTATAGTACTATTTTCCCGACCACTAATGACGTGGCAGCAGGGCATCAAGTGCAGTGATATGTCCTTGCATTCATGCACTTTTTGTTTTGCGTACAAATTCGTACGCACATTATCTTTCCAAACTGGGCTTTGCCAGGTGATGTACAATATCATTTATCGAAAATTGGTAACATTTTCGATATTTATATGCAAAAATTAACACTATTTCAACTACCTCTTATAAAGCAGAACTCACTTGTATATTCGCATTGATAGCAATGAGTAAATTTTTCAGGTCCCCAGGCATTGCTAGAAACTTTTCAGGCCCGTTCCACCCTACAGTTAGCATCTATCCACCACATGAGATGAGCTTTGTGTGTCTTTAACAATGGTTGTTGTGTATGGTGCATGAGGGACATGGCACATCATAAACTGAGGTGACGGAAGTCATGGGATAGCAATATGCAGATACACAGATGGTGGTAGTATCGGTTGTACAATTTATAAAAGGGCAGTGCATTGTCAGAGCTGCCATTTGTAGTCAAGTGACTCATGTGAAAAGATTTCCGATGTGATTATGGCCACATGCTGGGAATTAATGTGGAGTGGTAGTTGGAGTCAGACGCGTGGGACATTTGATTTTGGAGTAGGGAATTCAGTATTCTGAAATCCGCAGTGTCAAGTGTGTTCCATGAATACCAAATTTGAGGCATTACTTCTCATGATGGCCAATGCATTTAACAACTGAAAGCAATGGCGTTTGCATAGAGAGGTCAGTGCTAACAGACAAGCAGCAATGTGTAAAATAAGCACAGAAATCAATGTTTGACGTGTGACAGATGTATCCATTGTGACTGTGCAGCAAAATTTGGCATTAATCAGCTATGCAAGCAGAGTATGGCTCAGACCACCCAAAGCCATGGACCCAAGTTGTTAACAAGGCACTGTGCAAGCCAGTGTTATCTCCATAATGTGTGGACTATGTCTACATGGAATGAAGTTGATCCACTGGCCCAGCTGAACTGATCGTTCAGTGGAAATGGTTATTTCCAGCTACTTGGAAACTATTTGCATACATTCATGAACTTCATGATCCCAAACAGCGATGGAATATTTATCGATGACATTGCACCATGTCACTGGGCCAGAGTTTTTCTCTGAAGAAACGATTTAAGTTCCATTCTATACTCTTGAGCGGCCTACATGCGTACAGAGCCACACTAATTAATAAAGATGACGATAAATAATGTACTGGAAGAGGCATGCAAGCTGGTTCGGAGATATTCCAAAATAGCTAACAACTACAATAAAGTTTAAGTAGTTAGTACCTCTTAATCAAAGGTAGTGGGTTGTCGCTTGTGGTGGAGGCTTTGAACAGATGGACAATGAATGGTTCACAGTACTTTGTTCAGCATCATCTGGCAGCGTGGGGAAACTTGCTTCAGTGACATGCTTGGCGGTAAAGGGTTGTCACAACGGTCAGGAATAGAATGATAATAAACCTGGCTGATACCCCTGACACACACTGTGCTTCTCTGCACTATTTACACCATACTGCACACAGTATTACAGGTGCTAATACTGGTGGATAAACTGGGTGTCAGTATGAGGTTTTGTGCAGCCGCAGTCAGGGGAAGCCCCTCTAGGGAGCACAGGTCGGGATGGTGATGTGGAAGATGTGGTAGCACCCCTCTCATTAACTGAACGACGATGAAACATTGACACTGGACGCCAGTGCAAAATCCGTTGTCACGCATACTTCAGTGGAGTGCGGCAGCCGATGATGTGGGCCAAGTGGTATTGCTTGAGACGAACTGCTGAAAGTGTGGTTGGGTAGTGTTGCCTCATTGAAGTGACAGAAGAGACTGCACAAGTGATAGTTTAGCATGTGCGGCGACTGGAAAACATGCCAGTCTTAAGTTCTACCTCCGATGGAAATAGCCGACGAGGGTGCTAGGGATATGCAGTGCTACATTTGCTGGCAGGCACGTCACTTATCACTGGTTTTCAGTCAGTGCAGGATGTCATCTGCTGCTAGAGGTGGATTCAAATGAGAGGAGTTGCTACAAAGCTCCCTCCTTCTGAGAGCAAAACACTGATGCCGACTGCACAGAGGGGTGTTTATAACTAACTGAGGATGCTTGCAGGGGACCATGCTTATGCTGTGGTTTCTGGTGAGAGGAGGGGTATCGGCAGGTCTTGTGCGCGGCATTGGGAGCATGTGAAATAGCATCTCTGCTCCAGTGGTGCAGGTGATAGCAGGTGCAGATGTTAGCAGAGGTGGTAATGACACTATGTCGAGAGTGGCAGCCACTTGTGGGAGCAGGACAATGTTGGTGTCGGCTGGGGCTGTGAATAGGGCAGTATGGTTTTGACATCAGGGTCCCAGGCACTGGGGGATGTGTCAGTTGCATAGTCGGTTGGCAGTGGGCCAGAGGCAGTGTCAGCTGGCGGTGTGTTGGACATTGCGTCAGGGGTGACATTAGCCAATAGCATGTCGGGAACAGCTTAGGGGACAGTGTTAGCCTGCACTGTATCTAGGGGTGGTGGTGGTGTGACTGGGTCAGTGGTAGGTGGAGTCATCTCCGCATCGATGGTACTCTGCTCGTTGGTCGTAGGTGGCTCTAGGATGTAAGCTGGCTTGAGCCTGTCTATGGAGACAGTTGTTGTGGCCCTGTTTAGACGTATGGAGACCATCTTGTCCTCATGTTGCAAAACCAAGTGTGGGGTCAAATACTGAGGGTGGAGTGGTGGCTAGTACACTTCCATGTGAAGCACAATGTATACCTGAAGCAGGACGTGTTTTTATGCTGTGAGGTCACAGTGGATGAAGGTATGATGCTCAGCATGCCATTGCCGAAGTGTTGGTCTCAGCTGACCATGAAGCCTTCGTACTGCTGCAAGAAACTTGAGACTCTGCTTTTGGGAGGAAGTTGTGTCACTTCCAAAAAATTGCTGGGAATGGCGATGGCTGTCCATATAACTGCTTGCTGGCAGAAGTTCCCAGGTTGGTTCTGCGTGCAATCCACAATCCTAGAAGTACTGGGGGCAGGGCAGCAGACCATGCTGTTAGCCGCAAGGTCACAGCTGGTGGTATGGTAAAAATTGGAGCCACAAGTAGCTGTCAGAGGTCAGAAGAGGGCCAAGATGAACTGGCACCAGTGACCTATAGTGATGTTGCGAGGACATCCAAAGTGGGACACTCAGGTCTGGACAAAGGCTGCAGCCACAGTTTTGGCTGAAATGTCGGGGATGAAGGTTGCTTCCGGCCAATGCATAAATCTCTCAGTAATTGTCAGCAGGTATCAACATCCATTGGAGGAAGGTAGTGGGCTAACAATATCGAGGTGTACATGTGTGAACTGGAGTTGTGTATGTTTGTGTGTGTGTGTGTGTGTGTGTGTGTGTGTGTGGGGTGGGGGGGGGGGGGGGTACGGTTGGAGCTGGATAGCTGGATATGGATCTTAGCTGGAGGTTGAGACCAGAGTCAGCATTCTGAAGTGTGTGGGCCAGGTATGGGCCACCCTCTTAAGCAGTAGCCAGGCCATTGCAGTCTAAGGGTTGGGTGATAGCACAAGAGGGACTAAGGCTATCTGTCACAATGGTATTGATGCTGGAAACATGCCAGTTGTCAGTAGTGAGTTGTGAGATACACTCATGTAGTCTAAACTGTCCGGCTGTCATGTGTTCTATGTCTTTTCTGCAAAACCTAGAGATGAAGGGGCATTGGTCTGTAAAGATTGTAAAGACACATCTCTTGATTGAAGATCGGAAATAGTGGACAGGTTTGTGGACTACAAGCAACTCACGCTCATATACTCCAGTGAAGTTGTGGATTAGAGTGCTAGGACAAAAAGAAGGTGAGCAGTTACCAGATGTTCTGCACGCATCTGGTTTGCATCTGCCACTTTTGTGAGGGGGCCACTACAATGAGGCTAAGCCAAAAGGATTGCATTGGCGAGGTCTCATTTTGTTTTTTTTGGAGCTCCCCATCATGGCCTGGGTCCAAGGGAACACATTTGTTTTTATTACCACATAGTGCTGTATACTAAGGGGATCGTGGATGGCAGCGACATCCTCAAGATGGCGCCAGAAAAAGTTGACCAAGCTGATGAAATGCCAGAGGCCTCTGAAAGTAGTAGGGTGTGGAAAGTTCTCTACTGCCTGTACTCTCTTGGGGAGTGGGCAGGAACCCGAAGTGGAGACTTAAGTGTCCAAGGAATTGGGCACTTCACCCTGAAAAGGCATTTTGCCGTGTTGAGGATCATTCCAATTCTGCAGGTGAGAAATTTTCTCGTAAGTGTTTTTGGTGTTCAGTAGGGTCCCTGGAGTAGATGAGTATACCATCTGGATGGGCAAAACATCCCCGTGTGCCCAGAGGATGTTGTCCAAAAATCTCTGCTATGTTTGTGTGGCATTGTGGAGGCCAAACTTCAAGAAATGCTTTCTCAAACAGGCTGAAAAGTGTGATTATGGCTGTTTTATCAATGCCCTCTGGGGTGACTGGGATTTGTGTGTAGGCTTTTGTGCAGTCTGCCTTACAGATACCATATCCTGAGATGGTGTCATTGTAGGTGCCAAGGAGTGGGATGGGATAGTGGTCAGGGATGGTGCGGGCATTGAGTTTACTGTAAATGCTGTAAGGATGCCAGGAACTGTCCTCCTTTGGGCAAGGTGAAGAACTGAAACCCAGGGGCTTTTGGAATGGTGAAGTTTGTTAGTGATGAGTAACTTTTAAAACTACTTTAGTGTGATTTTTGTGCTTGTGTTGTGTGTGTGTGTGGGGGCGGAGGGGGGTGGGGGGGTGGGGGGGGCATGACAGAAAACCTGGGGGCCAGGTGTAGTGGCAGTGTAATTCAGGGTGCCTTGCTGAATGTTCTGGAGGGCAAAGGGCGGCTGGATGAAGAGGGGGAATTCGACAGGGAGCTGAGCTTATAGGCCTGAAATCGTTAGCAAAACACAGGAGCTGCAATGGACTGACTTATTGGAGGTGCTGTTGACTAAACGACACTTTGCTGCATCGGCCAGTACACTGTAATGACCGAGGAAGTGTGTGCCCAGAATGGGGTTGGTAATGTCTGTAACTATGAAGTCCACACTGAAGGCCTAAATCGAATGAGCAGGTATGCATGCCTTTAGATGTCTAGGTTGTTGGAAATGGTGAGGAGGGTAGAGGGAGGACTGGGATGTAGGAGTAATTTGCGGGGAAATATGCATAAATCAGAGTTGTTGTCCATGAGGTAGTGGAGAGGGGAATTAGCATCATTCAAATTCTGTATGAACAGGTACTGTGAAGTGATACAGCAACTTGGTGCGCCTGCTGCTGGTCGTTGCTGGAGTTTGGGGACTTGGTGCATGGTCTGGAGTTGGTGGTGGTCTCGCCAAATGTCTGGTGGTACCAACAACCATAGTTCGCAGTGGTTGTCAGGGGTACAATTAAAACACAGGAGCTTGGGGTGGGATGAGAGGGGTAGTTGAATAGCCAGCTAGAACCATGGGGAGGGTAGCCAGCATTCCATGCTGCAGCCATGGTATGGAAGGAGTGTTAAAACGGCCAGGGATGGAATGAAGTAAACTCGGCTGGTTCTCCTAGCACTTCCCCACACTATTTACACTACAATGCACACAGTATTCATGGTCTTAATACCAGAGGGATGAACCGTGCATCTGACATCAGGCTTGGTTGAGTCGCAGTCAAGGGAAGCCCTTTGAGGGTATATGGCTGAGGGAGTCAGAAAAACACTGACAATGGATGATGGTGCAAAATCCTGCTGTCCACGCATACTCCAGCTGAGTGTGGCAGGCGATGACTGGAGCAACGTGGTGTTGTGCAAGATGAGTTGCTGAGAGCACGGCAGGGGTGTGTTGTGTTGTTGAGTGAAGGTTTAGCGTGCATGGCGTCCATAAAGTGTGGCATTCTAAGCTCTACCTCTGGCAGAAGTGACCAGCGAGGGTGCTGGGGCATGCGGTGGTACCTTGGCTGGCAGGCGCTTTGCTGATCACTAGTTTTTGGTCAGTGCTGCCGATTGTCTGCTGCTATAGATGGAGGGGAATGGAAGGAGTCGCCAAAATGTGATTGGTTTGAAGAACTTTTTGGACAATTCTAGTGAATGATTTGGCCCTCCAAATCACCCGATATGAATCCCATCTAATATTTATGGAACATAATCGAGAGGTTAGTTTGTGCATGACATCCTGTACTGGTAACACTTTTGAAATTATGGATGGCCACAGAGGCAGCATGGCTCAGTATTTCCGCAGGGGACTTCCAACAACTTGTTGAGTCCATGTCACATCAAGTTTCCGCACTAAGCTGGGCAAAAAGAAGTTGAACACAATATTAGGATATTCCCATGACTTTTGTCACCTCAGTGTACACCATTGACAGTGGAAATACAGGGTGGTCCATTGATAGTGACCGGGCCAAATATCTCACGAAATAAACTTCAAACGAAGCTGTGAGGACAGGGCGTGAGTTGTGCTTGGGTATCTCAGTTGGTAGAGCCCTTGCCCGCGGAAGGCAAAGGTCCCGAGTTCGAGTCTCGGTCCGGCACACGGTTTTAATCTGCCTGGAAGTTTCATATCAGTGCACACTCCGCTGCAGACTGAAAATCTCATTCTGGATCAAATGAAAAAACTACGAAGAACGAAACTCGTCTAACTTGAAGGGGGAAACCAGATGACGCTATGGTTGGCCCACTAGATGGCACTGCCATAGGTCAAACGGATATCAACTGCATTGTTTTAAATAGGAACCCCCATTTTTTATTACATATTCGTGTAGTACATAAATAAATATGAATGTTTTAGTTGGACCACTTTTTTCGCTTTGTGACAGATGGCGCCATGCAGTGAACATGCGTTTGTTGGTGAATGACATGAGTAATCTGGCATGTTACTCTGTCTTCAACATTACATATTTTGCTAGTGGTGACATTAATACTTTGCAAATGAATATAAGTACGTTGAGTGACAGAAAAAGTGAAACACCCACAGACATGGTTGGATGTCAGTGTAACTTCATACATATACACATCATCAGCAGGTATGTAAATGTTTGGAGAATTGGAATTCTCTGTGGCAAGTAAAAGGACCATCGTAGTACATCTGATCTATCCGTGTTGAGTGTTATTACCAAGCCTGGTAGTGTATGTAAGGGTCATGAACATTGTCAGATGTTGAATGATCTATGTGAAGGATACATAGATGTCAAATACTTGTGAGAGACAGTATTATCAACACGTGAAAGAGTTTGAAGGGGACCTCATTGGGGGGGAGGGTGGTCTACATTTGGGTGATTTTTTAAAATTGGGCAATATCCAGATTTGTTGCATAGTCAGATGTGACAGTGGCCTGATGTTGGACTATATGGGAATGTGAAGCCAGACATACTTGTTGCCAAGGTTCCAGTTGACCATATCTAACCACCACAAGGGTGAATTGCCATATTGTGTAATGAGCACATGTAACCCCTTCACATATGCATATGCCATCCAAGAACAAGTAACGGACTTTCTGCAGCATTCTGTGTCATTCTGTACCAGTGACTGGAGACTAGCAACAGCTGGACTAGGGAATTGCATGCCTATGCATAGGCCAAAATTAACACCACAACAGAAATGGCTGCATTTGGAGTGGTGCCATGACCAGAAAGCTGGGACTATTGGCAAATGGCTCCACATTTGTTGGAGAATAAGAGACTCTTACACCATCTGAGAGACTCTTACATCATCTTAGCGACTCTTGCCATTTGTTGGTGTTGTATGCAAAACTGTTGACTTTGTTCCCTCGGCAACATGTGTATGTAATTGTGATTGAAACTGTAATGGATTCTGTGGATAAATGTGTGAGCTGGAGTTATTATATTGAATTCCTTTGAAATATTAGTAGTAGCACCATTTGGTGCCAAAACATGGTGTTATAAGAAGAGATTATGTGTTATTACTGTTGATGGAGAACATTTTGAGACTTACATCTCGAAATACCATCATGCCATGTCACGTTCGGTTCATACAGATAAGTCTTGGCATTTGCTGTGCTCCACTCACTGACATTACTGGCTATAGTTCGTGTATGTGGTTTTACATAGTACATGCTTGTTGGTGGCAGAGCAATATTGTGCATTTGCCATATCATTCACACAATATAAAGGGGACTCCTAATTCATTAGCAGAGTGCGGCACGATCTGTTAGCAAACAGTGAACTTTCCTAAGGGTTGCTCAGGGTGAATACTGCACAGCTGCACCATCTCTTAATGACAGCGGATATCCCATTATGGGGGTGACGGTACAGACACACCCTATTTGCTACGCATTCAATGTTTCTATGCCAGCAGAGGAAGTCAGACACTGTCAGGAGTGCCTACAGGAAACTTTAGAAGAGCTGATCACACTCAGTGAATCAATACAGGGTTTGCTGGATGACACGGAGTACGAGGCCGACACAGAAGCTTTTGAAGACTACACCGACAAATGCAATCACACCATCCGGAAGGTGAAAGGCCTTTTAGGAGGAACACATTCAGGGGATAGAAGTACAATTGATACATATTTGCCAACCTCAGCAGCTTGCCAACATGCTTATGTGGACATCAGGATAAGACCGTCGGGCAGAGCACAAAGTCTGTTGCGATGACATACTGATCAGTGGGCCTGATTCCCTCTTTGGTGAGTCAGTGCTCCAAATACTCCACTCCCATCTGAAAAAACTTGCACTTCTCTGGTCAAGAACACAGGCCTGTATGCTGTAGGGTCGTAAAAAGGATGCAGGGGTTTTGAATGGTCTGGGCAGTGTAATCATGTTACAGTTAAAATATGCATTGTCATCTCTTCCAGAAACCATTAAAAAATTTTGGGGGCCGAGGCAATGCCATATGGGAGCCGCTCGTACTTACACAATCCAAAAGGCAAATTAATGACAACACTGTTCTGTGATTCCTCATTTAAAGGTAATTGGCGGTAAGCATTAGTGAGGTCGATCTTGGGGTAGTATTCCCCTCTAGCAGGTTTAGTGAGAAGGTCTTCTGGCTGGGAGGGAGCGTAAGTTTACACCTGTGATGGAGCATTAATTGTAGCCTTCAAATCTCCACACAATTGGAGAGAAACACTGGGCTTTCAGTGATGATTAGTGGAATGGGCCATGTGCTAGATTTCACCACCTCAATAACTCCAGCAGTCTGGAGACAATCTAGTCCTTCATAACAACATGTGAGGTAACAAGAATTGGACTGGTCAAGTAAAACACTACATGGTGATCAACTGAAGGGTGATGTGCACCTGAAAGTCTGTAGCACTCTCAAAATCTGGCTGAAATACAGATGAAAATTCAGTGCAGGTATTGTACAGTTCTTCGAAAGAGACTACAGTTTATGACCATGACTTCATCAGAAATAGAAAACCCAAACAATGTAAAGGTGTCAAGGCCAAAAATGTTGGTGGCAGATGAGTTTCTGATGACAAATAACTTGATCAGCCACATAATGCTTTGAATAGACTGCAGTGATCAAGAACTACTCACAAAGAGGAGTAGAACCCCCTTGGCCAACAGATGCCATGAGGGTGGAAACAACGTGTGTATGCCCAGTTGTGCATATGTTGCCTGATTTATCAAAAAACTGGTGGTCCCTTTGTCCACATGGAGCTGGATATTCTGGTTGGAAATGCAAAGTATGAGAAACAATTTCTATGGTAAAGGGATCGTCTGAAGGGGCTACTGAATGCAGCACATGTACAGTGTCCTAGCATACTCATGGGACAGGATGGGAGTGTGTTGCAGGGCTTTGACACACTGAGTGAAGATGACCATCTTTGCCATATGTATGCAAGCTGCCCAAAGATCAGGACAGTTTGCTCAGCAGTGAGTGAAAAACAGTGCAGGCATAAAGGGAGTGGCGCACCTGACCATTGACAAAGATGACTGGAGGCTCGGATGACATAAAGATGTTGGACAATGACAGATTACAAAGTTCCTGCAACTTGTTAGTTGTAACTTAAGCACTGGTTAGAGAATAATCACAAAATACTGCCCTCAAACACTAGATTACTGCTTAGTGTAACACCTTTTTTAGGTTCCGATACAAAAGGGGGCTGCTGAGAATTGATTACAACACAGTTTCAATAGAGATTAGGAATATGCACTTAGTACATGGATAGGGGGACTTTGGATAATTTAAAAAGGCAAAGAATGATGTCCAAAAACATATGTGACATTGTTTACTTTGAGTTTGTATAAAATCCAAGCTTTATGCTATGTAGCTCACATTTCAGTGCCTGAAGATTAATTATTTCCTAGTTGTATTCTGTATCATGCAATTAATTTTATAGTATAAGCAAGGGAATAATGTTTACTATTCTTAACCCGATAAAAAAGTTATGTGCTCAGCAGTGTAGCTTTTGGTATCACAGTTTGCATTCTAAGAGCACAATATTATCCATTAGGAGCTCAGGGTATTCAGAATATGACTACGAAACTGCTACAAAAGACACAGTAAAAAACAAAATTGTTAGTATACATGAAATCTCTCCAAGTTTAAGTCATAGATTACATATGCTCAATATGGCTACTGATTGTGATGTGAAATATGAGTGAAGTATGACAGTATGCTGTATTAACTCTTCCCTTGTATGTTCCAACATGTTGTGACATCTCTAGTCACAATGGATTTTTTTCTCTATTACAGTCAGTAGGATAGGGCACATGTTATTTTTCATGAGACATTGAGTAAAGATGCATGTAGCCAGCATAGAGGAGCTAGTTGTCATGACCAGTGACGTGGTCATTGCAGTGGTTGTGTTCCATCGAGAGCTGAGAGAAAGGGAACTAGCTTATGTGAATATTGTTTGGTAGTTGCTAGAGTGCTTGTTATACTTGGGAAAGAATGAAAATTGCACAGATAAGAAAATTATTTAATAGATATCAATTTGTATGTGTAACAAAATCTGAATACAAAATAGCCATACTGTGTGTAAAAGTAGTTTGCTGATGTTGCTGTAATTATTGCACTTAATGGTATCCATGAGTATTAGTATGTCAAAGTGCCACAGAACACATCCATGTAACAAGACTACATGGAAAGGTGTTTCCAGAAATGTGCTCTTTTCTCCAAGAGCATATTAATGGACAATTGAACAGGAAAGAGGGTATGCTGATGTTAGGGGCTGATTCAGAAGAATACTACATACAGCTGTTTCTTAGTGCAGTTGCCTTATAATTTGAAATCACACGCGTGACTGGCACATGTTGTAATTATGAGTTTCAGGAGTAAACCAAGTGCATAGAAACTGTTAACTGTATCTTCAGTTTACTGCGAAGAACTTACATTGTCATGGTGTATATCTACACTTACATCCACAGTCCTTGTGTGCAGATGTTCCATATTACAGAACTTTAGAGGAGAAAATATATGATGTTTATGTAATGCCATAAGAAAAATTGCATGGAGCTGTACTGGGTGACAATGTATTTGCATAAGCATTATTGAGCAGAACGGGGAGCAGTAGTGCAGAAAATTGGTTTTATGATTACTCTTGCAATGAGTAGCAAGCCTTTTTAGTACTTAACTTGTTTTTGTAGATTATTTGCTGCTCTGATTGCCATCTCGATAATGTCTAGGGTATGATTTTCAGGTCTTGGCTTTGGGATGTTAGTTATTTCCACTTATCACATGCCAAACAATCAACTTCAAGTCCTTCCAATTTGCACTTTTTTGCTAAAGACAGTCATTCATATTATAACATTATAAATTGTTTCAGATTTTTCTTGAAAATCACAATTTGGAATATAGAAAATGTACATAGCACACATCTAATTCACACTACCATATGCAACTCTAAAAACATTATATATTCTGCCCCAGTTCCAAACGAAGACTTGGTTACTCCGTTTCCAAAACAAGACTTGCCCAATCCACCTTCAAGACAAGACTAATTTCTTTGAAAGTGAATCTAAGACACTTTCTGGTGTGAAACACCAATGATATACTTGTATTTTACAGCATTATTTATAAAAATAAAATAATTTTATGTTAGTGAACATAATTTTGAAATGGAGTTTTCATAAAGTGTATGATGCTCGTCACGTTCCAAAAACGACCTTATACTTTCTTCCTTGTGACTGTTTTTATGGAAACTTGTAACATTTTATCATTCAATTGATTGCAAAATGTCATTAGAAGACTATATAACCAAATATTGCATAATGCACAATCATTGTCAGTTACAGTCAAATCAAAGAAATGGAATTTATAGGATAATTAACTTCTTTAAATTCGGCCTTGCTATGCTGGTACTGCGAACGGCTGAAAGCAAGGGGAAACTACGGCCGTAATTTTTCCCGAGGGCATGCAGCTTTACTGTATGATTAAATGATGATGGCGTCCTCTTGGGTAAAATATTCCGGAGGTAAAATAGTCCCCCATTCGGATCTCCGGGCGGGGACTTCTCAAGAGGATGTCGTTATCAGGAGAAAGAAAACTGGCGTTCTACTGATCGGAGCGTGGAATGTCAGGTCCCTTAATCGGGCAGGTAGGATAGAAAATTTGAAAAGGGAAATGGATAGGTTAAAGTTAGATATAGTGGGAATTAGTGAAGTTCGGTGGCAGGAGGAACAAGACTTCTGGTCAGGTGACTACAGGGTTATAAACACAAAGGCAAATAGGGGTAATGCAGGAGTAGGTTTAATAATGAATAGGAAAATAGGAACGCGGTTAAGCTACTACAAACAACTTAGTGAACGCATTATTGTGGCCAAGATAGATACGAAGCCCACACCTACTACAGTAGTACAAGTTTATATGCCAACTAGCTCTGCAGATGACGAAGAAATTGAAGAAATGTATGATGAAATAAAAGAAATTATTCAGATAGTGAAGGGAGACGAAAATTTAATAGTCATGGGTGACTGGAATTCGAGTGTAGGAAAAGGGAGGGAAGGAAACGTAGTAGGTGAATATGGATTGGGGCTAAGAAATGAAAGAGGAAGCCGCCTGGTAGAATTTTGCACAGAGCACAACTTAATCATAGCTAACACTTGGTTTAAGAATCATGATAGAAGGTTGTATACATGGAAGAACCCTGGAGATACTGAAAGGTATCAGATAGATTATATAATGGTAAGACAGAGATTTAGGAACCAGGTTTTAAATTGTAAGACATTTCCAGGGGCAGATGTGGACTCTGACCACAATCTATTGGTTATGACCTGTAGATTAAAACTGAAGAAACTGCAAAAAGGTGGGAATTAAAGGAGATGGGACCTGGATAAACTGAAAGAACCAGATGTTGTACAGAGTTTCAGGGAGAGCATAAGGGAACAATTGACAGGAATGGGGGAAAGAAATACAGTAGAAGAAGAATGGGTAGCTTTGAGGGATGAAGTAGTGAAGGCAGCAGAGGATCAAGTAGGTAAAAAGACGAGGGCTAGTAGAAATCCTTGGGTAACAGAAGAAATATTGAATTTAATTGATGAAAAGAGAAAATATAAAAATGCAGTAAATGAAGCAGGCAAAAAGGAATACAAACGTCTCAAAAATGAGATCGACAGGAAGTGCAAAATGGCTAAGCAGGTATGGCTAGAGGACAAATGTAAGGATGTAGAGGGTTATCTCACTGGGGGTAAGATAGATACTGCCTACAGGAAAATTAAAGAGACCTTTGGAGACAAGAGAACCCCTTGTATGAACATCAAGAGCTCAGATGGAAACCCAGTTCTAAGCAAAGAAGGGAAAGCAGAAAGGTGGAAGGAGTATATAGAGGGTCTATACAAGGGCGATGTACTTGAGGACAATATTATGGAAATGGAAGAGGATGTAGATGAAGATGAAATGGGAGATATGATACTGCGTGAAGAGTTTGACAGAGCACTGAAAGACCTGAGTCGGAACAAGGCCCCCGGAGTAGACAACATTCCATCGGAACTACTGACGGCCTTGGGAGAGCCAGTCCTGACAAAACTCTACCATCTGGTGAGAAAGATGTATGAAACAGGCGAAATACCCTCAGACTTCAAGAAGAATTTTGGTGTACATCTCTTGCACGTATTCCAGGTTACCTGCAGGTTGTGTTTCCACAGTGCACAAACATACACTATCACTTAATTTGCTGTGCCATCCATAAGCTGTATCATCTCATTGAACTTCTGTGTGGTATATTGTGTGAAATCTCCAAACAGGCACAGCTGGTTCATGTTTGGCAGATTCAAAGACATACAATGTTCCAGTCAATACCATCTTTGCTATGGTCTGCCTGTCTGCCTCCGATGCTTCCTTTGCCTCCTCCCATATGCCTGCGAGTGCGCCCCCCCCCCCCCCCCCCCACCACACACACACCTGTAGTGACCTGTGGGCATTCGCTGCAATTACAGTACAGTGGGAATTATGATTCAAAATGTGGACAGATCCGGAACTGATTAATTACAAATCTTATGCTTTCTCTCATCTTGCTGCAGTCATATTCCGAAGAACCAGATGTATTTATGAATGATGACTCAGTTTCCACTGTATGTAGCTATAAATGTGTAATAAATTGTAGAAGTGTTGCTTCAAACATTTAATGTCTGTAAAATTTTAACAACTTGTATATATATACTTCTGTGAAAGCAGCTAATATTGGAACTGATTGCGCGCAATCTCGCATCATATGAGGATATGCTGAATGAATCAGTTTGTGACACCATGCTGGAAGAACTGAAGAAAGCATACTTTAATGAATTTGTCAAGCCTTCTGCATTGAACAGGTAAGTAGATTACTTTTTTTTTCAATTTAAAAAAAAAAAAAAAAAAAGTCTTAGTCTCGGTTTGAAAAGCTGCCACTTTTGCAGTTATAACAGTGTACATGTTTTTCTTTTATGGCATTGCCGTCATTGATGTTGAATTTATGGCACACTGGAAACCCAAAATCTCTCCTCTTAAATGAGTATGCTACCTCATCATTCGTATTTTTTTATCGTTTCCTTTCAGTAATAGTAGACAAGTGATTTGTGTTGATAAATCTCAAATTAATGTAGTCTATAAAGCTATCCTGTACACATATATTGTATTATTTGTTGCAAGTTGAGGATAATGTGATACAGTGAATATTAGTATGGCGCAGTGGATGGGCATCCGTAGAAATTTATCCAAGTGGAAGAAATGTTATAAAAATTTATATTTTTATGCAAGTGATTCAGTGAATTTGGTAATATGTCTTACCTCAGAAATAAATTCAACTGCAAATACACAAAATGTATTGTATGCCAAAAAGATGATAGTTTAAACTAAGAACTTTTCGTAGGTAGATTAGATTGATACCTAAAAGATGAGCATACTTAATTAGTACATGCAATGTACATTAGTACATGTTTTGAAAGATCAGTAAGAATATTGATGCCACCTCTTTATCTGAAATTGCATGCCCATAGGATTAAATCCAGCATAACCAGTGAGTAGGGAAATCAAGGTAGAAAAAAAATTCACATTAAATATTTTTGCTCGTGTACTGTTAATATTATGCCAAAACAGTGTGTTGAGGAAGTGTTGTTGGTTACTAAGAAAAATAACCCACAAAAATGGCACTAAAACTTATTGGCATATTAAAACTTGCTGGACTGGGACTGAAATGCAAAACATCGCCTTTTGCAGGCAACGCCACATACATCAGGTTTTGACAGCGTGATTGATTAATGGTGTGCAACAAGGTATCCTACTGAATTGTTCTTTCCATTTTATGCACAATATTTTGATGATCGACCCAGCATTCTTCTTCAGGTACCATGAGCTTTGCTGTCATGTATACTCACAGAACGTGAAGAAGACATCTAGACTGGTTGTTGAAATATAGTTCATAAACTGAAAACAACTTGGCAGAACATCTGGATTCTGTGCGAATGCCCTTACTGGCACAACTCTTGACCTGCCCTCACAGTTACAGTCCTGCCAGTGCCTCTCTTCTACTTTCCAAACTCTAAAGCTCTGAGGATGTACATTGAGTTGTGCCTGGCTAGGTCAGAGTCATGCTTTCTATTTTTTAAAGTTCACTGGTATAATTTATTAATGTGTTTTGAAAGCTACATTTTTTGGTTTGTTTGGATAAAGTATACCCTGAGATGGCTTTTGATAGAATGTGGAAAACCTCTCAATACAACTCAAATTGGCCAGTACAGCTCTGGTACTGGGTGCCAAAATCTGTTCACTAGCATGTTGGAATGATTCCTTTCTGTATCCTAACCTCCATTATTGAAGCACTTGGAGACTAGCAAGTCAGATATTTAGCTTTTCTGTTATAGTTTAAGCCTTAAATTATTTGAAAGTTGTTGTGTACTTGTATAGTTTAATTCTTAAATTCATTGCGTATTTTTGTAAACATGTCAAAAAAAGTTTTGCATCATCTCGGTTCCGAGAGGTTCGGAACCTGTACAGAAAATTGGAGGAGGAGGAGATTAGTGTTTAACGCCCCATCAGCAATGAGGTCATTAGAGACAGAGCACAAGCTCGGATTAGGGAAGGATGGATAAGGAAATCGGCTGTGCCCTTTCAAAGGAACCATCCCGACATTTGCCTGAAGTGATTTAGGAAAATCATGCAAAACCTAAATTGGGATGGCCGGACGTGGGTTTGAACCGTCATCCTCCCGAATGTGAGTCCAGTGTCAGAAAATTGTAATAGAGATAAACATAAACATCACATCTGCCCTTTTTATTGCTCATGAAAACCACACATTGCTTGTTGTACCACCATACAGCGAGACCTTCAGAGGTGGTGGTCCAGATTGCTGTACACACTGGTACCTCTAATACCCAGTTGCATTGATGCATGCCTGTATTTGTTGTGGCGTACTATCCACAAGTTTGTCAAGGCAGTGTTGGTCCAGATTGCCCCACTCCTCAACGGCAATTCGGCGTAGATTCCTCAGAGTGGTTGGTAGGTCACATTGTCTATAAACAGCCCTTTTCAATCTATCCCAGACATGGTCAATAGGATTCATGTCTGTAGAACATGGTAGCTGCTCTAGTTGAGCGATGTCATTATCCTGAAGGAAGTCATTCACAAGATGTGCACAATGGGGCCGTGAATTGTTATCCATGAAGACAAATGCCTTGCCAATATGCTGCCAATATGGTTGCACTATGGGTCGGAGGATGGCATTCGCATATTGTACAGCCATTACGGTGCATTCCATGACCACCAGCGGCGTATGTAGGCCCCACGTAACGCCACTCCAAAACAGCAGGGAACCTCCACCTTGCTCCACTCGCTGGACAATGTGTCTAAGGCATTTATCCTGGCCGGTTTGCCTCCAAACACATCTCCAACGATTGTTTGGTTGAAGGCATATGCGACACTCATCGGTGAAGAGAATGTGATGCCAATCCATTTGGCATGTTGTTGGGCCCATCTGTACCGTGCTGCATGGTGTCGTGGTTGCAAATATGGATCTCACCATATACATCGGGAGTGAAGTTTTGCATCATGCCGCTTATTGCACACAGTTTGAGTCGTAACACAATGTCCTGTAGCTGCACAAATAGCATTATTCAACATGGTGGCATTTCTCTCAGGGTTCCTACGAGCCATAATCCATATGCAGTGGTCATCCACTGCAGTAGTAGCCCTTGGGCGGCTTGAACAAGGCATGTCTCTCTGTATCTCCTCCATGACCGAACAACATCGCTTTGGTTTACTCTGAGATGCCTGGGCTCTTCCCTTTGTTAAGATCCCTTCCTGGCACAAAGTAACACGGCCTAACCGTGTTATTGACTGTCTAGGCATGGTTGAACCACAGACACACGAGCCGTGTACCTCCTTTCTCGTGGAATAACTGGAACTGATCGGCTGTCGGACACCCTCTGTCTAATAGGTGCTGCTCATGCAAGTTTGTTTACATCTTTGGGTGGATTTAGTGACATATCTGAATAGTCAAAGGGACTCTGTCTGTGATACAATATCCATAGTCACCGTACTTTACTCTGAGATGCCTGGGCTCTTCCCTTGTTGAGAGCCCTTCCTGGCACAAAGTAACGCGATCGAACCGTGTTATTGACTGTCTAGGCAGGGTTGAACTACAGACACAAGAGCTGTGTACCTCCTTCCTCGTGGAATAACTGGAACTGATCAGCTGTCAGACACCCTCTGTCTAATAGGTGCTGCTCATGTATGGTTGTTTACATCTTTGGGTGGGTTTAGTGACATATCTGAACAGTAAAAGGGACTGTGTCTGTGATACAATATCCACAGTCACCATACTTTCTTCAGGAACCAGGGTGTTGCAAAACTTTTTTTGATGTGTGTATTTGAGACATGTAGTATTGCATTTTAGTAACGGTATTGTGTACATTTGCGCAGTCTGTCATGCTCATGCAATAGTCATTTGTTTGTTTATTTTGGATTGCTAGTAACCATTGATCAGCTCAATGGTGAAGCACCAGGAGATTAGCAAGTCTCATGTTTAACTTTTTCTGTTTGTTTTCACAGTTTAATTCGTGAGTTAGTAGTAGTAGGGTGGATAGGGTGTGTGCATGCTGTATGTGAGCACCGGTCGAGCTGGCCACAATTTGCAAATAACTGAAGATATTAATAACCCTGGTCAGCCATCTGCAGGTTTCTGCCTCAGAATATAACATCAGCAGAGAAAGTGGCACATCGCATGAGACACCTCAGGTGTCACTTGTCTCACCCTTGGACTCTACTCTTGAGGCATCTTGTAGTGTACTCAACTGAGGGAATCTGCATTCACTGCAGGGTAAATGGCAGGTTGTTACATGGTCGTGATGCCTGAGGCTAGGCATCTGGCCTTGCCTATCTACTTTGTGAATGCACTGGTGGCCACTATTTCAACAGAGTTCGATCAGGCACATGAGAGGAGAGATTTGTTAACTATCGGGAGCTCAAGTGTTAGGTGTGTTATGGAAGCTCTTAGGGAAATAGCATCTGCAGCTGGAATGACTTTCAGTATGCACTTGGTGTGTCTGCTGGGGGTAGGGCATATCAGACGTGTGGAGGAGGCCCTGCCTGTGGCAATCGAGGGTGCAGCGAGCAGAGGGCAAAAGTCTACTAGCTGTTGCTCATGTTGGCAACAATGACGCGTATTATTGCTTGGGTTCTGAGGCCATCAGCAGTTCTTACAGGAGGCTGGCGGGGGAAGTGCTGAAGACTGCTGATGTCGCTTGTGGGGTGCAAGCATAGCTCACAGTTTGAAGCATCATACCCAGAACTGATTGGGGTCCTTTGGTTTGGAGCTGAATAGAGGGTGTCAATCAGTGGCTTTCTGCGACCATCGGGTCTGTGACAGAATTCCTGAACTTAGTCCCTCCAGGAAAGTACCGTATTTATTCTAATCTAAGCCACACTTTTTTTCCGGTTTTTGTAATTCAAAAAATCGCCTGCGGCTTAGAATGGAGTGCAAAGTAAGCGGAAGTTCTGAAAAATGTTGGTAGGTGCCGCCACAATCAACTTATGTAGCACTACACAGGCATGCTTTGCAGGCACAAAGATAAATACTGGCACCAAAACCTCTGCGTCAGTAAATAAATTTAAAAAAAGGTAGAAGACTAGCTTTTTTTTCCTCACCGATTTTCGAACACTGCTTTTTCATACGTTATCCAACGAAGTAAATAGAAATTCCGTGTTGTTCATCTTCGAATGTAGCAGCCTTTCAAATACTCGTAGCAAAAAAATTAAATTTCTTTACACAAAAATACCAACAATGCACAAGGCTGTAGGATTGTTGCACGAGTTGATACGCTCTGGCTCACCTATTGCTTCATGGAATTCTGTGAAGTGCTTGTTGGTGTTAGTGAACCATAATTAAGTGCTTTCATTATAGTGCCAAATTCATGAGGGGAGTTATTTCTTTTGCGGAACAAAGTTCTAATCGTGCTGCAGGTCTGTGATACGGGACTAATGAGAAAACGTCAGGCGATGGCAACTGCAGAGAGACGAATTATTTTAATGTTCTTGTTGCAGGAAAGCATTTAGTGGGCCAAAGTGTGGCCGATATCGTGCACTAGAAGTGATGTTAAATGAATTTGTTAAGTAACAGCATCAGAAATTCCTGTCTGTGAACGCCGAAATTTTAAAAATTAAGGCACCTGAAATTGTTAGAGAGCAAAAAACCGAAAATTGGATTGATCTGTTTATGAAGCGCTGGGGTTTTTCACTTCGGAGGTGTACTTCAGTTGCACAGAAGCTGCCAAAATATTATGAAGAAAAACTTTTGGAATTTCATAGCTTCATAATTAGGCGACGCACAGAAAAGCAATACCTTCTTGGTCAGATAGGAAATGCTGATCAGACTCCTGTATATTTTGACATGCCGTCAAATTATACGGTTGACACCAAAGGAAAGAAAGACATAAGAAGTTCTTAAATCAGGGGGTGAAAAACAGCGGATGTCCGTCATGCTTGCTTGCACAGCAAAAAAATGTCTCTGAGTACTATGGGACTTAACTTCTGAGGTCATCAGTCCCCTAGAACTTAGAACTACTTAAACCTAACCAACCTAAGGACATCACACACATCCATGCCCGAGGCAGGATTTGAACCTGCGACCGTTGCGGTCGCGCAGCTCCAGACTGTAGCGCCTAGAACCGCTCCGCCACTCCGGCCGGCACTTGCACAGCTGACTGACATAAATTACCCCCATTCATAGTTTTCAAGCGAAAGACTTTACCGAAATCAGAAGTGTTTCCAAAACCTGTAATTGTACGAGCGAACGAAACTGGGTGGTTTTCGGAGGACATGGTGCTGGAATGGATTGGGTTACGCAGGCCATACAACACCTGCAGTAAAACTAAAATTAGAGGAAAGCAAAACGGATTTGGCAGTAATTCCAGGCAGGGTGACGTCAATTCTGTAACCATTTGATGTTTGTTTGAATAAACAATCTAAGGACAAGTTTAAACGCATGTAGACTGGCTTTCCAAAAGCAACAGACATCTGACACCAACAGGACGTGTAAAACGCGCAAGGTTGTCGCAAGTGTGTCATTGGATTTATGATGCATGGAAGTGTGTTTCAAATCAGACTGTGCAACAAGCATTTAAAAAATGTTCGATATCCGATGCACTAGATGGTACGAAGGATGATGCTCTGTATGAAGAAATGAGCAACAAAGAATTGAGTGATAGTGATTCAGAATCATGACTGATATTTTAAACATTTCATATAAGATGTATTACAAACCTAATAAAATATTGTTTTAAATTTCATTTTAAATTTCAGAGTTTAATTTCTAAGTTATTTTCATTCTTATGTTATAAGTGTTGCTGCTCTGCATTGCACAGGATAGAAAAGTGTGGAGAGCTGCATCAAACCAGTCTATGGACTGAAGACAACAACAACAGCAACACACTCTGCATTTGAAGTCATCACTAAAAATCTACTACGAAAATCCGACTGACAAGACTGTTTGGGATGTATGTCAATAAAGCCATCTCTAAGTTTTGAATTTTTTCCTACCTGTGACAAGAGATGGTTGCTAATAGGAACTATTAGGAATCATAAATCGTATGCAGTATTCTCTTCACCATTAGAATAATACGAATGTAAACATTATGCCATGCATTCTGTTGTGTTTGCTGCTATCTCATTTAAATCCTGTCTGCCTAATAAACTATGAAACTAGTGAGACAACAGCAAATGCGGAAGAATATACATATCATGTCATGTTTATAATCATATTATTCTTATGCTGAATAGTGATACAGTCAGAAATGAAGCACGGCAACTGACTAGATTTTTAAATCTAAGATGACTCTAATTTTTGTGCAGAATGTAATGTACTAAAAAGGCGTCTGCAAAGATTTTCAAACAGAGACAAATTATCGCTAAACTGTCATTCAGAACATCTTCTATCATATGCAGTCTATTGTTTGGTTCTTGTTGATCATTATCAAAGAAAGCAGCAGTGTAAGTAACAACAAATAGCAGTCTCTTGCCATTGTTTCGCTAATGAGACAATTCCTCTTTTTTATTGTAAGCGGCGGTAGCACGCACGAAAGCAAGCCATGCCGCGAGCGGCGACAGGTAGGAAACACTCATTATCAGAATGCGACAAACAATACACGACACAGTACAATAATGTATTTTCAGCGTAGTGTGACGTAAATACCTACAACAAAGAGAACGACACTTGTCAGATCAAAGCAAAATAAGCAATCGATTCTAACCAGACGAAGTTCGTGAAAAAGGAAGGGTACCCGTATAAGTCTCATGTTACAATGGACCAACTTTGTTTCGATTTGGAGGTGCGGTCTAAAACTTTCCCCTTGAATTTCGAGTCTCAAATGTCAGGTGCGGCTTAGATTCGGGAAATTTTTTCCCCTTGATTTCTAGTCTCATTTTTCAGGTGCGGCTTAGATTCGAGTAAATATGGTAGTCATGCTCAGATTATTCTCAGGACCTAAATCTGGCTAAAACATGAAATAGAAGCCCTTGAAAAAAGAAACAAGGCATGACAAGCATGTAGAAAAGACAGATTAGATGCCATATGAGGAGGAGTGTTCACTGATATTGGCATAAATGTTGTGTCTATTGAGGTCAAATTTGTGTCCGACTGTGAAAATGTCTGAACACGAGTAGCAGCATAGGTGAACTCAGGTCAATTATTGGACATTTTTACCAGCCATTTCTTTCTCCGTAACAGTTATAGGATCATTCAAGGAAAGTCTCTGGTCCAAATACAGAAATAACCAGTATTAGTTTGATGCAGCTTTAACCTAAGCTGAAGCTGTTAAGTGTATAGACTGGGATGTCTATGGATTCACTGCAGGTACGAGTAAACTGTCTTCTGAGATACTATTGAACATGTTTCCGAAAAACAACCTGGAACAACTTGTTAGCCAACCAACTTGCAATGGAAATATTATAGACCTTGTATTTACATTCTGGCCTGACCTTATTGACAGTGTCAGTATAGAGACAGGGATTAGTGCTCATGATGTCATCATAGTGACAATGGTTATTAAAGTTAATAAATCTATCAAGAAGGCCAGGAGAATATTTATGCTCGAAGATGAAGATGATGATGATGATGATAATGTTTGATTTGTGGGGCATTCCACAGTGCGGTCATCAGTGCTTGTACACATTCCCAATCTATACAAACTCCAGTCTAGCCACCTTCATGAATGATGAGGACAACAGAAACACCCAGCCCCTAGGCAGAGAAAATCCCCAACCCAGGCGGGAATTGAACCTGGGACCCCGTGATCCAGAGGTAGCAACACTAGCCACTAGACCGCGAGCTACGGACTTGGCTAGAAGAAGCATATAAGCAGTTGTTAGCATACCACTTAGACAATGAATGGACATAATTTAGTTCCAGTATGATGGTTGTAGAGGAATTACAGGCAAAGTCTAAACTGGTTGAAAACTGCTCTATGAGATGTATGTACCAAGTTAGTGGATGAAGAATGGAAAATACTGTCTGTGGTTTAAAAATCAAACTCAGAAAATTCTGAGGAGACAGAGTTGTTGCACTCTTAGTTCAAAAAAGAACACGCAGATGTTGACAGGCAAAAGTTAGTAGTTATTTGAGTGCCCATAAGAAGATCAATGTGTGAAGCATACAACTTCCACCATCATACCGTATCAAAAGGTCTTGGCGAGAACCTGAGAAAATTCTGGTCATATGAAAAATAAATAAGCCATTTGACAGCTTCTATCCAGCCGCTCGTCGACCAGTCCGTTGTGGCAATAAAAGACACAAAAGGAAAGCTGAAGGTGTAAATTTCACATTTAATAAATCATTAATGCAGGAGGGTTGCACAAACATACCTTTATTTGACTGTCACACAAGCTCCCACATGGAGGACATAGAATTAGGAATCCCTGATCTGGAGAAGCAAGTGATAGAGTTGAAAACAGATAAGTTGTCAGGTCCAGATGGAATCCCAATTCAGTTTTACGTAGCTTGCACTTACCATGAATCTCTTGCCCAGTGAAAATTCCCAAGTGACTGTAGAACAGCACAGGTGACTCCTGTATGTAAGAAAGATGAAAGAATAGACTAGGATAATTACAGACCAATATCCTTAACATCAGTTTGTGCTGCATAATTCTTGAACACATTCTGAGTCTGAATGTAATAAATTTACTTGAGATGGAAAAGCCTCTATCCACATATCAGTATGGATTTAGAAATCCTCACTCATGCAAAACTAAGCTTACCCTTCTCTCATATGGTACCCTACAAACCATGGATGGAGTGCATCAGGCAGATTCCATATTCCTAAAATTCTGGAAAGTGTTTGACGCAGTGCCCAACTGCAGACTGTTGACGAATGTGCAAGCAAATGGATTAGGTTTTCAGATATGTGAGTATCTCAAAGACATTTTAAGTAATAGAACCCAGTACTATGTTGTCAATGGCGAGTGCTCATTAGAGACGAGGGTATTGTCAGGAGTGCCCCATGGAAGTGTGATGGAACCACTCTTATTCTCTATATACATTAATGATCTGATAGATGGGGTGAGTAACAATTTACTGTTGTTTACTGATGATGCTGTGATGTTAGAAAGGTGTCATCATTGAGTGACTGTAAGTGAATACGAGATACCATAGACAGAATTTCCAGTTAGTGTAATGAATGGTAGCATGCTCTAAATGTAGAAAAAATGAAAGTTACTGCAGATGGTTAGGAAAACCAAATCTGTAATGTTTGAATACAGCATTAGTAGTGTGCTGCATGACACAGTCACATCAGTTAAATACCTATGCTTGACGCTGTAGAGCAATGTGAAATGTAATGAACTTGTCAGGTTGGTGGTAGGTAAGGTGAATGCTTGTCTTTATTTTATTGGGAGAATTTCAGGGAAGCACAATTCATCTATGAAGCAGGCAGCATATGGAACCCTAGTTTGAGTCATTCTTGAGTATTGCTCAAGTAGGATTAAAGAAAGACATAATACCAATTCAGAGACATACTGCTAGATTTGTTACCAGTGGGTTCAATCAGCATGCAGGTATTACGGGATGCTTTGTGTGCTCAAACTGGAATCCCCAAATGGAAGACAGCACTCTTTTTCATGAGTCACTATTGTCAATGTTGCAGAAATTTAGGGAACCAGCATTTGAACCCAATTACAGAACAATTCTACTGCCGCCAACATACATTTTGCATAAGGAGCTCAAAGATAAGATGAGAGAAATTAGGGCTTGTATGAAGGCTTATAGAAAGTTGTTTTTCCTCACCCTAATTGTGAGTGAAACAGGAAAGGACATGACTAGTAATGTACATTGTACCCTCTGCCATCTATACAGTGGTTTGCGGAATATGTGTTAGATGTAGATCTAGATGTAAATGTAGAAATTTCTGAACACTGTGTTTGGTACTTTTTCCACTGATCTGATAAATACATCTTTCATGCAATCTTGATGGATGCCAATGTTTTGAAAATTTCTGATCGCATTTAAATGAAACTTTTTGTACTGCATTTTTGTCACATATTTTCGGAATAAACAAAGTGAATTGAGTATTGCCATATCCAAAATATGAAAGAATAATTTCCTGTTGCAGACTTCCGTGTACTTTTCACTGTTTTGATGAGCAAGTCTCTTCAGTTGACTAGTCTCACTGATTTATTTTTATCAATTACCAGATTCAGTTTCAATTTTGGGTCATTAGTCTAGTGATCTCGTTTTGAAGATAGAATCATTTCAGCATTGTGGAATGTTGACAAAATTGAAACTTACATTGCATTTCAGAATGATTAGTTTTCTGGTTTTAATTATTGCAATGGTATTTCTCCTTTCTTCAATTTCTTGTCCATTAGTAGCATTCCTTTGATGTTTGCATTTGTTGCTCTGGTATACAGTCAACAATACAGCTCTAGGCTTGTATGCAAGTTATTGATGATCAAAGTATGTTCTTTACAGTATACAATTATTCTAGTGGATAGAAATTACAAAATTTTAGGCTAATTATCTTGCTCTTTACTGCAATATATTACTTTCTTTTCAGATGACCATAGATGACATGTGGTTCATCTCTACATAGTTTTTCAAAGAGGCAGAAAGTTTCTTTTGCATATGTTCTATAATTGGCCGTAGTTTCAACAAACAGTCCCTATTTTGAGGCAAGATGTTATTGTGAAACTCAACAGTAGAAGATAGTACTTTGGAAAAAATTGGAATTTCCGAAAGAAAAAAAGTTCTTAACATTTTTACTCTTGCCATAAGAAAAGATGCAATAAAAACATACATTTCAAGAATGTTTGCATTACTCCATTGTTTATTATAGGGTTTGACATCGCTTTACTATTTTCTAATCTGTATTATATAATAATTATTTATCTCTTGGCAAATCTTTCTAAAAATTTGTGTACACACAACATGTTTAAGAAAATGCAGACAGCTGTTGTGTGCATTTACGTCAGCTTTCAGACCTGATGTGCATCTCTCGAATGGATACTGCTTTGTATTTATAGCTGCATGTTTCGATTTCAGTTATGTTTTACCTGTTGGCTGTTTTGGTTATTTATCAAAAGATGGGGAGCTCTGTATGTTTATAGGCAGCAAGATTCGTCCTCTCATTCTGATTGGCACTACATTGGTAACTGCAGGTTATAAAGAGTGAGAATCAGCAGGAACAGATATATGAACAGAAAATAATTCACAAAAGAATCTTCATCTTCTGAATCCATCTCTGTCATTGAACATAATGATTCTTCAGGATCACCATCATCTGTATTATCTCAGGACCTTTTTGTATGCCAGGACAGTTAATAAACAGCACTGTAATGTAACGAACTTTATATTCTACCATAGCTGAGCAATAATCAGGTATATGTCTCAGAACTTTTTTAGCAGTCAGTTGCACCATGGGTAGCAGTTAGCCACAGGCAAAGGAGTAGTAGTAAAACACTCTTGTTATTTATTCTGACTGGAGCAGTTCATCTAGGTGTGTTGCAAGGAACTGCTGACATATTTTTACTCCACCTACTTAATTCGAACCAGCCATATATGATAGGTAGGATGTTCTAATTTCTACTTGAAATTGGCAGCTGAGTGTATATAACAACAGGCCACAAACTACTTGATGAGAAGTTATGTTGAAGCAGAGCAGTTCAGTAAAATTGTCATTTACATTATATGGCTTTCAGCAAGAGCACCATGAAGCCATTTCCAGAAAATTCATCAAATTTTAATGTCATGGTGGCAATGATGACATTACAAGCAGAGCACCCACTCATTTGGAGGGGCACTCGTGAAAAAGCTACTCATGGTCTTGTTAGAGAAATCATCTGACTTTCAGGTAAATGATCTGGGTAAATCCAGAAATACCAAAACACAACTACTAATAGCCTCCAAATGCAGACAAAAGACCTGCAGTCATGCAGAGTAAATATTGATGCTATGTAGAAGAAAGCAAATCCCTACTTCCCGTAAAGTAGACACATTAAATTGCAGATGTTACAATTGAAAGACACTTGCATAAAGTGTTTGGCCAAAGCCTTCATCAGCAATAGAGAAACACCCATCATTCATACACACAAGCAAGCAAACCTCATGCACACATGACCACCAACTCCGACAGCTCGGGCCAGAATGAAACTACCATGCGGGATGCAAGCAGCAGTTTGGAGGGGCTGGGGAAGGGGGAGGGATAGCTGTGTACAAGTGGGGGGAGAGACGAAGCTGTCTGACACAGTGTGCAGGAACTAGAATACCAACAGGCACAGCATCAGCAGGTTGTGGGACAGGGAGGTGGGGAAAAAAGCAACAAAAAAGGGGAGGAGCAGGCAAAGATGGGCGGATGCGCTGACAGAGGGCAGCAAACAAAGAGTGTGAGAAATAAGAATGGAGAGGAGATGATAGAATTGAGGGGGTGGAAACTGTTGGGAGGAGGGTGTGGGGTCAATATGTTACTGTAGGTTGAGGCCAGGATAATTATGGGAGCGGAGAATGTGTTGTAAGGGTAACTCCAATCTGTGCATTTCCGAAAAGCTCTTGGTGGAGGGGAAGATCCAGATGGCTTGGATAGTGAAGCAGCCATTGAAATCACGCATTGTGTCACAGGGTGGTCTACTTTGCTCTGAACCGCAGTTTGGTAGTGGCTGTTTGTCCTGGTGAACAGCTGGTTGGTAGTCATACCAATATAAAAAACTATGAAATGATTGCAGCAGAGCTGATAAATGATGTGGTTGCTTTCACAGGTGGTCCGGCCACTTATGGCAGAGGATAAACCTGTGACAGGAGTGGAATAGGAAGTACTGGGTGGGTGTATTAGGCAGGTCTTGCACATGGGTGTTCCACAGGGATATGATCGTTGTGGCAAGGGATTGGAATTGGGAGTGGCATAGGGATGGACTAGGATGTTGTGGAGGTTGAGTGGGCAAGGGAACACCACTTTAGGAAGGGGGTGGGGGGAGGGGGAGGATCTCAGGTAGGATGGCCCTCATTTCAGGGCATTATGATGAGTAATCAGAGCCTTGGCTGAGGATATGGTTCAGTTGTTCCGATATGGGGTGGTACTAGGTGATGAAGAGGCAGTACTTTGTGGCTAGTGCTTGGGGGTGATGGGAGGATTAGGGATGTGAGGGGAAATGGCACGGGAGATCTGTCTGCAGACTAGTTCTGTGGATGGCACCTGTCTGAAGGCCTTGGTGAGACTCTCAGCATTCTGAGCAAGGGAGTTCTTGTCACTGCAGATACACTGTCCTTAGGTTGGGCTGTACGAGAGGATTTTTTGGTGTCAAGAGATGACAGCTGTTGAAATGCAGATGGTCAGTGGGTTTAATGTCAACAGAGGTGCAGATGGGGCCATCAGATAGGAGGAGGTCAGTGTCTAAGAATGTGGCATGCTGTGTTAGGATCAGGAGAATTGGATGGGAGAGAAGGTGTTGAGGTTGTGAAGGAACAAAGATAGGGTGTCTTGGCCCTGAGCCCAGATCATGATGATATCATCAATGAACTGAATCAGACTTGGACTTCGTCATTTTGGGAGGCTAGGATGGTGTCTTCTAGATGGTCCATAAACAGGTTGGCATAGGAGGGTCCCATGTGAATGCCCATGGCTGTGCCATGGCATTAGTTATAATGATGAATCAGCAATGAGTTAAGGCTGCCTGTGGATGGGAAAAGTGAATTACTATTAATGATACAAATAAAACAATTTTCTGTGTCAGTCACTTACTTATTTGCTCACCATCATCTTCAGGTGGAGCATTGTTTTTGAAGAGCACAGAAGCCTTTCCACAGCAGCAGACCGAGGGCTATATTGGTTATGTTGCATCTTTGCTGATGTTAAAAACTTTTTTGGTACAACACTTTTAAAGTTGAAAAAAGAAACTCAAATTTGTGAGAGTAAGTTGTACTTACAGGGGCACTAGAGTCATAAAATGCCTGCATGCTGCTACTTGTTGTACGACCTCTCCACTGTACATTATTTTTACACTGTCATGTCAGAGATGTTATACATATTAGAGATAAGCTGCGTACTTGGGATACAAAGGTAGTTGAAAGGTGTTGTAGCTGGAGCTTGGTTATGTGCTACTCTACATCACAATTCAGTTACTGAATTAAATGGTTATGTACATAAACATGTTTTTCTTTTATTTTAAAAATATGAGTGGACTGCAACAGAATTAGGACATGTACACTATTCAGTAATTGTATTAGATCATTATACATAAAGAAATGTGTTCTTCCTGTATTTTTAAAAAAAATATGAATCAGCTTCAACAGTGTATGGATATGTGCACAAGCAATTATTATATTAAATGGTTGTATATATAAAAAAAGATTCCAACAGACATACACACATATTTTAGGTTGAAGATACTGGAAAATGAATGGGGGTGGTTAGGTAAATTGCTGTGCATTGAAATTGTAAATTATGAGAATGCTTTAAGTATTTTGTGAAAGATTTAGAAAAGGTTAGTTGAATGTGTTTCATTATTGTCATCCAGTAGAGTTTCCTTGAGTTTGTTTCAGTGTCTATAGATTTCAAGTTGTTCATACGGAGGCATCTTGTGTCTTCAGTGTTTGTAGTGTTATAAGATTGCTTTGTGTACTGCCAGATGAATGTCTTGTGTCTTTTACGTGAGAGGGTATTGCAGATTTATATTGTGTGTTGTGTCAGAAAGTTTTGATGAGTTCTTTGAATCTAATATGGAAGTTACAGCTTGTCTGACCTATGTACTGAGCTGGGCATTTACGACACATGATTTTATATATGGCAGAGGATGAAAATTTATTTTGATTATTTTTAGGTTATGAGGCAGCCTGTGGAAAATTTTATTATTTCTCTAGAATGCAATTCTTATATTATGTTATTTGAAGGTATTGACAGTTATTTGGGAGACATTGCTGTTGAAGGAAATGCATGTTATTAGTATATTTTCTTGGTTTTTGATGGTTATGTTGTTCATTTTCTGTTTTAGATAACAGCCAAAGAATTGAGAACAGTGTATTCTAGTATCATGGAATTGTATATCTGGTGAACAGTTTTTGTTGCTTATTCCTTGGTGTTCAGTTGTTGGTAGTGTTTCAAATAAAGTAGCATAGTAGAATATTTTACATCTGATTGCTGTGGACTTTTCTAATTGGAAGGAAGTAACCACCAAAGTTATGACCCCAATGTTATACATTGTAAATATTAAATATTGTGAATGAAGTGGTCCCCCCCCCTCCCCCCACAAAGAGAATCACCGAAACAACCGTACAAACAACTGCAACAGAACTCAAAATAGAACAGCTCATAGCATCAACTACATTACAACACACAGACACCAACATCATTTGTCAAGATGCAAGTTCGATGAATCATCTGGGATGTGTCAAGCTTCCACCATATTGACCCAACTGCCCAAAGACTTGGTTCATGCAAATTGAAGATATTTTCCAACAGCACTGCCTTTGCGATGAGCATTTATCAGAAATGACTATATATCTATCACACCAACGCAATATAGATGCACAACAGCAAACAAGTCGGCCATTGAAACCTATGCAGAACAGAGACACACTGGACTTGGGTCTTTAATTTGAGCCTGTGTGGACATTCATAATCGCAAATGTCACTGGCCCCATACTCCGTGCCGACTTTGGTCACATTTCCACCTGTTGCCAGAGCTAGAAAAATTAATCGACTGTGCTCGCAACAGGATGACAGACCAATTGGAGGCTTTTCGCTCATTTGGAATGGATACTACATCATACAGAGATGAGCAGTTCACTACCAAGATGACATAGAGACACTCTATGAGACACCACACTTGCATGGTGCTGGCCAGCCCTTTGCAACTCTCCCAAGATCACTGCCACTGGACAAACTCTTGGGAGCATTGCTTGTGTTTGAAGAGCTCCGAGGAAAGCAGGTATTGTAGACAGATCTGATAGCCTGTGGACATCTTCCTTACACATGATGAGAAAGAGAGCTGGATCATGTATGTGAAGACTATAGAGCACTCAACACGTGAACAATAACTGACCATAATCCAGTGCCAGACTTTAACAGTGCTATTGTCCATGGTCAGTTGTTTAGTATAGTTGACAATGCAAAAGCCTGTTTGCAAGTTACCATAGCAGTGGCAGATGTACCAAAAGCCACGGTAACATCACGTTTTGGGCTTTTTCAGTACAAATTTATGCCCTTTGGACTGAGGAACACTGGAGAGATGACAGCATTTTATGCACGGGATATTACAAGGTCTGCAAGTTTTCTACTGTTACATGGACAATATTTTTACATTTTCAACAGTAGCCAAAAAATTGTGCCCTATTTGGGGATAATAGTTATTCCTGATAACTGTTTATTCAGCAAACAAGAAGTGACTTCTTACAAGGGAACCTCCCCATCGCACCCCCCTCAGGTTTAGTTATAAGTTGGCACAGTGGATAGGCCTTGAAAAACTGAACACTGATCAATCGAGAAAACAGGAAGAAGTTTTGTGGAACTATGAAAAAATAAGCAAAATATACAAACTGAGTAGTCCATGTGCAAGATGGGCAACACCAAGGCTAATGTTAGCTCAGGAGCGCCGTGGTCCCGTAGCTAGCGTGAGCAGCTGCGGAACGAAATGTCCTTGGTTCAAGTCCCCCTTGGAGCGAAAAGTTTACTTCCTTTATTTTCGCCAAGTTATGATCTGTCCGTTCGTGCATTGACGTCTCTGTTCACTGTAATAAGTTTAGTGTCTGTGTTTTGCGACCACACCGCAAAACCGTGCCATTAGTAACGAAAGGACGTGCCTCTCCAATGGAAACCGAAAACATTTGATCGCAAGATCATAGGTCAACCGTTTCCTCCACAGGAAAACACGTCTGATATATTCTACACGACACTGGTGACGGCATGTGCATCACATGACAGGAATATGTTGTCCACCCACCTAACTTGTACACTTGGCGAATGGGTAAAAAGATTCTTCTACTCTACCCGATTTAGGTTTTCTTGTGGATGTGATTATCACTCCCAAAGAAGTGATGAAAACATAAGAGTTTGTCACATAAACTAAAAATAAAAAATTAAAATTTCCACACAAGGGAAGATTTGAACCAAGGACCTCTCGTGCCGCAGCTGCTCACGCTAACCACGAGACCACGGCTCTCCTGAGATCACACTAGCCTCGATGTTGCCTATGAGGCGCATGGACTACTCAGTTTGTATATTTTGCTTATTTTTTCATAGTTCCACACAACTTCTTCCTGTTTTCTCGATTGATCTGTGTTCAGTTTTTCAAGGCCTATCCACTGTGCCAACTTATAACTAAATCTGAGGGGGCTGCGATGGGGAGGTTCCCTTGTTAGGATATTGGGCGGTCTGACACGGTTGCCGGGATAGGTCGAGGTAGTACAAAATATGCCCATACCAGCAATGTACAAGGGATTACATAGATTTTTAAGTATGGTAAAATTTTATTGATGGTATCTTCCAGGTCCAGCAAGGCAGCAGGAACTGCTCACTGCTTTGCTCACAGTCAAACATGTGACCGGCAGTTGGAAATTACCTTGGTTACCCACTACCGAAGCCACATTTTTCAGTGTCAAGTGTTGTTTGGTGCAAGTGGCACCATTGGCTTATCCAAGAATTACGGCTGCCTCGGTCATCATGGTGGACACAAGTCAAAAAGCCACAGGAGCATCCTTGCAACAAAAGATGATCAGCCAATGGCAACTACTTGCCTGTTATTCACATAACTGCACTCCACAACAAAAGAAATGAAATGCTTTTGATTGAGAATTGTTGGCAACCTATGCAGCCATTAAACACTTTCGGTCATCAATAGAGAGCAGTCATTTCACAGTCTTTATACAACATGGACCACTAATGTCGTTCTTCCAACGTGCCACAGATTACAGCTCGCCATGATGGTACATACAGGCAAAGTATACATCACAATATACAACCAGTGTGCAGATTATTTCCAGAAAGGACGTCATCCTCATCACGGATTGTCTTTCCCATAATTGCACTAGTCTGAGAGCAGTACCATGGGTGAAGATAGTGCTAAAGCAGTGCGATTATACAGTACTAAACGACTTGCTCACAAGTGAAAATATGGCCCTACAGGTGCGATGCATTCCTGCCTCATGTGGTGATATAAGCATTTGGTGCGATATAGTGTGAGGATTACAGCGACATTACATTCCCACAGAATCTAGACATAGGGTTTCCCGAGCACTACATAATTTGGCCCACCCAGGCATACATGTTATGCCAAATTAGTGGCAATCAAAGTGAAGTGGCTGGGAATACACAAGTATTGCAGAACCTGGACGCACTGGTGCCTTGAGTGCCGAGACAGTAAAGTTAGTCGAGGTGCTTTAACAGCAGTTATGCAGTTTCCAAGACCCATGGTCAGATTTTGCCACATAAACATTGAGCACCATGGGACTGTTATCACATTTGGATGGCCATCGTTGTCTGGTTACAATCATAGATCGATTCATGAGATGGCCAGAAGCTATGCCTGTGCCAGACATCTCAGCAGAGATGGTGGTGGAGGCATTAGTGATTTTCAAGATGTGGTATTCCTCACTTGATTACAAAGGATCACAGATGACAGTTAAAATCATAGCTTTTTGCGAAAATACTATAGCTATGTGATTGCAGTTATCTTTGCAATATGAGCTATGATCCTGAGAGTAACAGGGTGGTGGAAAGGCTGCATCATACAATAAAGGCTGCACTGATGTGTTCTTCATCTACATAGACAAAGACAGTACCACTGGTATTACTGGGTGTGCACGCGGTGATTGAGGAGGATTTACAAAGCTCACCAACTAGGGTGGTCTACAAAAAACAGTTTAAAGCACCATGAGGGCTCATACACGTGACAAGAGTTCAAACCCCAGTACCAGAAGTAACGGAGTTCACACGGCAGCTCAGCATATATGCAAGACATTTGTGGGAAAGCCCACCAGTCGGACACAGAGAAAGATAGCCTTTCGTTCACAAGGACCTATGTCCTACATCAGATGTCTCATTCTGAGACCACATACGCCTGGCTCCGAGACCATACAGTGCAGCCCCCATCATGCAGACTGTATATTGGACCATACAAGGTTCTTTTGATGCACACAAGCACCTTCACAATTCACCAGAATGGTAGACCCCATAGACCGGTTAATGCTGGCATGTCTAGACATGGGGGAACTGGCACAACACCGATTTGTGAATTCTATACTGATACAAGATGATCCGACAACACTGATTGACTCCAGGAAACATTGCTGTACCACTCACTGCTACCCTGTCAGAGCCTCTGTGGGTTGTTGTTATGAGGGTTGGTGGTCACCTCCAGCAGCAATACCCCACATTGCCAGGGCATCAGGCTTAAAGAAGGTTTGGAGGTGACAGCTGTTGTGGTGACACTGGTAGTGCACTGTAGCATCAAGGAATCTGTACATTAGATGAACAGTTTTTGTTGTTTACTCCTTGGTTGTTCAGTTATTGCTAGTGTATTATACAAAGTAGCATATTAGATTATATAATGTCTGGTTATTCTGACTTAGCTTAATTGAAAGAAAGTAACTACCAAAAGAGAATTAGCAAATGAGAGAGTATCTTTTATTGGGTGTCTACTTTCAAACACAAAGGTATCCTGTTGGAGCTTGTTGAGTGTCTGTAGAATTTTATTCCCAGGATAATTTATTGAGTTTGAGGTTGGTCTTGTGGAGCCATCTTTTTTGTGACCTTTTAATTGAGATCATAGGCGGATGATGTTGGATTCAGCATATACAGTGGTGGTTTCCTTTTTCAGCAGGTTGGATGTTAGTATTTTTTTTAGGAGGAGCTTAACTTCAGTTTGGAATTGTCTGACATAGAACAGAGCATAAAGGAGTCATTGATCTATTTCAGTTTTCAGATTCATTTGTGAACTTGGAAAGTATTTGTCTTTTTCAGTATTCAGATAAATACTACTCTTTATGTATTATATAATTGTACAGCTCATTGGGAGTAATGTAATTGAAAATTATCATATTCATACTTTCATCATGCCCTACCAATGAAACTTAAACATTGAGTGTATAATGCTCTCATCTGACTGATAGTTTTCTGTAGATGTAAAGTCTGTATGAACTATTACTATAAAGAATATATGATAGATACTAGTACAGGATGATGGAGACAACTAGGGAAGCATATCATTTGTGGAGGTCAAACATGGGTAGTCAACTAGCTGTAAGAGGCAATAACAACAGTGTGAAGGGCCTCATCTAGAAATGAGCATAAAATTTGAAGAAACGTAACAAGAGAAAAAATGTTAATAACTAGAAACAGGCAGCATGTAACAGATGATGGTGAAGGGTGTATACAGGGTGCAGTGCTTAAATCCAGACAAATGAAACTTTTTGTTAAAAACGAATTTATTAAAACAAAATACAAATGAAAATGAAAATCCTTTTTGCATATAAGTAATGGTATCTCTAAAAGTAACATTACTAGATGTAACCCCCTTCAGCCTCAGTGACCTGTCCAATCTTGTACTGAAGTGATCACACACACACTCTTTAAAAACAGCACTGTCCATATTCGTTAATGATGCTGTGATAGCGGTGGGTAGAGATGCAACATTAGGGCACCTCGTCTTATTGGTAGCTCTTTTGAATACGCTCCAAACATAGTAGTTGAGGGGGTTCAATTGACCGGAACATCTCAACATTATCAGAGAGCCAGTTGTGGACAAAATGGCTTGCATGAGGTCCTCCTCTGCCATCCAACAAATTGTTTGCTTGCTGACATGCAGTACTGATGCTAATTTCCTCAGCGATTGCCCCAAAATCAGCACCTGAACCTTTTCAATGACTACCGCAGTTCGTGACAAGCGTTTCCGCGAATGAAGATTCCTCACCGGGTCAGTGGAACCTTCCCCAGACTTCTATGAAGCATTATACTTGGCCACAATATTGTAAGCAGTTCCTCTCTGATACCTGAAGAATTGAATTATTTCAGTGGATGCATGCCCAGTGTCAAGAGTTGCGATAATCGCCGCTCTTCGGTTGTGCTCTGCACTTGTCCATAATATCTCGGCCATTTTGAGGTTCTGACTGTTTACTAGATGCCTATGGCCTTCAAGAATGCCAATCACGACCTCCACCAAAACTATTATATGGTGGGAAATTCAAATTGGGATTTGTCTGGATTTAAGTGCCGCGTCCTGTGTAGGAACAACCAGAGCGTTGTTATGCCACAAGAAGACATAGTGAAGTATGTGGAAAGCACAGCGGATAACTAACATGTGTAGTAGTTATGTGGTAATTTTATTATTAAAAATTATGTGCGCAAATATGCACAATTTATTGGCAGTTCCCTAACTAGGTCAGAATAGTTAGTTAATTAGCACAACTGGTTAATATAAGTAGTAACAAAAGCATTCTCTTACATGTAAAGTGTGTGAAGAACATCTCTTTTTATTTTCTTTAATGAAATTAATAATCAGAATAAATATAAGAATGTTTTTTGAGAAAATTGATTTAATTTTGTGAATATCTGAAATTTTGTCCTGCAGGGATCTGCGATTTTCTGTTCTGGTGCATAATTATTGGACTAATCTTGAAAAATATACAGCAGCAGATAGTGTGACATTTCTCAAATTAAAAGATTTTGTCTCCGAAATGTTAAACAATCTGTATGTTCAAGTACTTATCCAAGGTAATTACAGTGAAAAACAAGCACTGGACATCAGTGATGTATTGATATCTTCTCTGCCATGCAAAATTCCTGTTCCAGGAAATGCTATACGGGTAAGGTATTCATATCTGTTTGATTTTTATGTGGTTTCCTGCATGACTATAATCTTTTTTATTACATTTCAGTGATTATAATATGATCCACATCCAGTTAAATTATGAGCTCCATTTTTTAATAGTTTTCCCCATAAAATCATGTACCTTTACTTTTAAAAAAAATATTGGCATGTGTGGTATGCGGAGTCATCTTGTAGCAGGTTATTTACTTCAGTGTACAATACAACAAACAGTGGCTTAAATTATTCATTTAAGATTTACTTATGTAATAAGTACAATTAAGTTGTTCTGCACTTTACTTATGTAATAAGCACAATTAAGTTGTTCTGCACTGACATGTAGAGAATAAGATTAATATGTACTGATCATCAGACCAGATTTACAGTGGGTTTCAGCACTTCATGGCAGACAGAAACTGATACATTGCCCTAGGATAAATGAGAGTTGCAGGGACTAGCAGTTGACCCTGATTGTAAATAAGCATAAATAAGCACAGTCTGTTGTGCATAAATATACTAAGAGATCTGTTAATGTTCAATAGTGTGCTTCTGGATGATGCTCTGCCATGTTTCTATTTTATGCACATTATTTTGACAACCAACCCAGCCATCTTCTTCAAGTCCTTTTTTAAAGTTTTGCTTTTGACAACCAACCCAGCCATTTTCTTCAAGTCCTTTTTTAAAGTTTTGCTGTCACTTGTATTCACTGCCTGGACAGTCTGAAGTTGGTCATCAGAATATTGTGCATAAAATGGAAACAATACTCCACAGCACTAGTCAGTCATGTCAAGGAAACTGGTGAGATAACTTCATTAATGTTTGACTACACTATTGTCAATAAAGCAATGAAAACAGTAACAACCATAAAATACCCAGCCGTAACTGTCCAGAGTGGCATGAAGTAAATCATCACTTACTTGTAGAAACAATAGATGTCAGTGTGAGATTCCTAGGACGAACCTTGAGGAAATATAATTCCACAACAAAAACACCTGTAAAATTAATTGTGCTGCTGTCTGGAACACTTACCTCTTTCCATTCATAGCAAAAATAGGGAGTATCCAATAAAGAGAGGCACATTTCATCACAGAATCAAGTAGTAAGTGCTAGAGCATTGTGAAGATGCGCAACAAACTCCTGTGGTATATGTCACAAAAGAGGTGTTGTGCATCACAGAGAGGTTTACTGTTTACTATTTTGAAAACATACGTTCTGAGAATATTCGGACAACAAATAACTCCTTCAACATTCATCTTGCAAAATATTTTATCAAGTCCTTGTTCCTGTACATAATTTCTGAATGGTGCAGGAAAGGGAGGAAATCCTAGAGGTATTAGAAGTGTCATCATCCTCACACCATAAAATGGGTTGCAGTATACAGTGATACAGTTCTATGTCAGTGTAAATAAAATACAGATATACAGCGAAGACATTTTACTGCCTTTATTGCAAGTGACAAATACTTCAGCCAGGACCAATTTGAGTACATTTTTCCACACAAGTGAATTATCATTTGTAAGGCCCCCCCCCCCCCCCCCCCCCGCCCCTCTTTTCCTTTCCTTCATACACTTTAACCCATGTGACTCTTTACTACTTAGTGTAATACGCACTCTACACAAATCTCACACTTGAACAGCTCTAGCGACCCTCTAAGCTTGATGCCCCAAGTGGACACTCCTGATTGTGGTGCTTCTTGTATAGAAGTCTTGTAGTTGTGGTGCCTTTTTACCCCTCACAGCTTGCACCCAAAGCAGTGTCTTGTATCACTTATGCCTTAAACCAGCCCTGACGTCAGCTCAAAGTGGGTGTGTTTCTTTCTACTGTTGTGGTCATTACACAAACAATTTGCTTCAAACTTAACAGACTTGTTTGTAGTGAAGTATATAAAGAAACACACACACACACACACACACACACACACACACACACTTGGCTAAGTTTAGCGTAACATGTAAGATGCATAACACAGTTTAACTTTGTTCTTGGACTCACAAAAATAGATGTTCCATTTGAAATAATTAATTCGTAACTAATACTAACAGTCACAAGGAGTATTTCAGAAAGTCATGTATGAAACTGTTGAAAGAATGTGGAATTCTCACCTCCTAAATAGTGGTAATTCTATGAGACAGGAATCAGTAATCCAAAGTAGTCTACAGAATTAGTTTGTGCAGTTGATCCTCTTCCTTAACAGACACTTTAAACCTTTCCTTATATGTGTGGGTCCTTTATATTGTAATGTGTGGAGTATGATAATAGAAGAAGAGTGATTAAATACTCATGATATTCTTGTGTTGAACTGTTACACTTAAACACATTCAACAGAAATGGAAACTTATGTATTAGTGATATTATGTGACAATTGGAAATGTTGAAAATGTTGGAACACTTGAGGCAATACTGACCTTACGACTTATCTTAGAAGAAAGATTAAGGAAAGGCAAACCTACATTTCTAGCATTTGTAGACTTAGAGAAAGCTTTTGACAATGTTGACTGGAATACCCTCTTTCAAATTCTAAAGGTGGCAGGGGTAAAATACAGGGAGCGAAAGGCTGTTTACAATTTGTACGGAAACCAGATGGCAGTTATAAGAGTCGAGGGGCATGAAAGGGAAGCAGTGGTTGGGAAGGGAGTGAGTCAAGGTTGTAGCCTCTCCCCGATGCTATTCAATCTGTATATTGAGCAAGCGGTAAAGGAAACAAAAGAAAAATTTGGAGTAGGTATTAAAATACAGGTACATGGAGAAGAAATAAAAACTTTGAACTTCGCCGATGACATTGTAATTCTGTCAGAGACATCAAAGGACTTAGAAGAGCAGTTGTTCGGAATGGACAGTGTCTTGAAAGGAGGATATAAGATGAAAATCAATGAAAGCAAAACGAGGATAATGGAATGTAGTCGAATTAAGTCTGGTGATGCTGAGGGAATTAGATTAGGAAATGAGACAATTAAAGTAGTAAAGGAGTTTTGCTGTTTGGGGAGCAAAATAACTGATGATGGTCGAAGTAGAGAGGATATAAAATGTAGACTGGCAATGGCAAGGAAAGCATTTCTGAAGTAGAGGAATTTGTTAACATCGAGTATAGATTTAAGTGTCAGGAAGTCGTTTCTGAAAGTATTTGTATGGAGTGTAGCCATGTATGGAAGTGAAACATGGACAATAAATAGTTTGGACAAGAAGAGAATAGAAGCTTTTAAAATGTGGTGCTACAGAAGAATGTTGAAGATTAGGTGGGTAGATAACGTAACTAATGAGGAGGTATTGAATAGGATTGGGGAGAAGAGGAGTTTGTGGCACAACTTGACTTGAAGAAGGGATCGGTTGGTAGGACATGTCATGAGGCATCAAGGGATCACAAATTTAGCATTGGAGGGCAGCGTGGAGGGTAAAAATCTTAGAGGGAGACCAAGAGATGAATGCACTAAGCAGATTCAGAAGGACGTAGGTTGCAGTAGGTAGTGGGAGTTGAAGGAGCTTGCACAGGATAGATTAGCATGGAGAGCTGCATCAAACCAGTCTCAGGACTGAAGACCACAACAACAACATGTGACAATTTTGACTATCATATAGTTTAAGGCCTGCACTATATGTATGAAATATGTTCATACGTTAATTTGAGAATGACTTGTTTCAGTCCCTGAATATTATTCTTCTTGATGGTAATTTGCAGAACATGATGAATGAATGATTGAATGAACGAATGAATGAATCTGTGTTGTTTGTAATTATTGTCAAATATACAGAGAATACTTCTGTTGTCTTTTGACTACTTAGGCCCGTGTCCGTGAAGTAGCTGTGGGAAAATTTTCATGTGCAGTTCCATCCTTTAATGATGATGACACAAACAGTATTGTCACTAATTACTATCAACTTGGACCTATTGATTTAAAATCATCCTGTCTTCTGGAAATTATTGTGGTAAGACAGACATGCCAGATCCCATTTAACATTTGGTTTAATGTTGTTATAGCGTCTTTAATTACTATATTGTATTTCAGATGCTTATGCAGGAGCCATTATTCAACATTCTTCGCACAAAGAAACAGTTAGGATATGATGTTTCTTGCTCATATCTGGACACATTTGGGATGCTGGGCTTCTGTATATCTGTTTATTTCCAAGCATACAAATTCACGTAAGAGAAATTTATTTCAGACTTCATATATAAATATTTTGTGTGTGTGTGTGTGTGTGTGTGTGTGTGTGTGTGAATGGCCATTTTGATGGAATAAATCTTTTCTTTTTTCAATGCTTTGATTTTTGTGATGTATGATTGTAAATTAACAATAATTCCTCTGAAACTCTGAAAAAATATAATTTATTTTTTTTCTAACGGATAGCAAAACTATTTTGAAAGGGTGTTTATCAGCAGACTGGTAGATGGAAGATACAAAGACTTTCATGCCCCATAGTAAATGCATTAATTCTTACAAATGTGTATGTGACAGTGAGAAATAATGTAATTTCTGAATTGTTTCTTATCGTAAGAGACAATCTTGGTAACGATGATGATTTAAGTAGAAAAAACATAGTTCAAGGAAATAAAAGTAACTGATACCTATACAATTTCCAGGACTTGGGTTTAAGACGGACGTAGCAGGGAAGGAAAAAAGTGAAATCAGCAATGAAAGGCTGGTAATAGTCAATCTTTGACAATCTACAAAGTGATTTGTCCACTTTTCAAAATCACAACTCATTTGGGACAAAAAATTATCATTGTGTACATTTTACTTCATTGTGTTAAACGTACTAAAAATATCCTAACTGAATCCAAAGAGTATAATATCTCTCTCACACGCATGCACGCACACACCACACACACACTCACTCGCCCCCCCCCCCCCCTCCCCCCCATGCAACAATAAGGCAATTGCCAGGCTGAAGAGCAGCACCCTCTCATAAACCACCATTCGTGATTCAAAAAAGTCTTCAGGCAAGCACACAAAGAGACAATTGAGGGTTGCTCCTTGTATGAGCAGTATTTGTTTGGGCTGACCCCTGCTAAAGAAATATAAACTCCAGCTAAAGAACTATAAATTACAAATATCTGCTGCAACACCAGAGAAAATGCACCCAATGACTCATAGGAGGGCCCTCCCATATATGACTTCTGTAAGAGCAGCATGTAGATTTAATTAGTTTTGTTGTACATTTCTTCAAAGAAAGTCTGTTTCTGTGCTGTTAAGTTTTGATATTCCAGAAAGAGCATAAAGCAAGGAAAAGCTGATAACAGTGTATTAAGGAAAACAGCGGTCAAGTGGGAGGAGGCGAGAGAAGGTGGGAGAGGGAGGAAGAAACACTGATGAAAGTAATGACACTGATGTTTCAAATGGGGAATTGATTCAGAAGTAGATGTTAGATGAATTAGTGTAAGATGGAGGTACATCATTAATGAGAAGCAAGGGGATGCCTCAGAAAAAGTCTCTCTATAGGACTCTGGGTCACTTGTAGCAGGAAAAATCAAAATTGCATTCATGCTGAAACAAGTATAAAGATTACAGCTATTGAGTTGCAGACCATGTGCTAAGACAAGGAATTGTTTTTATCAATACATACCATTGCTGACAGCTTAGTGATCATTATACTGACCTAAAATGCTGAACAGTAATTGCAAGTCATATGATATGTGCAATTCCTTATCCCACATGTGTTTCTTCCTTTGATGGAATAGATTTTATCAGTGAAAGTCATAAACATATGAACCAAATGGAAAATAAATGGGTGATGGAGGAGCATATCTCTGGATTCACAGTAATAGTTTCATTAACTTCAGTAATACTCTCATTTTATTAGTGTTCCCATTAAAATTCAGAATGAAGAGAGATTGTCTCGAAAGAAATTCCAAGTAGGTGAGCATGTACTAGTGGAAAGCATTCAGTGTGTGATGGGAAGTTATCTTTCACTGATATTATAAGCTGATGTGATCTACCAGGAACTGCCAACAGTTAAATATTGTCTCATTTCAACAAATTAAGCAACACTATATCATGCAGAATTACAGTTTAACTGAGTAAAATGTTGTTGAAAACCATGGTATTGTACTTGAGTCATTTAAGTTGTAAGATAAAGACAATTGTATTCCCGGTTTTGCTCAAACTTCACAATTTCACAGATCCAACTCCAGTATGGTACATGCCAAATAAATCTCTAAAGTGATTTACAACTCATAAGGTTTCACTTGATTTAAACCGTGCACTTTCTAATAAGAACTACTGACATTCTTAATAATGCCTGCTACCAGCATAAGCCAGTTTTAATCCTATTCCACATTCACAAGGACCATTTCACTTATTATTTCACTTAGGATCTGTGGGAGGGATTTCAATATCTTTTTAAATATGTATTATGTATTCTTGTATAATGAAATTTTCTTCATCCTGAGTATCATTGAGTATCTTCTAACTGTGAATCTACGGCACAAAAAGTACATCTGATCTAACCAAACAACTATCACTCTCTTAGAAACATACTATAAAACAAGTTCAAAGGTAATTGCACATTCCTATTTTCATTTTTACCACCAGATTCATACTCAGTCACAGCACTTAGTAATACAAAGAATCAAAGAAATGGTTCTGATAAATTGAATGATGAAAAAACTGTTTCATTGTTATATAGCATTTAGTTATTAAAAGTAGCTAAAGGGAAGCTGATTTTGTTTCTGCACTGGCAGTTACAAAAAAGAATGATTGCTAATATTTATGGAGACTGGCTTTTGATTCATAATGATAAAGACTGATAGAAAAATGATTCTACGTAATTACATTCATAGTATTAAAAAAATTACATTAAAATGTTTTGTAACTTCCTTTCAGTTGAAAGGAGAGGCAGTTTATATGTCTGACATGCCTTCTTTTCTCATACCTACCAATGAACAATCAACTAATATCAAGTCATGATCCTGATGTGCTGATAATGAGTGTAACACACTATCTGCAAACAATGTAATAGCCTCAGCATGCACAGGCTGCTTAATTTACTGCTTCCAGATACTGTGTTAGACTCATTATGAGCAATTTGTATCAGGAATTGAAATGATTTGATGGTTCATTGGTGGGTACGTTAAAATTTGACAGCAAACAAATACAATTTCAACTACATGAGACAGTAAAGAGTGCTATTGTACACCCCTATGCAATCTTCTTTCATAAAATCCGAAAATGTTTCTTAAATCACTATTATAATGCTATTAAATTCTCCATATTAACGGCTCCAGTTTTATTTTAGGGTTGTCATTTTCCATTTTTGACTGTCAAATCTGGATTGTAAGATGCTGTTAGCTGATTTTAACTGACATGTTAATTTCAGGTGTACACATAAAATACCAACAAAACAAAGTAAGAACAGTAATATTACATCTATAATCACACAGTAGAATACCCGAAAGTTAATTGTCTGTATTATAATTACATTTCCATTTTATGGAATGTCAAAGCATCATGGATGGCTTTATCGTACATATTTTTGATAGCATATAGTTTAAGCAGTATCAGTTGGTTGTTATACAGTGGAGACTCAATTAACTGGTCTAATTCTTGTCATAAGTCATTCAGATAATCAAAATCTGGCAGTTGAATATATAAATAAAAGCAATGTCTGTATTATTAACTCGCAAAAGATAACCTGTCTTGCCCACTTACGATCATCTTTTACAGGCATTGTCATATGGTATTCTTTCTAGGGTTAATACATAATGTTGATATTGTGAAGCATCTTGGGTTTTTGGATTTTCTGATGAAGAACAAAGACATTTTATGGGTCCCAGTAATGTTTGCACAGATTAATATTTTTCCTCACTCATTACTAATTTTGTCTAATTTCATCTCACTGAGAAGCTAATGATTTTGATGGCAATGATTTTGTCATGCAATCCGATTTCATCAACATTGTAAATGAAGTCCAAGTCGTAGTCATTTTAATATGAACCTTTTTTAAAACCATCTTTAAAAGAATTTGCTGCATGTAGGTCAGTTGTTGTTTGTTGTTGTGGTCTTCAGTCCTGAAACTGGTTTGATGTAGCTCTCCATGCTACTCTATCCTGTGCAAGCTTCATCATCTCCCAGTACCTACTGAACCTACATCCTTCTGAATCTGCTTAGTGTATTCATGTCTTGGTCTCCCTCTATGATTTTTACCCTCCACGCTGCCCTCCAATGCTAAATTTGTGATCCCTTGATGCCTCAAAACATGTCCTACCAAACGGTCCCTTCTTTTTGTCAAGTTGTGCCACAAACTCCTTTTCTCCCCAATTCTATTTAATACCTCCTCATTAGTTACGTGATCTACCCATCTAATCTTCAGCATTCTTCTGTAGCACCACATTTCGAAAGCTTCTATTCTCTTCTTGTCCAAACTATTTATCGTCCATGTTTCACTTCCATACACGGCTACACTCCATACAAATACTTTCAGAAACAACTTTGTGACACTTAAATCTATACTCGATGTTAACAAATTTCTCTTCTTCAGAAACGCTTTCCTTGCCATTGCCAGTCTACATTTTATATCCTCTCTACTTCGGCCATCATCAGTTATTTTGCTCCCGAAACAGCAAAACTCCTTTACTACTTTAAGTGTCTCATTTCCCAATCTAATTCCCTCAGCATCACCCGATTTAATTTGACTACATTCCATTATCCTCATTTTGCTTTTGTTGATGTTCATCTTATATCCTCCTTTCAAGACACTGTCCATTCCGTTCAACTGCTCTTCCAAGTCCTTTGATGTCTCTGACAGAATTACAATATCATCGGCGAAGTTCAAAGTTTTTATTTCTTCTCCATGTACCTGTATTTTAATGCCTACTCTGAATTTTTCTTTTGTTTCCTTTACTGCTTGCTCAATATACGGATTGAATAACATTGGGGAGAGGCTACAACCCTGTCTCACTCCCTTCCCAACCACTGCTTCCCTTTCATGCCCCTCGACTCTTATAACTGCCATCTGGTTTCTGTACAAATTGTAAATAGCCTTTCGCTCCCTGTATTTTACCCCTGCCACCTTCAGAGTTTGAAAGAGGGTATTCCAGTCAACATTGTCAAAAGCTTTCTCGAAGTCTACAAATGCTAGAAACGTAGGTTTGCCTTTCCTTAATCTTTCTTCTAAGATAAGTCGTAGGGTCAGTATTGCCTCACATGTTCCAACATTTCTACGGAAGCAAACCGATCTTCCCCAAGGTCAGCTTCTACCAGTTTTTCCATTCGTCTGTATAGAATTCACATTAGTATTTTGCAGCTGTGACTTATTAAACTGATAGTTCGATAATTTTCACATCTGTCAACATGTGCTTTCTTTGGGATTGGAATTATTATATTCTTCTTGAAGTCTGAGGGTATTTCGCCTGTCTCATACATCTTGCTCATCAGATGGTAGAGTTTTGTCATGACTGGCTCTCCCAAGGCCATCAGTGGTTCTAATGGAATGTTGTGTATTCCCGGGGCATTGTTTCGACTCAGGTCTTTCAGTGCTCTGTCAAACTCTTTATGCAGTATCTTATCTCCCATTTCGTCTTTGTCTACATCCTCTTCCATTTCCATAATATTGTCCTCAAGAACATCGCCCTTGTATAAACCCTCTATATACTCCTTCCACCTTTCTGCCTTCCCTTCTTTGCGTAGGACTTGGTTTCCATCTGAGCTTTTGATATTCGTACAAGTCGTTCTCTTTCCTCCAAAGGTATCTTAAATTTTCCTGTAGGCAGTATCTATCTTACCCCTAGTGAGATAACCCTCTACATCCTTACATTTATCCTCTAGCCATCCCTGCTTAGCCATTTTGCACTTCCTGTCGATCTCATTTTTGAGACATTTGTATTCCTTTTTGCCTGCTTCATTTACTGCATTTTTATATTTTCTCTTTTCATCAATTAAATTCAATATTTCTTCTGTTACCCAAGGATTTCTATTAGCCCTCGTCTTTTTACCTACTTGACCGTCTGCTGCCTTCACTGATTCATCCCTCAGAGCTACCCATTCTTCTTCTACTGTATTTCTTTCCCCCATTCCTGTCAATTGTTCCCTTATGCTCTCCCTGAAACTCTCTACAACCTCTGGTTTAGTCAGTTTATCCAGGTCCCATCTCCTTAAATTCCCACCTTTTTGTAGTTTCTTCAGTTTTAATCTACAGTTCATAAACAATAGATTGTGGTCAGAGGCCACATCTGCCCCTGGAAATGTCTTACAATTTAAGACCTGGTTCCTAAATCTCTGTCTTACCATTATATAATCTATCTGATGTCTTTTAATATCTCCAGGATTCTTCCATGTATACAACCTTCTTTTATGATTCTTGAACCAAGTGTTGGCTATGATTAAGTTATGCTCTGTGCAAAATTCTACCAGACGGCTTCCTCTTTACTTCTTCCCCCCAATCCATAGTCACCTACTATGTTTCCTTCTCTCCCTTTTCCTACTGACGAATTCAAGTCACCCATGACTATTAAATTTTCGTCTCCCTTCACTACCTGAATAATTTCTTTTATCTCATCATACATTTCATCAATTTCTTCATCATCTGCAGAGCTAGTTGGCATATAAACTTGTACTACTGTAGTAGGCGTGGGCTTTGTGTCTATCTTGGCCACAATAATGCGCTCGCTATGCTGTTTGTAGTAGCTTACCCATACTCCTATTTTTTTATTCATTATTAAACCTACTCCTGCATTACCCCTACTTGATTTTGTATTTATAACCCTGTATTCACCTGACCAAAACTCTTGTTCCTCCTGCCACCGAACTTCACTAATTCCCACTATATCTAACTTTAACCTATCCATTTCCCTTTTTAAATTTTGTAACCTACCTGCCCGATTAAGGGATCTGACATTCCACACTCCGATCCGTAGAACGCCAGTTTTCTTTCTCCTGATAACGATGTCCTCTTGAGAAGTCCCCGCCCGGAGAACCGAATGGGGGACTATTTTACCTCCGGAATATTTTACCCAAGAGGACGCCATCATCATTTAATCATACAGTAAAGCTGCATGCCCATGGGAAAAATTACGGCTGTAGTTTCCCCTTGCTTTCAGCTGTTCGCAGTACCAGCACAGGAAGGCCATTTTGGTTAATGTTACAAGGCCAGATCAGTCAATCATCCAGACTGTTGCCCCTGCATCTACTGAAAAGGCTGCTGCCCCTCTTCAGGAACCACACGTTTGTCTAGCCTCTCAACAGATACCCCTCCGTTGTGGTTGCACCTACTGTACGGCCATCTGTATCGCTGAGGCACGCAAGCCTCCCCACCAACGGCAAGGTCCATGGTTCATGTAGATCAACTGACATTTTTTTCCCCTTGTGCTTCAATTTCATGAGTTCTATGATGAGATTTAAATCTGTGCAACCATCTGCTATTTGCTGCAAACAATTCGTTACCTTTTTTTTTATTTGACTGTAATGCCTTTTCACATTCAAAGGACCATATATGGATTACCCAGTTGATCGTGTTTGTAAAAACAAACAACACGAAAGTTCATTTTACAGTTTTTTCTAACTTCTCGATGTTTACTCCCATCTTCACAGGTGTACTTCAAAATTCATCTGTATTCTTCTTAGTATTGCCTATTGTAGAAGTACCTATACCATATTTATCAGCCATCTTACAACAGGTTTCTCCTTATTTTAGTGAAACTGCGATAACACAACTGTTTAGTGCTTTGAAATTTTTAAGCACAGACACAATGTGGCACAGTGTTTTGCAACTATCTAACTCAAACAATAATGAAACATGTGGGCCATGAATAGCTAGTGTCATCATGACAAGTCCTTATATGCACAGACTAGAGTATAAAGATATTTGTTCATGGTTGACAATCCGGACAACCGTAAATCTGTGTAACTGAGGTGCAGATAATTGAGTCTCCATTTTATATGAATGATAGTTTCAGAATGCATGCTGGCACAACGTCACAACGTATATACGTGGGAAAATGCTAACACCACATGTATTAACAAAAAGTCCAATATCACAGGTGACATATTTCCACATGCAGATTGAAGTACTGTATGTTTTGCTAGTACATAAAAAGTCAGTGAAAGGCACTGCTAGTGTACATTATATCTCTCAGCTACCTTTGTAATGTACTAGAGCACACACACACACACACACACACACACACACACACACACACACACACACACACACACTTGTAGGACTACATTGTGGCAGCTGAGAACAAGAATTTATCGGAAAGCTAGCATAGTTTCAGTGGTGCAGTGGTGTTGTTTATGTGCCTTTTGATGACCTAATGCCTCTCCTGTTCTGTGATTAATTCTTCTTATTGCTACTTAAATTTTTTTCTGGGTGAAGCAAATGTACACAGTGGTGCTACTCACTTGAAAGGAAATGGATAGAGGGTAATACTAATGTATTGAAATTAACTGCAAAGGCATGTAAGGTATATTTTCAATTATTTCTATTTTGTGAATAATTTTTTCTATTATATATAGCACATACAATACCTGCAATATAAGTGTGTGTGGAAATACATGCTGTTTATTGACAATAAGAACAATGAAAACGGTCAAAAAAGATATTTCAAAACAAACCTACACAGTTAAATGATGCTGACTCTGGTCATAAAATATTGTATAAACACATCTATAAAAACAAGAATAGATTTAAAAATTTCAAGTACGCATGTACTTGAACCTGGTAACATAAGTGAAGTAACTGCAATTTCAAGTATAAAAATATAGTAATAAAGCAAAAAAAATACAATTGTCCAGAACATTTTATGTATTTAAATAAAGTACATTTACAATGGAGATGAAGAGTTGTAATATATGTATAAATTGTTCAAATACCTTCTATTTTTTAAGCGTGTTTTCCGTTTTAAAATGTTGACTGTAGCTTTTACACACATTGTTATGAGGGCATGACCACTGATCAGCTATGTACCTGAATGAATAATCACTCCTAGACTGTGGTCAAAGAACAGAGATGACCAAAGTGAGAGAACATGCCGCTGAGCGCAACGTTCTTGACTTTAGTGACAGTTTCACTATCTATGCCGTCTAGATCTTCCCCAACCCTCTCCCCCTCCTAAACCCCTTTCTGCTCTCACCTATGCTAGCTTCTCTTTAATGGTTTTAGTAAGGCAAAAACAATATATTCGTAGTCCTCTGTAATTTTCATTGAATAAATTACATTATGAAAGCTGAAACACAAGCCATCACTATTATCTATCACAAACTATATTTGGGGATTCATTAAACAATTAGCACCTGTCCCTCACTCACCTTCTCCTCTTTCTCCATTTAATCTTTCTATACATGAACCTATATTGTTTTGCACATTTACATGCCCTGCTTCCATTGGACCTGTTACATTTAATATGAACTTTTAAATGAAAACAAGTATTTTTTTGGTCATTGTCAGGCAATAATATTTGATTTTAAAGTTTATCAGTATAATACAAGGCAGGTGAGGTCACTTTAATGGTTTTATTAAGGCAAAAACAATATATTCGTAGTCCTCTGTAATTTTCATTGAATAAATTACATTATGAAAGCTGAAACACAAGCCATCACTATTATCTATCACAAACTATTCACAAATTGGTGTTATAATATCGACAAAGAACAAATCATTAAACAAAAAAAGCATCAAATGGATTTTTAGAATTGTTGCACACCTGACATACAAATTTTGTGCACTTACAGCACACTGTGCTTTTCTATTTTTTCAAGCAGGATGTACTGAACACCTTCTCTTCTTACTATGCACCATACTGTTGCTGTTACTACTGCCATTTTGTGTTTGAGGGATAGTAACAAACTTCTGCATATCCAGGTGTATGAGATTATAAGATCTTAAGATCATAAACAGTTGACTCAGTTCCCTTGAAAGTTCCTTGATGAAAAGCTTCCTCTTGCGCAAAAGCTCTTTGTGATATGAGGGATGTTGTGCTGTGTAGGGAATGAAGGCAGTTCGAGTGCATCTGTCCATAATGTTGCAACGGAGAGCTTTGGACCAGTGATTAGTTTGTCTTTTGCGTGTATAATTGTCCACTAGTTGATCCATAACTTCCATGCCACTCTTCATTTGGTTATGAAATTCCACAACCTCAGGCTTCTGTTTTTGATGTACCTCTATAGAGTTAACTTTATGCATGGTACTTACAAGGATTACACACTTGTTTCTCTTCAGCAAAAAACTAATCAGTGTCATCTCCTTTGTAGATGAAAATAGATTTGAATTTACTTGTCTACTACTATTTGGCTTCACCTCTCTTGAATTTTTTCTTTTCTTCAACCTCATTGTTCCCACAACAGGTAGGTTTTTACTCAAGAGATGTTATGTCACTATTACACTTCTAAAATAATTATCTGCATTAACATTTGTGCCTGAACCAGCAATATTATCTGCAAGGATCTTCACTGTGGTAAGGTCCAAATTTTTCTGCGGTGGCCCAACTGGTTGTCTTCGTGTGCACACAGTCCCATCAATTGCATAACCAGTTTCAGCTTCACACATCCAGAATATTTTTGTTCCATACTTTCCGAGCTTATTAGGCATGTTGTTGTTGTGGTCTTCAGTCCAGAGACTGGTTTGATGAAGCTCTCCATGCTACTCTATCCTGTGCAAATTACCTACTGCAACCTACATCCTTCTGAATCTGTTTTGTGTATTCATCTCTTGGTCTCCCTCAACGATGTTTACCCTCCGTGCTGTCCTCCAATACTAAATTGGTGATCCCTTGATGCCTCACAATGTGTCCTACCAACTGATCCCTTCTTCTAGTCAAGTTGTGCCACAAATTTCTCTTCTCCCCATTTCTATTCAATACCTCCTCATTAGTTACGTGATCTATCCATCTGATCTTCAGCATCCTTCTGTAGCATCACATATCGAAAGCTTCTATTCTCTTTTTGTCTAAACTATTTATTGTGCACATTTCACTTCCATACATGGCTACACTCCATACAAATACTTTCAGAAACGACTTCCTGACACTTAAATCTATACTCGATGTTAACAAATTTATCTTCTTCAGAAACGCTTTCCTTGCCATTGCCAGTCTACATTTTATATCCTCTCTACTTCGACCATCATCAGTTATTTTGCTCCCCAAATAGCAAAACTTATTTACTACTTTAAGCACCTCATTTCCTAATCTAATACCCTCAGCATCACCCAATTTAATGTGACTACATTCCATTATCCTCATTTTGCTATTCTTGATGTTCATCTTATATCCGCCTTTCAAGACACTGTCCATTCCGTTCAGCTGCTCTTCCAAGTCCTTTGATGTCTCTGACAGAATTACAATGTCATCGACGAACCTCAAAGTTTTAATTTCTTCTCCATGGATTTTAATGCCTACTCTGAATTTTTCTTTTGTTTCCTTTACTGCTTGCTCAATATACAGACTGAATAACATCGGGGAGAGGCTACAACCCTGTCTCACTCCCTTCCCAACCACTGCTTCCCTTTCATGCCCCTTGACTCTTATAACTGCCATCTGGTTTCTGTACAAATTGTAAATAGCCTTTCGCTCCCTGTGTTTTACTCCTGCCACCTTCAGGATTTGAAAGAGAGTATTCCAGTCGACATTGTCTAAAGCTTTCTCTAAGTCTACAAATGCTAGAAACATAGGTTTGCCTTTCCTTAATCTATTTTTCTAAGATAAGTCGTAGGGTCAGTATAGCCTCACGTGTTCCAACATTTCTACTGAATCCAAACTGATCTTCCCCGAGGTCGGCTTCTACCAGTTTTTCCATTCGTCTGTAAAGAATTTGTGTTAGTATTTTGCAGCTGTGGCTTATTAAACTGATAGTTCAGTAATTTTCACATCTGTCAACACCTGCTTTCTTTGGGATTGGAATTATGATATTCTTCTTGAAGTCTGAGGGTATTTCGCCTGTCTCATACATCTTGCTTGCCAGGTGGTAGAGTTTTGTCATGACTGGCTCTCCCAAGGCTGTCAGTAGTTCTACTCCTGGGGTCTTGTTTCAACTTAGATCTTTCACTGCTCTGTCAAACTTTTCACGCAGTATCATATCTCCCATTTCATCTTCATCTTCATCTACATCCTCTTCCATTTCCATAATATTGTCCTCAAGAACATCGCTCTTGTATAGACCCTCTATATACTCCTTCCACCTTTCTGCTTTCCCTTCTTTGCTTGGAACTGGGTTTACACATGAGCTCTTGATATTCATGCAAATGGTTTTCTTTTCTCCGAAGGTCTCTCTAGTTTTCCTGTAGGCAGTATCTACCTTATCCCTAGAGATATACGCCTCTACACCCTTGCATTGTCCTCTAACCGTCCCTGCTTAGCCATTTTGCGTTTCCTGTCGATCTCATTTTTGAGACATTTGTATTCCTTTTTGCCTGCTTCGTTTACTGCATTTTTGTATTTTCTCCTTTCACCAATTAAATTCAGTATCTCTTCTGTTACCCAAGGATTTCTGTTAGCCCTCGTCTTTTACCTACTTGATCGTCTACTGCCTTCACTATTTCGTCTCTCAAAGCTACCCATTCTTCTTCTACTGTATTTCTTTCCCCCATTCTTGTCAATCGTTCCCTAATGCTCTCCCTGAAACACTCTACAACCTCTGGTTCTTCAGTTTATCCAGGTCCCATCTCCTTAAATTGCCACCTTTCTGCAGTTTCTTCAGTTTTAATCTACAGATCATAACCAATAGATTGTGGTCAGAGTCCACATCTGCCCCTGGAAATGTCTTACAATTTAAAATCTGGTTCCTAAATCTCTGTCTTACCATTATATAATCTATCTGAAACCTGTCAGTATCTCCAGGCCTCTTCCATTTATATAACCTTCTTTTATGATTCTCTTACTACTGTGGTAGGCTTGGGCTTCGTATTTATCTTGGCCACAATAATGCGCTCACTATGTTGTTTGTAGTATCTTACCTGCATTCGTATTTTTTTTATTCATTATTAAACCTACTTCTGCATTACCCCTATTTGATTTTGTATTTATAACCCTGTATTTACCTGACCAAAAGTCTTGTTCCTCCTGCCACCGAACTTCACTAATCCCCAATATATCTAACTTTAACCTATCCATTTCCATTTTTAAATTTTCTAACCCAGCTTCCCGATTAAGGGATCTGACATTCCTCGCTCCGATCCGTAGAACGCCAGTTTTCTTTCTCCTGATTTGGCATATATTGCACAAATCCACAATGGCCCCTAAATGGGACCATTTGATCATCTGATGTGGCATTAATTTTAGGTAGCATTACTTGCCTGGACTGTCCTATAAATACACTTCCGGGGGAGGGGGAAATATTACACCCTTTTAGGAGTGTCCATTTCGTAAATGAAGTATTGTTGCAACAGTACATATAGAGTGCATGAAATGATTACATTTACACAACAATAGCAAGTACGGTTCTCAGGTACCAGTTACAAACCCATGCTGAAACATCCATATTAATAAGTGATGTAGCCTCCATGGGGTGGCAATGCAGGGGCTGACATTGGCATCCAGTCGATCGTACAGGTGGAAAGTACTGTCCTGGATATGTTATGCCATGCCTACTCAACGTGTGGTCTAGGGGTAGCGTCTTTGATTCATAATCAAAACATCATTGGTCCCTGGTTCGAATCACACCTCTGCTTAAATTTTGATTAATAATCAGCCTTGGCGGCCTAAGACTTCTGGCATAAGAAGTCACCCTCATTCTACCAATAGCCTTGTCAAAGATGGCGGAGGAGCGGACAGAGGTTCAGGGCACTCTCTTGTCCTAGGGGTTGGAAACTGCCCATAAAGGCAAATGAATCAGCAATGATCAACGGCATGAGGATGGAGAAGGCAGTGGAAAACACTGCATTAAAGACACGTAACATGTATCCACAGGACATGTGGCCTGTAATTGGAGAAGTGTCATGATGATTCCTCCAATCGGATCTCCGGGACGGGACTGCCGAGGGGGAGGTTACCATAAGAAATAGATTGAATAATCAACAGGAGGATACTGTTCTATGAGTCGGGGCATGGAGTGTCAGAAGCTTGAACGTGGTAGGTAAACCAGAAGATCTGAAAAGGGAAATGCAAAGGCTCAATCTAGAAACAGTAGGGGTCAGTGAAGTGAAGTGGAAAGAAGACAAGGATTTATGGTCAGATGAGTATAGGGTAATATCAACAGCAGCAGAAAATGGTATAACAGGAGTAGGATTCATTATGAATAGGAAGGTAGAGCAGAGTGTGTGGTACTGTAAAAAGTTCAGTGACAGGGTTGTTCTTCTCAGAATCAACAGCAAGCCAACACTGACAACGATAGTTCAGGTATACATGCCGACGCCACAATCTGAAAATGAAGAGAGAGAGAAAGTGTGTGAGGATACTGAAAGAGTAATACAGTATGTAAAGGAGGATAAAAATGTAATAGTTATGGGAGACTGGAATGCGGTTTTAGGGGAAGGAGTAGAAGAGAAGGTTACAGGAGAATGTGGGCTTGGGTCAAGGAATGACAGAGGAGAAAGACTAATTGAGTCCTGTAACAAGTTTCAGCTGGAAATAGCGAATACCCTGTTCAAGTATCACAAGAGAAAGAGGTATACTTGGAAAAGGCTGGGTGATAGGGGAAGATTTCAGTTAGATTATGTCGTGGTCAGACAGAGATTCCGAAACCAGGTACTGGATTGTAAGGCATACCCAGGAACAGATATAGACTCAGGTCACAATATAGTAGTGATGAAGAGTAGGCTGAAGTTCAAGACATTAGTCAGGAAGAATCAATACGCAAAGAAGTGGGAAACAGAAGTATTAAGGAATGATGTGAGACGCTTGGAAGTTCTCTAAGGCTTTAAATGCAGCAATAAGGAATAGCTCAGTAGGAAGTACAGTTAAAGAGGAATGGACATCTCTAAAAAGGGCCATCACAGAAGTTGGTAAGGAAAATGTAGGTACAAAGAAGGTAACTGCGAAGAAACCACGGATAACAGAAGAAATGCTTCAGTTGATTGATGAAAGGAGGAAGTACAAAAATGTTCCGGAAAACTCAGTAATACAGAAATACAAGTCACTGAGGAATGAAATAAATAGGAAGTGCAAGGAAGCTAAGACGAAGTGGCAGCAGGAAAAATGTGAAGACATCAAAAAAGAAATGATTGTCGTAAGGACAGACTCAGCATACAGGAAAGTCAAAACAACCTTCGGTGACGTTAAAAGCAAGGGTGGTAACATTAGGAGTGCAATGGGAATTCCACTGTTAAATGATGAGGGGAGAGGAGATAGGTGAAAAGAATACATTGAAAGCCTCTATGAGGGGGAAGATTTGTCTGATGCAATAGAAGAAGAAACAGGAGTCGATTTAGAAGAGATATGGGATCCAGTATTAGAAATGGAATTTAAAAGAGTTTTGGAGGACTTAAGATCAAATAAGGCAGGCAGCATAGATAACATTCTATCAGAATTTCTAAAATCATTGGGGGAAGTGGCAACAAAATGACTATTCACGTTGGTGTGTAGAATGTATGAGTCTGGCGACATACCATCTGAGCTTTGGAAAAGCGTCATCCACACAATTCCGAAGATGGCAAGAGCTGACAAGTGCGCGAATTATCGCACAATCAGCTTAACAGCTCATGTATCCAAGTTGCTTACAGGAATAATATACAGAAGAATGGAAAAGAAAATTGAGGATGTCTGAAAGCATAGAAACATTTGTAGTGTTACGGTACTTATGTCTACATCAACTTTATGTGTCTGTCAACTACTCAACACATTTACACCTCCCATCGTTCCTCTGTATTTAATGTGGTATCTTTGCTAATCGTGTATGTACAGGGTAGCCTAGGTATAATTTAAAAGTGAAACCAATCTCTCTCACTGTCTGGTATTGTATGAAGCAGCACAGTGTTTATGATACGGGTCTCAGATTTGGGAGGAATAAGGATCAGATTCCAGTCTGATCATTCAGATTTATCTCTTCTGAAAGTGAACACTAAGTTTTTTGATAAGACCACAGCCTGTTTCCTTCCTCCTTTTCAATCTTTGTTTTTGTAAAAAATTAAAAATAATTAAATTGCAGCCCTCATGTCTTAAAACCACATTGTATCAATATATTAAACATGTGTTTAGTCTTGAGCTAGATATTGAAATGAGAATACAGTGGTCTTGTTTTAATGTAATTTTGCCCCAATTTTATTAGAATAATAGAAATAGAAACATTTGTGAATGGTTTTGTGAAGCATCTGAAGAAATTAAAGATAAATGATTTTGAGAAAGCACGAGATGCAGTTATAGTGCAAAAGCAGTGTGTTGATTTACTTGCTCATAGTCGTCTCTGATGACCCATTTATCAATATGACTTTAAGGCCTAATCCTTTCCCTCTTCTCCATATTATGTACAGTGTACAGCAAACTACCAATATTACAATAGGTACTATTCTCTGAAAGAATAATTCATTCTCCAGTGAGACGAAAAGTAATTGGCATGGCTTAGACGTCATTTAAATTCACAGAGGAATCACTGGATTCCAGCAAAATATGCACATCACAGATGACTATATCCACTATCTTCTAAATGTTATAACAAGTCAGATATCCATGACACCTTACACATCATTTGTGTTCACCACATTTCCGTTGCAGTAATAGCTACTTTCAACTGAAGAGGTTTTTATATTGCCATGCCACATGTCAATTTGTTTACCATAAGTTACTGATGAAATCAAGATAAACAACCAAAAACATTGCGTCATTCTTCAGCATGATTGACAATGCCAGTTCTCACACAGCACGTGAGACATTTGAGAATTTGATGGGGAATAACATTGAAATAATTTCTCAACATCTGTATTCATGTGATTATCACCAAACGACTTCTTTTTACTCCCTTATCTTGAAAAAATTAATAATAATAATAATAATAATAATAATAATTCAGATAGCAATTTTCATTGCTTCCTTTGAAAACTATGTTTTTCATAGCTCACATCACAATGAAAAATGTTTCCTGAACTGATTTCATGGCACCCAAAGGTCTATAAAGTTTAAACATGGATATTTTGAGAAACAATAAAATGATTTGCACCAAAAAATTCTTTTCAATCTTTGTTTCTGTAAAAAATTAAAAATAATTAAATTACAGCCCTCATATCTTAAAACCACGTTGTATGAATATATTAAACATGTGTTTTGTCTTGAGCTAGATACAGAAATGAGAATACAGTGGTCTTGTTTTAATGTAATTTTGCTCCAATTTCATTAGAATAAAATTGTGTTTATTTTCAGTTCTACTCATATTGCTGAAGAAATAGAATCATTTCTGAATGGTTTTATGAAGCATCTGAAGAAACTAAAGCTAAATGATTTTGAGAAAGTACGAGATGCAGTTATAGTGCAAAAGCAGTGTGTTGATTTACAGCTAAAAGATGAAGTTGAGCGAAACTGGTTTGAGATAGCATCTGGAGATTTCCTATTCAATCGTTGGTGTAAAGAGGTATGTAGTGTTTATAATTATACAACAAACAGTTTGTAACACAAGGTAAGCAATAGTATAAAAAATTACCACTGGTTTCTCTCATCGACTGCTCACATTTTTTATACCTCCAAGTGTTAGTCACTGTTTTTTGCTGTATCATTACTTCTTCCCTACGTGTGCAAATTTTCTTCTCTCTTGTTAATTATATAATTTATCCTATATCATGCAAAAGTAGTACACTACTGTCCATTAAAATTGCTACACCACGAAGATGATGTGCTACAGACACGAAATTTAACTGACAGGATGAAGATGCTGTGATATGCAAATGATTAGCTTTTCAGAGCATTCACACAAGTTTGGTGCCAGTGGCAACACCTACAACATACTGACATGAGGAAAGTTTCCAACCGATTTCTCATACACAAACAGCAGTTGACCGGCGATGCCTGGTGAAACGTTGTTGTGATGCCTCATGTAAGGAGGAGAAATGCGCACCATCACGTTTCCAACTTTGATAGAGGTCGGATTGTAGCCTATTATGATTGTGGTTTATTGTCTCGCAACATTGCTGCTCGCATTGGCCGAGATCCAATGCTGTTAGCGTAATATGGAATCAGTGGGTTCAGGAGGGTAATACGGAACACCGTGCTGGATCCCAACGGCCTCGTATCACTAGCTGTTGAGATGACAGGCATCTTATAGGCATGGCTGTAATGGATCATGCAGCCACACCTCGATCCCTGAGTCAACAGATGGGGACATTTGCAAGACAACAACCATCTGCACGAACAGTTCGACGATGTTTGCAGCAGCATGGACTATCAGCTCAGAGACCATGGCTGCTGTTACCTTTGGCACTGCATCACAGACAGGAGCGCCTGCGATGGTGTACTCAACGATGAACCTGGGTGCATGAACGGCAAAACATCACTTTTTCGGATGAATCCAGGTTCCGTTTACAGCATCATGGTGGTCGCATCCGTGTTTGGCGACATCGCGGTGAAATCACATTATTGACGGCACTTTGAACAGTGGACATTACATTTCAGATGTGTTACGACCCGTGGCTCTACCCTTCATTCGATCCCTGCGAAACCCTACATTTCAGCAGGATAATGCACGACCGCATGTTGCAGGTCCCATATGGGCCTTTCTGGATACAGAAAAGTTCATCTGCTGCCTTGGCCAGCACATTCTCCAGATCTCTCACCAATTGAAAACGTCTGGTCAATGGTGACCGAGCAACTGGCTTGTCACAATATGCCAGTCACTACTCTTGATGAACTGTGGTATCGAGTTGAAGCTGCATGGGCAGCTTTAACTGTACACGCCATCCAGGCTCTGTTTGACTCAATGCCCATACGTGTCAAGGCCATTGCTACGGCCAGAGGTGGTTGTTCTGGGTACTGATTTCTCAGGATCTGTACACCCAAATTTCGTGAAAAGGTAATCACATGTCAGTTCTAGTATAATATATTTGTCCAATGAATACCCGTTTATCATCTGCATTTCTTCTTGGTGTAGCAATTTTAATGGCCAGTAGTGTATATTGTTGCGATAGGATCACATAACAGTCTTATTGACTTTGTTTTAGGGCATTATATTAGCAGTGATATATTTGGAAGAGGGTTTATTTTGAATAGAAATGCTGTATTTCCAAAAGAAAGAAATTGTTGTGTGCACAGTTTCAGAGTATCTAAGGTGTATGAACATTGATAATGTTCTTGCTGGAGTATTATGTGACTTCAAATAGTGTAATCAAAGGTGTATACACATAACAGTCCATCAAATGTGTTAACCTTTTTTTGTAATGGAGAAGCTTACTTCTTGTTCTCTCACAATAAAGTAACAAAGAAGAAAGCAACAAACTATGCAAAAACTGTCTTGATCATTTCTTCCAGTTGAATTGCATTCGTATTTTACATTGTAGGTTTTTCGGGCTTCAGGTACTATATCAGAGGGACTGCATGTCTGAAGTCTTTATGGTTTATATGTGGGGAAAATCAGCATCTAAATGTAAATACAATAATCACTTGGTACATATTGTTTAGAGCTTCAATATTATGTTTTTTTTTTTTTTTTTTTTTTGTGATACAATGTGATATGTGAATTCATTCTGTGTAGCTAAGTTCATGAATTATTTTTATGAATTCTAGAGATTGCACATCATTAGATAATCACTATAAACATTGTCCTGATCTCTAACCAGGCCAGTATTAATGCTCCATTAGTTGTCCCAATAGCAAGAATGTCATGATGAACACATATTTTTGTGTTGCTCTCAAATTTCAACCCACATTTTATTTACTTATTTTCTTAGCAATCATAAAGAAACACAACAGGTTGTATCTGTACTAAGTAAGTTTTATGGTACTAAGAATGCTAGTGCCAAGACTTTCAAATCATATTTTCTATAATGCTATGTTAGCGGTTCAATGTGCAGCAAACAAAGGTACTCTTTAGGGAAATGACAGCAAATGATGAGAAGAATTGCCTTTTGCACTCAACTTTTTATGCTTGGAGGCATCATTCAATATGTTGAGAAGGCTATTCTGGGTGATACTGAAAGAATAAGGTGCAACCAACCACAGGCCGTGGTGCACCTTGGAACAAATAATGCCTGTTACCTGGGCTATGAGATCATAATAGAATGATTGTAGTGACTGGCAAAAAAAGGTTTGAAAACAGTGTTGCTCATGGAATTTCAACAAGGTTCACAGTCTGAAGCAGTGACTGAGAACTGATCACAACCTCTTGGGTCTGAGTGGAACACTGAGACTAGAGACTTAAAAGGTTCTATGACAAACTTGGTTGTGATTTCCTAGACTTGCACCACTTGAGTGCAAGTTTTAGGCATCCTTAAATGTTTCATGGATGCAGAGCATGTTAGAGGCTTCTTTCCAGCTATCTGACTGCATGTGAGGCTAATACAAAGGATCTTTTAATTAGGTGGCTCTCCATCCAGTCAAGGTAATGATAGCTGTTGAAGACCCCGAAGTATTAATGTGAGAAATGTCCCCCACTGATGACACTATCAAAATCCTAGTGATCAACTTCTCAAACATTCACAATGAAGTGTCAAGAGTTGGAAACACTCCGAAAAAATTGTAGAATTGAGGAAACCAATCTCATGAGACCTGCAGCAGCAGCAACCTGTAGTTCCCATACCTTCATCATCATCTTTATAGCACTTCATGCTTGCATTTTGTTTCAGGTTCACGCAGTTTCCTTTCCTGTGTGATCAATCATCAGGGGCTTTAATTTTCTTTGCTTTCATTTCTTGTGGTTGCTGGAATTATTTTATTTGCTGTTTGTTGTGTGATGTTGAACAGTCTTAAAAGCAAGTTATGAGTAGGAACATAGAGAAAAACATCTGTGTGTTACATATCTATTTCGAGGAAGAAAAATGTACAAATTAGTAGTAGCAATAATAATAATAATAACACCCATGTAAAGGTTTGGAAGGAAATATATGGATAAGAAGGGGGAGCTTAAAAATAAACAATGGTGAAAGCTGAGGGCAAAAACACCGTTTGAGTAAATGATAACAAAAATAGATTCATTTGCTGAGAATTCGATACATCATCACACTCATGATCATATCACAGAAAGATATATCTGTCATTCAGCAAATTATACAGCACTGTCAAGGAAGTGAGTCTGTTACAAGATAGTCATACTTTGTTACTTACAGTTAAGCCCAACGTGGGCCCTCACTGTGGTCAGTTATTTGGCCATAAGTTGTCAGTGTGTGGCCAACCATAAAATGTAATAGCAGGTTAATCATAAACTAAGCAGTCTGCTTCTCACAGTGAAATCCAATAGGCAATCAATAAGCTCTTGATACATGACTGAATGGAGCATTATGTGTGACATTTAACTCAAAATATCATTTGTTAGAGAACTCTAACAAAGCTCAGGTTTGGAGGAAATGCAAATACACTATGTGATCAAAAGTACCTGTACACCTGGCTGAAAATGACTTACAAGATCATGATGCCCTCCATCGGTAATTCTAGGATTCAATATGGTGTTGGCCCACCCTTAGGCTTGATGACAGCTTCCACTCTTACAAGCATATGTTCAATCAGGTGCTGGAAGGTTTCTTGGGGAATGGCAGCCCATTCTTCATGGGATGCTTCACTGATGAGAGGTATTGATGCTGGTCGGTGAGGCCTGGCACGAAGTTAGCATTCCAAAACATCCCAAAGGTGTTCCATAGGATTCAGGTCAGGACTCTGTGCAGGCCAGTCCATTAGAGGGATGTTATTGTCTCGTAACCTCTCCGCTACAGGCAGTGGGAAGCAAGAATTTGCTTAAAACATCAATGTAGGCATGTGCTGTGATAGTGCCATGCAAAACAACAAGGGGTGCAAGCCTCTCCATGAAAAACATGACCACACTGTAACATCACCGCCTTGGAATTTTACTGTTGGCACTACACACACTGGCAGATGACGTTCACCGGTCATTCGCCATACCCACACCCTGCCATTGTATCGCCACATTGTGTACCATGATTCGTCACTCCACACAATGTTTTTCCACTGTTCAATCATCCAATGTATACGCTCCTTACACCAAGCAAGGTGTCATTTGGCATTTACCAGCGTGATTTGTGGCTTATGAACAGTTTCTCGACCATGAAATCCAAGTTTTCTCACCTCCTGCCTAATTGTCATAGTACTTGCAGTGGATCCTGATGCAGTTTGGAATTCCTATGTGATGGTCTGGACAGATGTCTGCCTATTACACATTACAACCCTCTTCAACTGTCGGCAGTCTCAGTGGCACTGGGGTAGATGTCCGGACACAATTGCAGATAGGACAGAAACCAAAAGTCAGGGTGGCAAAGGAATACTGAACTCTGCTTTCAAGCCTTATTTTGCAACAGAAGACAGAGGGGCACTACCACAGTTTAATTCTTGCACCACTGAAAAGAAGAGTGAATACACTGTTGGTGACTAAAATGCAACACTGTGAAGGCACCGTGCAATAAACATCAAATTGGCATGAAGTATGCTACATGCTTGGGAAAGGAAGTGATAAGCATTTCAGCACAATTGCACAAAGTACATAGTAGTAACATCATCTATCTTCTTTAAAAGTGGAAGGATTGTGCAGCAGATTTGCAACTCAGAAATTGCATTTGAATGTTGGGTGTTTGTGAGAAGATGGTGTTATGCCTTGTGTAAGTGGAAAAAACACCTCCACTCATGTCAAATGGGATCCCACAACCATTATACAGGGGTAAGTAAATTATTATCCGCAGTTTAGTTATATTTTTGTTTATTTTGGTAGTATTGTTGTTTTACATTGATGATGCATGTTTTGTTTATTTGTTGTTATATCTTTGCAATTTTCAAGCTGCTAGGTTCGTTTTGTTATCGCTGCCTTGCTGTTAATTATGGTTGGTCAGCTGTCTATTTGCACCAAAAAAGAGCAACGTTCAATGATTCGTTTTTTGTGGTCGGAAGGCGTATCAGGCTGAAATTCATCGAAAACTTTTGGTACAGTATGGGAATAGTGTTATGCCACAATGGAGTGTCTACAGATGGATTGAAAAATTCTGAAATGGTCGCACAAGTGTTACACACGATGAAAGAGCCCGATGACCGTTTGTCACCACAAATAAAGAAACCATTGAGCAGTCATGTGAAATGGTTCTCTTAGACAGACGATTAACTATTGACAAAGTGGCACATCAGCTGCAAATTAGTCACGGTTCTTCCTGCGAAATCATCTACAACAGACTTGGGTTTCATAAAGTTTGTGCAAGATGGGTCCCAAAACAACTCGCACAGTTGCATAAAGAAATGTGCTTGGACATTTGCAAAAAAAAACATTTGGATTTCTGTGGTAACGAAGGTGACAACTTCTTAGATAGGATCGTTACTGGTGACGAAACATGGATCCATCATCACGAGCCAGAGAGTAAATCCCAAAGTGTGGAATGGAAACATCAAATTCGCCATGCAAGAAAAAAGTTCAAGACCCCAACCATCCGCAGGTAAACTGATGCTTAAGGTTTTTTTGGAACACACAAGATCCAGTACTGGAACATTATGGGGAAAAGGGCACAACAATAAACAGTGTGTGTTACAGTGAGATGCTTACTGCCAGGCTAAAGCCTGCAATTCTAAGCAAACGCCGAGGATTGCTGTCAAAAGGTGTTGTGTTGTTGCATGACAATGCCCGTCCCTGTACTGCTGCCCACACTGCTGAAACGTTCCAGAAACTCAATTTTGAAGTACTGGATCATCCTCGATATAGTCCCGATCTTGCCACTTCTGACTATTACTTGTTCAGTCCACTCGAACAGGCATTAAGGGGCTGTCAATTTGCATTGGATGAAGCAGTGAGAGAAGCGATGCATTCCTGGCTCGCAGCTCAACCGAGAACCTTCTTTTGTGAGGGCATCAGAAGCTTGTACGACGATGGACCAAGTGCGTTGAAACACAAGGAGACTATGTCGAGAAATGATGTTCTTGTAAGTTTCCTATTTGGTTACAATAAAATTTTATAACTACTTTGCAGGTAATAATGGCTCTGAGCACTATGGGACCTAACATCTATGGTCATCAGTCCCCTAGAACTTAGAACTACTTAAACCTAACTAACCTAAGGATATCACCGAGCGAGGTGGCGCAGTGGTTACACACTGGACTCGCATTCGGAAGGACGACGGTTCAATCCCGTGTCCGGCCATCCTGATTTAGGTTTTCCGTGATTTCCCTAAAATCACTCCAGGCAAATGCCGGGATGGTTCCTCTGAAAGGGCACGGCCGACTTCCCTCCCCATCCTTCCCTAATCCGATGAGACCGATGACCACGCTGTCTGGTCTCCTTCCCCAAACCAACCAACCAACCTAAGGATATCACACAACACTCAGTCATCACGAGGCAGAGAAAATCCCAGACCCCGCCGGGAATCGAACCGGGGAACCCGGGCATGGGAAGCGAGAAAGCTACCGCACGACCACGAGCCGCGGACTTGCAGGTAATAATTGACTTACCCTTGTACAAATATGAAATAAATGGTTTTAGGAGGGCCATACATAATCATCGCCGTGCAGGACCTCAACAAACTCACATGACTCGAGCCCAAGAGGATGGACATATTGTTCACTTACCTGTGCAGACTCATAGAGTAAGGTCACGTATCATGAGTCAGAAAATAGGCTTGTCCACAGCAAAACAGCTATCCATGTGGCCTGTGTGACATCTGGGGTAACACAGATTGTCATAATTGCTGCTTCCAGTGATGCAGTAACACTGGGAGACTTGCCGACAGTGATGTGCCCATTGACAACACTTGTCTTTTCAGACGATTCCATAATGAAGCATATATCTCTGTATGAAGGTTAGGAGGAGAATGAACATTACCCAATTGCATATGGTCCAGTGCTTGGTGTTATGGTATAAGGCGTTATTTACATCTATGAGTGGGGGCCCAAAAATAATCGGACTGAGAAGTGCTGGCATTTGTATATCTATTACAGAGTTCTCCTGCTATATGGTGTCAGCAGTGACCTTCAGGAAACATCTGTGCAGACAGTGGCAGTGTGTAGGTGAACATTTGAGCATAAGTGTTGTGGTTTTGTGACTGTTGGTGCGTTCCTCTTGCAAAGCTGTTAGGGCAACTTCAGCAGAACAAAGAGTGAGCATGAAATTTTGTTTCATACTTAAAAAATAGGTGACAGAGACTCACCAAATGCTTCAAGTGTTGTTCTGGGAGGATGCTACAAGCTGCACACAAGTTTTTGCCTTGTTTGGGCACTTTCAATTTAGTGAGATGAGTACTGAGGACCAATCTCATTCTGTATGCCCTGGAACATCGCAAAATGATAGAACGTTGAAAAAAATCTGTCAAACAAGCAACGAGGATCGTTGTTCCATGATTAACCAAATTTCAACAGATTTTGAGTGAGGATTTGCATGTGCCACGTGTTGCCACTAGATTTGTTCTGCACCTTCTCACACAGGAACAAAAAACCATGTGTGTCAGGCCTTGGAAACAAAGACTGAAAGTGATCCAAACTTTTTGAACAAACTGATTTACAGGTGATTAGAGTTGATGTTAGAGATATGACCCAGAAACCAAGCAAGTAGCAAGCTAATGGAGGTCTCCCAACGCTACCAGACCATAAAAGGCAAATTAGGTCAAATGTGAAGATGATGATCATTGTATTTTTCGATGCTTGTGGAATTGTGCATCAGGAATTTGTACCCTCTTGTCTGTTATTCCCCACCCTCTGCTTTCTCCAGACCTAGCCGCTTGTGACATTTTCCTATTCCTGCAAATTAAAAAAACACTGAAAGAGAAGTGTTATGATGATGTGAAGATAGTAAAAACTGCATTGCAAAGGGCACTGGACACTATCAAACTTGAAGAGTCCTAGACATGCTTCAGACATCAGGAAGAATGACTTGACAAGTGCATCACATCTAGTGGATGGTACTTAAGGTGACTGAAGAAATTTTGTAAAAATATTCATGAATAAATTTTTGATAACAAAAATCCTTGCCCTCATACAAACATATTCCTAAGCCACCTTTCAATGCGCAGCGGAGTACAAGCTATTGCTATTTCTTCACCACTCACCACAATCTGACTGTCAATACGCCACCCTGCAAACCTAATTTCTCTTATCTTGTCTTGCTTTGAACTCACAAAGAATTTCCATAATGTGTTGATTGAAACTCCTGGTGTCAAATCTAGCAGCACACTTCTGAATTGCTACAATATTTTCCTTTAATCTGACCTGGTGGGGATCTCAAACACTTGGGCAGGACTCAAGAATGGTTTGTACTAGTTTTCTTTCTATGTATGATCTCCTTTATAGATGAGCTACACTTCCCCAAAATTCTCCCAAGAAATCAAAGTCTACAATTTGCCTTCCCTACTGTCAACATTATGTACTCGTTCCAGTTCATGTTGTTGCAACATTATGACTAGATACTTCATTGACATGAGTGTGTCAAGCAGCACACCACTAATACTATATTATAATGTTACAGGATTGTTTTTGCTGCTCATCCTACATTTAGAGCAAGGTGCCTTTCATCGCACCAAATAGAAATTCTGTCTAAGTCATCCTATATCCTTATACAGTCATTCAGACACTTCTGTGCACTAGAGCATCAGCACCAGAGACTTTCAGACTGCTGCTCACACTATCTGTTAGATCATATGTGTATGTACTCCTGACAATACCCTTGTCTAACGAACCCTCACCATTGAGGGCAACATATTGGGTTCTATTCCTTAAGATGTCATAGAGCCATTCACATATCTGAGAACCTGTTCTGTATATTTGGACCTCCATTAACAGTCTACAGTGAAATATTGTGTCGGACACTTTCTGGAAATCTAAAAATATGGGATTTACCTGTTGCTTTTCATCCAGGAAGCTGAGTATCACATTAGCAATACTTTCTAAATCTGTGCTGACTTGTGGACAGAAGATTTTCTGCCTCGGAGAAATTAATTATATTTGAATTCAGAATATGTTCAAGTATTATGCAGCAAACTGATGTTAAGGATATTGATCCATAATTTTGTGGGTCTGTTATTTTACCCTTCTTATGTACGGGAGTCAACTGCACTTTTTTCCAGTCATTTGGGACTCTGCACTGGATGAGAAGAGATTCATGATAAATGCAATATTAGTAAGGGGCCATTTCTGAAGAGCACTGTCTATAAAACTGAATAGGGTTCCATCAGGACCTAGTGACTTACTTGTTTCTAGCTCTCTCAGTTGCTCCTCTACACCAGGGATGCCCGTTACTGTGTCATTGATATGGGAGTGTGTGCGATGGGCAAACAATGGTATATTTATACAATTCTCCTGTGTGAATGATTTCTTTTAAATGCAAAATTTAAATCTTTAGCTTTCTTTTGCTGTTTTCTGGTGCAACACCAACCTGATGGACAAGTGACTGAATATAAGCCTTCAACCTGCTTAGTAGTTTTACATCGGACCAGAACTTTCTCTGGTCCTTGGCAAAATCTTTCACTAAAATATTGTGATGAAAGCTGTAATGTGTATCACACATTGATCTTTTTATAGATGCACAGATTTCTAATAATGTTTGCCAGTTCACATTTCCACACTATTTTTAGAACTGAGAGTGCAACATTCTCCGTTTCGTCATGATTTTCAGATTTTGTTATTAAACCATGATGGGTCTTTTCCATTTTTAATCCACACATTTAGTTCATATATCTCCAGAACGTGATTTACGATCAGTTTAAACTTTACCATTAATTCCTTTACTTCCGTCATATAGAAACTAAATAATGCTTATTGACGCTCTAAATAGGGTGCTAACAATTGCCTATCTGCTCCTTCCAGTGTGAAAACTCTCCTAGTCTTGTTGACAGATGCATTAACTGTAGTAACCATTGTTGCTATGATGACATCATGATCTCTTGTAACCACAAGATCTAAAATATTTCCAGCTCATGTGGGTTGTTGAATGAGCTGCTCAAGACAGTTTCAGAAAATGTGTTCAGAACTGCTAAACTGTCCATAATACCTGCCATGAATCCATAAATGCCTCAGTCTGCATTTGTGTGAGGGTCTTTGACTATCTTGCATCTTCAGTGGAGTGAACATCCACTAGCTATGGACAAAATCATTTTTTGTTTTGTATCACACTATTCTACTAAAGAAGTAGCACCATTCCTCAAATACAGAATAAAAATTTATTAATTCTTCTAAACATAGATGAATACAGACAAACAAAACTCACCAATCGTGTTCTCATGCCAGAAACAATTGAATTTTCTGTTGACATTCGTGTCAGCTCTATGTTCTGGTTTTCAGTATTCCTTGGGAGATGCACACGGCCTGGGGTCTCTTTGCTGCTACTTGTGATGACATCACAGGCAGCCTGACTGCTCTGTGCACCGCACTTAGCTTGAAAGGATTCCTGCAGACAAGAATACAACAGCAGCAGACTACAAAAGCAGAACTGTTCTAAAAATGAAATAAAAATAATTAGCCCCTTAACAAGAAACACTATAATTCTCAACTCGTTCTTCTTGTTCATTTATTTGAAGCTATACAATGTGGACATAGAATCAACATATGTAAGGTAGACTTTGTACCCTTACACAGTCTTACCCTTATAAGTGATCAAGCAGGAAAGGAAGTAAAGAAGAAAAATAAACAAACAAACATAAAAGAGAAATATTTTTACAATATTGTGAAATGATAAATTAAATTGTGAACATCTTCGAGTCCTCCTTTAACTGTTCTCAGTTTGTCTTCAAAGACAATAAGTCAATCTTTTATTTATTTATTTTACTTTTTTATGCTTTACAGGAATAACAAACCACTGTAGCTGTAGTCTGAAACGTTTGCATCTTTACAACCTAAGCTGATCGCTTGAATACTTCAGTTACGTAGTACAGCAGTGTGATAATTATCATTTGTAAACCATGAAACTAATATTAGAACCCAAGGATCTTAGTTTGTATTTACGTGCAAAGACTCGCATGACACTTGTTGGGGTGTTGTTATGAAGCATAGTTTCCATTATAAAATCCACTATAATCAAACAAAAAAACAAATAAAATGTCACATACACAAAAGGGAATAACAGGTCATAAGCATTTTATATCTTGTAAATGTCAATTTCTCATTACCTACTTCTCATAAAACTTCTCTTAAGTCAGAAATAATATTTAGTGGCTTGTAACATGGTTATAAGTGGAGGAGCTGTGGAAAGGTTTCATTTCTGCTCAATCATAATGCTATCAGTCTTAATATTAGTGTAGACATTATACATCTCTTCATTACAACGTACACCTTTGGCATACCTAAAGCACGCATAACAACCCCATGATCGAGAACAGACTCCTCATCTTTGAGCTGCTACTGTATACATGCAGCAATATCAAGTACCTTTTATCAGTTTGGAAACTCTTACAGGGAACAAAAATTTCTTATTGTTTTTCTTTTTCCTGATGGGTTCACTGCCCAACTTAATATCTCATAATGAGTCCAGTCCTAACTTTCTCAACATCACCACTCACAGTGTAATCACCTTCCTTTTACTGCCCCTCAGTGAGGACACACTAAACAGTATACATCATTTTATTAATACCATAATAGTGAAAGTATACATTAGTCTTACCTCTAGCCCTCTGATCTAAATGATGGGTTACCATCCTTATATCAACTCTGCTGATCACTAACTGCATACTATTTCTGAATTATTTAATGTGTTAGAAACTGCCTAATTTACTTGTTACACCCTACAATTTTGGAAAAAAAAGGACTGGTACTCAATCACTTTTTAATTTCTTCCTCACAGGGGGCTCACAGTTCTTTGTGAGTTCGTGCATGGCGGCCCATTCTTCATTCCCTGGCTGTGTTTCCTTCACCATGCCCCCTCCCTCACTATACTCGCTCCTGCCCCGTTGCCACCTCCTTCCCCTCTCTCGGTGTTCTGATTTATGTCGGCCTGGCTATCCACCTGGTTTCCTGTATTGGTTGCAATGTTGTTGCTTTTGCCTGTTTTTTCATCTTCTTTCGGATCTAGGTCCCCACTTGAGGTTTGACCTCCACTTCAAAATTTCCTGTTTTTAGTGTGAGCCATAGCCATATGGGGAAGAACTCCCTTCTTAGCATCCACAGTGTGGATTCCTCCCACTCCCCCCCCCCCCCCCCTCTTCCTTTCCCTCTCCCTTCCACCATGCTAGGTCACCAGCATGAGTAGCCCGTCCGTGTGGTGGGGCTGTTATGTACCCATATGGTTGAGCCCCCTGACAACACAGGGATCACACTACTGATACCTGAGCTGTTCCCTCCCCATGGGAGTGATTGCTTATCTTCTTGGAGCATTGGAACTCCTGGCAACGGCCGCCGTGCCGGATGGCCCTTGCTGTGGCTGGGTGGTGCCCATGGGGAGAGACCCTGGTTAGAGTGTGTGGTACCAGGGCAGATGCTTGGCACATGAAGTGTATCAGGCTGCAAAAATCTGGTCTTTCTCAAATGGCATTTTCTTCGAATATGACCCGGCAACCTTACCTTACCTTGCCTTGCTGTCTTGGAATGTAACCATCTCCCCCTTACCTCGTCTGTACTAGGATAGATGGGGACACATTCACCACCACTAAGCCATTGTTTTTCTTGGAAAATATCGGTGACAAGTTTGGTGAAGTGGAGTCTCTTAGTAAGATCCAGTCTGGCTCTCTGTTAGTCAAAGCTTCTTCTGCCACCAAATCTGCAGCTCTTTGAGCCTGTGATCGTCTTGGCAATGTCCCGGTGTCTATCACTCCTCAGCAACCTCTGAACATGGTCTAGGGAGTAATTTTTCATAGGGACGTCATCCTGCAAACTGATGAGGAACTCCAGACTAATCTGGAGCAGTGTGGCATTGATTTTATTCGACGTGTGCAGAAAGGTTGCCAAGACAACCACACTGATACTGGCACCTTTATTCTGGCTTTCAAGTGTGATACTCTCCTAGAGAAGGTCAAGGTTATGTGCTACAGATGTGACAGAAAGCTGTATCATCTCTCCACATATTCAGTGCTTTCGATGCTTGCGTTTTGGGCATATGTCTTCCCACTGTATGGTAGACTCTTTGTGTAGTGACTGTAGCCACCCACTCTATGATGAAACCCCTGTGTTCTGCTGCTTGTGTGGGTCAGTTGTCCTGACCGCCACTCCCCTTGCTCACCGGATTGCCCAGTGTACAGGAGATAAAAGAAGATCCAATAATACGAGTCTCTGGATCGCCTGTCTTATGCTGAGGCTCGCTAGAAGCATGAGAGACTCCATCCAGTGTCAATATATTCAACTTTTGCTTCTGTTACTTCCTTTCCTCCTCCTCCTCCTCCTCCCTCGTCATTACCTCAGCCCCGTCCCACTCTTCCCTCCCCCTCTCCTGCAGTTCCCACGACCTCCTGTCAGGGAGCCACTCCCCCTCCCTGGCCAAAGAAGTGCCTCCCTTCTTTGGCATCTGCTGGTGATTGGGCTTCCTTCTGGGAACCTTTTCCCTGGTGTCTCCCAGGCCAGAAGACTGTTACCACCACTTGGCCATGAGGGGCACCATCTGTGTGCCCGAAGATCACTCGCTCTCTTTCAGTTCCAGAACTTGCAGAAGCCTGCACTACCCCTGTGCGCTGCCCTCCTCCACCTCAGAAAGAAAAGAAGAAGAAACATAAATCCCAAGACAAGGCGTCCCCAGTGCCCCCAGAGGTGCCATCTCCCCGCCTGCAATCTGAGTCTGACATCTTATTTATGGGTGTCACCCCATCCTTGTCCGTGACAACTACTCACCGAGTGACCTGACCTCCTTCTCGGCTGTTTCATGTCTATCTTTGACTCATGCCATAAGATCATCCAATGTAATTGCAATGGATACTATCATCAGCCATCGGAAATGCAACGTCTTGTCTCCTCTTATTCTGCGTTCTGTCTCGTTCTTCAAGAAATGCATTTCTGTGATGACCACTCTTCAACTTTTTGTGATTATCAGGCATTCTGTTGGAACCGCGCTGGCCCCAGGGCAGCATTTGGTTGGGTCTGCATTTTGGTTCACTCTGATGTCAGTAGTGACTGGATATGCCTATGTACCACGTTGGAAGCGATAGTGGTTTGAGTGCAAACGACTCCGGCAATCACCATTTTCATTGTCTACCTACGTCCAGGTAGGCCACTTCCTTACGTTGCACTGTCTGCCTTAATCCAGCAACTCCCGTCCCCATTTCTCCTCCTTGGGGACTTCAGTGCCCACCATCCACTGTGGGGAGTCACACCAATGGGTAGTGGTATCCTAATTGACCTACTTATCATGCACCTGAATTTGTGTCTCCTCAGTGATGGTTTCTTTAGCCATTTCAGTGCCGCTCATAGCACCTTCTCTGCTATCGATCTTATAATCTCCTCCCCTGCCCTCATGGCTTCCCTACATTGGTCATCCCATGATGACATTTGTGACAGTGACCACTTTCCAGTGATTCTATTGTCCCCCTGCTGCCGCCAGTCAGACAGGCCCACGTTGGGCATTCCGCAGGGCCAATTGGCCTTTATATATGCCTCCTGTGAACTTCGGCACCTCCCTTTCGAATTCCATTGATGTAGTCATGCAAGGCATCTCTGTCACTATTCTTCATGCTGCTGGCACTGCTGTCCCCTTATCCACAGGTCCCCCCTCATCGTCGGCCAGTACCGTGGTAGACCAAGGGTGTCGCAGTCACTGTCCAGGAACACCGACGGGCACTTAAGCTATTTTAGCGACACCCTTCACAGACCAATCTCCTTACTTTTAAGCGTCCGTGTGCTAAGGCTCGTTACCTTATTACGTGGAGTAAAAAGGAATGCTGGGAGCACTGTGTTTCCTCCCTAGGGATGTATGCCTCTTCGTCGCTGGTTTGCTCAAAATGCCGTAGCCTTCTGGGCACTGATCCATTGATCCTCGCAGAACACCTCGCGACACACTTTGTGACGGCATTGTCATCCTCTTCCTACCCTACTACCTTTCTCCGGCAGGAATACAGAGTTGAATAGACCCCCCTCTGTTTGATCCCAAATCACGTTGAGCCCTATAAAGCACCCTTTGCTGAATGGGAATTGGTGCAGGCTCTTAGCTCTTTAGGAGACACAGTCCTAGGGCCAGATCCCATCCACAACCAGATGATCCAACACTTGAACATTCCCCAGAGGCAACAGCTCCTCAGGGTCTTCAGGCACATGTGGCTCATGGGTGCTTTTCCGTCACAAAGGCGAGACAGTATAGTTATCCCTGTCCTTAAGCCCGAGAAAAACCCAATGTCTCTCGACAGCTACTGCCCAATTAGCCTTATGAATGTATTTGTAAACTGCTCCAAAGGATATTATGTTGGGTACTTGAATCTCAGGGCCTTTCGTCCCCATATCAGTGTGGCTTCCAGGCAGGGTGATCTTCAACCGACCACTTACTCTGTTTGGAATCGGTCATCCGACAGGCCTTTACTCACTGCCGGCATCTTGGCGCGGTCTTCTCTGACCTACATAAGGCAAATGATGTGGCTTGGCACCACCACATTTTAGTTACCCTCCATGACTGGGGCTTCCATGGTCCCCTTCCGATTTTTATCCTTGAATTTTTATGTTACTGGCTTTTCCGGGTTGGAGTTGGCACTTCACTCAGTGCCCCTCAGATTCAGGACAGTGGTATCCCGCTGGGTTCTGTGCTAAGTGTCACACTCTTCCTCATTGCCGTCAATGGGTTTGTGACCTCTGTTGGGCCTCTGGTTACCCTGGTGTTGTACATTGATGATTTTTGCATCTGGTGCAGCGCCCACTCAGTAGCATCTGCTGAGTGCCAGCTCCAAGGCACCATCCGACGGGCCTCTGTATGGGCCATCACCCCTGACTTCCAGTTTTATCCCTCCAAAACGCGGCTTATGCATTTTTCTCATCTACCCACAGTACAGTCCAATCCAGAATTTTATTTAGGCAACCTGCTCCTCGATGTTGTACCACAGTCCCATTTCTTGGGTCTTATTTTTGATAACAAGATGACATGGCTGCTCCACATTCCCCACCTAGACTACATGCATGCGGAAGCTTAATGCTCTGCCTCCTGGACCACACATCTTGGGATGCAGACCATTCCACTTTTCTCCATCTTTACCATGCTCTGTTCTTGTCCAGATTAGATTATGGTAGTCAAGTTTTGGCTCAGCAGCTCCTTCCACTTTGAAACTCCGTGATCCTGTCCATCATTGTGGGGTGTGTCTGGCTTTTGGTGCCTTTTGCACTAGTCCTGTTGATTCCCCATCTACACATCCGACAGAGCCAACTCCTTGTTTCTTAAGCAATCACCATTCGCCAATTCCCTGACCATCCTGTGTACACTGTGCTCTTCGCCAATGAGGGATATGTCTGTCATAACATCCGCCCACAGGTGGGATTGCCGATTGGTATGCATCACACTTTCCCCCTGTTGGGATCTCCATCTCCACTCACTGGACTGCACCCTGTGTCTTTCCTCAACCCCCCCCCCCCCCTCCCCCCGCCCAGTTGGTGCTTAGGCCACGGATTAGGACTGATCTATTCCAGGCTCCTAAGGTCTCTGTCACTCCTATGGTTTCTGGCGCCTTGTCTGTGCCATCCTTGCAGAGTTCCAGGGTTCACCATCTTTTTACACTGATGGTTCTAAGACTGTTGATAAGGTGGGATATGCTTTCACATGTCCTACTGGCTACAAGCACCATGTATTGCCGAGATCATGTAGTGTGTTCACAGCAGAACTTCTAGCCATTCACAGGGCTCTCCTTTTTGTTTCTCACGCCTCCCTCCGCAGTGTTTTAATTCGTTCAGACTCCATTAGCAGCCTGAAGTCTGTTGACCGATGCTTCTCTCGTCACCCTTTGGCCTCTGCTGTCCATGACCTTCTTTTTGCCCTTGAGTGTGATGCTTGTTCAGTCGTCTTTCTGTGGGTCCTAAGTCATGTGGGCATCCCAGGGAATGAATTGGCTGACCGTCAGGCTAGAGAAGCAGATACTTACCCTCATTTCCTTCTATGATTCCAGCTGCGCATATGCGAATCTATGCCAAATCTCTCTTTGCCTAACAGTGGAATGCCATCTGGAGCACTACTGCTCATAGTAATAAACTCTGCACAATCAAGGTGTCTACTGCAGTTTAGTGCCCTTCTTTCCGCTTCTCTCAGAAGGAATCCACTGTTTTATGCCATTTACGCATTGGTAGTACATGGCTCACCCATGGTTTCCTCCTATGTAATGACCCACCTCCACAATGTGGTTGTGGAGCCAGATTGACAATATCTCACATATTGTTAGAATGACCCCTTCTTTTGGCCCTTCATTTTAGGTATAGCCTTCCCGATTCCTTAAATTTAATATTAGCAGACAATCCACAGGTGGTTGAACTGGTCCTCGGTTTCCTCCGTAAAAGTGGTGTTTATTTCCAGTTATAAGGTTCTCATTTAGTCTTGGAGCAGGGGCAGGTTGGTTGTGGTTGGGACTTCTTTTACAGTCTTCTCGATCTGTGACCCCATGACTGTGCCCTCCTTTTATTCCAGGTTTTAGATTTGGTCTCACCTTCTATGCCTTTGCTGTGTGGGTTTTTATGTTCATTATTTTATAATTTGACTCCCCAGTCTGGTTCTGTCAACTTTCAGCAGACACTCTTTCTTCTGTAACTCACTACAGAATTAAAGGACTGATGACCTCACCGTTTGGCCCCATGACCCCCTCTCAATCAATCAGTCAATCAGTTTCATTTCTTACGAATCTCATAAATCTTGGGTATTATACACACCCTTTCCTTTGCTGGTTGTTGGTTTTGTTAATATTACAGTGGTGTCCTGGTTATTATGAATGACCCATCATGCAATGGGTAAAACTTTCACATTGCCTTTCCACGCTTGTCACTTCTCCTTTGACTTTTAACCAAGACTACATCTCCCAATCCGTAAGATATAGGGGTGCCTTTCTCCCATCTCTTTTTCCATTTTTCAGCTTCCCTAGCCATCTCTTCTGTAATATTCTTCGTTAAAGTTGATTGGAGGGCAGAGTTTTCTTGTGGCCACTTCACGCATTTCAAGAAGAGTTCCCTGTCTACTTGTTGTCCTATGACCTCTACCTGTGACACCTTAGTGACCCAGTGTGGTATTTCATTGAACACTAGTTCTAATTCACTTACTAAGTCTGTCCACTTTGAGTGTTTAGTTGCACAGTAAGTATGGAATAAATGTCCCTGTTCATGTATAGTCTATCCTGATGGATTACTTTGTGGATGGTAGTGTGAAATCAAAATGTGGTTTACATTCTCCCACGTGAAAAACTCGTTGAAGTTGTTAGATGTAAATTGGCTGCCATTGTCCATTGAGAAGTTCTTTGATTTACCAGATTTACCAGATATTATTTACTACACTATTGGTTGTAGCTTTTTTTAGCTCATTAGCACCTTCCACTTTGAAACTCCATGACCCTGTCCATCATTGTGGGGTGCATCTGGCTATTGGTGCCTTTCACACTAGTCCTGTTAATTCCCCCTCACACATTCGATGGAGCCAACTCCGTGTTTCTTATGCAAGGCATTGACATATGCTCTACTGTCTATTGCAAAACATTTTTCTGAAATATGCAGCATCTCAGGCTGTAGTCGGATGCGTCTGCTGATTAGTGGAATAGTAGTGTGAAGTCTGGGTGAAATAGTGTTGATGAGCTAAACTTATATTTATATTGGTATACTCCTTGGTACAATGTTCACCCCAATTCCAAGATGTGTTTGCTTTTAATAATTTCAATAAGTATGGTGCATTCAGTACTGCATGTGGAACAAATTTTCTGTAAAATCCTACCATTCTCAAATATGATTCTAGTTGTCTTCTGTTTGAAGGTTCAGGACAAAGTTTAATAGCATCTAGTCTAATAACATCTAGTCTATGTGGTTTGTTTCCTGTCATACTCACTATATGTCCCAAAAATTTCACCTCATTCCTGCCAAATTTTGATTTTTATAGTTTAATCATAATTCCTTGCGATGTTAGTCTGCTGAAAATTTTATTTAGTGTTTGTAAGTGGTTATTCTATGTGGTAGATATAACAACAATGTCACCAACATAAATTAAAATCTTATCTCATAAGTCATGATTAGTGGTGTTGCCTTATGCTCTTATAAGCACTGCCACTGAACTGTTCATTCCAAAAGGTAATACTTGAAACTTGAATGGTTATCCTTCAAATAGAAAAGCTGTGTACTTTCTATAGCCTTTATGAAGCCATATTTGCCAATATCCAGCAGTGGAATCTGTTGGGCTGATGTATCTTGTTCCTGTAAATTTGGTTAACATTTCAGCTATTGTAGGTGGTCTGTCCCTTTCATGTTTAATTATTTTATTGACACCTCTTGCATCTAATACTAGTCTCACAGTTCCATTGGGTTTTTTGACTACAAGTAAGAGGTTATTGTAATAACTATCAGAAGATTCAGTGTTCATCTTGTCAATTTCCTTTTGAACTAACATTTTGATAGAAACATGTACTGGATATGGTGTTATGTAGAATGGATTGTGTGGCTTAATCTTTAGGGTACAAACAAAGTGTTTTATAATTTATCGTCTCATTGAAAAAGCATCTGTGTGACTGCTTGATGAAGAAGCCATCTGCTCTTTCTTGTTTGTGTTGAGTTTACTGATCTTCTTATGTAGTTAACTTTGTTCTCTTGATTTGTCAGTAGGTTTTAATCATGTAATTTTCTGTCATCATCATTGTCTGCAGTAGCTTCTACTACTAATGCAAGAGTCACCTCTTGAGTAGTCACTGGATCAAACTATAATGTGACTGTGTTTCCGTCTTGTCTGTATGGGAATCATACTGTGCTCATTTGAAAACGTAATGTGGCCTTGTGTTCTGTAAACCAGTCTATTCCAGTACATTTATATTTATGTGTTATATTTAACCCTGTGACCACAAACATTGGGTTCTGAAATGTATATCCGCTCACTCCAAATATAGTCAATAATTCCTCATAAATTGGTTTGCTTGTGATTCCTGTTATCCCTGTGATTTTAACTCTTGTCAGTGACAGCCTTGGAAACATGTAAAAGTAACTTTGTTATAAAAACCCGTAGTCTACTATACAAATATTGCTGCCAGAATCTTACTGCTGTATGTCTGACTACTCTGTAAGGTTTTGGTCGAACATGTTGCTTAGTGGGTTGTGTTCATTCTTCTAATAGAGTGTCTGTTAATGAATTTCCATTATCATATCTTATTGAAGTAGCAGTATTATTGTTAAATATTGTATCTTGGCATTCTGTATCATTGTTACCATTTCTCTACCTATGTCCTGCTCTGTTATTGCCTTGACCACTGGACCCTCTGTACACAATTTTTGCATTAGTTTCTCTTGCTCACAATTGTCCTCTGTCGTAACACCCATTAATCATGTTGCGTTGTTGCTGTTGTTCTTTGATTGCTATCGCTCTGATTGTCACTCAGTGGTGTCTGTCTGCTCAAAATATTCTAAATATTCTAATAAAGTTCAAGTCACCCCCAGCTCAGCAGTTTCCAGGCGGTGGTATGCGCACCACTGATGAAACACAAGGACACGTCAGGTGGTATGTGTACAAGTGAGCAAAACACATAGTGTTACAAGAAAATTACTCTTTTATGTTACTTTATTTGTAAAGTAAAATAATCGAAGGCTGATTTATAAAAGTATCGTCTACATAATATTAGAAAATGGGTTTGCCACAGAATATTGTTATTGATTGTACGCAGGACTCATTTGTAGTGTCTTTACCTTGTACACAATCTGATTACACTCTGTGCTTATCGACTGGTGAGCATTTGTCAGAGGACCTCAACTATTGCCTGGCCAAAGAAAGCCCCATCTGCACTTCACAAGTATTCTCTTACCCGAGTAGCTGCTTCCTCGGTGTAATGAATGCTTGTTCTATCAAGGGGAATACTACAGTTCTCCACCTGATAGCACAGGTCCAGAAATCTGCACCCTAGACCATCACAGAATCGCTGGAGCCTCTGCTTGAGACCTTCTGTTTGACTCCAAACAACAGGACCATGATCCGTTTTGGGTATGATACTGCAAGTTGTAAGCTCTGCTTTCATCCCACAAGTGAGACAAGCAGTCTTCATCACTTGTGCCAGCCACCTGTATGAATTGAGAATGGCATCAAAGTCCAAGTGATGGGTATCATAGGTGCCAACACGTTTCACAGCTTGCATATAAGTAATCCCTGCATTCTTAGTAGCCACAGGCAGGGCCTCCTCATATTGCACAAGGCCCCCCAGCAGTCATTTACATCTACCTATTCATGACTATTTTGTAATTCATACTCAAGTACCCAGCAGAGGGTTCTTCAAACCAATTTCACGCTATTTCTCTACTGTGGAAAATCCAGGATAGTATGTAACAACATTATGAAGAGGATAGTTGCTACTCACCAGGATAGCGGAGATGCTAAGTCGCAGAGAGGCACAATGAAAAGAAAGACTCTCAGAAAATGAACTTCCGGCCAACAAGGCCTTCATTCGAGATAGAACATACACACACACTTATGCATACACAACTCACACACTTACGAATGCACCACACACACACACACACACACACACACACACACACACTGCGCAAACACAGCTCACACACACATCGCTACAGACTCTGGCTGCTGAGGTCACAATGTGAGCCACAGTGCAAGATGGGACACACAACTGGATAGTGGGAGTAGGGAGGAGGCTGGGGCTAAGAGGGGGAGGGATAGCAGGTAGGGGTGGGGGATGGTAAAGTGCTGTTTGTGGGAGCTTACAGGGACAAGGTGGGAAGAGAGTAGGACAATTACGTGCAGTCGGGAGGTTAGACGGAGGGCGAGGGTACTTTGGAACACAACTCTTCTAATGAACAAGTGCTCATAATTTTTAAGGTATGCATTTTCGAGTACATGTTTACTGGATGTTTTTTTCTTGTTTTGATCCATATTATCACTTCCCAAAATATGGAAAGCAAAGAGCTTGCAGTAGAAGAGATTTGCTTCACAGTATCGAAGCTGAAGATTGCTCTTAGCTGTTAAGGTATGCATTTTCGACCCTATGTTTACTGCAACTTTTTTGCTTCTAGTATTGTGTTCTTTCAACTGTATGCGTTTACGTCATTAATTATGATACACCCTTTGTATTCTACTTTCCCATAACCCTCCTAGGTTCAACCTCCAATAGTCTTTGTCCTTACCCTCTAGCCCTTTCCCTGTTCCCATTCCAGCACTTCACGTTCCCTTGTTCCACCAATGCACTGATAGTCTTTTAACCTCTCTTCTTTTCTGCTAACCTTCTCCCACCCTGTGTCTAACCTCCTGATTACACCTAGTTGCCCTACTGTCACTCCACCTTGTACCTGTATGCTCCCACAAGCAGACTTTACCATCCTCCACCTCTGCCCTGCTATCCCTCCCCCTTTCTGCCCCAGCCTCCTCCCTGCCCCCAGAAGTTGGTTGTGTCCCATCTTGCACTGTTGCTCGCATTGTGGCCTCAGCAGCCAGGGACGGTAGTGGCGTGTGTATGAGTTGCGTGCATGTGCGTGTGTGTGTGTGTGTGTGTGTGTGTGTGTGTGTGTGTGTATGCATAAGTGTGTGTGTATATGTTCTATCTCCAGTGAAGGCCTTGATGGCTGAAAGCTCATTTTCTGACAGTCTTTTTTTGTTGTTGTACCTATCTGCAACTCAGCATCTCTGCTATGTAGTGAATAGCAACTATCCTATTCATAATATTGTTATGTCTCTACTGTTCCACTTTTGAATAGTGCACAGAAAAAAAAACCACTTAAATCACTCTATGCAAGCTCTGATTTCTCTTATTTTATTACAGTGATCATTTTTTCCTACTTAGGTGAGCATCAACTCACTTCCGGAGGAGAAATTTGGGGATTGAAATTTCATGAAAAGATCTCACTGCATGGAAAAACTCATTTCTATTAATCATTGCTATCCCAATGCATATATCATATCTCTCTCTCTCTCTCTCTCTCTCTCTCTCTCTCTCTCTCCCCCCCCCTCCCTCCCTCCCTCTCTCTCCCTCTCCATCTCCCTCTCGCCCCCTCCCTCTCTCCCCCTCTCCTCCTCCCTCTCACTCCTTTCCTCTCTCCCCCTCTCCTTCTCCCTCTCAACCCCCCTCCCCCTCCAATTTCATGGTAATCCAAAACTAGCTGCCTTTCTTTGAAATTTTTCAATGTCCTCCATCAATCGTCTCTGGTAAGGATCTCAATATCGCACAGCAATACTGTAGGCAGTCTCTTTATTGGACTGGTTGCAGGTTATATGTGTTCTGCCAATAAAACACAGTCTTTGGTTTGCCTTCCCCACACATTATCTGTGTGATTGATTCGGTTAAAGCTGTTCTTAATTATAATGGTAATGGATACCCTGGCTGCAGCAGTATGTAAAATAAGGCAACCATTCAGCTTCAGCAGGTTGATGCTTGGAGCACGATAACATGTAACAGAAAACAGCATTCACACTAGCTCTTAAGTCCTGCTCTTTTTCCAGCAATAGTACACACATTCACCCATGCAACCACACTGATGCCCAAGCCACACTCCTGTGGACATGGCAAGACTTCTCTTCCAGCATGTGATGTTGCTGGGCAATTGAGAGCATTCGTTTGATCTTCTCCATCCCCTGTGGTGTGATAGTCTCTGCTCACTCTGAGAAACCATTGTCACAGTTCATCACAGCTCACTCTGAGAAACCATTGTCACAGTTCATCACAGTTCTGTGACCTATTCTTATTTTCCATTCTGCGTTTGGTACATTTGGTGCTGCATGCACATCTTTCTGGTTCATGCCAGTGTTGTCCAGAACAGATGTGAAGTTGAGGCCATTGAGTCACATGAAATTATTATTACCACATATCATACATATATATTTTTTTCTTCTATACATTTACATATTAAACCTCCCTCCATGGTTTCAGTCTGTATATTATCATCTCAGGTCATGGTAATCGTCAGCATATCTGCCTAGTAAGCAAGAAGACCCAGGTTCAAGTCCCGGCCACAGCACAGCATCTATATGATCACATGTAGTAGAGCACTTCCCCATTACGTCCAATGCTAGGGTGCTATTCCAATGTCGGAGAGCCGTGGTAATAGTGACAACATAAGGGGAGATGTGAATTGGAATTTGTATTGGGGAGGGTACTTGACTTGGGTAGTTCACGCAGCTATGTTGACCATAATGTTGCAGTGGTGTAATGGTCAGCATATCTGCCTAGTAAGCAAATAGACCTGGGGTCAAGTCCTGGATGCAGCACAAATTTTAATTCACTTCTTCAGCTTCCAATGCAACCCAGAAAAATTGCCATCTCTTTTTCATTGCCACTACATAAAAATAATCAAGTTTTTCTTTTGCTAATGTATAACATATTTTGGTAAAATAAATGTTACATATTATGTAACAGAGCAAATTGATAAGTCTTATTACTTTTTGTGATAGCTTTCACCAATTAACCCAGAAAAACAATTACCAACAATTTATTGTTGAAAGGAACAGCATCTGTAAGGCTTCATGGATCTTCTCCAGGGTGTATACGACCCGGACAACCTGGAGATCTGGGAAAAGCCCGGGAATTTTTTCATTCGGTAGAAAACCGGGAAAGATCAGGGAATTTTTTTAGAACTCCGGGAATGTTTCATTGTTTTAGTTTTCTGTTAAGTTTTTGTAATTTTGAATGGTAAGAACCGATACTCTAACAAAGTATATTACTGTATCCTGCTACTGCAGAATAATACTTCAACAATAAAACATAAACGAGAGAAAAAAACGAGAATAACTTAAATTGCAAAGGAAATGCGCCGTATACAACAACGACACGCAGTGCTCATGCAAGCATCTGCCAAGAGCAAAATGTGTCAAAGGGAAGTCACAAGTGTTTACATTAGATTCGTTTCAGCACTTACGAGCGGGCTCATGCGCATGCACAGTTGAGTCGCGTTTGAGTAGTAGATTCTCCCGCTTCTGGCTACAGGAATGTGGCTATTGGCTGTGCAAGCAGTCGGAGCAAGATGCTACTGGGAAAAGGAGGCGCCAATTTTCATATTCTTGAGGAAAAAAAATTTGCTTCACAAAGCACCTAGCATCCAGCGCGCGTTGGCCTATCGATTATTCGTATGATTTTGAAACTCATCCCTATTGGTTTTTGAACATTTTTGAACACATTTTAAGTTGATTTCTGAATGAATCATAAGTTGATTTTTGGATGCGTGCATAATGTACGTGATGCCTCTGTCAGGTGAATCCTTGTCGCATCTAGCAATAAACTTTCCGCAGAAAAAAGGGGATGGGACTGTACGAGCCGAGTGGAGTAAAGCTGAACGGATGAATGCCAATCGCTGTCTGATTATATGTTGATTTGGTTTGCGAATGATCAGCGTTGTTATAATTAATAGCAAAATCCATAGATTCAGACTACCAGAATGGAAATAAGCGACTAACAGGAATAACAGGTGAGAAAGGTTACGTATTATCTTCCTGGTGTATCCAAGAAAATGAAATTTTGACAGAAAATTTTAGGCCAGATCGCTACACTAGTAAGGACCAGTTGTACAGTCCCCGGCTAGCAGCCACTTAAGTTATATTCTGGAAGTAACATGGAAAACGTGTTGTACAAACGTGTAACAACGCCTAACCGGAGAATAATCGCGGGATAACTAAACCCGTGATTCTGGCAGGGGTAGTGAAGTTAATTGGCGAACAAATTTTGACAATGGCAGGAATAGCTACAGAATTGGTGATGACGAGATTGTTAGAACGAGAAAGGAGAAGAAACGGGGACATCACTCAAATTATGGAAGAGTAAGACAATTCCAAATTTATATAAAAGTTTCGTTATACTACTTTGGATCTCATGCTCGAGAAATTGGTGCGTATGAATGAAATGTGAAACTATTTCCTAACATAAATTTTTTTGCTTGTAGTAGGCCTAATAGGCATTTGATGTTGGTACTTCGTGAGCTATATTCTGTCGCGTTATAATAATGACCATTTGTGCCAAAACAGTCTCGTTTATTTGGTGTGTGTTACAAAATTGCTGCAATATTGGAAAGGCTTATTTTGTTTTATCTAGCAGACAGTGACAGAATGGATGTAATCAGACTGAGAAACCACACCAGTCTTGTATATTATTTGTATTAACATCTTTTTCAGCATTAGGTTACGACATTTTGATTTTTCATGTAGCAAAACGTTTGACGAACTTTGATGAGGTAATAGATTCTTTCGCAGAAAGGAAAGCGTGCCATGTAAAGCTGTAGCAAGATTAGAGAGAAAAAATGCTAGCAGCTAAGGATTGAAGAAACGTGTACTTTCTTGCTTGTCTCTTGTCTTTATTAGTTTCATGCATCCTTAATTTTATGTCACACAAAACAGCAAGTTAGTAGCTAATAGGCAATAAAGAGGGCAAATTTTCTGAAGAGTTAATGTTCTCCCGATTACAAGTAATCCCATCCGCTATTAATTGCGAGATTCTTTTTTAAAGACGGGTAGGCTGTCAAAACGGCCGACTGGGAGCAGGAGAGGCACCACAGGACATTTCAGTTTCCACTGTCCTGAATTTAGTTTGATGGCATTCATTACAAAATATACACGTTTCAGTTCCACAGAGCAAAATACAGTGACGTGCGATAGAGGAATGCTATATGAAGAGGCGTGGGACTGCACTTTGGCACACCTGAGAACAAATAACATGTCTTACATTTCGTCGAACACATGTGTTTTATGTTTCAGACTTTTCAAAAAGATTAGCGCTACAGGGTGAAAATATTTTTGAAAATTCGATTTTTTTTTTAGTATTGACCCGATTAGCAAATATCGTAGATCCGGGGCAGATGCGGAGAGCAGTCTGAGTTATAGTGGGTAGTCACCTCGCGATGAGTGTTTACATTTAGTGATTTTGCTGTTTCCCCTTCGTTTACTCTCACGTAAAAAAAAGATATCTGTGGCCAGGAACTGTCAAGTGAATTAAAATACATTCACATAATTAACCGTTTCCTCAGAGGCAGACAATGTATTTGAAACGAAATGTTTAATTCCACAGTACTGGCTAGTTTCAACTGTTCTCTGCATTTCAAATGCATGTTTTCATCTTCTAGAACATACGGCATTACATCATAATAAAAAACCAAATATGATATAATACAGCACTGGTGCTCCAAGAAAATTTACATCCCGAAAACCACACTGAAAATCTTAATATGAGGTCGAGGTCTACTTCATTTCTGGAATACGAATGTGCACTTTAAATGTACACATTTTAGTATGGTCCACGAAATTCTGATGCTCGTGGAGTATCCTCTGATGCCATGTTTCTTTTATGACACAATGTATGATCTTTCTATGTTTTACACGTACGTAGATACGGGCTTCCTACGACATGGTAGCTGCGCAAGCGTGGTGTTGCCTGTTATCTGCGCTCTCTGGCAACTGCTGAAACAAACCAATTTGTAACACTGAGTCTACGGAGCGACAAGCAACTACAGCACTGGAGCCACAGACAAGTTTTCTAAACAGGTTGCGGGAAAATATTGCGAATGGTTGTTTGAAAAGCGTTACTTTCAAAGTAAATATCCTTTTTCGTAAGTTGAACTATGTGCAAGAATGTACCATGTATTTCTTAAATCACAGAGGGTTTGACTCTCATTTAAAAACCAACTCTCTGATGAAGAGCCATTTAGAAGAATTTCGAACCCTGAAGATCAGACATTTATGTCATTATTAAAAATTTTACTGGTACATTTGTGTGATATATCTTAAAGTGTAACACGCGAAAAAAAATTTCAACATTATATGCGAAAGCTTAGCTCCTCTTGCAGCTTATTAACCTTAGAGACCAATATTATATGTGAAAGCTTTGCTTTTCTTGTAGCAAAATACGTATACTAATTTAAACTATTGACTTTCCCCGTTTGTGTGTTCGTGCTACTTAACAGTGATGTTGCTGTTGGCTCACTACATCACGTGTCCTATGCTCTGGATATCCGCTGTCATCGGCTGGTGAGATCACATGACATGAGCTATGACTGCCTTATAAAAGCGCACCTCAACCTCGATTCGGAAAGTAACATGCGGTGTTTGGTGAAATTCCAGTGTATACTTTCGTAATACGAAAATACGCAGCGTACATTTTGCTGCACATCAAAGATATTTCCAAAAGGTGTCTTTTTTCCCTGAGTTTTGTTTTGTACAGTACCGGGAAATTCTATGCCCATGTATAAAATCATAACCACTCAAAGGACTGATAAGTTTTGCAGTTCCAAGGGAAAATATACTGTCACGTAACACGGAAAAAGTGTGTTTTCACCCGGGAGAAAGCGTATTTTTAACCGGGAAAAATCTGGGAATTTTTTTTCTTGGCTGCGTATACACCCTGTTCTCCTCTCAACATTCGTGTCCTATGCTGCAGGTACAACTGTTGTCAGATTATTATTATTATTATACAGTATATGGTGGAGAACTAAATTGTTATAAATGAAAAAATTAAATATTTTAAATAATGGGCCATTATAACAAATTACAGCCAAACTAGATGTTACTAAAAATTACCTGTGACTGCACTGGAAACAGGAGTAAATTTGTATGATTTATATTTTCAAAACATTATCTCATTCATACAACTACTTTAGTAGTGCCTCTTTTCTTGCCCTGCTAGCACTGCATCCATTGAGGAAATCTGCTCTAGCTACAGGCTTGTTTGCTCAAAATTAAGAAATAATTTAGGAAAGAAAAGACCTAAGAAAGTATTGAAGATCTATAAATTTCTGCATGCTTCCAAAAAGTAATAAATTGTACTTTACAGTCATTATGATTTTAAATAAAGTTAAAGTTTTTTCTGGGACTGTAAATGATACTTAGCTGTGTTTCTTAGTTTGCAAGAAAAGTTAAAACACTGTATTAATAAAATCTACCCGTCATGTAATTTGGAAAACACTATCAAGATACAAAAAACTTCTCTTACAGTGATGCTCCAAGTGCAGTATATTCAGATATGTAAATTTATCTGTCAAATTAGCAAATCCACCACTACCTTCAGGAAGCTGGAAGAAGGTAGTACACTGTTGAATTTATTAAAAACTGGAGGGGCCGGGATGGGGGGGATTAACTTGCTAGTGGTATTGTCTGCAATGAAAGTATGTTTGAAGCAACACAGGCATCCAATGCCTGTGTTGCTTCAAACATACTTTTCTCTTTGTCATACAAAAATGTGATAGTCTGTTAGTAATATGTTACTTTAGAAGTAGGGTGAACAGTAAAAATAATTCCTGTCTGCATGAAATGTATCTCCTCAGTTGTTGAGGAGTAATCATGATATAGTTAGTGCTTTGCAAGCCATTGTCTTCTCATCCATAGACAATTATTAGAGTAAGAAGATTTGTTCGATTGTGATTCTCGCAGTATTGTTTACCACTGTTTCATGTTAGTGTTTCTGTAGTCGTAGTGGTCCATGTTGTCAAGGTGCCTTAAACCTCAGTGTACTAACAAAGAAAAATTGTACTTAAGTTGTCATTTTCTGTGCTTTAGTCTACAAGTCCAAATAATTAATGTTGGTCTTAGAATTAGTAATTGGAATTTCCTTTCTGTGACATGTTTTAAGTATAAGTATTATATGCTGTTTATGTGAATAGATTTCATGCATTTTCTTGTTTGCAGATTGAATATCTTCAGCAAATCCAGTTTCCAGACGTTATACACTGGTTTGAGAGGACTGTAGTGTCTGGTAGCAGCAGAAGACTTTCTATTCAGGTAAAGAGACTGAAAATCAATGATTTCCACTTCATTTGGCATTATCTTGCCTATGCTTCTTTTTAACTCGAGTTATTGTAATATCTAAAGGGTAAAATGTAAAAGGGAAGATCAGAAAGTAATGCATAATAATTTCATTAGCAAAAAGGTTTAATAGGTAACAAAACAAAATGAATCACAAACAAACTTACATCTTTTACCTACTTTTCTACATAGTCAACAACATTCTCATCACATTTCTCGCGTTGTAGCACCATTTTCAATGTAATCTATTTGTTGAAGTCAGTTTGGTTGGAGTATAGCCATCTCACTCCTGCATCTGTTTCAAAGCATTGGCCGGCCAGGAATTTCTTCATGGGACCAAACAGATGAAACTCGAATGATACAAGGTCCAGAATGTATGGTGGATGCTGGAACACCTCACACCGAAATATGTCAGTTTTCTCACAAATAGGAATAGCAACATGGGGGTGTACATCAGTGTTAATGTTGTCGTGTTTGTCACAAAGGGCATTGCGCAACTTAACCAAAGTTTTAATGTAGCCTGCAACATGCACAGTGGTCCAGTGTTCAGCGAAGTTCGCTAGTAACGTTCCACGCATATCCCAGAACACTGTCATAAGCACATTCCAAGCAGACTGACCCACTTTGAATGTTTTCCTTACTAGGGAACCAGCGTGTTTCCACGTCATAGAGCCGTGTAGTGGTATGCCCATGACTCATCACCAGTGAATTCCTTTCAGAAAGTCATGCATTTCTGTGGCATAACATGTTAAGTTATCCAAGCCTGCCATTGTTTGCAAGCCCTTGCGGTTGTCTGCCAGCTTATTAGGCACCTAGTGAGCAATAACTTTACAAAATTTCAACATGTCATGAACGGTATTGTACACTACACCATAGGAAATGTTGAACTGCTTTGATAAAAATAGATCTTTGGATGGCTCTAACATTTGCAGGGTTGTAGCTGTTACCAGCCACCTGGAACATGGCGAAGCACTAAGGTTCATGTGGCTCTCTTAGAAGAATGCACAGCAGCTGGAGCCATTGTTACAGTCTATACAGTCATCCCTGTATGCACTACGCATGTCACTGTGCGTTTCAGTCAGTTTATGCCATTTGGCCCACAAATATCAAACTGCACTTCGTTGCCCTTCACAAGTTGATTACAGTAACAAGTGCACTATATTTGTTTTTGTAGTTCAGATTTCTCTCGCTAGATCTGCACATGCAAACAAAATACGCTCTGCAGTGCAAACTTCAAACTATATTGTCATCAAACTTCAACATTCCAGCTGCAATACCAGGGGAGAAAAAAAATTGTGCATTACTTTCTGATCCTCCCTCATAAATATTGTGTTAGTAGGGATCAGAAAATTTACTGCATTCTATATGTAATTGAAGCGTTGGTCTATTTCATTGGAGGATACCACAATTGAACTATAGTTGTTAGACTACATGAACTGTTGTCTATTTTCTTTAATGACAGGGCTGCATAGTCATATTGTTGAATGGTTGAACAGCCAAATCTAGCCAAACTTTGAAAATCCAGAGAGAAAGTTGGTACCATTTAATATGCATAATTTTATGGGTTTTAGTGCATAAAGTACTCAGTGTTGAATGTTGTATTTAATTAGACAGCAGTATAGGGGGACTGTAACACAGTAGTAAAGAGTACTGCACGCCATAGATAAAGAGAATGATGAAATGTCATATTTTAGACATAAACATTTCCTAAACTGGATAAGAGAATGAGTAAGCTTTACAGAGAAACTTCAAGGAAAAGAAAATGAGTAGAGTAGTTGGTGGTGGAGAAGAATGGGGAAAAGGTAGAGAAAGTGAAAAGATTTCAAATCAGATGGCTCTGAGCACTACGGGACTTAACATCTGAGGTCATCAAGTGAAAAGATAAAAGAAGACAGAGAGTACAGTTTATTGTAAATGTTTTAGAGAACTTGAATCCTAGGAAACACACATAGTAACATGTAAATAAAAGTTCTTTAAGATGTTCAAAAATTAGTATATTGTTGTGGAGTCAAATTACTATATTAATGTGTAGGGACAACTGGTCTTACAGGAACACAAATGTATTTCAATAAACCAAATCACTGAAAGCAAAATAAAAGATGTAGAAAATTTGTGTCAGAAACAGTTGCTCTTGTCAAATTTTATTGCTTAATTCTTACCAGTTTGGCTGTGTCTTTATGAGACTACTTAACTACCTTTAAAGAGAAGTTGAGAAAGGACACATTAGGAGATTTAGTTTTAATGTAATCAAATTTTTTGTATGAAACTCTAATAAGTCCAGTAATGTTAGATAATGAACAACAAGCTCTACAACAAAGCATGCTAGATACTGGGAAGAGGATACAAGGGAGGAATAATCAGAAGAATAGGAACCATATGGCAAGATATGTAGGGTTCAGAAAAACATTGGCAAATGCTATAGGATTTAAGCAGAATGATACAGTGGTTGGATGTGTGATGAAAGTTATTCCACTTAGTCCGGGGAGGAAGATGCATGGAGTGTCCCATATTTCATAAAAGTCACTACTCTTATAGAGACATTGGTTCATGAATTCCAGGCCAAGGTTGTATTGAGTAACATGAGTTATTTTTAGAGTGGTCTGTAGCTTTAGATTTGAGTTAGGTGGCATGAAGAACCTGCTGGAGGAACAGTTTGGTGCAGTAATTACATAACAACGCTGTCCGTGTCCCTGTCCCTGTTTTTTATTTCTTTCTTTTCTTAAATAGAAACCAATAATGACTTTGCTGAATTCCAAAAAGGCTGTTGGAGGGTTGTAATGGCATTTTCAGTTTATTTAGTAATATATAAACTTTACATAAATTTCTCAATGCGTAAGTTCCTTTTCTTAATAGTAAAATTATGGGTACTGCATTGTATATTTTTCTTTTGTAATTTTAGTTAAAGTGCAATGCAATGCAAATAGATAAAAAGCTCTTGGGTTCTGACATGGGTGAGAGTGTTGAAATACCATGACATCTTCACATGTGTCGTACCCATTATCTTCTATTCGCCAGAAGATGAGTATGACACTTTTCAAAATGCAGCAGTATTACAACACTGCCACGTGGCTGAACACCTGAATGTATACAGTATGCAGCAGCCTAGACTATGTCTACGTAATGACAATGAGCAGTTAGTTGAAAATTATATTTATAACTAAACATTTTAAGTCTTCTGTAATAACTTCCTAAAACAGGTCTGTGAAAAAATGTACGAATACGGACAAGAGATACATCTCCTGTTTGTAGACTTCAAGAAGGCTTACGACAGTATACATAGACCTAGCCTGATTAGAACTATGACAGAGTTTGGTATACCAAAGAACTTGGTCAAACTGGTAGAGGTATGCCTAAATGACACAAAACTTAAGGTTAAGATAGGCAATCAAATGACAGAAAGCTTCCAAGTTGTAACAGGATTACACCAAGGAGATGGGCTATCACCTGTCCTCTCCAACCTGGCACTTGAGAAAGTAATGCGGGATTTCAACAAAGAAAACATCAAGGGCATTCAAATTGGTAATGAACACATTACATATCTGGCCTATGCAGACGACATTGCATTATTAGCATACACACAAGAAGATCTGAAGAGAAGTATCCAGACCTTGGAGTTATTGGCAGCTAGGATCGGTCTACAAATTAGCTCTGAAAAGACAGAGTATATGACCATAGGAAGAAAGATCCAGAACTCTCAAGATTTAATTGTGAACAACACCAGGTATAAACATGTGAAAGAGTTCAAATACCTTGGATCATTTTTTACAGAAGTAACATCAACTGAAGCAGAGATAAAAGCACGACTGCAGGCAGGAAACAGATACTATCACTCTCTAGACCCTATATTAAAATGTAGAAGTGTCTCGCAACAACTAAAGCTACGGTTGTATAAGACATTAATAATGCCAGTAGTACTTTATGGTTCTCAAACCTGGAGCACTCGAAAACAAGACCTTAAGCGACTGCTAACATTTGAAAGGAAAGTCCTCAGGAAAGTATTTGGACCAGTCAGAGATCAGACTACTGGAGAATGGAGAAGACGCCATAACACTGAATTAGAAGAGCTGTACAAGGAGCCTAACATCTTGGGAGTGATGAGAAGCAAAAGACTGCAATGGGCTGGACATGTTGTTCGAATGGAGGCAACAAGATGGCCCAAAATCACAATGGACTGGATCCCGTCAGGCAGCAGACCAGTGGGAAGACCTAGAAAGAGGTGGATTGATGGAGTAAGAGAAGACCTGTTGCAGCTGGGAGTCACGGAAAACTGGAGACGGATAGCAGAAGACAGAGACGGATGGAGAGCTCTAACTGTGGTGGCGCACGGTCCTCTGGGCCTGATCGCGTGAAGAAGAGAAGAAGAAGAGTAATAACTTCATTACAGGTCCTACAGCTGAATATTTTTTAATAAAGCATTATCTTCATCTTGGCACATATATTGTTTTCAGTCATAACTGAACTTTGAATAGCCACTTCTAGATGATTTTTATTATTGTTTTTTCAATATTGAATAGGAGTGGCTTATGGTAACAGGGTTGCCATAAATTCTGGAAATCAGGGAATAACAGGGAATTTCAAATGTTTCAGGTAAATCAGAGATCTTGTTTTTGTCTCAGTAAATGAAATGGTTTGTTTACTGAGATGTTATGCTACGTCGCTGGCTGGGCGCAGCCAGGTATGCACACCACTTGCATATTTCCTCATTGTTACTGCTTCTCCCCTTCCTACCACTCCCCTCAGCTTGCCGTCAGCGCTGCCACCACTACTTGCCACTAGCCTAGCAGCTGCCGATGAGAGGCAGGGAGGTGTGAGGAGTGGTTTGTTTGGATCTGATTCTCAAAGATTGTTGATGCAGCTGCCAGAGATGATGGTCATGTGAGCATGACTTGTGTGTGAGTGATTGTGTGAATATGTGTGTGCACTCTCATTTTCTGACAAAGGCTATGCCTGAAAATTTAGTTATGAGAGGGTGATTGTTTTTGCTACATACCTATCTGTGGCTCAGCAATCATCTGTATGGTGAGGTGCTACCTATTTTCATTTGTATTGATTCACAGAGTATTTGCACAAGTTATCTGTTATGGATTGATCACTGCAGTCTCATTTTATCATCATGGCATCTGTGATACATGAATAGCTGGCCACAAGAGTGAACTTCCACGACGGGCCAAAACCACAGGCCATTTCTGCGGGTATCTCTAACAGATCTGAAGCCCGTTATTTCCCACTAATGTGCAGGCCCTACCTGTTGGATCTAGTCTCATCCATCTCGCTGCAGGCAAGGTCAGTCTCTGTGTGGCATAATGTGGCGGAGTTTCATGGATTATCCATGGATCCAGGACTGTGGTGCTCCTCGGCAGGTGATGGATTTCAGGAATTGCGACTGTCTCACAAGTACATTGTGCAGTACAGCATTTTATAGACATTTTATTTATTCTAGTACACTTTGGCATTTTGAAAGTAATTTATTTATTAGAAAGTATGGATGATAAGAAGAAGAAAATTGTAGCAGTTACTGGCAGTTTGTACACTATGTACTCGTATATTTCTTGAAAGAAAAATAGGCATATCACGGTGGGCAATAATCAACAATAGAAAACATAATAGAACCAACATTTTACTGATGGCCACCTATAGTAGTGGTCTACACAACTCTTCCCCACTTTATACATTTCTTTCAAAGAGGCCTCCTTTTTTCTGAGTTTTTTTGGAAATCAGTGAAGATATTTTAAATCTGTTTTCTGACTCCAAGGAAATGCGTATTTCTGTCACCAAATGTGTTTAATTTTATTGAAATAAAATAACAACAGTGGTCTTATTGAAACACATATACAATTTGGCTTGCTTTCTACATATAAAAACTGTTCATTACAAAATATGTTAATGTTAGTACTTAAGATTTTTGCTCATACGGGGGAGAAATACAGAAGTCCTTACATTTTTTGTCAACTTCTACCACTTTCGATGACAAGAAACGATGTGTAGCTGGTTTGCCAAATTCACACCTCTCTCGCATCAGCTGACTTACTTGGGATGCGCAGCCGATCTTCTTCTTAGGAAAGTCGGCCATGTCGATCTCCAAAAACTACTTCTCTATATATGACACAACTTCCACAAAGAACAAATTCACCATTTCTCCCATAAATATTCGAAAGTTTGCAAGTCTACCAATTTGTCTCGCATTAGACTTGATTAAATACATTTACAATGACATTGGTTTAACAACCATATAATTTATGAACATGTCTTGCTTCTAGCAAGTCCAACACATGAATTACTTAAAAGTCTAATTTCATTTCTTCATTTGTCCTTAGAAATCATCCAGTCACTAAAAGCACAGGATAATGCATAAACACTCCTTGTTCTTCTCTACACATACACTGAAACTCTATGGATTGTGCAGCAGTTACTTGTTGGCCGCCGCATCCACAATTTGCTCATGAATGTTTTTAGACCTGCACACACAAACATGCAGTGTGCATTAGGTCAGATTCGTCTATCTCACACTTCTATTTAAAATATCCTGTGTTCGAGAAGGAGGAAGACTAGGTGGTTCTAGAATTTATGCAGAAATTCTTGAAGCAATACATATCCCCCCCAGCCCCCACCCCCTGATTGAACATGTGATGTTTTATATACAATCATTATAATCATTATGTACATTTGTATTACATATAATAACAATTCATCTTTCAACAGTATACCTTGTTCTTTTCATATCCGTGAATACCAGTTTTCTTATTATTTAGCTATTCCTTATTTTTTTCATTTTACTTTAATTTTAAAACGTGAACATTTCAATCAATGTTGAATTCGTTTTCTTATATCTAGGAATCGTTAGGACTAAACCTTCAGTTTCCAATCGTAATCTCCAGGTGTTCATAACACTTGAGTACTTTATTCTTTATTCTAATTCCTTGTACTATTTTTTCCTTAGTACATACTAGTATTATTATTTGTAGTAGTTTGTAGTCTGGAGGAACTCTGGGCAACTGAAAGTGTTCTTTTCAACATTTCTAAATTCACATAAAACATAATAATGCTAGTGATATATAGAATTCAAACTTACCAGAATAATTCCTATTAAATGTGTGACTTTTGTCATGATACTGTCCTTTTCCCCTAGGATGAGTACCTACACCTTACATGTGGGTTAACGCTATGAGTTCATTCCTCCTTCGGTTCTGGTAGGTATGCCCTTTTATAAAACATCCCTCTTCATCAGGCCACAGGTCGTCCTATCTGTATGTAGGTACATCTGCCGTATATCCTTAGCAAATGCTGACTGCGCCCCCGTTATCCTTTATGAGTAGGCCTCATGGTTCATTGCCCTAGTATAAATCTTTATGTACATTACAATTGAATATTTCCTGGTAAAATAAAAATATGTTTTACACTTCACTCTCACTTCTTAGTACCTCATTTAATACCCTAGAGTCCTCCTCTACTTTTCAACTTCTATAATCTTAGTAGATACTATATCTACACATATTCTTCGACTCATGGTAGATATTATGTATACCAGTCCCACTATCCTACTATTCATCAATTTATCCGAGTATTCGCTACACTGACTTTTCTTAAACAAGCATCACAATTCACTCCAATCTGGCTTGTATTGCCCTTCGTTACTCATGTTTCCTGCTTATGTATACTTGTAAGATCGTCATAGTTTTTCTACACTTATGTACATATGCGATATGGAATCTTCCTTGTTCTTATATGTAATGGCTTTTCACGTAAATAGGTGATGTAGAGCCGTCATAACAAAAACAATGTGTGCATCTTTCTAGATGTACATATATCTTCTCCCCTACAACCCTTGGCGGTTCTCACATCTTTCTAATCTGTGACTTCGTTGTTTGTGTATTCGTATTTCTTTGTGTGTATGCGTAAGTGTGTTCTGATTTTTCGGCCTTCTTATGTGACAATAAGTTGTAGGTTATTGGAAACAACGGAGACTAGTAAGAACTTCTGTGATAGAAGTATATGAATATGGAAAGAGCGAAAAATAGTTAGGTCCTCAAAAGAGAAGTAAGAAAGGAAAAAATAGAAATGGTTGCTGAGATCGAAGAAGAGAAAGGAGACAGCCTCAAAGACAGGAAACCCCACCCTACCCCAGGATCCCTATCTAGCTGGTACTTGAGTGAGAAGCTGGAGGAGGTATGGTGTCAAATTGTCTCCTACAGAACGGACATTCCAACCTTCACGCTTGAGGTCCCTGAAGAAAATCTTAGCAACCCTATGGAAACGGCAAATGGTGAAGAACCAGCCACACTTGTTGGCGAGGGTTGTTTGAAAGGTGTGATGTGTGTTCTGTATTAGCCATGATTTATCTGTTGGTGTAAACCATATTCTTATCTACTCTACCCACCCCGTTTCAAAATCAATACAAACCTTCCCATCTACATCACACCTCTTAAAAGGTATAAAATATTCTATAAAAAATAGAAAATCCATACACTACAGTCTAACGGTTGTTCAATTAGTTACTTGATATTACCTTTTTCCACAAATATAGTATTATATTCTGTTCATTTTGTCTAGAGATCACTGTATATCCGTGATTCTCTTAAATTGTTTTTTATTTTGTTGTCATATCCAGTTTTCTCAGTACTAAACTTAAAGGATAGTTTAAGAATTCAAGAATAGTTTAAGATTTGAAGGGAATTTGGTGCAGGAAACTATTTTGGAAGAAACACCGAAAACAACTCGGGATCCGATGGTTGTCACTCTGCCCGTTATATCTCTGGGGGATATACAACAGTATGTCCTTTACATTGTACTTTCATTTTTCTGATCGAGTTATAGGATCCACTAAAAATAATGTCATGGGGTGGATTATTGTTTGTATTCGGTAAGGTTCTTCATATTTTTGGAAGAATTTGTGTGTCTCTTTTTGCAGGGCAGAGCTCTGAAGGTTCTGTTTTACAAGGACTAGGTCACTGACCTTGTACTGCAGTTCTACAGCTTTTTCATTATGCTTACTCACTCTTTGTTGTGCCTTTTCAACTAAATTTTTGGAAACTATTTCCTGATTAAATTCATAATTGACAGTAGGTTGTTCAGGCCCATTAAAATATTTAATAAGAGGTTCTCCTACAAAGGGTTTGCGTATTGCTTCTGAAGGTGTTAATACAGTTGATATATGTGGTAATTCACTTTAAAAAAATTCAACGTCTTTAATTTTCATTGTCCATAAAGTATGTTTTTCATGGCAGTAGGTACAGCATAATTTCCCAATTTCTTTCATAACTCTATCACATGGATTTGAGGATGGGCTATAGTTGGATATTAATACTCGACAAATATCTTTCCAAACTGGAAATTCTTTTAAGTCATTATTGACGAATTGTGGTCCATTATCTGTGAGAAATCATTTTGGTTTTCCTACCTCCAGAAAGTACTGTTTTAAACATTATATAACCATCTGTGTATTTGCTCTTTTGATAGGATATAACTTAACATATTTCGACCAGCACTCTATGATGACCAAAATGTATGACACTCCTCCCTTTCCTTTCAGAACTGGTCTAAACAAATCCGCTGCTGGAAGATCGTGTAACGACTTAGGAATAATTGGATATATTTTGTGTTTAACATGAGTGGTACTCTCTTTCACCTTCTGACAGATTTCACAGGTCCTTATTAAAGATGCTACTTAAAATAATAGAACTTATTTATAAGAGCTATATACTTTTTTATTCTGAAGTGTCCATGCCCCATATGAACATATCACACAATTTTGTCTTCCATTAACTTCAGAATACATATGCACCAATGTTGCGATATTATACTGTCTCTCCAAAACAAATTATGCCCTATAATTTTCCACTTCCCTGCTTGATTGGGAGGTAAGGAATTTCTGACATGCATAACAAACATTTCTGTAAAATAGGGATCATGATGGATGTTTTCTTTTATTATTTGAGCCATCTCTTGTACCCTGGTATGCGGATATTCTACTGTCATAAAATTAATTGCAAAAATTACGCCGAGTCCTTCCGTACATTTTAATTCTTCCATCCCTACGGGTAGTCTAGACAAACAATCTGGTACAATATTCTCAGAACCTTTTATGTATTGTATCCTAATATCATATTCCTGGAGGAAAAGCATCCTGCGCATTAATCTACTATGTAATAACCGACTATTCATTAAAAAAGATAGACCTTGATGATCTGTATGGACATGGATTTCTGACCCACATACTAGTGTTTGAAATTTCTGGGTACTCCATAAATTGCTAACAGTTCCTTTTCAGTAGCTGTGTAGTTTAATTCATGTTTATTAAGACTACGGCTAGCAAAAGCTATGGATCTGTGATTTACATTATCTAGACCCCAGTTTCATTGAAAAAGCTCTGCTGTGATACCATAATCAGATGCATTGGTTGAAATTTTAGATGGCTCGCCCATATTCGGATGATAGAATATGGGTGATTCTACCAATGCTCTTTTTACGTTTTCGAATGTATCATTTGTGTCTTTACCCCAAACCCACAGTATTCTCTTTCTTAACAAAAATAAAATTCTTGGGTCATTCAGTTCTTGACCTCGTATAGACCGTCTATAGTATCCAGCCATTCCTATAAATCCCTTAAGTTGTCTTATGTTTCTAGGGGGTGGACATTCATTAATAGCTTTTATGTGCTCAGGATCTGGTCTAATCCCCTGCACCCCTACAGTATGCTTAAAAACTTAAGCTCTTGTCACGCAAAGTGCGATTTAGACAATTTCATTGTAATACTTACTTATTTAAATTTTTTCAGGGTGTTAATCAAGGTTAGATAATGTTCTTCCCAGGTAGCTGAGATTATGAGGATATCATCTACATATATTATTAAATCCTTTAATAAATCTCTTCCTAATGCCTCATCCGGAGTATGTATAGATACGGATACTGAGATATTTAGTCCGAACGGTAATTCACTGAAATGATAACGATTTACCATCAAACAGAAACACTGTATACTTCTTTGATTCAGGATGTGGCCTAGTTTGCCAATATTCTGCCATCAGGTCCATCGTGCTAAAAACCTTGCTTTCTCAAATTTGGATAATAATTCATTGATGTTAACTGGTTTATCTCATTTTGTCTCTATACACTTATTCAATGTACGTGCATCTAGCACTAATCGCACACCTCTTGTAACTTTTTTTACCACTACTGAAGGGTTATTCATGATGCTAGAACTATGTTCTATTATTGAAATATTTTGTCAATTTCTTCCTTAACTGCTTCTTTCAAACTCACCGGTATTGGATATGGCTTGCAGAAAAATGGAATGTCATTTTTGTTTTTAAATTACATATGTAGTGCTGATATTACCGGGACGGTCGGAAAATACTACTTCATATTCCATTAGAATTTTATATAAATCTAGGTTTTGTTCACTGGTTAATATTAGAGATTCGTTTACTTTGTTTTGTATGTCAGCTCGATGGGATACGTAATTCACATTATCGATCTCTGGTGACAATCGTGCTGTAGTGGTTAATCGTAACATTTGACATTTGGTTGTTTGTCTTGAAATGTAATTATCGGTTACAAACACTACTACTAGTGTTTTACCACCTGAAGGAGGTTCTTACTCTTTGGTCTGAAGATGACCACAGTAGTGGTCGAAACCAGTCACCGTAAATAATAAATAAATTGTGATCAAGACTGTTTTCGATAGTAAATTACTGATCTTTTTTTATAAGAAATTTGTAGTTACTTTAACCTGTGGAACCTTGCTTTGCAACTGGGCTTTGGTTGTATTCAGTAACTTTTGAATGATCAAGTCACTTGTATTTTCTGTGAAACATAATATTGTCTGTTAACTTGTTTTCATTATATTCTGAAGGTGCAAAATTTCTATATTTATTTGTTCTGTTTTAAGTATTGTTCAGAGATTTCATGCCCAAACACTGCTTGAAGTAGATCCATTTTTCTGAATTGAAATCAACATAAGACAAGAAAGATAGTTCATTTTGGAAAAAGTATTTTATTTTACTATTATCACTATCAAGACGTGAATTGCTTTTGCACCTCTACAAATTTAAAATAAGATGACATATTCCATATTAGCCAGAATTGAACAAATTCTAAAAATACAATAAAAAAGTCTTAGTTTGAGTCAGTCTAGGATTGCTTCAAAATGCACAGATACATCCTCTTTCAGCTGCATTCATAATGTGGCACCATGCAGCAGTACTAGATAATAATGTTATAAATGTGGCTCCGTGATTAGCTGTAGAGCCACTTTAACGTACATGAACACAAAAGATGTAGCTGGATGAGTGTTTTACCCACGTACACTCATGAGCAACTGAATTAGACATCTAGTTAATAGTGTGTAGCATACTTTTTTGGAAATCACAAAACAGATTTCATGAATCATCAAAGGTATTGAGAAGGCATTCTGACCCATGACTGCTTTATCACTGCTCACAGGTCTCAGATACTGGTCAGAGCTGATCACAAGTGAAACGTATCTCCCTCAATGGCATCTGCAGATAAGTTCAATAAAATTGTGGCCAGAAGAACTGAGGGGGGGGCCTCATCCCAAAAAAAATCCTGATGTTCTCAAACGGTTTAGGATCAATGGGGTGGTGCATTGCCATGCAGATTGTATAGGTTGTTGTATGTGAAAAAATAGATGCATACAGTCGTAGGCTCCTGTATCATGTGCATGTGAGAAATGATGGCAGAGATATTCGAGGTCTCATTTCATCCCTTGTGCACATCTGTTACTAATATCATCACTGCTACTTGAATGGTGTTTCCAAACTCAATGCATCACCTCATGAGGCTTTTGGCATACTCTGCCCTTGATTCATCTGTCCTTGAGAATACTTCTCATGCTTTGAGTGTGTGAGGGTGGTTTTCCTGTACACATGCTAATTTATATTGATGCGTGGGGTGCAGGCACCTGTATCCCCAGTAGTGAGAAAATGCTTCTCAATTATCTGGCTATTTAACTATTGTTGATGCTGCTGCTTTTGTGCTGCACTGAATTGGTGAGCAGTTTGCTGTATTTTGCCCTGTCTATCTGCTGTTATATAATCTGTGACATCAGCAACATGTCAATGATTGCTCTGGTACCAAGATATTCATAGTGTCTTGCCATGATGGAATGCGTTCATATTCCATGACTTCTCCATCCTGCACTCAGCCATCATGCTGATGGCCAATACAAGGTCTGACAACATACCTACTATTCCACACATTGCATCAGTTGCTCATGAGGCTACATCCTAACATCTCTTCTAATGGATTACATTTTCCATACTGCTACAATATACTGGCATCAATTTTCATTTTAAACATGTACCTGCTTATAACAACTGAGTCACAGTAATGAGCAAAATTTTGAGGAAAAATTTTGTGTATCATTACAAATTGCTGTGAAGACATATAATTATGCAAAAGATACATGTTAAATATTTTCAGATACACTTTTAAGTTATATTTCATTGTAAGACTTTTTTTTCAGGTGGTGGGATGTAAGGATGCCCGAAAAGGTAGGTTAAATGCTTCTTTGGTAATCTGAGTAATTCTAATTCTTGAAATTACCTGTTACTATTTGTGATTGATGAAGTAGAACACTTACAGATTTTTTACGTCTCATCTTATTTCTACAGCATTTCTGATCTGTTGCCATTTCAGTGCTTTGTGGTGGATCAGTGTACCCCTAACCCTTATTTTATATCATTGTACCAGGGCGACATCATTGGGAAGTGAAGTGAAGGTTTTTTTGTGACAAGAATCAGTTGAGGAGATGCAGCAATCTTGTTTATTTAAATCTTTCAGTATAAGATTGGATGAGCAAATAATTTTCAGTCCCTGGGACTGGATGCAATTTTGGAACACCAGATGTCTAAAGAGCAAACCCTGTGCCACACATCAGAACTTGCCCCAGCCTGATCAATGCATCATTGGTAACAACGATGGCTTGAACCCTGAAACTGATGAGGCTGGAAGACATAAGGAAGGCACAGATGGCCTTATTCCAAAACAGAGACCTTAATAACTAACATGATCTATTAAATGTTTTAAATTCTTTCTCTCCAAAACCAGCAGCACGACTGGCTGTCAACATTCATCTTTAAAACACACCAATTACTAACATGCAATTAATGAACAATTTAGGACTTGATCAGCAATGACAGTGAATTGAATGCTTCAAGAAATTAAAATTCTGATATCAAGGAATAGTGAATGTCAAGGCAGAAAAAGCTCTTCAACTGGTCAGAGAAACACAGCCACCTACTGATATTGATGAACAATGACAACCACACCTGTAGCAAAGTTACTTACCTACATAACTCAGATATTACCAAGTACTCAGTAGTAATGGTTGGATGAATTATTTGGCACTAGCAGCAGCTTACTAAGCTACAGCCAAGCTAATTCTCAACCTACGGTGCTCATTTCATATCAGTAACTTTGTTAACAGTACTGGGCATATACACCCTGGGAGAAACCTAAAAATTTTTTCATCTGGGGAAAAAACCCGGGAATTTTTTAGAAGTCTGGGAATATTTCATTGCTTTGCTTTTGAGTTAATTTTTGTGATTTTGATGGGTAAGAACTGATACTCAAACAAAGAATTTCAGTTTAGCTCACTGCTGCAGAATAATACTGCTACAGTAAAACGCAAATGAGAAAAAAACACCAGTATAAAACTTAAGTTGCAGAGAAAATGCACCATTTACAACAACAAAATGCAGTGCATGTACAAGAGTCTGCTGACAGCAAAATGTGTCAAAGTTTTTGAGATGAAGACAATGCAATACTTCGTAACAACAAACTGGTTTTGATGAGAGTGCCATCACAACTGTTTAAATTAGATTCGTTTGAGCAGTTGCCAGATGGCTTATGCTGCAGTCACATGTGAGAAGTGCATTCTCCTACTTCTCACTACTTGAAGCATGGCTGTTAGGTGCATAAGCAATAGCTCCAAGCAGGCAGATGCTACCCAGAAAACTTGTTCTTGCACGCCCAAGCTGCCAGATTTGAACATGCGCAGAGCAGTCAGAGTTATAGAGGAGAGTAGTCTCCACATGACATGCGTTTACGTTTAGTGATCTTGCTGTTCTCTCATCATTTACAGCTCTCAATTCAAATGAAAACAAAATGGATTTCTGTGGCTGGGAGCAATGAAATGAATTAAAATACATTCACATAGTTACAAAGACTAAAATATGTTATTAGTTTCAGTTTCCTGATTTTATTTTATTTCCACATTATTGGCAAACAAGCAGTAATCGCTTTGCAGGCTGATGAAGTTATTTTCATCAGTTTGCTAAAGAAATTTGACTTTTATTAATCTTTTCTGCAGAGGAAGTCAATTTATTTGAAATGAATTGTTTCATCCCACACTGTTAGCAAGTTTCAACTGTGTACCGAATTTAAAGTGCATGTTTTCATCTTCTTGCACTTTTGACATTATGTCATAATAAAGAATCAGGTGTGAGATAATGCAGTAATTGTACTCCAAGAAAACTGACTTCCCGAAAACCACTCAGAAAAGCTTTAGCAGAGTTTTATATAAATTTTCTCAAAGAAGATGAAAACATGCACTTTAAATGTGTCTTTGTGTGGGTAAAGGCCCTTGTCTTTACCAGTGTTCACATGTGCCAATCTGTATGCTCCTGGGTAGGGGATTTTGGTAATTATGTATGGTCCTGTGTATAGTAATTGCCACTTATGGTTCAGTTTTCGAATTTTTGGGGATTTCGGATGTGTTCTATGCAACACCTTTGTCCTGTGTAAAACTGTTTTGTATGTTTCAACTTTCTGTCATCAATTCTTTCCTATATTTGGCCCATATTTCAAGGTTGATTACTGCTTGTTGTACTTTATCATCCAGTGATAATTCCAGTATTTTTATCTTGGGTAAAGGTTTTTCCCGTTCGTCTACCTGATTGCAATTGAACAACAGCTCTTTTGGTGTAAATCCAGCTGATGTATGGGGAAGGTTGTTAACGACTTGTAAGAAAGGATTGACATATTCAATCCACTTGGTATGTTTACGAGGTCTGTAGGTCCTCACAAACCTGTTGAATTCCTTAAACACACTTTCTATAGGGGCACTTCGGGATGAAATTTGGATACTAAAATGTGTTTGATTTGGTTGGGATCTACAAACTCCTTCCATTTACATCCCGTAAAATATGAGGCATTATCTGATAACTTCTGGTTTTCCTAATCTTGCGACTCCTCTTTAATTCGTCTTATAATTGAACTGCCTGTAACTTTCTGTACAGCATACAGTTTTATGTATTTAGTGAAAATATCATACAGGCCTACTATATATTTTACTTCCCCTTTACCTCTGGGAAAGCGTCCAGCCACATCTAACAATACCTTTTCAACAGATTTCTTAGCCACAATGGGATGTAGTTCTGTCTGTTTGGAGATGTTAGAATGTTTTGCTTTCTGGCAAACAATACACTTTCTTACCACCTGTAGTACTCTTCACCTAATGTTAGGGAAATAACAATATTTAGCTATTTTATCAGTGCATTTTGCAGTGCCTTAATGGTGCCAAGTATTGTGTGTGTATAAGGTAAACTCATTCACACATTCCTCTGTGAAACACACACACCATTTCTCTTGTTCGGGAGGTTTCATATGGAACAAGAACCTTTGTGAATAGTGAAAAACCTTTTTGATTTTTCATCGCCATTATGTGCAAGTTTTGCTCTTACATTACTCCACCATGTGTCTTCTGCTGTAATTGTTCCATGTTTGCACATGTGAACATAGTATGGTTGGAGTGTTTTGTCCTCCATCAACATAGTTCTTATTTCACCCTCCTGTTCTAAAAGGTTGTTGAATTCCTCTAAGCCTTGTGGAAGTCGAGAAAGAGCATCAGCTATTATGTTTTGATTTCCTTTTATGTATACTGTTTCAAAGTCGAATGAGATTTCCTTCTTCTTCTTCTACCATTTGGAAAAGGCATGCACCCAGACCGTAAGAAGATGTGTCGATGCAGCATCAAAAATCTTTCCTCATGTCTGGTTGAGATTAAATATTAGCGTTTAATAGGGCTCGCTTGATGTTTTCAAAGTCGCTTTGACATTGCTTGTCCGATGCCCAAGGTCTGTTTTTCCGGAGAAGATTGAGTAGAGCGTCACTGTTCATAAGTTGGTTAGGGATGCATTTCCTGAAAAATGACACTAGGCTTAAGTAGGCCTTAATTGTTTATGGTTTTGCAGAATAGGGCAGTTCCTAAGAGCATAAAGTCTTTTAGAATCTGGCATTATGCCTTGCAAAGAGATTATGTGTCCTAAAAATTTTACCTTTTGTTGTTAAAAATTAGATTTCTTGAGATTTGCTGTTACTCCATATTCGGAAAAACGGCTCAATACTTGTTCAATTAATCTTAAATGTTCTAACCAAGTGGGTGTAGTGACTAAAAGGTCATCCACATATACTGTTACCTTACTCAAAAGTTCAGGCCCTAGCACTCTGTCAAGTGCAGAGATAAATACACCTGCAGTTCATTCAATCGTAACGGTAATATTTGAAATTCGAAGCTCCTGCCCCCCCATACAAAGGCAGTATACTTCCAACTTTCTTCATGTAGTTTTATTTGCCAATATGAAAACCGGAGTTAGATTATAGTAAGAAATTAAGCGCTATGGAATTTCATAAGCTGTTCTTCTAAATTGTTTGGACATGTTCGGACTGGTACAATAATCTTACTAATGTTACGTGTGTCGAGGACCAACTTCCAATATGTTGACCCCTGGCATTTGGTTACACCAGTTAGTGTCCTTAGAGGCTCTCGACTGAAATTCTCTTTCTCTCTGCGTGTTATTCAGCATATGTGTGTTACTTTGGTGGCCGAATTCCACTGTCTGTGAGTTGTTCGGTTGTCAGTTATTGTTTTGTGTTTGCCAAGCGATCGGCTGATTATTGCCAGTATCTTATGTCTGTACATATTGTACAGCCTGGCCAAATGCTACTCGTCCATTGTAATTGTGTTTACTAATTTTTGCCCATTTCTTGTATATCCACCTTTGTATTTACGTCTTTCTCCATTTCCATTGCGATTACCATTACCATTACCATACGTCTGTGTGGGGTAAGGTTGCCATCCATGTTGTTCTATGAATCCATTGTTTACTTGTTGGTCCATAAATCTCTGTGTTGCTATCAGCATATTAACAGGTTTTGGTTGTACTGGTCTCTCTTCGTATATTAAATCTATTGAGTCCAGTACAGATACAAAGTGTTCGGTGACGTGTTCCGGGATGGTAATGAGTTTTTCCTTAATATGGGCAGGAAGACGGCTCTTTAAAATTTTCAGCACATCTACTTGAGATACCGGGTTCATCCAGTATCTGATTTTATTCAAATGTTTTTCAAAAGAGCCCCTTAAGCTTCTGTACTTTCTATTGAATGGAGCTGGATTGGATAGTTCACGTCTGAGCCTCTCTTGTACGGCCTCAGACCAATACTTGTCCTGAAATGATCTCTCAAACTGTTTGTATTAGTGGCAACATTCTGCCATGCCCATAGCCCAACATCACCCTGTGTGTATCCAACAACAACTCTAATTTTCTGGGCTTCGGTCCAGGTACAAGGTAAAACATTTCGAAATGCTCTGATAAAGAGCACAGGGTGTGTTCTTTTTCCTTCAGTAGTAAATATCAGAAATTGTTGATGCCTACGTAATCCCTCATCTGCAAGTAATTTTGACAAGCATGTCTTGCTGTCAGTGGCAGGCATGTTTATGTTTGCTTGTGGGGTACTGCATGGCAACTGCGCTTGCTCAACAGGTGCAACTGCCGGCAAGTGTTATTGCATTGTGCAACTTTCGGTACTTTCCTTCAACGGGCTAACCCCGTATTGTGGGTAACCAGTGAAGGTATCTTACTTCCCTAAAAGCATAGGTTTGTTTTCTGTCATATGTTGTTTTGGAATGTCAGGAGGTTTAGTAACACTACCTCGCAACCTTTCCTCTGCTTCCTTTAAACCCAAGTCCATTTTATCCAGAAGTTGACTTTATTTCTCTAAAAGCTTCTTCTACAGTATCTACATAAATTTTGCTTTCTGACACTACCTTTTTAGCAAGGGTCCTGCCCTTATCCAGCATCCTGGCTTCAGCTTTTTCAGTTATTTCCTTTACATCTGCACATGACTTATCTCTCTGTTTTTTGGCAAGTTCTGACTCTAAACTTAACTGATCTACTCTTAGACTCAACTTGTGTATTTCTGTAGGTAGGTTTTTGCATATGTCTTGCAGGTTGCTGACTGCGTTTGTCACATTTTTTACCGACGCATTCACGTGGGATTGCATATCCTGAATTTGGGAGTATGCTTCACTGTGGTTTTGCAACTCACCTGCAAGTTGTTCCTGTTTTCAATATACAGAGGTTACCTTTTCTGTTAAAGTATTTATGTTGTGGGACAAGTCGGTAATTATTTCTTGTTTTAGTTGTTTAACTTCCTGGATATTTAACTTCCTAGATAGTTTGTCAGATAAGTCAGTATGTATATTTTTGCTCACCTCACTGAACTGTTGACTAATACTATTCTTGAGATCGTTAAATGCCTGATTTTGCTGTGTAAGCTGTTGCCCTATATTTTCCTGATGTTTTGTGAACTGCTGTGTTACACTCGTGTTACACTTTCTTGAAATTCCTGTTATCTTGTAAGCTGTTGTGTTATTAGTTGCACGAGTTGTGTGAAATTGTGGTTGGCACTAGTATTTACATTCCTTTTTTGAACTGTTTCCTGCCCTTGCATTCGCGACGTACTGAGCAAATAGTCAGAGGAAGTTTCGCTGTCGCATGCTTCAGTTTCACTATTTGGAAAAATGTTTCCCGGTGAGAACTGAGAAATTGCCCATCGAGTATCATAAAAGTGACATCATGATAAGTTATATCACCAGTGTCATCATTTTTTCATAATGGAATGCCAAGCTGGTTGTTTTGGTAGCCATCAGTCAGTTCACGAATTGGCGCATTACTTTCAACTGTTGGTAAGCTCGGATTTCTGCCATCTTGGCATATTGCATTTTGTAATGAATTTTGAACATTGGCCTTTTCCTTTGACTCCATTGTTAAAAAATGTTTAACAAAATTATTAAAAGAAAAAAAAATCCAAAAATGGAATTTTGTTTGTATCGGTATCTTTCAATTAAATCAGTTTTATGTGTGTTTTCATTAATAAACCTGAGTATTCTCTGATCTTACAGAATTTGCAAGAATTATTTTGCACCGTAATGTTGACTTTATACAGATTTTTGTCTTTTATAGAGAAATGCACTTTCTGTGAAGTATATTAACGAGAAGGAAAAGAGATTATTTACTGCGAGAGAGAGATGGCGCCAAGTGCGGCCATGTAAGCATGCAGCGTAGCAGCTTCCTACCTTAACTGCTGAAATCTGCATTCCTGGCGTGTCTTGATTGTAGGCATTATTTAATTTTTAATTTGCTCCTTCAAGTTGTTAATAGTTCCAATCTCATGGACTTGTAAAAAATGCAACAAAGGCCTCATTAGTTTCTTGTAATGATAAAATGGATTGGAAACTTTAATAAAAATTTACTGCTTAAATAATTAAAAGGAAAATTTTGAAAGAATAATTGAAAAAAAAACAAAATTGGAAAGTACTCATATTCTGGGTGAACTTTAACTGGCACTAATATAAACAGACCTTCAATATTGAATACGTATCTTCAGCATTTAACATTCGTTAATTTATGTACATCCTCTTTTGTTACCACTTTTGTGTGTGGAGATTGGTATGATAATACTGGTTCCAGATTGCCCCTCCTCTGCTCACGCAGTCCTTTTGATGCAGGATTCTTGGCGTGTTGTGGAATAATGAACAGAAAATGACTGTGTGAATAAACTTTACTATCTTGATGACACTTTTTTACTGTACAATTGAAATACACAATTTTTAACAATGTTAAGTCGGCAGAATTTGCAATACATCCATCTGCTATCGCATATAGAGACGAACAGCTGAATCTAAAGGAATTAAAAAATTGAAGAGCATCTCTCTCCTTGTTTTGTGTCTTATATGTATAAAATGAAAAGAATGAGAGGAAGAAAGGAAATAATAAAAGTAATAATATGGTTCTTCACACCTTCCGAACAAAATGCTGGACTGCTGCACATGGTCAGGTGATGCACCACTACACATGAAATTCCAAACAGAAATGGGACAAAAGGTGTATGAGCAGAGCAAACACCAAGCGTGAACTTTCTACATCATTGCAGCTGTGCATGCACAGTAACTCCTGTATTCTGCCGCTCTCTGGCAACTGCTCAAACAAACCTGTTCCTAACAGGTTGTGGGAAAATATTGCAAATAGTGATTTAAGAAGTATTACTATCAAAGTAAATTTCCTTTTGTGCAAGGTGAATGTTGTTACATGGGAGGATGTGTGATGATTTTTTAAAATCACAAAGCATTTGACTCTCATTAAAAACTTAACACTTTGAGAACCAGCCCCTTAGAAAATTTTTGGGCCCTGAAGACCAGACACTTAAATCATCATTGAAAATTTGTGTTGGATATGTCTTAAAGGGAAACACAAGCAAAAAAGATCAATATTGTATGTGAAAGCTTAGCTTTTCTTGTAGCTATGCCCTATGTATATAAATTTAAAGCATGAACTTTTCGTATTTGTGTGTCCCTGTTGCTTAACATTGAGTTTGCTATTGGCTGACTGCATGACATGTCCTGTGCTCTTGATATCTGCTGTCATTTTCTGGTGGCATGTCCTAGGCTCTTGATATCTGCTGTCATTTTCTCGTGAGATAACGTGACGTGAGCTGAGTTTTCTTTTGTAAAGTGCCGGTCTATAAAACCTTTACCATTCAAAGGATTGATAAGTTTTACAGTTTTGAAGGAAAGTTTACTGTCACTGAACACAGAGAAAGTGTATTTTCACCTGGTAAAATGTGTAGTTTTAACTGGGAAATCTGGGAAAAGTCATGCAGTTGGTTTCCTTGTCCATGTATATACCCTGCAGTGACGTAACTTACACCTAAGGCTGTAGCCATTTATTGAAAGATATCACTGAGAGTTGTCTGTCAATAATCCTTATATCCAAAGTCAGTATTATAATCAATCAGATGAATGATTGGTGTTGACAATTCAGGTGGGCAGATGGAAGTGTTGCTGGACATTGCTTATGGCAACTCATGCCCCATTGGTGCTGCTGCTAGCATTCTCTAGGGGGCTGGTGGGGAAAAGGGGGGGGGGGGGGACTCAACAACAAGCAGGTAACATTGTATGCCTGATTTTATTTACAGTTACTTATATATTTGCAATACATATACTAAAGGGAAAATGCCATTCTGATTGCTGTCAGAATCTGATTTAGAATGGTCTTCTTGTGACTACTCGAGCTATCACTGCTTCTTTTCAGATGTATAAATAGCTTTTCAATGGATTCCTCCACAACACCTACATTTTTGGGTGCCTTTCTGATGACACTTGCAATGCTGTTCACAATTTTCGTCCAGGTCCTGCTTGTCACTTGCCTAACAACTTCCACAATTAGTTTCTCTTCAGATATGGCAACTTCTATGGCATTGAAGTGCCTCAATATTGAGTAATTCACCGTTCTTCAAATTTGCTTTAAGATCCACTTTTAAGCCACTGAATAAGTTTGTCTTGCTTTATTGCTGAAGTTTGTGTCTTACCATGAACAGTGGAATAATGTGGAACATTATCCATGATAGTCACAGATGATGTAGTCTGATTTTTCATAAGCAGTGTCTTGAACTACTCTTGAAAAACTACACAGTTCATCTCTACATGATAATAAACTTCCTTTCTCAAACAAAACATTAACGGGCAACTTAACACAAAACTGTCCTATGTGCCTGCGCATAAAACAAAAGTAACATATGCACTACTGTTGTCCACTTGGGCATTCCATCATCCCAACCTCTATGTAATGAATGGCTGATAGTAATCCAAGTTTCATCTAGCCACACTGTACTTTCCATTGTCACACTAATGATCCTACACAGAAATTTGCTATACCATGCAACAACATCTGCTCATTCCATTAAGATTTTACATCTGTTAGACACTGAATAGCTGAAACATATGTCTTTGAGTGCTGTAAGCAATGATAATTTGCTTCCTTTTAAAAAATTGTCTTTCCAAAACAACACAAACAGTTTAGGTAGTGTGGTGTGTTCATTTCTCATGTAATAGAAATATATACAACAGCAAACGGCATCTTTCTAGAAATCGTCTAACACTATCACTTTCATTTTCCTCAGATGCTTTTTTCCTGTGGCTGCAGCATTGTTGTGCCACTCCCATCACAGTTTGTATTGTACTGTTATATTTCTCTATTGTTTCAGCAGTATAGTTGCTTAATTTCAAAGCTGTTGCAGCCCTCTTAATGACACGAGCAACAGGAAATAAGGATTCACCTATCCCTGTTTCTTTCCGAAAAACAGTTCCTCATCAAACACACAGATTCGTGGGCCTGCATGTGTAGCACTCTTTTCTTCCTCTGTTTCATTTCATGTGTCGGGCTGGCACTACTTATCGCACTCTTCATTGTTTGATATGAAACAGAGGAAACTAAACACTAAAATCCACAAAAACAAAATAAACTATAAACCAAACTGCTATTTAGACAAACTACAGCACTGGTTTCAAATTAGAGTGTCACTGGTACGTTTCAGAGAGGTGCGTGCATCACATTTGCAGCACAGCAATGTTTCTTGTGCTACCTACTCAAGCACAGTCTGCTATTGGTTGGATTACAGCAACTAGGCAATAGAAGAACACTACTGAGCTGTTAATACCTAGGAGTCATCTCCCATATGGACGTAGCTTAGGTATAACCTCAATGTACCTTTATAAATGCACAGGCTTTGGCCTAGTGAATACTAACAGTGCCATAAAATTGTATGGCAATATCCTTGCTAGTAATAGACACACTAATATCGGCTTATCATTTGGTATAAGCAGATCCAGTCTAGGTACAGGCTTTTGCGGTATAGAGCTCAGACTACCCTCTGATTAAGGAGGTCAACTGTGACAAAGCACATACATTATTCTTTACAATCGTTCATAATTCTCAAACACATGAGGGCAGTATGTTCTGATCATCACAAAGGCAACCACTTAAAATATAAACAAAGATGTATGTTCACTAAACACAGCCACAAGATTAAGAAACAAAACAGACAGTGAGAATACTCGAGGCAGACAGTGAGCAACTTAATGCCACAAGTCAAAATTGATAGGCAGATTTGTTTTTGAATAATGGCAAGATACACAATGAGAATACTCGAGGCAGACACTGTCCATCGCAAGGCAACAGCATAACTAGATGTGCACATGTTCATCCAATACTCACAGCCAACAAGATCAAGACGGATTCATAAAACATAGCCAGCTGAAACTCAATGCTCACTCAGATACATCTTTCATGAACCACCTGTCCTCAGCCAATCCAAACAGTGACACATGTGACTGAGTGACAGTTCTAACAGAAGTGGCTCAGCTGGTTTTAGTTTTGCCAGTCACATTCAGTTACAGTTGCTTAACACTTACAGTACCACAAGTGGCACTGATTGACCATTTCCTCCCAAATGGCACATGGGTTTCATTCCATATCACTGAACTTACAATGTGAATGGTGCAAGCATTGATATAGGAAATCAGTACAAGAATTCAATCAATTCCACAACTCAACAATCTCAAAACACCATTGATAGCGCAAAGCATCAGATTATTGATCCCTAATCTTGCAGTTGTTTTGCACACAATGGAAACAAAAATCTCCAAAATTACCAACCACATGTCACTGCAGAAGCACCGAGCGAGGTGGCGCAGTGGTTAGACACTGGACTTGCATTCAGGAGGGCGACGGTTCAATCCCGCGTCCAGCCATCCTGATTTAGGTTTTCCGTGATTTCCCTAAATCGCTCCAGGCAAATGCCGGGATGGTTCCTTTCAAAGGGCATGGCCGACTTCCTTCCCCGTCCTTCCCTAATTCGATGACAACCAACCAACCTAACTCATCGAGCAATTCCGCTGGTTAGCTGATTTCTGGCAATCAAATTCAGGATCAGAGCTTGCTAGAAGGTGGAATAGCGCATCTGCATTAGGATGCTTAGCAGAAATGTGGCAATGAATAGAATATTGTAAATTTGCCAAGTAGAGTCATATGCTGAAGATGAAACGTGGGACTGATAAGTCACAAGACAGGAGGCTACTTGGAGGGTCAATTTTAATTTCTGAAAAGCCAGATTGCACCCTTCAGACCACTAAAAAGATAATCCTTTCTTGTGGAAACAGGGCACCGGTTACACCAAAGTTATCCTGTTACATTGATTCAGGACTAATATCTCCTGACTGTTTTTGTCAAGAGGCAAATGAAAATACACCTGTATAAGATTGGCTTTGGAGATTTGTCTACCTCCTAGAAGTTTAGAAAAGAGTTCATCTGAATAAGGCAATTTATAAGAATCAATGTTCTGAGCACTAATGGCTTTTTAAGTCTTCAATCAGTTGAATAGACATGAGCCTGCTGGTTTTCTATCCAACACTAATGGTGTTGCCCACAGACTATTGGAAATGGAGACAAAATTTGTTGTGCCCATGTGTCAAGCTCAGTATTTACATTATCCTTAATGCCCATTGGCATCAAACAAGTTTTGCAAAATCTTGCATCTGCTGTCAGATTTAAAACTGTGTGGTCATATGACAATCCATTGCGTTCCCCAAACCCATGTTTAAACAGTAGTACAAATTGCGTATGAAGCTTGTTACTCAAGGTACCAACAAGCTAAGGGTACGCACTGCATGATGATGAAGATGTGGAGATGGAATATGTATCAAGATCAAATATATTGTTGACTAACAGATCTGCCACAAATGACTCTATTCGAGACACCTGGTTGTAAGTGACTGTTAGTTGCACAAGTCCTAGAAGTGACATGTCATAATGGCTGTCTGCTAACAATTTTGAATGTTGATTGCACTGCACTCAGCAAGGGAGTGCCCACACAGGTTTATCACTGAGATCGAGACACCAATAACAAAAAGAACAGTTACTGGAGTGTTTGGTATGGTTGCACGTAACAAAATTTTAAGTAGTGTCAGCATCTGATGATCGCTAGAAATTTTATTAATTTGCGTTCGCTGGGGCCACTGGCTGGTGTCCATCGTGCTGTGGGATACCTCCACTATGTAACTTTGATGTGAACAATCACATCATCATCCTTGTAATGTAGACATTCCCATTTGGCGTCTAAGCAATTTGGAAACAAAGTGTACTACCGCAAAAGATGCACAACATTATCCAGGGATTTCAGAGAACAAAACTGGTTGGCCACTTCCGAATGAAACTTGTTTACCATTTTGGAATTGGTGATGGAAACTCGCTGTACTGTATCATGTCGGCTCTGGGCTACCTGTGATGTTACTACTATGTGCATTTTCTTGGGGAAATGATGAGACAATAAAGTCATACGTCAGACAGTGGTAACGCTGATGGACTGGACAGAGGGATAACTTTTGAACCAAGGAATATAATTGAGGATTTGTAGACAGCGAAAAGGCCTATTAGTTGTCTGGACATTTAATCTTACTTGCCTGGAAATACTGCACAAGGGATTTTTCACGTACTTCCCAGTCCCGTTGATCCTTGTTAAATGACTGAAGCTGCTGCCGTTGATTCTGTTGTAGTTTTAGCCTTTTTGTTGATTTAGCCGTTACTGCTGTTGTTTCTGTTTCAGCTTTGTTGTTGTTGTTGTTTTTTTAGCTGTTTCTGTGAAAGCTCGAAAAATCTGGTGTCCATGATTGCACTTGGTGGACCAAAGTTGCGACGGTCTCATCGCAAATGTGACTCTCACTTCAGCTCACAAAATTTATTGAACTAAATTAATTTTTGTAACAATAATATCAACTGTCAGTCTGTGAATCGAATGGTAATGGTTCTTAGTAAAATATCCATCTTGCAGGAGGAGAGTCTAACACATGGGTTACCAATTTTGATTAGTTTTTGCAAGGACATTTTATATTGAAAATAGAGAGACATGTTTCGGATTTTGCCAAACACTCCCTAGTTTTTGAAAAAATTGAGGTCAATATTGATGACGGCAAATCATATTTTCAATGCCATACATCCAAAGATCATTTAAAAACAAACATTTTTTATTAATATAATAATTGGTCTGAAGTTAATAAAGTTTGAGTTACTAACATTTTTGTGTTTTCATGCTGTAGCTTAGGTACCCATCATACATTGTATGTAGCAGACTGAGGTCTTCAGTTAAGCGGCCAAGGCATTTGACTGCCAAACCAATGATCCATTTTCAATTGTGGTTGTAGCATTTTGTTTATTAATTTTTTTTTCATTGCATCTGATAATTGCAATACTTTTCTTTGCCTCTTTTTTTCTTTGTAATATATCAGGAGGTGTGATTAGTAATCAAATAATTTTATATTTAATGTATTGACAATTATTTTCTTCATGATAAATAGCACAAAAATACACCTAAGATATGTTACTGCATAATCCTATCTCATTCTCTATTCATGAGCATTCTCTTAATCGGCGGGGTGAAACTTATCATAAGCAAAACATAAATATTTCTCACATCATGCACAATCCATGAATGAAATCTCACCGCATTTACATGTTTTCCAGTACACTGTTTGTGGGAAAAACAGATCTATCAGACATCAATATAATGTGTACCAAAGGTATAAAAGCACATTTTGAAACCGGTGTGAAAACTGGTTACAGACCTACACACAGATTTTAATAGGATCTTCCCTGTCTTGTAATTCTCTGCACTTCTGTGATGTCACGTGGTTTTGAAGTCGTACAATGAAATTCCTTACCTGTCAAGTAAACATCACACAGCTGACAGAGAGAGATACATTCCTGTGGTATTGCTTTCACAGTGCAGGTTGTTTGAGCATCATTATCTACTGAAATTCCTATCTAATGCATCATGTATCATCATGAAAATAACTGTCAATTCCTTATATATCCTTATTTGATTATTAATCACAACCCATGACGTGTAGCTGCAGCCGCTGAGCCAAGATGACGCACAGCAGCAGTAGCAGCACTTGTCTGATAAACAGTAAATTAACCCCCTTCTGCAAAGAAGTGAACTGTACATGTGTATTTTACTGTGTAGACTAGTGCTTAGAAAATAAATCTTAATTTCTGTTTTTGTGTAAGTCTTGTGAATATTCTTGTGCAGGGCGGCTTCCTAGTGTAAATTTTCCCACCGCCAGAAACTCTGTCAGCCACTAAGTTTTTATTTTGTGCTAGTAGGCAGCACACAGTTTAAACCAGTGCAGTCTAGTTTGAATATTTATCTCATCAGTAACTTTTTGGCAAACAGATTTTCTAATAACAGGTATCTGTAAACACATCAACTTCAGTAGAGAAATTAATTTCTGTTTAATAGCTTGCGGTCTCAGAGTACTGTGAGAAATCTGTACAGCAACTTTCAGTGTTACTTTAGTCTCTTTTGGTATATTTTCAAACTCAATAGTGCCATTTGAGACCTTACATCTTTTATACACATTACGATATGGCTAGGTACAGTGCTTGTTGTGAGTGGACACAAGGAGAGTTGGCTGCTGTCTGTAAACAGCTGGAAGCTGCATTGGCTAACATCGACAAGCTTCTAGCTAATGTTCGATGTTGCTGTGATGTCGGGGTGCCAGTGACGAGACCTGTAACAGCTTTAGTGCCACTGGAATCCCATGTTGACCTGGACGTTGTTGGGGTTTCCGATACACAACATCTGACTGGCCCGTCCTCTCTCCAGAGTGGGTGGCAGACAATGGTGGGTTCGCGTGTCACAGGGTGGAAGACAAAAGAGGGAGCAGGCCATGCAGCTAGCTCCCTATGTCCTAGCAACGGATACAAGGTGCTATCCAGTGTTGATGATAACTCTGAGCCAGCATGGGATGCCTCTCCTGTTGGGCCAGTGGTCGATTTCCCTGCTCAGTCAAGACAAGTACAGACGGTGGGTATGCCAGTCATTGGGAGCTCCAATGTTAGGTGGGTGATGGAGCCCTTCAGGGAGATACCAGGCAAGGCGGGAAAGAATTCCAGTGTTCACTAAGTATGTTTGCAGGGTGGTCTCATCCGTGATGTGGAGGAGGCCCTGCCGGTGGCTGTCGAGCACACTGGGTGCAACCGGCTGCAAGTAGTGGCACATGTTGGCATGAATGATGCCTGCTACTTGGGTTCTGAGGCCATCCTCGGCTCCTTTCAGTGGCTGGCAGATTTGTTTCAGTGGCTGGCTGATTTGGTAAAGGCAACTAGCAATGCACGTGGTGTGCAGGCTAAGCTGTCTGTTTGTAGTATCGTATTCAGGGTTGATCGTGGTCCTCTCGTGTAGAGCATAGTGAAAGGTCTAAACCAGAGGCTCAGACGGCTCTGTGACAGTATCGGATGCGAATTTCTGGACCTCTGCTATCGGGTGCAGAATTTTAGAGGTCCCCTTAATAGGTCAGGCACGCACTACACACAGGAAGCAGCTGCTAGGGTAGCGGAGTAGGTATGGCATGCACATGGGGCTTTTTTAGGATAGAGGACCCCTCCCTTGGGAGCAGAGACAATTTACCTGTTAAATCAGCCACAGTGACCTTAGATACTCTTGGTCCTTGCAGATCAGAGATAGAAAATATTAATATGATTTTAGGAAACTGCAGGGACATCCAACGAAAGGTCCCAGAATTAGTATCGCTTACTAAAGGTTGCAACGCACAGATAGTATTGGGAGAACGCTGGTTGAAACCAGATGTCAATGATAATGAAATCCTAAGTTCAGACTGGAATGTTTATCGTAAGGATAGGTTAGTCACAAATGGTGGCAGCGTGTTTATTGCAGTAAAAAATTCGATAAAATCTAGTGAGGTTATCTCGGATTCTGAATGTGAATTAACCTGTGTTAAATTGAGTATCAAATAACAGTCAAAAATGGTGATTGAATGATTTCATAGAACACCTGGGTCAGGATCTGTAGTTGTAGAGTGCTTCAGACAGAATTTGCAGAATATCATTAGTAATTCTCCTGATGATGCCTTTGTAATAGAGGGTGATTTCAGCTTTCCAGGCAGTGTCATGCCATCAAAACTGGTGCCAGAGACAGCAAATCGTGTGGCATTGTTCTGGATGCCTTGTCTGAAAATTACCTTACGTAGATAGTTAGAGAACCAACTCGTGAGGGCAACATCTTAGACCTCCTGGCAACAAACAGACCTGAACTGATTCAATCAGTTAATGTAGAGGAAAGTATCAATGATCATAAGGCTGTGACAGCATCTACGATGACGGGTCCAACGAGGAATGTTAAAGTTAGGAAGATATATTTGCTCTGCAAGGAATACAGGCTACAAATTTCAGAATATCTCAGCAGTCAGCATCAAATATTCGGTGATGAGGATGAAGATGTGGAGAACAAATGGAAAAAAATCAAAGGCATCCTTCAATATGCCATAGACAAGTATGTTCCGAGTAAGGATTTAAGGGATGGGAAAGATCCACTATAGTTTAACAGCCATGTTAGAAAAGCACAATGTAAACAAAGAGCTCTCCATCTCAGATTGAAGAGAAGTAAAAACCTAGCTGACAAACAAAATCTGAATGAAGCGAATATGTGTGTAAGGAGAGCAATGGGAGAAGGGTTCAATTATTCTGAAAGTAAGACGTTGTCGGCCGACCTGAGTAAAAACTGTAAGAGATTTTGGTCATATGTAAAATCAGTAAGTGTGTCAAAAATCATCTATTCATTGACTCAGTGACCACACCTGCACCAAAACAGAAGATAACAGAGAAAAGGCCGAAATACTGAATTCAGTCTTCCAAAGTTGTTTCAGCGCGGAAGAGCATAACACTGTCCCTTCTTTCAATCGTCATACGAACATTGAAATGGCAGATACTGAGGTAACCAATCGCAGAATTGAAAAACAGTTACAATCGCTTAGTAGTTGAAAGACTTCAGGACCAGATGAGATACCTATAGGACTCTATAAAGATTATGCGAATGAACTTGCTCCCCTTCTAGCAGTAATTTATCGTAGATTGCTTGAGCAACAAAAGGTACCTAACAACTGAAAAAAGGGCAGGTCATTCCCGTTTTTAAGAAAGACTGTAAGACAAATCCACACAATTATAGACCTATATCATTGACGTCAGTCTGTTGTATAGACTGTAAGACAAATCCACACAATTATAGACCCATATCATTGACGTCAGTCTGTTGTAGAATTATGGAAAATGTCTTATGCTCAAGAATTATGAGGCTCTCGGAAAATGAACATCTCCTCTATAAAAAATCAGCATGGATATCGCAAACAGAGATCCTGCGAAACTCGGCTCGCTCTGTTCCTCCACGAGATCCACAGCACAGTGGACAACGGCGCCACAGTTTGATGCCGTGTTCCTTGATTTCAGTAAGGCATTTGACACTGTCCCGCATTGCCATTTAATGGGGGGGGGGGAGAAGCTTATGGAGTTTAAGAGCATCCCTGCAATTGGATTCAAGACTTTCTTGCAGATAGAACTCAACATGTCACTCTTAACGGAACTAAATCGACAGATAAAGATAATATCCTGAGTACCACAGGGAAGTTGCTGTTTACAATATATATAAGTGATCTAGTAGAAAGTGTCGGATGCTCTTTAAGGCTATTCGCAGATGATGCAGTTGTCTGTACCAAAGTAGCAATGCCAGGAGATAGTAATAATTTGCAGAATGACCTGCAGAGAATTGATGACTGGTGCAGATTCTGGCAGTTGACCCTGAACATAAATAAATGTAACATATTGCGCAGACATAGGAAAAGAAATCCACTTCTGCACAGCTGCACTATTGATGACAAACAGCTGGAGACAGCATCTGCTGTAAAATATCTAGGCATAACTATCCAGAGTGACCTTAAGTTGAATGACCATATAAAACAGATAGTGGGAAAAGCAGACACCAGACTCAGATTCATTGGAAGAATCTTAAGGAAATGTAACTCATCCACAAAAGAAGTGGCTCTATTCTTGAGTATTGTTCATCTGTCTGGGATTCCTATCAGGTAAGACTGATAGAGGAGATAGAGAAGATCCAATGAAGAGTGGTGCTTTTTGTCACGGGATCGTTTAGCTGGCGGGAGAACGTTACAGAGATGCTAAACAAATTCCACTGACAGACATTACAAGAGAGGCATTGTGAATCATGGAGATATTTAGTATTGAAATTTCGTGACAGCACTTTTCAGGAGGAGTCAGGCAGCATATTACTGCTCTTCTGCGAACCTTACAGAACTAGCACTCCTGAAAGAAAGGATATTGCGGAGACATGGCTTACCCACAGCGTGGGGGATGTTTCCAGAATGAGATTTTCACTCTAGTTCTGCAAGGTTCACAGGAGAGCTTCTGTGAAGTTTGGAAGGTAGGAGATGAGGTACTGGCAGAAGTAAAGCTGTGAGTACCGGGCGTGAGTCGTGCTTCGGTAGCTCAGATGGTAGAGCACTTGCCCGCGAAAGGCAAAGGTCCCCAGTTCGAGTCTCGGTCGGGCACACAGTTTTAATCTGCCAGGAAGTTTCATATTGACATTAGTTTTAGATTAAATTGTTTACAAAAATCTATGAGTCTTTCTCCATTTCTGTTGGTTCTTGCATGTGCTGGATAATGTCCAGCTACTGATATAAATTTTATTTCTTTGCCAACTTGTGCTTTAAAGTCACCCACTAAAATTTGTATATGTTCTTTTGGTAATATGGATGATTCGTGTTCTAGCATTTCCCAAAAATATTCCAGTTTGTCAACGTTTGTTCTGTTATGTTGGTTGATAGGTGCATGTGTATTTATAATAGTGTAACATTTATTGCCTGACTTGAATGTCAGAAATGAAATTCGTTCTGATGGGGAGCTAAAATTAGTTATTGATTCCTTAGGTTGCTGTTTGATGATAAATGCGGTTCCTAATATAGTTGTATTATTGGAATTTTTAATGGCTGGTTTTCCTTTGTAGATCCTGTATCCACCTGACTTTAATGCGTTTTCATCCAGATACCTTGTTTCTTGAAGTTCTAATATAAGTGTATTGCGTTGACTGAGAATGACTGTTAGGTGTTTTAGTTTTCCAACTTTTATAAGTGTGTTGATATTCAGAGTCCCCAGTAGATGTTTTTGCTTGGGTCTTATCTTTGAAGAAGTACTAGGAAGCTCTGACTCTTCCTTACATGATGTTCTAGGCTCTCCAGAATCCAAAGGCCTAGTTGCACCACCATGAACAGCAATGGAAGATTGGTTACTTCCTGGAGTAGTTTTCCTTTTGAAATTTACCACCATGTCTTAGGTTAAAGTTTGGTTTGGGGAAAGGTAGTTGAACCTTTCAATGATAAAAATTCAAGCATTTAGCTTAGAATTATAAGTGAGGCTGCCACTAACATTTGGGACAGATGACTTTTGTAGCCGCCCATTGTGGGAACAGACACTACAGTCTGTTGCTTTTATACAAAAGCCTGCCTCTTCCGCCAGTTGCACCATTCTGATGACCTTCATCGCCCCATATTATAATAATAAAAATGTATGTTTTAGATTCTCTTTTGATGTACAGCATGGCAAACAAAATTTTCTGTCATCAACTTTGACATCAGTTATTTCAAAACCTTGATAATGTGCAGCAAAAAGCCATAATACATTTCTCTTCATATTCAATGTAGTACATTCTTCCTAAACTTAATTAAAATCAGTGACCCACATGTTAGACTCTCCCCTTGCCATACACAAACAGAAATTATTTTAACATTATTCCAGATAAGAAGAATAAAATCAACAAGACTTAGCCAAATAATGCATTTTTTTGCGGTCTGAGTTTCATACAGGCAAGAGGTAATGAAAACAGAGTTCATTATTCATCATGCTGAACAAACAGTAAACAACTGTGGCATTGCAAAGTCCACTTGTAGAGCCTAATCAGCAAACAGTAACTGACGCAGAGACTGCCGCTAGGTGGCCCTATTTTTGCTTGCTACAGAAACTCTATATGATCTACCTGTGATATTGGCCTTATTCCCACTGTACGCATCATCACTGGACATGTGCGATATTACACATATCAAAACATTTGTATCATTCATCTGCACAACCAGCTGGTTTACTAAAACCAACTTCATAATTTTTTTGAAATTCTAGATTTATATTAAGATACCTTGTAAAAATTACTGGAAAAACAAATCTGAGATCTGTGTTAATTTAGCATTATACAACTAGTCTCAGGTTCAGTATTGGCTATTCTAACAACTGATTTATTTTACAACCTGTCCACTTCAGAAGTAACCAATCAGGCTTGTGTACCCAGTTTTTATGGCTGCTAATAGTCCAATAGTGTTTGTGGCAGGGTACAGTGAGATCAGTTGCTGTGTGATATACTCTAGTCTTCTAGTCTGGAGGAAGAGTCTTTGGTACTGACAACTCAATAGTGTTGTTTCGTTGCCCCATGATTGCAGGAAACAAGGCGTGGTTGAGCAGACAGAAAGAACCACTTTTCAATTTGTTTCTTTGTGATGTTTTTAGTGTTTATTCTCTGCTCCAATGCAGTGCAATTATTGGTGTAAGCCCAACAAAGCATGCTGCACAGCCAGGCTCATGAATTTGTGTGCTTGGTGAGGGACCACTTTGGCAAAGAAAAGGAAAAAGGTGATCCCAAATATTATGTTGCCCAGATTCTAAAGAGGAAAATAAGCAAAAATATTTGTTCTAGCAATAAGGAAAGAAAAGTGCAATCTAAATTGTGATAAGAATGACAGAAGGCTGCAAACACCAGGAAAAAGGTAACTGAGGAAGAAGCAACTGACAGCTTTGGACAGTTTTTAAGAACACACTATTCATCATCATAACTGTTATAAGAGAAGGGAACTTCCTGCACTACCAAAAGTGCTTTTGTCACTTCAGAAAAGTGATCTTAAACTGCAACAAATTTTCATTGTGTACAGTGCTCAAAGACAAGGGCTTCAGTTATTTTGTGTTTGACAGACATAATATATTAATAATGGCTGGAAAGGACAGTTGTTTGTTCATAGTGGTGCAGATTTATGTGCAGAATAATGAATGTGATATTTAAAAGTATTGTACAGCTAGATAAAACTTGGGTTAAGGCTAGCCAGTCATTATGTGGGGGCCGGAGTGATGGAATTCCTGAGAGGACAATAACAGTGCTATTGGAAAATGAGGGTGAATTACTGTTTTACATCCAAGTATGTTGGAAGTTTTGTGCCAAACTGCCTGTTGTTGTTGTTTGGTCCCAAAAATACAGGTGATTATCACGAATAGGTGAACATTAGTTTTCAAGAAGTGGTTCAGAACATTGCTTCTGGCATCAGACAAGGCAATCTTTGATTATCATGGATAATGTAATTTGAATAGTATGAATAATGTAATTTGTTTCTTTATTTATTTATTTGTCCAAAAATCATTTTAGTATGTTGTTTGCACATGTGATATAGGACAGTGGTAAACCTAGTTAATTTACAATACAGTAGTCATTTTGACTACATTGTTGACATAATCAAAATGCATAATAATATAGATTGGTGTACTACATTGCTTCTACATGTGATAATAGCAGTTATTAAGTGAGATGTCACGATAAGCACAGTGTAAACTATATTATGAATTGGCAACTAGTAAAATTTGATAAATGAGGTTTACTTGTTACTATGTGCCATAAATTCAGTTCAAGCAAGAGCTGTTTTAACTTTATTTTAAATGCATTTGATGTTGGTATGCTTTTTAGGTAAGAAGGCAAATGGTTATATAACATAGCTCCAGTCTGATACACTCCTCTTTTGCATAAGTTTGTATTTACTGTGTTCATGAGTAGGTTCATCTGCTGCCTAGTTTGATATGTGTGTATATCATAGTTATGTCTGAAGAGATTTTCCTTCTTTAAGATGCTCCCTTTCATAAAAATTAGTATTTCATATATATACAAGCAAGGCAGCAGCAATATTTTGAGACTTTTAAAAAGGGGTCTACAGAAATCCTTACATATAGCTTTTTTTATCACCCTGATAATCTTCTTCTGTATTTTAAATGCTTTTGTAGAATTTATGGAATTCCACCAAAATATTATTCCGTTCATAAGTAGTGACTGTGTACTACAGTGGTACATTGTCGGCACTGATGAACAGCTTGTATTCTGAGTGACGATCCTAACAGCATATGGTAGTGAATTCAGTCTCTTATTTAAATTTGTTATGTGCACCTCCTACTTCAGATCTGCCTGAACGTGAATGCCTAAAAACTTTGTATGGTTGACATTTGACACATTATTTCCTTCGATAGTGAAAACAGGATTTGCAGGATGGAGGTTTTGTGTGGTGTGGAAGTTAACTGCCACAGTTTTTTTCAGAATTTATTGTTCCTGAACCACTGCATTAAGGTATGCATAACTGATATTTCAGCCTCCTGCAGATTTCCCTCATTCTGTGATTTAATTAGAATGGTAGTGTCATTTGCAAAGAATGCAGTGGTCCCATCATGTGTTTTACTAGCCAAGTCATTTCTATACAGCAGAAACAGGACAGGTCCCAGAACTGATCCTTATGGGACTCCATACTTGAGTTTTTCCTCATCACTGTAAAAACTAGAAATTTTTTGTGTTTCACTATCTTTGTGTGTTATTTCTGTAATCTGCTGACAATTACTGAGGTACAATTAAGTTGTTCATGGTAAGACACTGACTTTGGCAACAAGAGAAGACTTCATTCATGGAAAATATGAGATGTGGATAGGAGAGAATATTTGAAGAAGTTGTAGAGTTAGTTACTAAGTTTGCATTTGTTGTGAAGTACACCAAATAACTTTGATATTAAAGCATACTAGAGACTAAATAGTTCTTTACAGTTTTTTTTAGTTTATGTATTACAGCAAGTAACTGTAAATAAAATCAGCCTTACAAATACAAATTGCATGTCACCAAGATATTTCTTCTTGCCATAGGGAATGTGAGTAGTAGCGAATGGCACAGGCAGCTGTAAGCCGAGTCCGGCAGCATTGCCATCTGGCCATGTGAACTGTCAATGCCAATAATTTCTCTCACAGATTATGATTTCACTGTTTCTCATAAAGTAGTAATTTGGTTAGTTATACTATATCTCTAAAACAGACTCGAGACATGAACAAGAAAATATAGGAAATGATACAGCTCAAGAAGAGGGTTAAAATTCATCTCTTTCTTCCAGATTTGCCAAATGTGATTTTACGCTGGAATTTCTACTTTCTTGTGAAAAACAGTTGTGAAACTCTTACATAATTATGATTTTGAATATGTTAATGGAAAGCCCATGATGGACTAAAACCAGGACTTTTTTGCCTGGAAGTTTAAATATTTAACAGTCTTTTTCAGTGTGCCTGTCTGCAACTCAACATTTTCTGAATATGTTACACATATTTTTAAAAAGTCAGCATAGCACATGTGTAGCTGTATAAAGCAGATTTTCCCGTGAAAAAATATTTGTTCATATTGGAAATTAATCTTAATAATTGCTTGTGGCAATAGGTTGACTGCTAAAACTAGTATCAAGTTTGATACTAAAAACATGAACAAGGTTTAATAATGATGTTAAGAAATTGTAGAAGGCTTCTGCAATTACTGTAGAGGAGAATACAGTTATTGGACCTGACATTTGTTCTATTATTATTAGTGCTGTTTCTCTTTTCTTCATCTCTCCATATTCACAGTTTTCATAAGCATAAAGTAGATTAGCCAATTGCTCCTATAGAGTACCAGTCACTGTCTTCATCTGCTCCTCCCCTCCTGCCCCCCCCCCCCCCTTTTCCAGTATCTGCATTTATTACAAGGTGAGGTTAAGCCACTGGACTCAGATTCTGGTAGAGTTAGCTGCATACAGCCATCCATATTTATGTTTCCTTGATATCTCTTAATCAGTTATGGCAAAAATCCAGGTTGATTCCCTTGAAAATGGCAGAATAGATTTTTTCCCCCTGGTTTCCAGTTCAAGCTTGCATTATGTCTGGACCTGATTCTCTTTATCCAGTATTTTGAAAGTTTACTACTTCCATCTTTCAGATAAGAATCTCTCGGCTATCATACTGTAAGACACAAAGAGCAGAATTTCCAAATATAGGCACAAACATACAAACAATCCATATACTAATACAAGCAGTTGCTGACAAAAAGGAAGAAAAGGACAGGCAATGAGGGTGGAGGCAGACATGGTGACGGTGATCGTCGCCGTGATATGAGGTCACTCCAACAAGTGACTAGGTGGGCTTCATGAAGCAGATGAAGGATGGTGCATGACTGGTGACCATGTAACTTCTTGGCCAGACTCCAATCCCCATTGGTGTAAACCTGTAGAAACTCAAGAAATATGTCAGGGTATTGTCTGTAGGTGGAGTCTGCAACATACTTCTTCTTTTGAACCTTGAAAGTGTGGACAAGATGGTCTGTCTCATCATTAGATTTGGGGTGAAAAGGAGGAGCAGTCACATGGTGAATGCCTTTATGGGCTCAAAAACTGTGGAAGACATAAAAAAAAAAAAATTGGAATAACATTGCTTACTAGGCGTGTATAACACAACTCATTGCCAGTACAGTGCTGCCTTTATTGTTAACCTAGCCTGCTTTGTTCATCTGCAGTGATTGTTTTTGGTAGCACTGTTTTGTTCTTGTATCATTTTTTATGATGGAAAGTGTAAGTGAACAATGTGCAGCTGTGAAATTTTATTTTCTGCTCAGTAAAAATGCTGATGAAACTGTTTTAATGTTGAAAACAGCTTGCCAAGATGACTCTATGGGAAAAACTCAAGTGTACAAATGGTTTGCTTGATTTAAAAATGGCAACATGTCAATTGATGACAAATCTCATTCTGGATTCCATCAACTGCCCGAATCGATGAAATTATTGAAAAAAATTATGAGCTTGTGTTCACAGACAGTCAGTAGACAATTGATCAACTATCAGAGATTCGTGGGTTATTTTGTTTGTCAAAAAATATCCGATTTGTGGCAAACAGGAGACTGATTCTTTCACTACTACAAGGCATCTGCACAGACAGCCATTTCTGTTAGACAGTTGTTGGCTAAAAATGGCAGAGTTCTGCTGCCCCACACAAGTTACTCACCTGGCTTGGCTCCATGTGACTTTTTCTTCTTTCCATACATGAAAAGGGACATAAGAGGGCACTGATTTGACAGCATTGAAGAAGTAAAGAAAGAAATAAGGGAGGTGCTGTCAGCCATTTCTAAAGATGACAACAAAAAATGTTTTGGACAGTGGAAGCACCAGTGGGACATGTGTATTAGTTATAATGGAGAGTACTTGGGATAAGGTTGTTTTGTAAACAGTTTGAAAATATACCACTTTTAAAAATTAATTTCATTTTTTTGTCTTGGGTACCCCCTCTTGTAAGACAGTCCTTCGATAGAAAAATTTTAGGGAGCTCCTGAATCATAGCCACAGTGACGTCAAAGGACAGCGGATAATGTATGGAAACAAGGGAAAGCATCAACCAGGAAGAATTTAGGAAGGGTCGCATGTAATCAACATGGACTCATTTCCACAGACACTGCAGTGCAGCCCACGGAGAGAGCATTGCCCACTGCGCCACCTATTGGGTAGGGTGGTGTCAGGCCAACACGTGTCAACAGGCCAGTAACTCGCAAAGTGAGACCGCCTGATATTCACGAAGCATTTCCCGCCATAAGGCGGCCTGGATCACAAACCTCGGTGGCCGACCATCCATAGCTAAGAGAACAACATTGCCAATGACTGGAGGGCAGAAAAAGATGTCAAAATATGTATGCAATGTATCAGAAGCACTGCCCGGTGGGATGTTTGGCCAACCTATCATGATGACGTAAAAGTTTAATACTGTCCTGAGAAATCTCAAACTCCAAATATACAATGGATGTCTGAACAAAATATGTCTTGGCCAAGTTGCATTTCAACCCTACAGTTTGTAAGACTGTGAACAAGGTGTGTAAGTTACATAAATGCTCTTCCATGGATGCAACTGTCATGACAATGTCATTGAGATAGTTAATGCACCCTGGAGCAGACATCGTCAGTTGTTTCAAAAAATGCTGAAAAATCCCTGGGGCACTAACAACACCAAATGAGAGGTGCTGATATTCGTACAGCACAAAGGGTGTGTTAATCACAAAAGAGTTATAAAGAATCCTTATCCAACAAAACCTGTAAGTAGACTTTGGATAAATCATATGTGGTAGCTGGTCAAGTTGTTAACATTATTATGTCATCTTTACATCATATAAATGTCACTACTATAACATGTAAATAAGATTTATAGCACCAAGATTACAGCCAAAGGTATCAATACCACGGTGCACTCACATTTGTAATTGTATCTCATCAACCATTAACAAATACTATGATATCCCTAATTTTTATATTATGTTAAATTTAAATGTGCTGTTTAACATGAAATCTTTTTATTCTTTTATTGCTTAAATGCTTTTATGTACATGACATGTTTCACATACCTGTGTTACTTGCAGTTTCTCGCAAATAATGTTCCATTTCATATAACAGGATTTATCGCTTCAAACCTCACTGGTTAATTAATGAGTGAGTAGAATAAGTAATTGCACTGTATTGTATTAATTCTGAATTGAGGCAAAATTACACAACTTAAGAGTTGGCCATGTGTTAATGTCACACACAAAGCTGTATATTTACCTACTAAAATGTACTTTAAACAATGCCAGTGACTAGCTAGACTTTTATATTTGTGTATGCATCGAATATTATCGAGAGGTTTGTTACTGTTTGTTTATGGGCAGGCAACTTCATTGTATACTAAGATAAACAGGTATTGCAAAGATGTAACAACTACCAAAGAAAATAAATTTCTCGTAACCTTTCCTGTCCTACCGGACACTGAGTCAAAAAATCACCTGCTTGTAACAGGAATTTCTTTGACCAAGACAGTTTGACACTTAGCCAACTGTCATTCAGTCAAGATGATGTACTCAGTAATGAAACAAAGCAATAGTCTCCGCCAGAAATATCGACTCTTAGACAGTGTATCTAATAGTGTATTTTAATATGACAGTATGCTATCTTAGGCAATTTAAAACACTTATAAGTAAGCATTACAAATATGGATTGTAACATGATTTTATCACTTTTTATGTATTTCAGTGTTATTGTCTAATCTGCTTTCAGAAAACACTTGATAATGGCACTTTGAAGCAGAAATCATGATTGTGTAAGTGTAAATGTAACACTGTAAATAAACAACAGTCTAATCACGGTACTGATTTAAATATATTATGAATGTGGCCCTGCATTATGAAAAAATTATTCTTATAAATCATTTGTGAAGATGAACTGACCCTGGCAAGTTTAGCCAATAACATGTCTGGGCAAACACTAGGTATCTATGATAGATTGAGCATTAACTGAAACTTTAAAAGTTACTGCAGAGGTGTAGCTGACCATTTGGTTTTTTAACAAAACCTGAGGGTAGCTGACCACTCAATGGATGGAAGAGACTGTATGACACCGACGACATCAGCCTGTGCAATTCTGATTTCACTTGATCACACAAAGCCACTGGAATAGGGAGCACATGGAAAAAAGTGCAGCCAAGCTATAGGTTTCAGGGTATTGTGGGCTGCAAAATTAGTGACAGAGCCTAACCCATCTGAGAAAAGAGATGAGAACTCAGAACACAGACAATCCAACTGCTTGTAAGGGACTTGGTTGGAAACGACGCACACTGTATCCAAAATGGAAAAAACCAAAACCATTTGAAGCACCCATACTGAACAAATTTGCTGTACCAGCATCATTCACTACCAAAAAAGTCAAGGAACAAGCCACAGATATATATATTGTGGGAGCCATAAATAGTCCCAAAATTGGAATGTGCTGCTTGTTGTAACTCACCAAATGTCGAGTAACCCTCAAGATGAAGATCCCAAACCCACATAAGTTTGTGAGTTCAGCAAAATCATGTGTCCGCTTGTAGTCTCAGCTCTTTGTCCATCACTCACATTTGATAAACAGTTTGTTATGATTCGTACGTACTGAAGACACACAATTAAAATCCATGTCCATGACCACAGGAGGTGGCTGGAAACGACACACACATGTTTTATGTCCTTTTTTCCTAAAGTTGTTGTAAGTTTGTTGTCAGTCACCAGCACTTAGGGCATGCTGTTCTACCACATTGCACGAAATAGTGTGGGCAAGATGGGAGCACAGAGTGCTGCCATTGCTATGGTTGTTGTTTGTTATGTCGCTGTCCAGTGCGGTACAGAGGCCACTTTTGTATGGCTGCCACATAGTCCTCCTTCCCCCTCCCATCCATCCCCCCTCACTGCCACCTGAGAACTGACTGCCTCTAAGCAACCAGGAACAGGAGCTAACACAGCATTTTTGTGCCAAGCGTTAATTTGATCACCAGCAGGACAAGATATTTTGAAAGACTGAGCAACATTTAGCACTCAGCCAAAAATGGATCTCACTCTGCAGTGCATGTTGACGCTGCTCCTTGTCAAGAGCCAACCCATTGATGACACCTTGGACCATAGAATCAGCACAGGAATCACGATGAGCATCAGTAACAAACTGACATTTATGACTAAGGCCACGGAGTTTGTCTGCCCAAGGCTGGTAGGACTGGTAGACTGTTTATGACAGCAGTAGAACTCTACACATGCTGCAGTGACGTGTGTGTTTGTGTGTGTGTGTGGGGGGGGGGGTGATAATTTGACAACTTATACATTTCATTGAACAAAATTAATGCAAGTTACTGGAGTGGGGCTTACTGGCACAGCAACTGGTAGAAATGAGGAGAAGTCCAATAAAGAAACAAAGCCTTACACATGTCTGCATCAGTGACACCAGAAGCAAGGAAGTGTTGCCTAAGCCAGTTCACATGAGCCTCCCAGTCTTTGACTGCATTGTTGTAAAGGGGGAAGGGTGGCAGGTATGCCATCAGTATACAAGCCTGCCTAGCCGATGTGGCCAACAAGTTCATGATAGCAACCGTAGTAGCCTGCTGCTGCTGAAGGAGAGATTGGAGCACTTCCTCCATAGACAAAAGCACCGAAGGAACAACCAGAGAGTCTGAGCATGTGGACGTGAACACCATACACTTCACCATTTGTATAATATGAATGTACCAACGTTTATCCTTCTACCACATACAAGTGAACAACAGTCGAGAACACAGACACAAACATAGAAACAATCCAAGTACTGATACAAGCAGTTGCTGCCAATAAGTATGAACACATTGTGAGGGCGAGTGCCTCGTGCACTGTGCTTATAAAAGAGGAGGATCATGGTAGACAGCGCAGCAGATGCTGCGCCCTGTGCACAACCACCACAGGCAGCATCTGGGACTGGCCCATCTTATTCAAAGTGTAGTGCACTGGTAACCTGGTGCCACAGCATGTGTTCAGGTATTATGGACAGGGTTATAACACTTAATGTTGGGTTAACCTTGGCTCTCTTCTGATGTGCATATGCACCATTACATTACTAAGGGAGAGGAAAAATGTCGTTTCATTAAAGGCTGTCAACATATTTTCAGTCTTTAGTTTTTTCTAGATTTGATCACTCTGCATTTCTTGTATATTTTGTCCACATTTTTCTTGCCTCAGCATTTGTTATCACACCTTACATAGTTAGAATGATAACTTATTATTTGACATTGGTATGGAAGTAAAGAAATGTATACTTAAGTTGTTAACATAAAATAAAAGTAACCCTGACCTCAACCTGAAGGTTGATTATCTTTACTAGGCATGATACTGTGGGATAGGCTTGGTACTATGGGAAGTGCTTATGATAACTACAATCCTCTCTAGGTGTTAGGTCTGTAGATGACCTAATATGGCCAAAACTGGTCATTAAAATAATATTTAAAATTGTGATATAGATCATGCTTTGTTCTTGAATTCATGGACTTATCATCAAATCAGTAGTTCCCTCAAACTGGGTAGGCATCCATTGTTTAGGATACATGATGACACCATTGAAACCAGTAGGGATATTGCATTAAAGAGGTTCAAAGATTTGTTTAAAACTATTATAGTTTATCTAATTTGATGTGGTTAATAGATACTGGAGCACATATATTCTCAAACATTTGTCACAAGATAGTTGATATGCTACCTCTGAACACTTGCAAATTGCAGAGTCATGTTGTAGGAAGAGTATGTATGGTTACTACAGTACCTCAGGTGTATGCCTTTTTGAGAAAGGCTTTTCTTTATCTCTATGAAATGTCTTCCAGAGCTACTTTAAAAATCAATCAATATTTAGATCACGACCTCAGTTGCATTATACCAAGGAAGTGGAAAATTCAGTGTTAAAATTGCTCAACAAAAACTGTTTTATGCCTTTTTGGAAGAGAATATTGAATAATTAAATACTGTAAGTACTACCGGAGGAAACAGGTGATAGCCAGAAAAGTGTCTTTTAATAACTAAACAGTCCGAATACAAAAACAATATTATGAAAAGGATAGTTGCTACTCGCCATATAGCAGAGAAGCTGAGTTGCAGATAGGCACAACAAAGGCCTTGTTGGCAGAAAACATTCTGTGAGAGTTATTTTGTTGTACCTGTCTGTAACTCAGCATCTCCACTATATGGTGTGCAGCAATTATCCTTTTCATAATATTGTGGCTTTCTATCCTGGATTTTGCATTGTTTGGCTATAAAAAAATTCATTATTTGTAACGTTGTGTGATAAAGATTGTGTTACATCCGCACTGAATGTAACTTCAGGAATTAGTGGTTTAATATATCTCATATAAATTTTGAGATTACTTTTGTTCTTTACCTAATTAAATTGTATTAGTTTTTTAACAAAACTATTATGAACTATGACAGAACAACATAACTACAGAACATATTGTGTGACATTTTTTAACCATTCTTTATATATTTGTCACTTGCATTTCATAATTTTATTCACAAAGAACTTGGTTTTAAAATCTATATTTTAAAACTGTGACACACAGTATTACAGTGAATCATGACAGTTGCAGCCATCTTGAGATGAAGTACAATTTCTTAAACTAATAAAAAATATTAGTTATAAAAGCAACCATTTATGGAGCACTATACACAGAATCTGTATCTTTCAAAAGTTGTGACTCATTTTATGAATGCTGAGCAATTTAAAGAATTAGGTAACAGGGTATAATACATGTAGATAAAGGAGGTCAGCACAAATGGTCATAAGTTTGTTTAACCCATCGGAGAGCATTGCGGAAATGTTGAAAAATGTAAATTGGCAGATACCTGAAAAAATAAATAAACTATCATGTGACAGCGTACTTACAAAATTTCAGTAGCCAGCTTTAAGTGATGTTATGATACCCTACCTTTGGGACAACGAAGACAAGGTCAGACTAATAACAGCATGCACAGAGGCATTTAAGCAGTCATTCTTCCCACACTTCATATGTGATTCGAATGGTAAGAAAGCCTTAAATGTGCTACAGGGAAATAACCTCAGCCATGCACTTTATAATGGTTTCTGGTGTATGTACGTAGATGATCTCCCTTATCATTTTTAATTTGCTATAAAAGTATTATCATGTACTTTATATGTTAAATGAGCATATGGCTCTAATTTTTACCAAATGTCTTCAGTTTCTAATCTAGACTCTGTTTTTAATTTGTGTGTGTGTGTGTGTGTGTGTGTGTGTGTGTGTGTGTGTGTGTGTGTTCGTGTGTGCATGTGTGTACATTTGCATGATGTAATGAGCAATTTTCCATTTAATCATGAAGAAATGAGAACTAATGTTGTGAGATAATGCAAAAATAATTCCAGGACACAAATAACACAAATTTCATATATAAATAGAAATGAGCGTTGCCAATGTTTAACCAATTTGTATTCCTCATGCCATACCACGTGTGACATTTGGTAGTCTTGTAACACTATAATTCCAAAATATAGCTTTGTTTTTCTGTTCTTGATACAGGTACAAATAGACGGGGTGTAATATCTCACACTTTTCCCCTGTTGTGACATAGCACAGTCTGTTTAGTTTCATGGTTGTAATGTAGCTTTTTTATTTTATTACAATCATATTGACCAACTAGGATCATGTTAACAACTTCTGTTCCTCTTCTTCCTTTGTTGTTGTTTTCCTATTTTTCCAGTATTTCCTCATTTTCTCCCTATGAAGTCTCTTCCTTTCTTCTGTCCATGTTGTTCCCGATTTTTTATTTCTTCTGCTTTGAAAGCCTTCCAAATTCAGTATTTTATATTTAAAATGGTTTTTTGTCAGCTATTTCTGATTTTTTGATAGTGTTTCTTTCTAGGTCTTTCCTTACTTCTGTAATCCATGCTATTGTCGATTTCTTCTTCCAGAAATATAGGAGTATTTGTTTTGTTAGTCTATTTCCATCCAATCGGTAGAGCTGTCGGAAGAAGGTTAATCTTCGTTTGGCCATTACTTCAGATATTTTCTCTGTATTTTTGTAGATCTCCTCATTACTTCTTATTTTCCAACCCTCTGCAGTTTTTATTGCATCCAATATTTTATAGTAATCCTTCTTTCCAGTACCTCTAGTGAAAATGAATGCTGAAAGGCATAATCAGTCTTAAATGTTGTTGTTGATGATGATGATGATGATGATGATGATGATGATGATGATGACTACCTCTAGTTTGTCCATCTTATAGTTCATCGTTAGGCATTCAGATCCATGTAAATATTCTGGGTGTGCCACTGTGGTGTAGTGTTTTAGTTCTGTTTTTCCAGATATATATTTCTTGTTGTAAATATTTTTGGTTAAAGCATATGCTCTTTCTATTTTGTTAATTCTTACATCTATTGCAGATTTTTCTAGTCCATTCTGTTGGATAGTTTCTCCAAGATATTTAAATTTATTTATTTGCTCTATTTTACCTATTTGTGTTTCTATGAATTTTGGCACATTTTTTATATTTGTCATTAATTTTGTTTTTTCAAGTGAAATTTTGAGACCAGATCTGTTTGATATTTTTTCCAGAAGTTTTATTTGAATAAATGCTTCTGTCAGGTTTTCTGAAAGTATTTCAAAATCATCTGCAAAAGCCAAGCAGTTTACCTTAATTTCGTTTGTTTTCCTTCCCAGGGTTATTGGTTCAATTTTGTGATTTTTTTAGCTCCAAAATCCAGATCCTTACAATTTTTTTCTAGAGCACAATTAAACGGTAAGGTGATAAACCTTGTCTAACGCCAGTTTTTATTTCAAATGGCTGAGATACTACTTCCATAAATTTGAATTTAGACATTATACCTGTTAATGTTTCACGAATTATATTTGCTAATTTTGATTTAGCACCAAATTCTCTAATATTTTTCTGTCTACACAATCAAGTGCTTTCTTGAAATCAATAAATGACACTATTATTGGTTTGCTGGTTAACATTCTATGGCGAATTATTGACGTTAAGTTAAAAATTTGTTCTGCACAGGATCTTCACTTTCGAAAACCACCATGATATTCTCCCAGTATCTACCACTCTATTCAGGAGAATTTTTGATAATATTTTGTATGCCACTGGCAGAAGTGACACTCCACTGTAATTATTAACGTCTTGTTTGTTTCCTTTTTTATCTCAAAAAGAGGTTGTACATCCCTTATGATTCTTGGTTCTGACCACTTCAATAATTCTGCTGTAATGGAGTCTTCACCACTTGCTTTATTTTTTATTTTATTTTTTTTCCAGTGTTTTGATGGCTTCATGAATTTCTAACTCTGTTAGTGGGAAATCTTCCTCTATATTTTGAGGTCTCACTGGAAATGCTAATTGATCTGTTGGAACTGGACAGTTTAACTGCTTTTCAAAAAATTTGGCTAATATTTCACAATTTTTTGTGTTATTTAATCCCATTTTGCCATTTTCATCTTTGAAAAAAGTACTTGGTGCTTGGTATCCTTTAAGTATGTGTTTAAAAGTTTCAATAAGCTGAGAATTTTAAAAGTTTCTTTTGATTTTCCGGATTATTTTTGATGTTTGTTTTCTTTGTTGTCTGAATTGTTCAAGGTCTTCCTCTTCTTTTGAACATCTCCATTTTCTCCATTTTTGAGCTCTTTGTATTACAGGGTGTATACGACCTGGGAGATGCGGGAATTTTTTCATCCGGCAGAAAACCGGGAAAAACCCGAGAATTTTTTAGAATTCCGGGAATTTTTCATTGTTTTAGTTTTCAGTTAAATTTTTGTAATTTTGACTGGTAAGAACCGATACTCTAACAAAGGATATTACTGTATCCCACTATTGCAGAATGCTACTTCAACAATGAAACATAAACGAGAGAAAAAAACGAAAATAACTTAAATTGCAAAGGAAATGCGCCATATACAACAACGACACACAGTGCTCTTGCAAGCGTCTGCCAACAGCAAAATGTGTCAAAGGCTTTAGGAAGACTATGCGTGCTTCATAACAACAAATTGCCTCCGATGAGCGTGAAGTCACAACTGTTTACATTAGATCCGTTTCAGCAGTTTCGAGAGGGCTCATGTGCATGTGCAGTTGAGTCGCGTTTGAGCAGTAGATTCTCCCGCTTCTGGTTACAGGAATGTGGCCGTTGGCTGTGCAAGCAGTCGCAGTAAGCAGCTAGATGCTTCCGGGAAAAGGGGGCGCCAAATTAAAATTCTTGAGGAAAACAAACTTGTTTCACAAAGCGCCTACATCCAGCGCACGTTGGTCTATTGATTATTCATATGGTTTTGAGACGCATCCCTGTTGCAGGGTGTATACGACCCGGGACAACTGGGAAATCCAGGAAAAACTCGGGAATTTTCTCATCCGGCAGATAACTGGGAAAAAAACCGGGAATTTTTCATTGTTTTAGCTTTTTATAATTTTGACTGGTAAGAATTGACTCTCTAGCAAAGAATGTTACTATATCCTGCTACTGGAGAATGATACTGCAGCAATAAAATATAAACGAGAGAAAAAAATAAAATAAAACTTTAGTGGCAAAGGAAATGCGCAATTTACAACAAAACACCGGGCACGGACAAGCATCTGCAAATAGCAAAACTATGTCAAAGGCCGTAGGGCGAAGACCATGTAATTCTTCGTAACAATAAACTGCTTGCTATAAGCATGACGTCACAACTGTTCACATTCGGTTCGTTTGACCAGTCGCCAGCGGGCTGATGCCCATGCACAATTGACCACCGTATGAGCAGTACCTTCTCCACTTCCCGCTACTTGAAGTGTGGCTGTTAGCTATATGGGCATTAGCAGCAAGCAGCCAGATGCTAATGGAAAAAAATTTTCTTGCGAGCCCTAACTGCCAGATTCGCTCATGCGCAGAGTTGTCTCAGTTGTAGTGTGGAGGGGATTACTCTCCACGTGCCCCGTGTTTACGTTTAGTGATTTCACTGCTTCTCTTCGTTTATACTCCTACGTCAAATGAAAACAATACTCCTACGTCAAATGAAAACAAAATGGATTTCTATCAAGTGAATTAAAATACATTCACATAATTACGGAGGGCAAAAATATATTTTTAGTTTCAATTTTCTGATTTTATCGTATTTCCAAGTTATTAGCAGTCAATCATTAATCGCCATGCAGAACAATAAAGTTATTTTTGCAAGTTTGCTAAAGAAATTTGGCTTTATTAATCTTTCACCTGAGGCAATCATTTTATTTGAAACGAAGTGTTTAATTCCACAGTATTGGTTAGTTCCAACTGTTCGCTGAATTTCAAGTGCACTTTATCATCATCTGCCATGTGTGGCATTATGCCATAATAAAGAAACAGAAATTAGATCGTAGAGTATTGGTACTCCAAGAACATCAACAACCCAAAAACCACACTGAAAAACTTAATATCACACGGGATCTACTTCATTGTGAATCTGTAAAAAACCAATGTGCTCTTCAAGCCGAATTATGCATTTTAGCATGGTTTATGAAATTCCAATGCTCTTGGGAGTTTCCTCTGATGCCCTGTTTCTTTTATATTGTAATGTAAGCTCTCTTAGTACTTTATACATGCAGGCCGGGTTGGCCGAGCAGTTCTAGGCGCTACAGTCTGGAACCGCGCGACCGCTTCGGTAGCAGGATCGAATCCTCCCTCGGGCATGGGTGTGTGTGATGTCCTTAGGTTAGTTAGGTTTAAGTAGTTCTACGTTCGAGGGGACTGATGACTTCAGAAGTTAAGTCCCGTAGTGCTCAGAGCCATTTGCTTTATACATATTTACATGTGGGCTTCCTACGCCACTGCAGCTGCTGACGCGCAATAATGCCTGTTTTCTGGCGCTCTCTGGCAACTGGTAAATCGAACCTATTTCTAACAGTCTCCAGATAGTATTGCGAAAGGTGGTTTGAAAAGCGTTACTTTCAAAGTAAATTTCTTTTTACACAAGATGAATTACGGTTACGTGTGAGAAAGTGGGATGGATTTCTAAATCACAGGGCGTTTAAAATTGAACAGTTTGAGGACCAGCCACTTACAAGAATTACGAGCCCAGACATTTGTCATAATTTTAGATTTACTGGCACATTTGTGTGATGAATCTTAAAGTATAACACAAGCAAAAAAGATTAATATTACATGTGAAAGCTTAGCTTTTCTTGTAGCTATCCTATGTACATTAATTTAAACCGTTAACTTTTTTTCGTTGTATGTTCGCGCTACGTAACCAGTGACTTGCTATTGGCTGACTATAACACGTGTCTTATGCTCTGAATATCTGCTGTCATGGGCTGACGAGATCACGTGGCATGAGATACTGTATGGTTGGCTTACGAAATGACATCGCAACCTCGGTTTAAACGCTGGGGAAACTAACACGCTGTGTTTGGTGCAGTTCGAATTTATACTTTCGTAATTCGAAAATATGCAGTGTATGTTGCTGCAAATGAAAGGTCTTTCCAAAACTTCTCTCTATTTTTCATTAAGTCTTTCCAAAACTTCTCTCCCCCGTCTTTTTTTTCCCGGGAAGTTCTATGCGAGTGTATAAAACGTCAACCATTCAAAGGATTGATAAGTTTTACAGGTCCGAGGGAAAATTTACGGAAAACCTACTGTCACTTAGCACGGAAAAAGTGTATTTTCGCCCGGGAAAAAGCACATTTTTTAAACGGGATATCAGGGAAAAATCCGGGATTTTTTTTTTTTTCCTTGTCCCCGTATACACCCTGTATTAGTGCTTCTTCACACTCCTCATTCCATGGCTTGTTTTTATTCTTGGCCATTCCTAAAGTTTTCTCTGCTGCTTGAGTTATTTGCATCTGGAGTTCACGCCAATCACCTTTACTTGTCTCAATTTCTTCTCTAAATTTTTATATATTTTGTAATATTAGCTGTAGTGGTGTTGTATCTGATCACTTTCTTGTTTGCCTGTTTCGTTTTAGATGGGAGAAATTTTATTTTTATCTTAGAGAGACAATGATCTGAATCGAATTCCCCATTTCTGACTATTTTAACATTCATAATTTTGTAATCTACCTTTTAGATATGGCTGTATGTTCCAGTTGAAATTCTGCTAGGTTTGGATTTGGATGTCTCCCAAGTTTTGGATTAAAAATAATTACAAATTGTGCGCTCCCATTCTTCACAACGCTACTGCAACCTATATCATGACCACAGGCATTTACTTAATTAATTTATTTATTTTTTTGTTCCTGCTTCTTTTGATGCCAGTAAGGAGCTCACTTGAGCATCTGTTGCCAACTCAGTTTATCGTCAACAGGGGAGGAAAAGGAAAAAAAGATAGTGAGTCTGTGTGTTCTGGTAGCAGTAGTAGTGTGTGGACATAAGCCAGAAGTGGATTCTTGTTTTGTAACGGATTTTGCTTAATATTGTGCACAGTTGATGAAAAATTTTGTGTGTATGCGTGTGGGTGCGTTTGGTGCCTCAGTGTGTGCATGTATGCATGTGTGTATTCAAATCACTTTTGTTAATAAGTAATGTCATTATTTTCATCAATTTATAGAGAAGTGAAAATTAATTACTAAGACGGAAATGGCTAATTTGTTACAGGAAAACAAGGAGGACACAAGAAAGTAGATAACGCCTCTCGTACACTTGCACATAAGCAAGATGTAGAGAATGTTATGAGAGACATTACTGCTTACAGGGAAAATCTGTTTCTTCATCCAGTCATTAATATAAAGTTGTGATCTTTTTGGTATGGTTTATTTTATATTTGTAAATATGCTGTATTTATATAACAATATTATTAAAATTTATGTCGGTTTTTTGCAATCTGTGTTGAGTTTTTGAAAATTCCTTCTTCCCGATTCCTTTGAAACACACGCACACACACACACACACGCACACGCACACACACACACACACACACACACACACACACACACACACACACAATGTGATGTAGATCTGAGGATGAACTTTCCAGTATGACAAGAAAATGTCTGAATGTACATTCAATGTTACATTTGTGTTGTGCCTACCACAAATCATGGATAAAAAATTGCAAAGAAAGAGAGAGAGAGGGAGCTTTAACTTCACAAAAAGTGTACTCGCAGAGAGTAAAAAAAAATTTCAAATTGTGAGCTCCTATTCTTCATGACACTACTGCCATCTATATCATGGTCACAAGCAGCACTTTAACCTATTTACACTCTTCATTGTCTTGAGTAACTGAGAATAAGCTATCAACTGGAGACAGACTCACATTTATTAAATGATTTTGTAGTGTGAAACTGGTTCTTAGGGCCAGCCATTAATGCAATTCACATTTTTCCCTGGTTTCAGTTATCCAAGACTGGTTCTTACAGCAGCAATTAATGCAGTCTACATTTTTTCGTGGTTATGATTAGCTGAGAAACAGAAAATGTGATAGATCTCATTTTGGTTTAACCATAAAGTATATGTCATTTAATAAATATTGGAACACCATATGGGACAAAGATGCAATATAAGCATGCCTGCACCAAAAAGAGATATGCGCAAAAAGAAAGATGAACATATATCAGTATTTTATTGTTTTCTTAGGCCAATATCAAATTTTTGACTCTTCAGCTATATGTCTCTTCCCATTTGTGATTCCGGCTCGATGTGTGTCAGGCAGCTTTGTGTATGTGTGTAAAAGTTTTTTACAATATATCTACTGGAAGAGTAGGCAGTTTCTTTCATTTCTACATTACTCATCTTGGAATTAAGACCTGATTACACTGCAGCCTGCAATCTTCGCATATAATGGCGACATTGTTTGTGATTGTATTATGCTGCATCTTTATCACAGTGATGAATGGTGCATACTTTTTTTTCAAGAAAGAAGAGATAAATATCACTCTGTTCAAAGGAGACTTAATTTATCAATTCTACATCTACATCCATACTCCGCAAGCCGCCTGACGGTGTGTGGCGGAGGGTACCCTGAGTACCTCTATCGGTTCTCCCTTCTATTCCAGTCTCGTATTGTTTGTGGAAAGAAGGATTGTCTGTATGCTTCTGTGTGGGCTCTAATCTCTCTGAATTTATCCTCATGGTTTCTTCGCGAGATATACGTAGGAGGGAGCAATATACTGCTGGACTCTTCGGTGAAGGTATGTTCTCGAAACTTTAACAAAAGCCCGTACCAAGCTACTGAGTGTCTCTCCTGTAGAGTCTTCCACTGGAGTTTATCTATCATCTCCGTAAAGCTTTCGCGATTACTAAATGATCCTGTAACGAAGCATGCTGCTCTCCATTGGATCTTCTCTATCTCTTCTATCAACCCTATCTGGTACGGATCCCACACCGCTGAGGAGTATTCAAGCAGTGGGCGAACGAGCGTACTGTAACCTACTTCCTTTGTTTTCGGATTGCATTTCCTTAGGATTCTTCCAATGAATCTCAGTCTGGCATCTGCTTTACCGACGATCAACTTTATATGATCATTCCATTTTAAATCACTCCTAATGCCTACTGCCAGATAATTTATGGAATTAACTGCTTCCAGTTGCTGACCTGCTATTTTGTAGCTAAATGATAAGGGATCTATCTTTCTATGGATTCGCAGCACATTACACTTGTCTACATTGAGATTCAATTGCCATTCCCTGCACCATGCGTCAATTCGCTGCAAATCCTCCTGCATTTCAGTACAATTTTCCATTGTTACAACCTCTCGATACACCACAGCATCATCTGCAAAAAGCCTCTGTGAACTTCCGATGTCATCCACCATGTCATTTATGTATATTGTGAACAGCAACGGTCCCATGACACACCCCTGTGGCACACCAGAAATCACACTTACTTCGGAAGACTTCTCTCCATTGAGAATGACATGCTGCGTTCTGTTATCTAGGAACTCCTCAATCCAATCACACAATTGGTCTGATAGTCCATATGCTCTTACTTTGTTCATTAAACGACTATGGGGAACCGTATCAAATGCCTTGCGGAAGTCAAGAAACACCTGGGAACCCGTGTCTATGGCCCTCTGAGTCCCGTGGACGAATAGCGCGAGCTGGGTTTCACACGACCGTCTTTTTCGAAACCCATGCTGATTCCTACAGAGTAGATTTCTAGTCTCCAGAAAAGTCATTATACTCGAACATAATACGTGTTCCAAAATTCTACAACTGATCGATGTTAGAGATATAGGTCTATAGTTCTGCACATCTGTATGGCGTCCCTTATTGAAAATGGGGATGACCTCCGCCCTTTTCCAATCCTTTGGAATGCTACGCTCTTCTAGAGACCTATGGTACACCGCTGCAAGGAGGAGGGCAAGTTCCTTCGCGTACTCTGTGTAAAATTCGTTTAGACTGTTTCAGTGGTGAACGTAGTGGGAGACTGTGGAGGTGCGAACTTAGATGTGTGGATTGCTGCTGGTGAAAGTATCCATAAAATATCGAAATAATCCACATTATTTGCACCTCCTTATGGTGCCAGTACTTAAATAACAGTATAACATATTTGCAGAAGACCAAAGTGAGACTCATATTCAGCAAATGTTCCTCAATTACAAGACTGAATGTGGTGATCACAAATAGCAGTCTGTTGCTTCTGTTGTTCCTCACTATGTTTTGACCAGCCAGGAGGGACAATGCTACCTTGCTGAGAATTAAGGAAATAACACATGTTGCTTCTAATTTGTTGGCTTATTTTAATACTGAGCAAAGCATTAATTTTTTTTTTTTAATAAGTCGTCTGCGGACAAGAAAGCTTCATCAGTAATGTGAGGTTTGACAAAAAAAAAGTGACTACTTGATTTCTAAGGAACTATTTGTTCTTGTAAATTTATGTGGAACAGTTTTTTGTTTTGAACTGTGCCCTTTATTCTGTCTCAATTTCCTCAATCAACACAGGGTCAGTCGATAAGCAAGTAATTACAGTAGTGTTCTTCTGCTGGTAGAAATGGGAATGGTGCTTCACATTTATGTGTGTACCACGTATGTTCAATTAATAGTGCTCTCCTTCAAACTAGAACCTGTTTGAGGCTGCAAACATTTGAATTATTTCCTTTGGCTGCTTAAAAAACTTCTTCTGTGCTGTTTTCTTTGGAATTGTGCAGTAATGACATCATTATCTGTGAAGCTAGAACATTTCTGTAGTAAACTCATCCATTTATTTGAGGTGATTGATTTTAATGAAATTTTTCACAGCAAAATAACAGTTTTGAGCTAAAAAAAAGGATAATGTACATGTAAACTTATTAGTGTAAGTTGTCTCTTTCCTTTTCTGTCGGATCACGTCTGACACAATATATAGTGTAATAACCTTTTTAATAAAAATCAATGAGAGTTTGTTTTTCCAAACCCGAGTCAGTCATTTTTAATTGGTTTTAAAAGCCTACAGCTGTAAAATAGTCGTTCTATTTTAATTATCGAAACATTGGCTGCTGCCAGTCTTAAAACTTTAATTTATCTCATGCATACTTCATTTAGTGAATTAAGTCCCATTGAAAAACTTGTTTTTGATTTATCATCGCAGTTAATGACTTAAACACAAAGCTTACTATATGTGACCTGCTGCAACATTCTGGAATCTTCACTCTAAGGCAAACACATGGAATTTTTTATCTCTAGCTATTGAATGTCTTAGAGGTACTGGGAAGTATGAAAGTAAATTTACCTCCTGATTCTGAGTATTCTGTTATGTAGAGACTCACACATGTGAACAATCACGTACATAGTTCTATGAAGTATTTAACAAAATAGCTTCAATAACAAATAAACTAGTCACACAGAGATGATGTGGTCAGATTTAGCACTCATCACACTGATCTCCCAAAGACACCAGTAATGGTTTTCACTGGTAACTTCAGCATAACTTGGGGCAGTGCACATGCTTTATTTCGTCAAAATCCAATCATAAAAATAAAAGATTTCATAATTTAAAGCTTTTCTAAAATTTTCCTGTCTTTCTCGCTGTTTGAATGTGCTAATCTCTGAAACTACTAGATGAATTTTCATGACGTTTTTGCACATAACCTGAGTATAGCTTTGGGCACCGCATAGGCTTTATTTCATAAAAATGAGATCACAGAAAAAATATATCCATACGCATTATAAAAATGTGTGATGTTCCACATCTCTCACAAAATCACTGGACTGATTTCAACCAAACTATGTACACATATCACTTACTGTCCTGAAAGAATCACTGTGGGTTTGCGAACCACCAACCTATCAAAGGGATGTAGGTAAAGTAGAAATGTAGACCACGACGTGCAAATACCCACATTTCATTCATTCAGTATGTGGGAAAAACAGCCCTTTGTGACTGCCAACAAACATTACATATCATTTTAAACCTTTACAAAACTTTTTCTTACTGACACCCCTTACAAAATGATTAAAGGAACAAAATGTATCACATTTTTGCTGCTCATTTGTGCATTAAGTCTGTTTTTAGGTATTACTACTTTACTAATAACTCTATTCATGACACATTTTGCAGGCAGAGTTCATATATATCACTGAATGTACCTACAAAATTATATCATTGTATGACACATAGCTCAGGACATATGATGTTATACACACAGAGATGTGTGAAATTTATTATTACTAACTAGCTGAAATGATTTCAATGAAATTTTGGTAGGATGGAATAGTTTGAAACCTGAGTAAGAACTTAGGCTACTTTAGAAAGCGAGTAGGACAAGTTACTTAATTATATGAAGAATATTACGTGAATTAAGGAAAAATATTTACTCTTTGAAAAAGCTGTTTACTCTTTGACTTTTGAACTTTATCGTATTTGTGAAAATGCTTTTATTGGTTTATAAGTACTGTGTGATATGGTTCACATTAAGGAAAACAATGCTTATACCGTCTTCATTGTGTTTAATCGATACTTCCTCACTATTTGTTGCATAATGTACACATTGCATAATGTATAGCTATGATGTGCACTATCCAGTATTTAAGAATGATAGCACTTAGTGTCTTGCAACAAACTTTACACACAATTTTAAACCTTTATGAAACTTTTTCTCACTTACAACCCCCACAAAATCATGAAAGGAGAAAAGCTTATGACTTACCAACCTTTTTTACTAGCCATACTGTAATACTGTCGCATCAGGCATGATGTTTACATTTATTACTTCTTTGCTACAAACTTTATTTGTAACACATTTGCCAGATAATGACCACATATTCCATTGAATGCACCTACAAAATTATATAATTGTACTACATAGAGAGGGGGAGGAGGAGATAGGCAGGGAGAGAGGGGAAGAGGAGATGGACAGAGAGAGGGGGGAGGAGGAACTAGAGAAAGAGAGAAGGGAGTAGCAGATCGACAGAGAGAAGGGGAGAAAGAGAAAAATGAATAGAGGCCCAGAGGAGATGTATGGAGAGGGGGAAGGAGGATTTAGAATACTAGAACTGAAATATGTACACACTCCCAGGCAACACCAGGTACTCAGCTAGTTAAGCATAAACTGAAACATGCTATTCATCTTTTAGATAGTTGATGTGCACATATCAAAAACTTGAAACACTTATAAACAAACCAAACACAGAGATATATATCATCAACAGATAGTACACTACTCTGCAAAACTTAAGGATGAGATTGATAAAGTAAAGTATCATATTAATAACTGGTTGGAGATAAATGAAAGTGCTGGAGCATGTTGCCAGATATTTCCAGTCATGCACAGAAAGTTGACGTGTGATGATAGCGCCAAATGGGGCTCGCCCCACAATGCGAGAGCTGTTGAGGAAATGGGAAGAAACTGTGTTTGTCTATCAGTGAGCAATTACATTAAGCTGTGGAGATATTCTTCATTACAACATGGTGCAGAGACAACATCTGAATGACTTCACAGAGGGAAGAATCATTGGGAAACTGGAAAAGGACAAAGTGTAATGAGTGTAGCGCAGGAGTTTGATGTAGCTCAGAGCATTGTTTCACATGCATGGGGAATGTTTCGAACCATAGGTACTGCTGCTTGAAGGAGGGGACATGGTCTTTCGTGACCAAACAGCAGCAGGTGCTACAGGCAAGAAGGGATCCATGTTAAACAGCAGGTGCAATTGCAATCACATTTAACAGGACAACAAGGCATACAATCTCATGCTATACAGTGGCATGGTGACCACATGGGGTTGGTTTCTTTGCCTGATGACCGGTTTGTTGTGTTCCATTGACACCTGCACAGGGATGGCACTGTTTGCGTTGGTGCCAAGAGCATAGGGACTCGAATGATGAGGAGTGGGCTCACATGCTCTTCTTAGATGAGAACAGAGTACTGTTTCCTGACCTATTCTCACATGGCAAGAAGTGGAAACATATAGTGCACCCAGGAAAATTCTCGAACATAATCATTTTTGTGGTCCATTTGTTGTGGTGTGTCAAGGCATAACATTGTGTGAGCATACTGACCTCCAAATCTTTGAATACAGTACACTCACCACTCAGCATTATTGTGACAATGTACTTCTTTCCCTTGTATGTCATTTTAGCAATGCATTTGGCTCTGATTTCATGATCAACCATGTGGCCAGCATGAGAACACATTGCATAACATGCAGTTGTATCTGTGGTGGTAACACAACCTAGAAAGAACTATGTCCTGCCTTTTGTAATGTCCTGGGGACAATAAAAAATCACAGTGACCTCAGCACAATTATTGTCTTTCAATGAAAGTGTCAGTTCTGTTCGTCTCATTCCATATTTCTTTCTGATGCCTTGTATACTATAGTGTAGCACTTCTTTCTGTGTGGTCCAGCTTCCATCAAGCTATGTTCCTTGGCAGTAACACACCATTTGAAAGTTACTTTCATCCTTAAGTTTTGCACATCAATGTAGATGGTACTTTCTCAATATGCGTGGCGTTTTAGAAATATAGAGAATGTATATTGCTGATGTAATAACCAAAAGGTTTACTTTTTCTACACTCCAGCATAGTAATTTTGGCTAACTTAAGAACGTCATTGAAACATATGAAGAAATTCATTGAGCCTCTTCTGATTTGCCATTTAGCATTTTGTTTTAATTTTTTTAATGGTAATATATATCTAAACCTTTGAATAAATCCATATCATGAGCTTTATTTCATCAAGAAGTACTGGAATGTTTTGTTCTGTACATCCAAATTGGTGTCCTGTGTTGTGAATCATTAAGGGACTTCTCATTTTGTGTGAAAACTGTTGTGCCTGTCACTAAGAGCACTGGCTTGGAAGTAGGGGTGCTGTTTGGTTCTGTCATGCTTGCTTCCAGAATCAGCTGGACCCCTTGCAGCATTTCTCACCTGGGTCAATTTTTCTGTACATAGAACTCATGTCCAGCACCTCACCAAGAACGATAATCTGCCCATTGGCCTCAATTTTTACAATAGACGGTGCACTCCACCCAATTGTGTTTGAGAATGGCCCCCAACTTTATAGCCTCAGCATTTAAACAGTTGTGCCAGCACAACAGCTCAAGACACCTGATCACTGCCTCCTTTGTAATTCTGAATGCTAAGCAGATGGTCAGGACATTTAAGATGCAAATGTGAAAGGTTATGCGAACATCGCCAGCTGAGGAAACACTCATTGCTTCCTTGCTACCTTGGCCACATTAATGGAAGTAGCCCAACCATAATTCTGTGTATACTCAGCCCTATATATTATTCGACCTGCTGTGCACAACACATTGAGCCCAAAGTCCCAGACTGTACACACCCAAAGCCTGCTGTGCACAAATCAACTCCCTCACAGAAGCAGCAGTGGTACAGTCTTTTACTCTGCCCCCAGCCACAGCAGCTCACAGGAAGACTGACAGAGTGATGATGATGGTTGTCATTCGAAATGGAACCCTGCCCACCATACTGACAACTCCAGGCACTTACTATCTTGCGTATGAACTTGAGACATGCATTGCAGGCCCGTCCCATGAATCTACAACACCACCAGTTGGCTTCACCTCCAACATCTTTATGCAGGAGGTTATGGATGATACTTGTTGCCCCATCTGTCCTTGTTCGACTCCTTCAATTGTTATACCAATGTCCCAATACTGATTTGTAGACAGAGACCTGAGCAGTGTAAGAGTCTGCGCCTTCACGTAACATTTATGCAAGTTGTCAGTGGTGGGAACACTGGGCATGCTCTTAGCAAGCCGTCGCTAGCATTTTTTGATTTATGTCTAGGAAGTTTAAAATCCTGCTTGGCTTGCCAAGCTGTAATTTGCTGTCTTTTAATGAAGCTATTGATAATGCACCACAGCAGTACCAATACACCAATGCAGAATTATTTTATTGGACTGCACTTTTTGGAATTTTTTGTTGGTGCTAAGGACTTGGCTCATGGTGCCCTTGGTGAGTTATGGTCTTCAATTTTCTACTGATTGTCGTTGGCACTCTACTCACTGGTTGGACCACCTATAGTTCTAGCATCTTATGCTACCTTGGTTTCACTGCATGAGCTTGTGACTTCTATAGCTTTGCTGCTACCATGACCAACAGAAAAATTTGTATCTAATAAAACATCCATCATCCCTGAAAAGCTACTTTCTTAGATTCCACCATCTCAAAGTAGGTTATGATCGTAGCTTATATTGTGCATTGGCTTCTGGTAGAGTTTGTTAGTTTAGAATCATATTTTTACCTTGTGGTTTTTCAACACATTTTCGATTTTTTGTCCTATATTTCGAATGTTTAGGATTCTAGGTGAACACATAATTTCCCTTCTACAGTATAGTTTGTAGCCATTTTCTTCAATATTTTCTCATCTGTGGAGGGACGGGAGTCATTGCCTACCACGATCTGTTAAACTGCCTGATTACTCAAAAGGTATTTTGGTTGTCCTGTGTTGCCCTGTTGTGACAGATCTTATTTTAGTTCAGCAATAATGTACAAAGGGCGTTAAAAAAGTTTTGCACAGTCGTCTCTAATTTTTTTATTTTTTTACAGGAGGAGAGTGAAATTTTTTGTGAACATTTAGCTATAAGTTGGTATATAAAAGTATTTTCTTTTATTTACAGGTGAGTCATAATGGACCATGAAGTAGATGTCAGGTTGTGACAACGGTCTGTGATGGAGTTCCTCTTCAAGACTGGGGATGACTGTGCCACATTGATTCACAGGAAGATGCTCCCTGTTTATGGGGAGGATGCAGTGGATCACAGTAGTATCCAGTGGTGTTGCAGAGGTTTAAAGAAGGTGATTTCTCTTTACTGGGCAATCCATGATGCAGTTGACCATTGACGGCACTGAGTGATCTGAATAAGGAGACCATTGATCAAATCATCCAAAATGACAGATGTGTGACTACACAACAGCCTGATGAAATGATTCATTTGTCATTGGGTAGTGTGGTATCACTAGTACAGTCACTAGCGTACATAAAAATCTATGCACGTTGGGTGCCTAGATTATTGACAAGAGAAATGAAAACGATGAGGAAGAATGTGTGCGAGGGTCTCACGAAGACCTTTACGGAAGAGTGGAAACAGTGTTTTGACAGCGTCATTATCTAGGATGAAACATGGTTGTTTTTGTCCAAACCTGAGAGCAAAACCCAATCCATGGAGTGACGTCATCCAGGTTCCCCTCGGAAGAAGAAACCAAGACTTTCACAAACAGCAGAACTAAAGATGACGGTGTCCTTCTTCTGAGATCAGTGTAGTGTCATTTTCATTGACTTTTTTGGCCCTGGCTCCACAATTAACCGGGACCATTACTATTTGTCATTGGACAATCTGTGATGTGCCATCGATACCCACAGACCACAGCTTCAGGGTCAGTTCATCAGACTACATCATGACAATGCCAAACCCCATACAGCCCTTATGACACAGGAGAAAATCAGAAAAATGAGCTGGAAAATTGTTCCTCATCCTCCCTACAGTCCGGACTTGGCTCCGTCTGATTTTTACCTCTTTGGCTGTCTGAAGCCCCACCTGTGCGGTAAAACATTTGATAGTGAGAAAGACCTTATTTCCTGTACAAAGCAATGGTGTAAAAGTCAGTTCCCAGAATTTTACCAAGTGCAGTTACATCATGGAAAGAACATTGGGCCAGATGTGTCACAGCTGATGGAGATTACATTGAGTAGGCTTAACGTGTAGCTAAATGTTCCGAGTATGTTCACAAAAAATTTCATTCTCCTCCTGCAAAGAATAAAAAAATTACAGGCGACTATGCAAAACTTTTTGAACACTCTTTTTGTTGTTGTTGTTGTTGTTGTTGTGGTCTTCAGTCCTGAGACTGCTTTGATGCAGCTCCCCATGCTAATCAATCCTGTGCAAGCTCCTTCATCTCCCAGTACCTACTGCAACCTACATCCTTCTGAATCTGCTTAGTGTATTCATCTCTTGGTCTCCCTCTACAATTTTTACCCTCCACACTGCCCTCCAATGCTAAATTTGTGATCCATTGATGCCTCAGGACATGTCCTACCAACTGATCCCTTCTTCTAGTCAAGTAGTGCCACAAACTTCTCTTCTCCCCAATCCTATTCAATACTTCCTCATTAGTTACGTGATCTACCCCCCTAATCTTCAACATTCTTCTGTGGCACGACATTTCGAAAGCTTCTATTCTCTTCTTGTCCAAACTATTTATTGTCCATGTTTCACTTCCATACATGGCTACACTCCATACAAATACTTTCAGAAACGACTTCCTGACACTTAAATCTGTACACTCTTTTTATATGTCATTTAATAAGCATTGGAACACTGTCTGGGACAAATATGTGACAAACATGCCCACATCCAAAAGAGATAATTTCCAAAAAGAAAGATGAACATATCTCAGTATTCTAATGTTTCATAAAGTGATATAAAATTTTTCACTCTTCAACTATCTGTTGCTTACCATCCCTGATTCTGGGTGGAAGTACTGTCTGTATGTCAGACAACAATATAGACATTTGTATAAAAGTTTTTACAATATATCTTCTTGAAAGGGAGATAGTCTTTATCTTTTGTAAACTGCTCATTATACCTGGATACACTGTGGTCTGTGAACTTTGGATATAATGACATTATTTATCATTGTATTGTACTGCATTCTTTGTCACAGAGATGGACAGTGCGTCATTTTTGTCAAGAAAGAAGAGATAAATATCACTCTATTCAAAGGAAGTTAATCACTTTAGGCATGATAATTGTAGCAAGAGACTGTGGAGGTGTGAACTTAGACACCTGAGTCACTGCTGGTGAAAGTACCCACCAGCCACACACCTCAAAACAATCCACATTATTCACATCTCCTTATGGCACCAGTACTTAAATACCAGTATAACTGGTGACTGTAAAAAGGGCAGTGCCAGGTATAGATAACTGAAATAATTAAAATATATACAACATGTTATAATTTTCCATTGTATTAATTATATTTTGGTTCCTCTGATACATGAAATGAATAATGTAGCCAAGAGAAAGAGAGGAAGGATCACGAAAGAAAGATATTTGTGGACAGAGAATAAAATTTGTATGGGATCTATCACAAAAAAATGGTGAAACCCAATGAGAAGGTAGGGAAATAGTAACTTACAGCTTGCACGGCTATACTTGGTAGTGCCTCACTCATCTGCAATAGTAGTAGTACCTCTCCCCTCCCATCCTAAAACTTGGAGCAATTTAAATTGTAGTAAAATAGTGTATCTACTAAAAATAATTTTTTGGCTGATAAAAGTGTAAGTGCGGCAACAGTGAGTTGCAGTATGTGTTTGGGACACGTCACAGGATAATTTAGAAAATTTTCTCAGAGTAATTAAGAAAGGGATATTCATTTTAAAATTTTGCAGTTAGTAAATCAAAAGGACAGAAATGGATATAGCAAATAAAACCATTGTTGACAATTCAGTAATTAAGGTAGAAGCACAAAATGTGGCCACCTAACGTGACGACAAATGATAGTGAGTGTGAAAATGTCATTGGGTCAGATGACAACTGCGAGAATTATTTAAGGTCAACTGTGATTGAGGATAGCAATGTTTTGATTAATGATGTCACTTAAATTATGGCAGATGAAATAAATTCGCAAATATCAAAAGGAAGCCTTTTTTCACATGGGACTAGTGAAAGGCACAGTAGTGCAGATTCTAGTAGATCTAAAATTTCTGCATCCGGCAAAATAAATCTGAATGTGATCAACACGAATTAGTATGCGTCCAGAATAATACCCCAACATCAACCCAACTTATTCAAGGGATGACAAAAAGTCTTAATGATTTTTAGGAATGGACAAGCACTCAGTTAAATGAACGAACACTAAACTTTAATGAGTAATCATGTGACATAAAAATCTGAGGAGCTTTTAAATGAACAGATGCAAAAATTTGATGACCTATGGAAAAAAGTTGTGCATTGACATGTCAAATAAGCTAGGTAAAATGGTAATGGATGTTGACAAGGTGCAGGAGGAAATGGCAGATAAGCTGAAAAATGTGAGTGATGGACAGACTGAAATGCGGGGACCCACCCAGAAATTAATAAAAGTGTAAAGAAGATGCAAGATACTGTTATCAATTTGCAAACTATATGTAGAGTTGGCTGAAGAAGTATAGGAATACAGTAGGTACCTAGTACACAGCCTTTGTATATGGGGTCAGATGCTATGAATTTTGCATCTTGCCTTTTGGCTTAAATGTGAGCACAGGTGTCTTCATTTCCATGTGAGACAAAGTTTCAGGTCCAGAGATAGTTAATAAGTCACTGTTTATGTGGATGACTTGATAATAGCAATGCCTATCTCGGAAGAGCATTTATAACTTTTTGGACAAGTACAATTCTCAGAATATGGTGTTACAGCAAATTTAAAGAAGTATGAATTTGAGAAGGAAAAGGTCAAATTCCTAGGACACATTACGTCAGTCCAGAACCAGGGGAACTAGATGCAATCAGATATTTTCCCCTGTCTCAGAAGTGTGTCTCTTTAGAAATTCGTTCTTGACGAGTCACTGAACACCAATGCCTTATTAAACTTTTTACTGCAGAATGATCCATGGATATGGCCAGTCAATTAAAAACCAACTTTGAAAGCATAAAAGGAACTACTCAATTCAAAGCTGTTGTGTCACACAGACATGTCCCAAAAGTTTTGTTTCAGCACTAATGCATCTCCACAGGGTCTGGGGGCATACCTATACCAGATGACTGAGACAGATGGATAGCACACACCCAAGATAATTAGTTTTTCAAGCAGAAATCTTACTGAATTTGAGCAATCATATTCAGTAATAGAGCTCGAAGCTCTCTTGATAAAGTGTGGTCTTTTAAGAAATTTGATATTATTAGTGAGGAAAACACAGCAAAGTCTACTGTGACCACTAAGCACTTTCTTTTCTCTTGATGTGCAAATTGCAGCACGAAAGAACAGCTAAGTGGTGTCTTTACTTGCAGAAATTCAGATTCAAGGTACTGTACACCAAAGGTAAACAAAACATGATTGCTGATGCCCTGTTGAGGCTACTTCAAAAGGTTAAATGAATTTTTAGAACTCATTGAACAGAATTCTGAAATCCGTGTCCTACGTATGCAAGATAAAACACACCAATCCTATTATGTAAAAATGTGCAATAGTCTGAAACAATTGCAAGAAGAAGATCCACACTGGAAAAAGATAAGACTCAAACAATGTGAAGGAAATGATGATAGTAACTTAAAAATTTTTTGTGCTGTTTCATTGATGTACACATAATCAAGAACAGTGGCATATAAGTTTACTTGAAAAGTTTGTAGATTAATTCATTCCTCACACTCACAAGGTATGGGATCATTGTGGTGTTTCTAAATGCACTGATATGGAATCCGCAGCTGTGATACATTGTACATAAATTGAAGGCATAAGGGGAGGGAGGAGAAAGGAAAGAAAGGAAGGAACTATTGATGTCAGCTGCATCGGGACATTATGCGGAATCAGCAGCAATGAGTGAACATGAGTGCCAGACTGGGATTCGAAGCGAGAATCTCCTGCTTACTAGGCAGGTGTGTTAACCACAGCACCATTGTGGCACAGTGTTACTGCAACTGCTTGGAATATCTCAGTACACTTCATGGCCAACCCACACTTCCACCGAGCTCCACTTATCCACAGTTCCTATCCATTTTCTCCATGCTTGCTACTCTGAGATTCCCACAGGAAGTTGGATGTACTTGTGAACCGCACTGAAGAAGATGGATCCATTGCTCATCTAGGTAAATTGATGATATGAATGCATGGAGTCTGTTCTTTCGAACATGTGGGGTGGGGGGTGGGCGGGTGAGGGAAAGAGAAAGGAAAGGAAAGGAAAGGAAAGGAAAGGGATTATTGATGTCAGCTGCATCAGGAAATTATGTGGAATTTACACGTAAACATGTACTGTTACTTCCCCAACATTCAGCGGTGAATTATCCAAGTTGTTCAAAAATGTATTACTTGTCAGAAGACCAAACACTTCAAAAAATCAAAATTAATTGAACTGCATCCAATAGTTCCCTCAAAACCTTTAGACTTAGTATCATTGGATGCTACTGGAGATTATCCAAAAAGAAAAGAGGTGTTAAGTATGTAACTGCCTTAGATCATGTTTTTTTCAAGTGTGTTAAGTTATATGCAGTGAGTGCCAGTTCTATTGTTAGCAGAATTATAGACAACTATTTTCTGAGAGTAGGAAAGCCACAGATACTGTTAACTGACAATGCATCACACTTCACAGGTAATGGATGGAAGGAATTCATGGCCATAAATAAAATAATACATGTACTGGTACCATGATTCCAACCCGAAACAAGCCCCATAAAAAGATGTTTAACTTTCCTTTGTTAACGTGGCATTATTTTACACAAGTGGTAACACGTGGTCCAGTCGATCCCCATGATGTGTTAATGCTGCTACATATGTATAATATTAATAACTAGGTTATTTAATATAAAATAACATAAAGGAAGCTGTATAAATTGTGAAATTGAATCACTTAATGCTTATTTGAACAAATAATTCATTTTGTTACATTATAAAACAGGCAATACCTACAGTTACATTTACACAATAAAAACTGAACATTCAATGATTCAACAGTAGTCTTCTGATGACTCATTACAATTACCATTCAGACACTGATCACAGACTGTAAGCAAATGTTTCATGCATATATGTTTTCCACACTGATGAGAAGTAAGTCAAGTTTTTATGCCTTATTTATAGGTCAGTTGACGCACCTTCTTTTTGCAGCTGCATTCTTCTTTTGCCGGTTTCTCTTTGACAGCAGATGTTGATCCACTCATTTTTGTTTTTTTCTGCCTTTTGACAAATTTCTGTGGGTAAGTGAACCATTATTGCCCTCTTCTTTAGCCAGTCTTGCACTAAACTGAATTCAATTTCCCAAAGCAAATCCTTCCTTGCTATTTTCTTTTCAGGTTTATTGCTTCTAAATATTGCAAGGCTATTGATTCCAGCTAGATCAATCGCAGAAGAATATCATCAGAGGCCATCTATTGCACTTCCATGCAGCTGAGTATGTGGCACACAACTTGCCCACTGTATCAACACACTATTTAGTGTTGTCGTAGAATGTGACTAATTTTTGTTTCGTTTTCACTGGAGATAGGGTCTACTGATGTATCTTCAAGATTTATAGAAGAAATTAACAGTACATCTGTATTCTTCTTTGGGATGAGTAAAGTGAAGTCATTTTGAAAGCCAAACATTGTGGCTTTAACATCTCTCTTCTTAGCCACAAATTGGGAAGGAACCTCTTACTTATTCTTCTTCAGCATGCTGACAAATGTCAGGTTTTCCCCAAACAATTTGTGGACAAGAGGAATACTAGAAAACCAGTTATATCCAGTTATGTTCATACCTATGCCACTCAGTGGTTCTGCCACTCTCATAACCACATCAGCTGTAGAGCTGGACAACTTGTATGGAACATTATTTTGAGTTCAATTGTAAATCTCCATGGAAATAGTGTACCAAGGTTTCACATGTGTCAGATAGAAGATTTTGAGGCCATAATAGATCAGTGTACTTGGCAAATATCGTCAGAAGTTACTGTGACCTCTGAACAGAATGACCTGCTCATTTACCGTCAAATATTCAGAAGGTACATAATTGGCTCTGCAGTTGTGTATGAGATATTCAGATATAAACTGGACCGGTTCCAGTTTGTTTTGTTGTTAAAGTTGTGTTCAAGTCTTTATGCCATCAAACTGCATATACCCTAGAAGAAATTGGAAATGTTTCAAAGTGATTGTTATTGGAAAAACTTGAATTTCCATTCTCTCTACATTCCACAAGTCGGGCAAGTTTTGGTGACATGAGCGAATGAATCCTTCTAAAATCAGAAGTCAGCCAGCCGGTGTGGCCGTGCGGTTCGAGGCGCTTCGGTTTGAAATCGCGTGACCGCTACGGTCGCAGGTTCGAATCCTGCCTCTGGCATGGATGTGTGTGATGTTCTTAGGTTAGTTAGGTTTAAGTAGTTCTAAATTCTAGGGGACTGATGACCACAGATGTTAAGTCCCATAGTGCTCAGAGCCATTTGAACCATATTTTTAAAACCAGAAGTCTAATGACAGCATTTACTTCATTATCATTAGGCAAATATGCTGTCCTGTCATTCTTATTCCTTTCCTTGTATTTATCAGTTTGTATATTTGTACTGACTGTGGCAGCCCTAAGAATTGTGGTGTCTGTTAGTGCAGAGAAACAATCACTGGGAGATTTACAAGTCTTTGCTGATTCCTTTATTCCAGGAAGATGAGTCATGATGTTTCTCTTTCTAGCTGTGACCACTGATTGGCAGGAACCTTACTCCAGTTTGTCTTCTCTTTTCCTCTGAAAAAATTAGACTGGTTTGAATCTGCACCATCTGAATCACCAGACTGCTCACTAGTGGTACTACGCTCAGGTTCGATGCACTAGTCTGATACTGAATCAGAAGACAATCCATCTAGAGTTGCATCTTCATCTGAATCCTCCTCAATGAAGCAGTTGGCAGCATCTTCTTCCATCATCTGCTACAAAAATAAAATCAGTTCATGAGAAATGAATGAGCAATACAAGAATGAAAAATTGGTGCCCGGAAGTAAACGGATGTGTGAGAGGAATGTTAGATGACAGGTAGTGTTGTTAACTGTGCTCATACAAATTTAGCTAAACTAAATGTGCAGGGGCCTGTTGGACCCCACGATAATGATTGAAGGTTAAGGAATATAAGAGATTTATATGCTGCGACACACCACAGAAACATACAAAATGGATCGATTTCATCTCACAATTTCAGCAAATCATTAATAATTTGCCACATCCTTCTAAAGGTTTACACCAACTGAATTAATGTTTAAGAACTGAGAAATGGACAACTGGGGGGGACCACTGCCTGAAGTACCCAAGGGAGATATATGTCATCTGAAGAAAAAATGTGCCAAGCCTTCATTGATCTAGGAGAAAAGGCCAAGCACAGAAAAGTCTTATGATAAAAGATTAGAGTGCACTGCACAATTCCATTCAGGACAAGAAGTGTAGTGAATGCATTCAAAGTTTATCAACATGGGAAACTTAACTACAAATGGCAACTCTTATACTCTGGCCCAATTGTAATTACACAAGCCCCACATCCAGGATCTTACAGATTAATTTACGCCATAAGTGGGAAGGACAAGGGCCTTTATCCACACAAGAATCTAAAGGAATTTATACGCTTAAGGGGTCTGACAAAAGATTAAACCAGCTGATGAAGTTATTGTGCTTAAGTATAGTGAAAATATTTCACTATGAATTATGAAAGATGTTTACTTAGTTTTAGAGTAAGTTATTTATATGTGTGTAAATAGAAATATAAAAGTCATTAGTTATTTAAAAAGGATAGTGAGAAATAAGTAATAAGCCGAATTTAATTGCCATGATGCGAATTTATTACTAAAATACATACACCTTCCAACACAAAATGATAAATGTGGTGGAGGGAAATAAATGATGTAGCATTACAACGAGATGCAGCATGCAAGTGCAGTAGAAATTTGCATTGCTGGACAATGACCGCAGCGCCTGGGTGAAGAAGAAATGAGTCCAACACGCTGCTTAACATTGAGATGCTCAGCTAACATTAGTATCTGTACACCAAGTAGAATATATCCAAAAGATTATGGATTTAAATTTATTATTAAAATTAAGAGTCAGTTGTATGCTATAAGAATAACACTAATATCAGAAAGAGAACTAAGATAAGGAAATATTTACATGGAAGGAAAGAAAGTGAATTAACTATGGGCAGATATGTACACAATAGGTTTCTATTTACAATATATACACAAAAATCAGCATTATGGCTATATATAAAATAAACTAAGCACCACAGTATAGGAAATATATATGTACTATGAAAGATTGAACAATTTAAGGTATATGCTAATGCTCTGAATAAGGTACGAGAGGAGGTAATGACACTTAGCCTTGTTTGGGAAGATATCCATTAGTTTCATGTGCACTCATTATACGAATATGAAAGAGACAGAAAAGTAAGTCAGAGTGACAGACGTGCTGTTAATATTCACATTTTCACAAAAAAGTGTTGGATTCTGAGAATCAGTTACAAAATGATGAACTAAAACCATTTGTGTACTGAATGAAAATATTTATGTGATTAGCGTGAATGATATGTTGGTTGGCCTTCGAGCAATTGCGTACTTAATTTATAGGTTAGAATTTTTACAGGGAACAATGCAAGGATATGTACTAGTAAAAAAAAGCGCCACACCATGATATGAATAATTATTTATACATAAATATGTGTGTGAATATGATAGTGTGAATGTTACATGTGAATATTAAGAAGTTATAGTCCACAAAATGTTGTGAAATGAAGTCAAGGTCCTGACTACCAAAGGATAAAAAAAGGTCATACTTACATTAAAGAATGCAAGTAACAGATATGAGTGTTGAATATGAAGTGCTGTGTTACGTGCAGTGTAATGCTATGTGTGAGTGATCGTCATTTGTAATTACTATCTTTGGCGCAGTCTCTGACCTATGTTTTCTCTTCTATGTTTTCTCTATGATGGATGTACTTTAGTGTTATTTTGGTAGTAAAGCAGTAGTATGAATTGTGGAGTGTTTTTATGCTGCAATTAAGTGAGTACACCTAATCTTGCAACACTGGTGACCCTTACGTGATAACCGAAGGTCACTAATGTGAAATTCGATGATCACTATTGCTCCGTATTGTGCCGCATTGCATTAAATAGTGGCATCCGCACCAGCCGCATCGCCCATCTTCCGTGTTCCATTTTGCCGTAACTAACTGTTGCGGCCACATGTAGTAAGTGTTGCTTAATGCAGAGGAGAATGGCAAAACAGAGGCACACCGGCAACTGAGGCTTTGCAAAGCAAGCATGCACAGATAGCCTTGCTGACAGCAGCAGTCTACCAACAGGCTGATGGAAGGACACACACAGACCGAGCGCCAAGTGAAGCCTGGAGAGTGCTGAGTAAGGGGAAGTGAGGCCAGCACGGTAAGTTACGCTGCAATATATTGCAGGAGTAATAACAAAAAGCTACCACCGAGGGTAAAAAACGTCCTCCTGTCGGATATAAATAGTGGAGCGCAGGCAGCAACAGACAGACACCATTAGGAAGCAGTTTGGTTCTGAGGCATGGACGTGGTTCGTGTCCGAATGTTCAATCTTCATAGGTGATGATTCAGGAAGTCTGTTCCAGCTCGCAGGAATCATCCGTTTGCCACCAGATGTCAACTTCAGCTCTGGAGGTCGGCCCGAGTTCAGTCGGCACCGTGGATGACTAACTACAGTGAGAACTTCCAGCAGGACCAGCCGCAGCGTGGTCTTGGTCACAGGCGCCACCAGGGATTGACACCCGGACTTCACGGCAACCTGGCCCCACGGCACATGGTCCATCCATGATAAGACCTTGTGGACATCGCGACTGACGGATTCCCAGTCACCGATGCAGCAGGTGTCGGCAGCTGACCTCACGGCGACACGGCTCCATTAGCGTGCCCGTACTGGGGCGCCGAGTGGCGCTGAGTTCATCTCAACCACAGGGCGTCCTGGCTTCAGCAGAGCACTGGTGGCCTGAGGCTCCCGAGTGTGATCAGCGGCACACGTTACGCGCATTGTCGGACAATCTACACATCAGCAGCCAGGCGGAGGGATCCGCGGGGCTGGGCAGCGACGACGCGGGAGAAATTGTAAGGAAAGTTCAATAAATAATTGTAAAACTCCATGCCGTATCAGTCTTTGGCGCAGCCACTGTGTCTGCTGCTAACAAGTGGTGCCAGAAGTCGTAACAAGTGATGTCAGGCACACCCACTCCACGAGTTTGACTAGCACCATGCGGAGCAACTGAGAAACACCGAATAGGGTGAGTCCAGCAACTGCCTTCTCCCTATGTTTTCTGTGTAGCTAGACATGTCAAGGGTAATGTTAAGGGATGTGAGAGTGTCATTTGAAAGGCCTAGCAGCCCTGTAGACTTATCACAGTTTTGTGGGAATGATAGTCACATTAACTTAGTACCATCTAATTGTGTAGTGTGTGGATTAATAGGTCACGTCACTCCTTGCGATAAATTTGTACCAAGCACTTGTGATGTGTGTGGCTTCTATAGTCATGTAATGGGGCAATGTGGTGAGTCTAGATGGCTTGCCATTAGACGTGCTAGGAATTAACTTGCTTCTGGGTAATACAATTTTATTTTTGTGAGGTGAGGTATGCCACACGGAAAATGCCAGAGACACATGCAACCGGGACAAGTGATGCCGTAGTCGCATTGACAGAGCAAGTTAAGAAACCGATTGAAGAAAATAAGTTGCAAAAGCAGCACGTGCAGAAGATTGAGCAACAATTGTTGCAAACACTCAATCAGGCTCGGGAAGCGATAGTGTAGAATGCAAGGGTACTGTCTTTTCCGGTGTGGCAGATTGTTCAGCGGCTAATTGGTGATGTACGTAGTATGGCTAGACTGTGTGGCTGGATGGATGAAATGTGTTTGCAAATCGCGAGGTTATGGTTAGTAGGTGACGCGAAGACTTAGGTGGCATACCACAAAGGGTTAAGGGATGCTACTACATTCACAGAGTTAGCTGAGGGATTATTGCAAAGGTTTAGGAAACAAAACAGTGCCAGAATTTTTTAGAGAAAAATTGGGGAGGATGATGCAAAAAACGGGTTGAAACAGTAGATGAATTTTCAGACAGAATTAGGAGAACGAAGGCGCACACGTATGAGTTAACACAAGATGTGAGTGCAAATGAATTTCTATTGAAAGAAGCAGAGAATAGAGATTTAGATGCATTTTTGCGAGGGGTCTCGCCGAATTTTTGAAGCCGGATACGGATAGCAAATCCAATAGCTAAGGTGATACCAACCAAACTGCATACAAGTGCATTAAAGATGATTTCGTGGGACAAAGTACGAACAGGTACAGGGAAGTTGTTCTGGGTACCGGTGGATGTCGATGTGCCACAGCAGGGGTTATTCTTGGTAGAGCCACTACCGAGTAATGAGGTTTTAGATGAAAAGCATTGCTTTATTCGTAGGAGTGTATCACGGGTAACGGACATAAACGGGCAGTTTATGGTTCCAGTGAGTTTAGATAACTTCCGGCGGGATGATGTTGATCTGCCAAAGGGATTAGTAGTAGCCACAGTAGAGTTAATGGATGAAGAGTACATCGATAGTTCGAGGCTAGACTATGACGTGAAGCAAACCGTCAGCACTTCTGCACTTCGTGACAAGGTAAATCATTGGAGAGGAAATGATCGTTCGGGTATGGAAGCATTATTACTAAAGTATAAAGCATTGTTTGAAGCACAGGGTACGTTACCTGCTACACCGATAATAGTGCATCATATTCTGACAGGGAATCATGCTACAGTGTATCATAAGCCATACAGGCTACCGAAACAATTACAACCAGTAGTAGAGCAATTAATAGAGCAGCAACTGAAAGATGGGTGAATCCAGCACAGTAATAGTCCTTGGTCTAGTAGTGTGACCCTAGTTCCAAAGAAGACACTGGACGGGTCGAAAAAATTGCACTTTTGTTGCGATTGCGGACATTTGAATGAACGGACAGTGGCGGTTGTATATCTGATTCTGAATATCACAGAAACGTTTGACAATCTAGGGCAGTGTAAATTTTTCTCCACTATGGATTTGTGAAGCGGTTATCACCAGATTGAAGTATGTACGGAGGACAGGCCAAAAAACAGCAATTACTATGCATTGTGGTCACTTCTCATAGAGTGAATGAGTTGCGGTGTGTTTTTATGTTGCTAAAGCGGTGGCAGTTTTACTGTCACCTGATTAATTACTGTGCCAGTAAGCACTTCTGTAGTTGGCGGTGGGTCTGCCATTGTGATGTTACGACTCCTGGCACCACTTGTTAGCAGCAGACATAGTGGCTGCGCCGAAGACTGAGATGGTGTGGAGTTTTACAATTATTTATTGAACTTTCTCTACAATTTTTCCCTCATTGTCACTGCCCAGCCCTGCGGATCCCTCTGCCTCGCTACTGCTGTGTAGATTCTCCGACAATGCGTGCAACATGCACTGCTGATCACACTTGGAAGCCTCAGGCCACCTGTGCTCCGCTGTAGCCAGGATGCCCTGTGGTTGAGATGAACTCAGCGCTGCTCGGTGCCCCAGTACGGGCATGCCCACGGAGCCGCGTCGCTATGAGGTCAGCTGCCGACGCCTGCTGCACCGGCAGCTGGGAAGCCATCAGTTGCAATGTCCACAAGGTTCCGTCATGGACGGACCATGTGCCGTGGGGCCGGGTTGCCGTGAAGTCCGGGCATCTGTCCCCGGCGGTGCCTGTGACCAAGACCGCACTGTGGCCAGTCCTGCTGGAAGTTCTCACTGTAGTTAGTCAGCCATGGTGCCGACTGAACTCGGGCCGACCTCCAGAGCTGAAGTTGACATCTGGTGGCAAACGGATGATTCCTGCAAGCTGGAACAGATTTCCGGAATCATCACCTACGAAGATTGAACATTCAGACACGGACCACATCAGTCCTCAGATCTGAACTGCTTCCTAATGGCTTCTATCTGTTGCTGCCTGCACTCCACTATTTATATCCGACAGGAGGACGTTTTTTACCCTCAGTGGTAGCTTTTTGTTATTACTCCTGCAATATATTGCAGCGTAACGTAGCGTGCTGGCCCCACTTCTCCTTACTCAGCACTCTCCAGGCTTCTCTCGGCGCTCGGTCTGTGCGCGTCCTTGCGTCAGCCTGTTGGCAGACTGCTGCCGTCAGCAAGGCTATCTGTGCGTGCTTACTTCGCAATGCCTCAGTCGTCGGTGTGTCTCTGTTTTGCCATTCTCCAAAGCTTACTACATGTGGCCGCAACACTGCCTCCTTTTAAAAATTAAATTCGTCCCCGAATTTACCCTATATGTTAACTCTAGTTCTATCCTATATTCTGCTTCTTCCCTATATACATCTAGGTTGCCCTGACTCATGCCCTACTGGTAATCAATTCTACAGGAATCTCATGGAGTGGTCTTGCATTAACATGCTGAATCATCGGTTTTAATAAGTCATATACCACACCAATAAATACAATCAACACTGTAGTAGTACTGGTTGAAATACCAATGGTCACTATGCTACGTTTCCGCCTGGTATTGTACACCTCCACATGCCTTAATAATTGCTGCATTGAAATTTAACCTTTCTCTGAATCTACTAGTTTATCGATCATTGGCAATAGTGTAGCATCCAAGGTGTTGTTATTATACATCAAATTTTCTCCTGGAGTGATGCTGAATGACGCATCTAGCCAGTACAATGTCAGATGAGTATCTGTAACCTTGGTAACTCCTGTGACTGTCGCTGGTAAGCTGAAACGATCCCCTACTATTTCACAATTTCTCCTGTTGATTAGCAAACCACTGTCCCTTAATTCCATCTCCATGGTTGCTGTCCAATTCCCATTGTCATAACACTTGGCTGATATCCTCTCCATAGCGGATACTGAATACAACCAATGCCTCCCAACTTGCTGAAAATGTGGCATAGACTTCACTATTATTCTCCGATACTCCGAAGCTTCTGCTTCTGCCCTAAATAACTGGATCTCACAAAACCCCTTGCCCATGAAAACAACCCATGATGGACAAATGGAAACTGACTCCGTTAGACATCTACTTAACTCTAACCTCGACATAGTAGCATGAGTATCCCCCTCCTTAGAAATTAATAAAACCTCCTGTGTCCTGAAATGTACGCCCTTCCCCATGCGCTCCCATCTGACCGGATAAGGATGCACTGTGTAACAGTGATACTGTCTCCACACACTAGTTACTGGAAGTCTAATCTCTATATACATCTTAACTAGATCCGTTGTTACCTTAATCCTAGACATATGAAAAAAAGTGACATACTCACTTCAATTATCGGCACTACGTGCTCTACCCCCTCTGGAAACTCTCCCTCTGCCTGCTTTCTGGTGACATCAACATCACACTCACCTGCCCGTGCAATGCGCTTTGTACTGTCTCTTGCAATTCATCCAACCTCACTTGTGCATCACCAGTGCTGTTAACCAGTTGCCACAGCAGTTTAGCCATTTCCAGTTTCCTTTCCACTATATACAATTGCTTTTGTACCTGTTCCAGATCCGTATTCAATAATTTCTGTGTTTGTTCTATATACGCTCGTAACCCTTTAGCCATCCCATGCACCACACATGTCACATTCAACAACTATGTACCTAATCCCCGTACCTCTGTTGTGTGTATATCCACTAACTTCCTTATGCTTTCCTTCCTGTCACGAATAACTGTTAAAGAATTGTTCAAACCCTCAATATCATCTCTATCTGCTGTTCCAAAAATTGTTTTCAACAACTTCCCACCTGCATTCAACCAACCTCTCTTTACTCTCTTTCTCCTCCCTGGAATCATGCTCACGACTTGGTGCAATTATTCCCTTATTTCCTTACATGACCTATCCAAAGCCTTGTACTCTTCTTGCATGTTCCATAATATTCTGTACTTAGATGCAACTGTTTCCACACTCGATACCACCTCCTGTAGCTGCCGCATCTCGTTCCTTACCTGCAGGATGTTGAGTGCCAGCTGAAGCATCCACTCATGAGGACCACATCCGGTTGTTTCCCGAACAACACCCCATTTCGCAACGGCATATCCTGTACCTGTCCAGCTTGTGTCAGCCGCCAGAGGACTACACCCCATACTATCCACTTGTACCCCATCCTGTGCCACCTACAGAATGGAGAGAGAAGGAAGAAACTCCCATCACTACCCCTTAATACCAATAAAATAACCCTAGTCTGTACACAAAATAATACACACATGATAATTACTGCTACCTACACATCCCTCGAACGCAACTTATACTTAATCCTGGTTTACTGTCTGCTTCTGGTGCTTCTTTTCGCTTTCTGCCAGAAGGAGAAGTACATATACATGGATCTACTAGCCTTGGAATGGCTTAACTCTACTAATGTGAACCACCATTGTCTTGGTAGGCAATTGTAATTTTACATTGACAGGTGATGTCATTTCCACTACCTGGTACAGTTCCTGGAACTTGTTTGTGAACTTCTTGGTTCTCTCTTTTGAAACATACGAATTAGCTAGTAGCACCCATTGACCTACTCTTTACTGTGGCAACTTCCTCGTTGTACCTCCCATCTGTTCTTGTCATTCCAATGCTTTTGTGTTAGCTCGTCTAACTCTCTGCCATACTTCCTTAATAGTTTTTGCAAATTGCCTTACATGCTTGCCCTCCTCTCCCAGCCTTTGACGTTGTGTCCTCCACCAAAACTTCTCTGCTATCCGCCTATCCATAGCTCTTCTCCCGCAATGTCCTGAAAGAAAATGGTCATGCGCCTCTTGCAAAACTTCAGTACTTAACACTGCTGGTACGACGACGCATGGGCCGCATTTCGTCCACCTACAAAGTAACCCGTCCTGTACTAGGAACTGTGGTTGCTCTCTGAACAATTGGCAATCACTATCCACAGCTTGTGCCCTTTTCCACTCATCTTCAGTCACCCCTGTTACTTGTAATACTCCAACTTTCATGCTCAATGCATCAGCATTGGCATGTTTCACACCTGGCATGTGTATCACCTCATAATTGAACTCACTGAGCTTCAGCACCCACCTCACTAGCCTGCTCACTGGGTCTTTCAGACCTAATAACCATTTCAGAGCTGAATGATCCGTCACAACTTTAAACCTTCTACTGTACAGATAACATCGAAAGTATGAAATCCCATATATTACTGCTAACAATTCCTTCTCCATCGTGGAGTAATTTTGTTCCGCCTTGTTAAATTGACACAATCCGATGTTCTTTGCCATCAATTTCTTGCCAAAGTACAACCCCAAGAGCTTGATTAGATGCGTCACATTGTGGTATAAACTCCTTTGAAAAGTCTGGAAACTTCAAAACTGGATCTGATGTCAGTATCCGTTTCAACTCTTGAAATGCTTTCTCGCACTCTGACGTCCACTGGAAGGTAACACCTTTTCCTAGCAACTTAGTAAGTTCTGCGAACCCCTGTACAAATTTTCGATAATAGCTCGCAAGAGCAATATACGATTGCAGTTGTTTAACTGTTTGCGGAACCAGAAAATCTTGTACTGCAGAAGTGAGAAGAGGATCTGTCCGTACCCCGTCCTGACTGATAACATGCCTGAGATAAATAACTTGTGCTTGCGCAAATTTGCTTTTGTCCAAACCTAATGTTAGCCTTGCTGCCCTAACCGTTAAACACCTCCTCTAACCATTTCACATGCTGCTCTATATCTCTTGAAAAAACTATAATGTCATCCAGATACACCATGCATTACTTTGGTTTCAACCCGTGAAGGCTTCCATCCAACAACCTCTGAAATGTTGCTGAGACGTTTTTTAGTGCAAACAGCATTCTTTGATACTCGAAGTGTCCACAATTCATTGTAAATGCTGTTTTTGGCCTGTCCTCTGGACATACTTCAGTCTGGTGATAACCACTTCGCAAATCCATAGTGGAGAAAAATTTGTCTAACGTTTCTGTGATATTTGGAATTGGATATACGTCCGCCACTGTCCGTTCATTCAAATGTCTGTAATCACAACAAAAGCGAATTTTTTTCGACCTGTCAGGTGTCTTCTTCAGAACTAGGACCACACTACTAGACCAAGGACTATTACTGTGCTGGATTATCCCATCTTTCAGTTGCTGCTCTATTAATTGCTCTACTACTGATTGTAATTGTTTCGGTAGTCTGTATGGCTTACGATACACTGGAGCGTGATTCCCTGTCGGAATATGATGCTGTATTATCGGTGTAGAAGGTAACATACCCTGTGCTTCAAACAATGCTTTATACTTTAGTAATAATGCTTCCATACCCGAATGATCATTTCCTCTCCAATGATTTACCTTGTCATGAAGTGTAGACGTGCTGACGGTTTGCTTTGCATCATAGTCTAGCCTTGAACTATCAATGTCCTCTTCATTCATTAACTCTACTGTGGCTATTACTAATCCCTTCGGCAGATCAACATCATCCTGCCTGAAGTTATCTAAACTCACCAGAACCATAAACTACCTGTTTATGTCCATTACCCATGGTACACTCCTAAGAATAAAGCAATGCTTTTCGTCTAAAACCTCATTACTCGGTAGTGGCTCTACCAAGAATAACCCCTGCTGTGCCACATCGACATCCACCTGTACCCAGATCAACTTCCCTGTACCTGTTCGTACTTTGTCCCACGAAATCATCTTTAATGCACTTGTACGCAGTTTAGTTGGTATCACCTTAGCTATTGGTGCACCTTGCGACTCTGAAACATTTGCAATGGCTGTACCCATTAATAACAAGCTTCCATCGAGTTCCAGCGTATGTTGTGAAAGGACAATTTTGGTGTGATGTTTAATCAGAAAGTTTAACCCAAGTGTCGCTGAAAATCCCTGTCTCACAGTTGACAACACTTCCATTTGCTCCCGGAACCACACGTTCCCTACCTTAAACTTGAGCTGTGCTGTCCCTAGTGCATCTAATTTTTTATCACCTACTGCACACAATCTGTATCTCGGAGCTTCCAATCCTTTCTTGCCCATGAGGTCCACACTGACAACTGATACATGTGCTCCAGCATCCACTAAAACTCTTAGCCACTTATCTTTTAACCAAACCATCAAACTACAATCCACCTCTTCGTGCACTCTCTGAGTACCTCTTTTTATTGGGAATGCTCCCTTTTTCGTTTAACAGTTTTTTACCTGCTGTATCATTAACCCGTTTTTTGGCTTTACACTGCTGTGCATTATGCCCTATTTTCTGACAATTGAAACACTGTGGATCCTTACATTGGCCCTTAAAATGACCTTGCTTCCCACAATGGCAACACTCTTTGGAAGATGAAAAAATTTTCTTGTCATTGCGACTTCTAGTGGGGCTATCCATTTCCTGCAAATGTGTAGCTACGCGCAATGCTGCTGCTAAGTCACTTGGATTTTCCATCCGTATCCGATGTGAAAAATCCGGCAAGACCCCTTGCAAAAATGCATCTAAAGCTCTATTCTCTGCTTCTTTCAATAGAACTTCATTTGCACTCACATCTTGCGTTAACTCATAAGTGTGCGCATTCGTTCTCCTAATTCTGTCTGAAAATTCATCTACCGTTTCACCCATTTTTTGCATCATCCTCCCCAATTTTTCTCTAAAAAAATCTGGCACTGTTTTGTTTCCTAAACCTTTGCAATAATCCCTCAGCTAACTCTGTGAATGTAGTAGCATCCCTTAACCCTTTGTGGTATGCCACATAAGTCTTCGCATCACCTACTAACCGTAACCTCGCGATTTGCAAACACATTTCATCCAACCAGCCACACAGTCTAGCCGTACTACGTACATCACCAATGAAAACATTCACATCCTCTGATGTTTTACCCGAGAAGGAAGGTAACAAATTAGCCACTGAACAATCTGCCACACCGGAAAAGACAGTACCCTTGCATTCTACACTATCGCTTCCCGAGCCTGGTTGAGTATTTTGCAACAATTGTTGCTCAATCTTCTGCATGTGCTGCTTTTGCAACTTATTTTCTTCAATTGGTTTCTTAACTTGCTCTGTCAATGCGACTACGGCGTCACTTGTCCCGGTTGCACGTGTCTCTGGCATTTTCCGTGTGGTATACCTCACCTCACAAAAATAAAATTGCATTACTCAGAAGCAAGTTAATTCCTAGCACATCTAATGGCAAGTCTAGATAGACTTACCACATTACCCCGTTACATGACCATAGAAGCCACACACATCACAAGTGCTTGGTACAAATTTATCACAAGGAGCGACGTGACCTGTTAATCCATACACTACACATTTAGGTGGTACTAAGTTAACTTGACTATTATTCCCATGAAACTGTGATAAGTCTACAGGGCTGCTAGGTCTTTCAAATGACACTCTCACATCCCTTAACGTTATCCTCAACATATCTAGCTACACTGAAAACATAGAGAGAAGGCAGTTGCTGGACTCACCCTATTCGGTGTTTCTCAGTTGCTCCGCACAGTGCTAGTCAAAGTCGTGGTGTGGGTGCGCCTGACACCACTTGTTACGACTTCTGGCACCACTTGTTAGCAGCAGACACAGTGGCTGCGCCAAAGATTGATATGGCGTGGAGTTTTACAATTATTTATTGAACTTTCTTTACAATTTCTCCCACGTCGTCGCTGCCCAGCCTTGCGGATCCCTCCGACTGGCTGCTGCTGTGTAGATTCTCCGACAATGTGTGCAACTCGGGAGCCTCAGGCCACCAGTGCTCCACTGAAGCCAGGACGCCCTGTAGTTGAGATGAACTCAGCGCCCCAGTATGGGCACGCTCACGGAGCCGTGTCGCCATGAGGTCAGCTGCCGACGCCTGCTGCACCGGCGGCTGGGAAGCCGTCAGTCGTGATGTCCACGAGGTCTTGTCATGGATGGACCATGTGCCATGGGGCCGGGTTGCTGTAAAGTCCGAGCATCAGTCCCTGGTGGCGCCTGTGACCAAGACTGTGCTGCGACCAGTCCTGCTGGAAGTTCTCGCTGTAGTTAGTCAGCCATGGTGCCAACCGAACTCGGGCCAACCTCCAGAGATGAAGTTGATATCTGGCAGCGAACGGATGACTCCTCCGAGGTGGAACAGACTTCCGTAATCATCACCTACGAAGATTGAACATTTGGACACGGACCACATCCGTCCTCAGATCCGAACTGCTTCCTAATGGCTTCTGTCTGTTGCTGCCTGCTGTCCACTATTTATATCCGGCAGGAGGACGTTTTTTACCCTCGGTGGTGGCTTTTTGTTATTACTCCCACAGTATATTGCAGCATAACTTAGCGTGCTGGCCCTACTTCCCCTTACTCAGCGCTCTCCAGCCTTGGCTCGGCGCTTGGTCTGTGTGCGTCCTTCCATCAGCCTGTTGGTAGACTGCTGCTGTCAGCAAGGCTATCTGTGCGTGCTTACTTCACAATGCCTCAGTTGCCGGCGTGCCTGTGTTTTGCCATTCTCCACTGCGTGAAGCAACGCTTACTACATGTGGCCGCAACAGTTAGTTACGGCAAAATGGAACACAGAAGATGGGCGATGCGGCTGATGCGGATGCCACTATTTTATGCAATTCGGCACAATACGGAGCAATAGTGATCATCAAATTTCACATTAGTGACCTTCGGTTATCACGTAAGGGTCACCAGTGTTGTGAGATTAGGTGTATTCACTTAACTGCAACATAAAAACACACCGCAACTCATACAACTGCTTTACTACCAAAATAACACCAAATAACAACCGTCATAGAGAATACAGAGAAGAGAAAACATAGGTGAGAGAGTGCACCACAGATAATAATTACAAATGACAATCACTCGCACATAGTATTACACTGCACGTAACACTGCACTTCACCACTCCCAAGTACGAGGTATTCTGGCATCACCTCTTAATATTGATCATTACACAACCATCAAGAACACTCTGTTAACCTGGCTCTCGCAGTCTGAGATGAAAAGGTCACTCGTACATAGCATTACACTGCACGTAACACTGCACTTCACCACTCCAAGTACAAGATATTCTGACGTCACCACTGAATATTGATCATTACACAACCATCAAAAACACTCTGATAACCTGGCTCTCACAGTCCGAGACGAATAGATTGGAAAAGCTACTCCGCACAGAAGAGCTAGGCGATCGCACGCCATTGCAGCTACTACGCCAACTGCATACATTAGTGAGCAACGCAGTTAGTGATGACATTTTGCAGAATATTTGGCTATCACGCCTGCACCCGACTCACAGCAAACATTGACACTGTGTGCTGGTGATCTGGATGCACTCGTGCAAACTGCAAATTGCATAACGGAAATGTATTCATCCACATGCATCGCAGCAGTTTTCTCACAGCCTCAGGCAGATAACACTCTTGCTGCACTACAAGCACAGGCCGCTGGGCTCACCTTGCAAGTAGCTGCATTACAGACCCAGACTACCAGCTGCCGATCTCATCGCCACTGCTCACCAGGTAAGCGCAGCCGCTCACCTTCATCAGCAAGAATCTGTTGGTATCACCGACAGTATGGTTCTGAGGCACATAAGTGTAAACTGCCATGTGTACAGGGAAACTTAGCAGGAAGTCAGTGATGACGGCCATTGGCTCTCCAGACGGCAGACATTGACTGTTTGTAACGGGACGTAGCACAAAGTTACAGTATTTGGTACACATGGGTGCTGACATGTCAGTCTGTCCATCTGCCATGTTGCAAGTGTGATGACTGCCACCTTTTTGTGGCCAATGGTTCCACTATAACAACGTATGGTTGTGTCACATTAGTTTTTAACTTGGGCCTGCGGCAAAAATTTGACTGGCAATTTGTCATAGCAGATGTGACGCACCCCACACTTGGAACAGATTTTTTATCATTTTATTGGCTCCCACCTGACCTCCATCACTGATGCCTTCTTGGCACTACTACCAACCTAGCAAGCCAAGGTAGAATGTGTTGTGTGGAAGACACAGCAGTACGGATGGTTAATGGTGATTCTCTATTTATAGAGCTCCTCAGACAGTTTCCGGAGATCACATGCCAGACTCCCACACAAGAACCTGTGCAGCACTCGACAATGCACTATATTTTGACTATACCTGGGCCACCACTACGTGCTAGATTGCGCCGCTTGACACCCCAGAAACTGAAGATAGTTAAGCAGGAATTCTCGTACATGCTAGCACAAGGAAACTGCCGCCCATTGAGCAGTAGTTGGTCATCTCCTCTACACATGGTACCAAAGAAGAATAACGGATGGCGTCCATGTGGCGACTATAGACAGCCGGCCGCGGTGGTCTAGCGGTTCTAGGCGCTCAGTCCGGAACTGCGCGACTGCTACGGTCGCAGGTTCGAATCCTGCCTCGGGCATGGATGTGTGTGATGCCCTTAGGTTAGTTAGGTTTAAGTAGTTCTAAGTTCTAGGGGACTGATGACCACAGATGTTAAATCCCATAGTGCTCAGAGCCATTTGAACCATTTGACTACAGACAGCTGAATGCCAGAACCATTCCAGATCGTTATCCAATCCTGCATATCTAAGATTTTACTTTCAATGTCCACAGCGAGCAAATTTTTTCTACATTGGACTTAGTTCGTGCGTTTTACCAGATACCTGTGGCACCTGACAACATTGCTAAGGCTGCCGTCTGCATGCCGTTCGGTCTCTTTGAATGTACCCGAATGCCTTCTGGACTTTGTAATGCTGCCCAAATGTTTCAACGGTTCATGGTTGAAGTGACACGTGACTTAGACTTCTTTTATGTGTATATTGATGATGTTTTGGTCATGTCAAATTCAGAGGCAGAACGCCTATCGCACTTACGACATATCTTCACTAGTTTACATGCACGTGTCCTGCTCATCAACCCGTCGAAGTGCATTTTTGGAGCAGCTGAAGTACGTTCCTATCAACGCTCAAGGCACATGGCCATCACAGGAGAAAGTAGATGCTATACTGAATTTTCCCCAGCCTATGACAGTTAAAGAATTATGTAGATTTCTTGGCATAACCAATTTATACCATCAATTCATTTGCAGTCATGCCTTTCTAGCTGCACCACTGAATAAGTTCTTGCAAGGTTCACCGAAGCCAAAAGACAAACTCCAGTGGGACAGTGAGGCCGAGTTGGCATTTAACAAGCTGTAGACTGCCATCGCAGAAGCTACACTGTTAGCACATCCAGTTCCTGATGGTCAATGCATCTGCAACTGCAATCAGTGCTGCACTGCAACAGCAAATAGATGGGCACTGGCAGTGCTTAGCCTTTTTCAGTAAAAATTTATTGCCATTTCAGCAGAATTGGTCCACGTATGATTGCGAATTGTATGCTGCATATGCTGCTATTAAGAAATTTCGTCACATGTTGGAAGGACAGCAGTTCACTCTCATCACAGACCATAAGCCACTAACATATGCTTTCTGCCAGCATCCTGAGAAGGCATCGCCACATCAGCTGTGACACCTCGGCTTTATCGGACACCACCAATATTGTCCATGTTGAAGGAGAACTAAATGTGCCAGCTGATGCACTCTCCAGGATTGAAGCAATCACTGAAGCAGTTGATTTTGAAGCTCACGCCGTAGCGCAAGAATCTGACAGTGAGCTCTGAGATTTGTTGTTGCAACCATCATGCCTACAACTTCGCCGTATTACACTGCCACTGTCAACTGTGTCACTGTATTGTGATGTTGCCACCAACAAATGAGACCTTTTGTGACTATTGACTTTCGCCAACAGGCAATCGCCTCTTTACATAACATGTCGCACCCTGGAAGACGAACCACTACCAGCATGATGAAGCGAGCTTTATTCTGGCCACATATGGAGATAGATTGCAAGCAATATGTGTGACAATGTGTGGCCTGTGAAAGGAAAAGACTGCAAGCAATTTTTGTGGCAATGTGTGGCCTGTCAACGGAATAAAGTTAGCTAGCACGTTAGGTCACCTCTTGGCACATTTCTTCCTCCAAATCAGAGATCTGATCATGTCCACCTAGACCTAGTAGGACCTCTCCCACCATTGGAAGGATACACCTACTGCCTTACAGCCATTGATAGTTTTACACATTGGCCCGAGGTGTTCCCGATCACTGACATCACCGCTGAAACTGTCGTGACTGCATTCTTCATGGGATGGATCACCCATTTCGGAGTGCTTTTACGAATCACAACAGGCCAAGGAAGACAGTTTGAGTTGTATTTGTTCAAAGCACTCTCTAACCTACTGGGTACAAAGCACATTAGAACTACAGCTTACCACCTGTCAGCAAATGGTTTAATTCAATGCATGCACCGCCAACTGAAACTGTCGCTTTGATGTCACGACTCACAGTGGTGGACAGAGACATTGCCCATTGTCCTCCTGGGTCTCCGTGTGTTGCTGAAAGAAGATCTGAACACCATGACTGCAGGACTTGTTTATGGCCAGCCAATACGACTTCCCAGCGAGTTCTTTGCTAATGTGCCAGACTATGGCATTGACATTTCAGATTTTGTACAAAAGCTGCATACGCAAATCCAGCAACTACACCCAATTGCTCCAAGGCATCAGTAGACCCATCACCCATTTGTGTTTGACGAGCTACGGGAATGCCACTATGTCTTCTTCTTCTTACGGTATGATGCAGTACGGAAGCCACTGCAGCCATACTATGACGGACCTTATCGTGTCATCAGTAGGGATGAAAAGACAGCCATAGTCGATGTGATGGGTACACCAACCATCGTTTCCATCGACAGGCTCAAACCAGCTTTCCGCACTCCCTACACTGGTACAGACGCATCTATCCACACTACAGACATGACCGAAACTCCAGCCACTCCACTGCACATCACAGGTCAGCCTCAATGGACGTCTGAGGCTACCTCTACTGCACCATCAGCAGCCTGTGCATGACCTGTTGTAACCCGCTCTGGATGACATGTCTATTTCAACACAAAGTACTGTTGACACTAAGGGGAGAGTGGTGAAGTGCAGTGTTACATGCAGTATAAGGCTATGTGCGAGTGATTGCCATTTGTAATTACTATCTTTGGTGCAGTCTCTGACCTATGTTTTCTCTATGATGGATGTTCTTTGGTGTTATTTTGGTAGTAAAGCAGTTGTACGAGTTGCGGTGTGTTTTTATGTTGCAATTAAGTGAGTACACCTAGTCTCGCAACAAATACAAGTGTTCAAGACACAGTTACACATGATCATGGTTTATATGAATGTCCTTCCATGAACATTTCTTTTGATACAACTTTTGTAGCAAAGTATTTGCATATAATCATTTTATAGTACACGGGAGCTGTATCCCAAGGTATGAATTAAGTACACTGAAGGACAATCACTACAGGTACTTTTAAGCAAATGACATTAATAAAATGGTCACAATAATGTTAGGATTTTATCTTTAGAGCTGCGAACATGGAGTAAATAGTTCATCACAAAACACAAAGAAGTTTGTAGAGAACTGGCTCAATCATTGTGTGATCTGCCAAGCTTGCATTTCAGCACAAGATGGTAAATGCACCTTTCCATTCCTTAACGTAACTCCTTGTAGGTCGACCACCTCCTAGTAGAATAGAGAGAGGCTTGGCTAAGCGTAGTTATGCTAATTTGTGTTGGAAACTGAGAGTGAGGTGTTATGTTTCTTTCTTTAGCAATCTGGAATTACAAATGCTTGCGTTAAATGAGATGATAGTAGTAATTCATGGTTACCATCAGATTGCATATATGTGTATTGTTTTTTCAGTCCTAACATGTAAGATATTTTGCATATTATTCATGTAAATGAAGATTACATAATGAGTTTTAAAATTTAAAGGGAGTACTAATTTATCATACAAGTTGTAAACATAAATTATTTGTTAATGACGAGAATTAATGTGAAATAACTTGTATTGTAAATGTTGCCTTATGAATTTTGAAGCCAAAAATAACTTCTTAAATGTTATTCACTTTTATTTAAATATTGCCTCAGTGATACAGATAGCCGTAAATGTTGTCTTATGAATTTTGAAGCCAAAAATGACTTCTTAAATGTTATTCACTTTTATTTAAATATTGCCTCAGTGATACAGATAGCCGTACTGTAAGTGCAACCACAACAGAGGGGTATCTGTTGAGAGGCCAGACAAAGGTGTGGTTCCTGAAGGGGGGCAGCAGCCTTTTCAGTAGTTGCAGGGACATCAGTCTGGATGATTGTCTGCTCTGGCCTTGTAACACTAATCAAAACGGCCTTGCTGTGCTGGCACTGCGAACGGCTGAAAGCAAGGGGAAACTACAGCCGTAATTTTTCCAGAGGGCATGCAGCTTTACTGTATGATTAAATGATGATGGCGTCCTCTTGGGTAAAATATTCCAGATGTAAAATAGTCCCCCATTCGGATCTCTGGGCGGGGACTACTCAGGAGGAAGTAATTACCAGGAAAAAGAAAACTGGTGTTCTACGGATTGGGGCATGGAATGTCAGATCCCTTAATCGGGCAGGTAGGTCAGAAAATTTAAAAAGGGAAATGGATAGGTTAAAGTTAGGTGTAGTGGGAATTAGTGAAGTGTGGTGGCAGGAGGAACAAGACTTCTGGTCAGGTGAATACAGGGTTATAAATACAAAATCAAATAGGGGTAATGCAGGAGTAGGTTAAATAATGAATAGGAAAATAGGAATGTGGATAAGCTACTACCAACAACATAGTGAACGCATTATTGTGGCCAAGATAGATACGACGCCGACGCCTACCACAGTAGTACAAGTTTATATGCTAAATAGCTCTGCAGATGATGAAGAGATTGATGAAATGTATGATGAGATAAAAGAAATTATTGAGATAGTGAAGGGAGATGAAAATTTAATAGTCACGGGTGGTTGGAACTCGACAGTAGGAAAAGGGAGAGAAGGAAACGTAGTAGGTGAGTATGGAATGGAAGTAAGGAATGAAAGAGGAAGCCACGGGGGAAGCCACCTGGTAGAATTATGCACAGAGCATAATTTAATCATAGCTAAAACTTGGTTCAAGAATCATAAAAGAAGGTTGTATAAATGGAAGAAGCCTGGAGATACTAAAAGGTATCAGATAGATTATATAATGGTAAGACAGAGATTTAGGAACCAGGTTTTCAATTGTAGGACATTTCCAGGGGCAGATGTGGACTCTGACCACAATCTATTGGTAATGAACTGTAGATTAAAACTGAAGAAATTGCAAAAAGGTGGGAATTTAAGGAGATGGGACCTGGATAAACTGACTAAACCAGAGGTGGTACAGAGTTTCAGGGAGAGCATAAGGGAACAATTGACAGGAATGGGGGAAAGAAATACAGCAGAAGAAGAATGGGTAGCTCTGAGGGATGAAGTAGTGAAGGCAGCAGAGGATCTAGTAGGTAAAAAGACGAGGGCTAGTAGAAATCCTTGGGTAACAGAAGAAATATTGAATTTAATTGATGAAAGGAGAAAATATAAACATGCAGTAAATGAAGCAGGCAAAAAGGAATACAAACGTCTCAAAAATGAGATCAACAGGAAGTGCAAAATGGCTAAGCAGGGATGGCTAGAGGACAAATGTAAGCATGTAGAGGCTTATCTCACTAGGGGTAAGATAGATGCAGCCTACAGGAAAATTAAAGAGACCTTTGGAGAAAAGAGAGCCACTTGTATGAATATCAAGAGCTCAGATGGAAACCCAATTCTAAGCAAAGAGGGGAAAGCAGAAAGGTGGAAGGAGTATATAGAGGGTTTATACAAGGGCGATGTACTTGAGGACAATATTATGGAAATAGAAGAGGATGTAGATGAAGATGAAATGGGAGATACAATACTGCGTGAAGAGTTTGACAGAGCACTGAAAGACCTGAGTCGAAACAAGGCCCTGGGAGTAGACAACATTCCATTAGAACTACTGACGGCCTTGGGAGAGCCAGTCCTGACAAAACTCTACCATCTGATGAGCAAGATGTACGAGACAGGCCAAATACCCTCAGACTTCAAGAAAAATATAATAATTCCAATCCCAAAGAAAACAGGTGTTGACAGATGTGAAAATTACCGAACTATCAGTTTAATAAGCCACAGCTGCAAAATACTAACGCGAATTATTTATGGACGAATGAAAAAACTGGTAGAAGCCGACCTCGGGGAAGATCAGTTTGGATTCTGTAGAAATGTTGGAACACGTGAAAGGCAAACCTACATTTCTAGCATTTGTAGACTTAGAGAAAGCTTTTGACAATGTTGACTGGAATACTCTCTTTCAAATTCTAAAGGTGGCAGGGGTAAAATACAGGGATCAAATGGCTATTTACAATTTGTACAGAAACCAGATGGCAGTTATGAGAGTCGAGGGGCATGAAAGGGAAGCAGTGGTTGGGAAGGGAGTGAGACAGGGTTGTAGCCTCTCCCCGATGTCATTCAATCTGTATATTGAGCAAGCAGTAAAGGAAACAAAAGAAAAATTTGGAGTAGATATTAAAATCCAGGGAGAAGATATAAAAACTTTCAGGTTTGCTGATGACATTGTAATTCTGCCAGAGACAGCAAATGACCTGGAAGAGCAGCTGAACGGAATGGACAGTGTCTTTAAGGGAGGATATAAGATGAACATCAACAAAAGCAAAATGGGGATAATGGAATGTAGTCAAACTAAATTGGGTGATGCTGCAGGAATTAGATTAGGAAATGAGATGCTTAAAGTAGTAAATGAGTTTTGCTATTTAGGGAGTAAAACAACTGATGATGGTCGAAGTAGAGAGGATATAATATGTAGACTGGCAATGGGAAGGAAAGTTTCTGAAGAAGAGAAATTTGTTAACATTGAGTAAAGATTTAAGTGTCAGGAAGTCGTTTCTGAAAGTATATGTATGGAGTGTAGCCATGTACGGAAGTGAAACGTGGACGATAAGTAGTTTAGACAAGAAGCTTTCGAAATGTGGTGCTACAGAAGATTGCTAAAGATTAGATGGGTAGATCACATAACTAATGAAGAGGTATTGAATAGAATTCAGGAGAAGAGAAATTTGTGGCACAACTCGACTAGAAGAAGGGATCAGTTGGTAGGGCATATTCTGAGGCATCAACGGATCACCAATTTAGTATTGGAGGGCAGCGTGGAGGGTAAAAATCGTAGAGAGAGACCAAGAGATGAATACACTAAACAGATTCAGAGGGATGTAGGTTGCAGTAGGTACTGGGATATGAAGAAGCTTGCACAGGATAGAGTTGCATGGAGAGCTGCATCAAGCCAGTCTCTGGACTGAAGACCACAACAACAACATATTCAGCATTTAAATGTATGTACTTCTTTTTCTTGTTGCTGCCATTGTGCATTGAGCTTGGTATGACAATACTGGTTCTAGAGCGCCCCTCTTGTGCTCATGCAAATTATTCTTGTCTGCTTCCATCCTCTTAATGCAGGATTCTCGGTGCGACGCAGGGAGTTGAACAGATGTCGTAAGTGTATGAATAAATTTTGCTATTTTGCTATCTCATTCACTTTCTATGAGACTTTTTAATGTACAATTGGAGTACACATTTTTTAAGAATATTTACTCGACGGAACTCATCATACGCTTACCCACTATCACTTATAGAGACAGACAGATGAATATATAAAAATTCATCAGTTGAAGAGTATATCTCTACTTGTTTTGTTTGTGACCCAATAGTACCGCTGTTACAAAATAACTTATTATTTTATATATGTATCTAATTGTATAAAAAGAAAATAACAAAAGGAAAGAATAATAATAATAATAATAATAATAATAATAATAATATGATTCTTCACAATTCCCCCCCCCCCCCCCCCCCCTCCTCCCCCTCCTCCACTGGGCACTGATGTCATACGGAAGTGCACAGTGTCTGAGCTTATTTCTATTTTTATGGGTTGATAACTTTGGCCGGTATGGGAATAGCCTTTTCGGCCTTTTGTGTTATGCTATATGGTTACTAATTTATATAGGCATGTCAGCTGCCTTAACACATACATAAATAAGTTTTCCTTCATAACAAAGTACTTACTGTCAGCACATAGTCCCATTACTGCCAGTCAGTATCTGCGCAGTGTTTAATTGCGAAGCATGTGCATGCAGCTCGACGACTGTTACCATCCTTGCTCGCTTTCATATGTTTAATACAAAGTCAGAGTGCCATGTTGCTTGTTCACATAATCTTCACTGCACAAATTGAATGTTTTATTTCAGAAATGAGTCGAGTTCCAAAACCGGTAAGAATGAGTTAAAGGCACCATATATGTCTTTGAGGATAATTGCAAATTTCAGCACAGAAAGCAGTCAAATGTCTGCAACTGTTGTTGTCTGGCTTGACATTTAATTTTGCATTTACATCAGAAACCATTCGAACAACTCTGTTTGTCTGGTTTATGCAGTAAACCGTGGGGACACTTTGTGTTTCTTTGTTGTCAGTTGGTACTCGAGTTCTGAAGCAACAATAGTAAAATATCAAATGTCTTCATTGTCATCACTGATCAGTTAGCTTGAATAAGTCTGTTCCATTTTCCAGTATTAATAGGTTTGTGATAACAGTTGCCTAAGCCTATATCAAAGTGAGATGATTGCAAATTCAGAAGATGAACCTCAATGCAAAAAGAAACGAGGAGTAGTAAATGATGACTTGTGCAAACATAATTGTATTTTGAATGCAAGGGTGAAAGGAGAAGGTTATGTTTCTTAATCAGGTAAGGAAGTACCTATGAAAAAGAAGCCCAGCAGTATCATTCGCAAGTGTAATGACAATTGTTATTTAGACATTAATCAGGATTTCATTAAAGAAGCATGGAGATTTTTCATTCTCTTGAAAATAAAAAATCTCAAGATAGCTATAGTCAGACTTTGATTGAGGTTAATGAAGTTAAGTATAGATGGGGAAAACAATGTCCACACAAAAGGTCGGGCAAAGAAAGTGGTAGGCATACTGAAAGCAGTTTTAAAAGAAATCATTCTTACAGGTATATTGTAAAGATTGGTGGTGTACTACTGTAAAACATGTTTGCAAGAATGTGTTTCTGGAGATCCATGGTATATCACGTAACAGATTAGCGAGAATTTGCCAAGTGTTACTTCAAAATACATAGCATCCTTGTATCTCATCATTATAAAAATGATGTAGGATTTGTCATATATTGCCTTACATAGAAAATAGTACATGAAAAGATTTACAATTATATGTCCATAAATAAAATATTATTACACATAACATGAAACCATATGCATAACCACATTCATAATATGCTAAATTAGAATAATAGATGAATAAAATTTAGTTTTCAATGAGCATTTCAGGTCATTAAAATGAAGGAAATAAGCTACTGTATATTGAATGCTGGTGATTTAAATATTCCTTGACACTATAAAAACTCTTGCTAATTAACATTTTTTAAAGTTCTTTTTTGAATATGTGGAATTTTGGTATACTTTTAATTTCCTTTGGTAGTGCACTAAATACGATTTTTGGCTGATAAAGAACACTTTTTGTTGTAACCAAAACCAACTGCGGGAACGCCTTAGGCTGCAGATCGGAGCCGCCAGGCGGGGAGGCCGCCAGGTGGGGAAGCCGCCGGCGGTGGAGCACGCACCACCGGGTAAACACAGGATGAGTCGGACGACAGACCAATGACAACTGACAACAGCCGACCATGACCGACTATGACCGACACAACAAGGAAGAGATAAACAACGGAGGCTTGTGGAAACAACAACACCAAACACCAACAGTAAATCCACTCAGAACCAGAGCCAGGCAAATGTCAACAATGAGCAACGACCAGAACGCAGTACCGCCGAGATAGAAACATAATCCAGAGCGAGTACCAGACTGACAGGACTAGGGCAGAGTGGGTCCCTATATACGAAACCAGAGGGTGTGGCTATTGGCCGCTGTCTGCACGTGGCGTCGGTGGTGGCGTCCTCGCTGCGCGAGAGCCGCTGCGCAGAATAGCCGCCGCGGAGGTGGAGCCCTCTACGGGCTGACCATGTCCATTTGTTCTGGCGCGTGTTCGACTTCCGCGGTGGAAGGTACTAGACTTTTTTGATACATAGCTTTCATGTGACTTTATGAAAGTCGTCTCTATTTCTCGTTTTGTAGTTATGAACTTGACTGTTTAACAAAGAATGTTCCTTGTGTGCCTTCATAAAATGTATACTTTCATAAATATAGATACATGGTAGTGTCATGGTTTGTAGTTCCTTGAAAAGTTATTTACATGATTCTCTGTGTGTCATACCTTTGATTGTCCTTATTGCCCTCTTTTGAAGCACAAACAAGTGTTTGGCCAAACCGGTATTCCCCCAAAATATGATACCATATCTTAGTGTGCTATGTATGAGTGCAGAGTATGAACATAACACTGCATCAACACTATAGGAATTTTTTAGTATTCTAAGAACATAACAATACTGACTTAATTTTTTGTTTAACATTTCTGTGTGTTTCTCCTACATTAAATATTCATCTAGCCATAATCCTAAAAATTTAGTGTGGGGGGTTGCTCTATCTTACACTGCCCAAGTTTTACAGTTAGGTCAGATTTTACTTTGTTTGCTATATGTCTGAAGTTCATCCAAACTGTTTTCTTTCATTAACAATTAATTTGTTGTTTGTAAACCACATGTTTGTTTCTTCTGTGGCTACTGTGACTCTCTCCAGTAAGTCAGTTTCATTCGTAACTTTCCCAAAAGACGTGAGGGGCCAGTGCAGGAGTGGCAATGCTCTTCCTGGTAACATTTGTGTATCTATCCATGAACATATTGAAAAATTTAAAGTTAAAGACACCCACTAAATGGGCAACACAAAAAGTATTTGTATGCTCATTTAAATGTCACAAAACTTCATGAGATGTTCGTTAATGACAACCCTGACTTATAAGATACTGTCAAGTACCATTTCTAGTATTCTTATTTTCATGAAAACTTTGGGTACTCGGTCGATCAACCACAGGTTGATGTATGCAGTCAATGTGAAAGCCTAAACACAAAATTGAAGGATAAATCCTTGAATGATAATGCTAAATGTATGGCAACTGCAGAACTCATTGTACACAAGAAGAGGGCCAAAAGGCTTTATATTAGTATGAAAGAAGCATCTCAAAATGATGACGAAGAAACCGCCGCTTTCTGCTCGCGCACCCGGTACGTGACGCGGACTTAGCTGTAGTCGTGGACGCCAGCCAGGCCGCCATCGGCGCGGCGTTACAACAGCGCGTCGGCGGGAGTTGGCAGCCTCTCGATTTTTTCTCTAAAAAGCTTTCCGATTCGCAACGTGCTTGGAGCGCTTATGACCGAGAGTTGCTTGCGGTGTACGCGGCGGTGAAATACTTCCGACCGTCCATAGAAGCCCGACAGTTCATCATTTTCACCGATCACAAACCCATTACCCACGCGTTCGAGAACAACCACACTAAGTGTTCACCGCGCCAACTCCAGCAATTAGAGTACGTGTCGCAATTCACGACTGACATTCGACACATTTCGGGGATAGAGAATATCGTCGCTGATTGTTTGTCCCGAGCGTGTGCCGTTATTTCACCCCCTGTGAACTTTGAGGACGTGGCCCAAGTACAGGAGAGTGACGAAGAACTGCACCGCTTCCGTCACGACACTTCCAGCAGCCTGCAACTGGAGCTGGTGCCTGTCCCCGGCTCCGCACGGAAGATTTGGTGTGACACCTCAACCGGCACGCACTGACCGTTCCTCCCGGGGAAATTCCGGCGCAGTGCCTTCGACCGTGTCCACGGACTGTCACACCCCGGCACCAACACCACTGCGACGCTCGTGGCTGCGCGTTTCGTCTGGCCCGGGCTTCGGAAGGACTGTCGCGAATGGGCGCGCACTTGCACTGCATGTCAGTGCGCCAAAGTCGGGAGGCACACCCACGCACCCGTGGGCACCTTCCCGGACGCGACACGCCGATTTGCGCACGTTCACGTGGACCTCGTCGGCCCGCTTCCTCTCTTACAAGGCAAGCGGTACCTCCTAACTATGGTGGACCGCTTCACTCGCTGGCCGGAAGCAACGCCCGTCGCGGACGTCACAGCCGAGACCGTCGCCACCGCATTCATCGACACCTGGGTGGCACGCTTCGGATGTCCCAGTCACGTGACAACTGATCGCGGCCGCCAGTTTGACTGCGCGTTGTTCACACACGTCGCCAGACTGTGTGGCACCCGGTTACACAGGACAACCAGCTACCATCCGGCGTCGAATGGCATGGTCGAACGGTTCCACAGGACCCTCAAAGCCGCTCTAACCTGCCACGACACCTCATGGCCAGAGGCGCTTCCACTGGTGCTGCTCGGCCTGCGAGTCACGCCGAAGGAGGAGATCGGCGCGTCACCTGCCGACCTCGTTTACGGGCAATCCCTGACAATCCCAGGCAATTTTGTCGAAGATGTAAGACTCCCACACGACGCCGTGGCACCCACTCTGGCGGAACGTCTGCGCAGTCACATGGCCGGCCTCCGAGCGCACGCACCGACGCGGCACGGCACCGGGAGGATATTCGTCCACGCCGACCTGCAGCGCTGCACGCACGTCATGTTGCGTACCGACGCAGTACGGCCACCTCTCCGACCGCCCTACAGTGGACCGCACCGCGTGATCGCCCGAGGAGACAAAACGCTGGTCCTCGAGTGCAACGGAAAGCCGTCGACAGTGTCAGTCGACCGCGTCAAACCAGCCTACGTCTTGCCCGCTCCATCAGCCACGCATTTCTTCGACCCGGCAGAAGATCTGATCACGGACGACACGCCCTCTGCCAGCGGTCAGACGGAACCCGCACCCGGAGCCGCCGGTGACGCACAGCTGCAGCCTGCTGTCATCGCGCCGCCACGTGCGCCTCCCTCCACCACGCCCAGGCAGCTGGTATGGCCGCCCGGACCGCGCCCACCACAGGCGCACCGGTCGCCCCCACCACAGCCGCCAGCGGACTACGTCACGCGCGCCGGCCGCCGCGTCCGATTCAAACGGCCGTGCTGCGTCGCCAGCGCGCCACGACACCCAAACCGGCAATCACGCGCCCGAGCCGCCGAACGCCGTCAGAATTCGGCGCCCACGAGCCGCCGTCCGCTGTAGAGACCCGACCTCGCGCTGCAAGTGCCTTCGGCCGGTAACTCCAGTCGAGCGTTCGTCACAGCTCCTGGACCCGCGTTCGCGTCGTTTGCCTCCGCCGCGTCGGGCGTTGAGGCCGGATCGGCACCCGCGCCAGATTACCTCATTCGCTTCTCCATCGAGCTCCGGACATTGCGCACCACACCGCCCGGCTTGTCCGTAGTAGCTCCCGGACCCGCGTTCGAGTTCCGACGGTACCGCACTCGCGCAAGCGCCTTCGAGACATCACCACCAATGACCTGCAACGCGCGCCTTCACGCGCATCGCTACGGACAGTCGCAGCCAGTGCCTGCTGCCGCTGTCACTAGCCGCCAGCGCGAGGACACGCCCACCGCACGCTCGCCGGTCCGGCGCGCTGACGTCACGGGCCGCCGCCCTTCCGACGCCGACCGACCCCCGCCAAAGCTGCCGCACTGCCATCACGCAGTGCACGAACTTTAAACACACGCGCGCCACCGAACGATCGCCGTGTTTTCGCAGCTACGGAGCTCCGCTCTCCAAGGGGGGATCTGTGTGGCGGCAGCACCGTCCAACGCACGAAGGGCTGAACTACGGCACTGCCGACACAAGTAGGGGCAGCTGTACCGTTATGCGGAATTTCGGCAACGGTGCGTCGCACACAGGACCGCACGGGAACAAAGCTGCCACCAGTGCGAGCTAGTCGACGCGATGCGACACACGTCTCCCCAGTTCTTCCGCCGCGGACCACGTGCGTCGAGTCAACGTGACTCCGCCGTAAATGCGTACGCGCAGTCGTAAACGCAGTCGCCGTTAAATAGTCTTTCGCTTCTTCGCGGACGTTACGGCGCCTCCGGTCGCGCCAAGAGCAGAACATTCTGTGACGCTGCCTTTTGTCTCGCTCGGTCCACGCGGTCGCGCCACGGCTCGTCACTGGAGTGTACACCCTCCGGGATCGGTGACCGAGCCGTGCCGCCAGTGCAACGCGCCTATGTAGACGGACATTAGCGAAGTATATCATTTGTCATTTATTGTAACGGCAGGAAAAATAAATGTGTCCTGTCCAGAAACCGCTTTAGTCATTTATTGCCACAAAGCCTCTCCCATGAGCATAGTGCGTGGGCGCGGCGATAAATGCCGGTTCACTGCACATGAGCGACTGTAAGCGGGGATACAACACGTTCCCGCTTCAATTGTATTCAAAACTTGCCGCTCCAGAATATTCCTGTTTAGAAAATTTTTTTACATGCGGCAGTTATTGGTTAACATTTTTAGTACGGTATCCATGATTTGGAAAGCAACAAGTCAAAACCTACCTTTATCATGAGTGTGAAGGTAACAAGTCTCCAGATGATGTGTGCAGTTTTTATTGAATTACATACAGACCGAAATATCCAGTAGAGTAGAGAGACAGACTCTTTTTAGTGTTGGTCTATCAGGACAGAACAAGTTGTTAGGTTTTTGATGAACTTCTGTGACAAATGGCGATTTGACAGTATCACCCACAATTTCCCTGTTCGTGGTCACTCTTATTCAGCATGTGACAGAGACTGGGGCTATAAAGGGTATCATGAAAAATGTTGATCAAGTTTATACACCAGAGCAATATATGGAGCTTATACTGAAAGCCAGTAAAACAAATCATTTTACTGTGCACGAAGTTTTGTTCCAAGATATCAGAAGTTTCGAAACATGATGGCTTCATGCATACAAAAAACTTACAAACTCAGATGAAACTTCTGTTAGAGGTGTTCCTTAAGACCAAAAGGAGGATTTAAAGATATCCACATACCAACAATTTTGTTACAACAGTAATACACTGGGAAAAGTGACAGTAAAGCCACATATTGATGGAATCATAACAGAGCCTGCTCCTGACTTACCAGCCAGTTTTACCTACCCATCAGGAAAAGTTAATTTTATAAATAATATATTAGGCAACTTACACAAAAATTACTGTTAGGTGTTTACTTAAAATATTGTAGTATAGTCTGAAATAATATATTTTTTGGCCATTCTCCGTTTGTGTTTAGGTCTTCGTTATTTTTTCAGGTTCCTATCAACGTCCAGAAGCTACAAGACATAAATGCCCTAAGACCTTACCTGGTGGCGAATGAAACATTTTATGACAGCATTTTACATTGGCCTACTACAGAGGCAGAATGTGCTGTAGAATTTGTTTATGAGGATTGAGTAGCTCCTACCGTGATGATTGAAATAGTTGATTATTTCATTGTGTATTAGTAATGTAGTCTTAATATCATTAAAAATTCTGTCCTTTCCCAAATATAGGAGTTTTATTTGCTCTACTTGTTTACTGCAGAAACCAGTTAAGTAAAATGTTTTTCATTCCATTGACAGCAATGTTAATTAACCCAAAATATAATTTTTTTTTCAGAAAAAAGTACCAAAATCACTAACGAAACATCTGGCATAATGGTAGACAGTTTTTTGTGTTTTCCCAAAATGGACAAAGTTAGAGCTTGACTGGTTTCTGAAATAAATGATTCAGTTTGTGAAGCTCGTCTTCAGTGACATCATCCTTTGTGAAATCTTCGATGTGTTTACAACTGGTTTCCATATCAGCGGCCCGAGGAATGTGTTTCAACTTGTCACTTGCACTTATTCAGTGGGTATACCAGCCGTACATCCAACGTCCGCCAACAAGGTAAGTTTCTTGTCGCTTCTATGCCGTTGTTGAGCAGGGAAAATTCATGTATTTTCGACACTGTTGACCACAGAAAATTCATGCGACATGAAGTATTGTCTTTCACGTGCACACCTACTTATCTCACACGCACACTTAACACTTTGCAGGCAGGTTCTGTATGTTTTTTGTGCTTTGTTTTTGAGTGTCTTTCATACCGTTGCATTACACAAAATTTCTGTAGTGTCCTTTCCACATACTATACACATAACAAAAAAATAGAAATACAACTACAAAAATAAACTTACCCTATTCATTTGCTGGCATGCCATTATCGTTGCTTATATGCATTACAGCCTGATTGTCATTTTGTTTAGTACATTTTGTTAAATTATAATTTCATTACATTGTTCAATTCCAATTATATGAGTACACTTTTTTCTCTCTTTTAGTTTTAAATTCATAAAGAATGGGTAGCTCTGAGGGATGAAGTAGTGAAGGCAGCAGACGATCAAGTAGGTAAAAAGAGGAGGGTTAGTAGAAATCCTTGGGTAACAGAAGAAATATTGAATTTAATTGATGAAAGGAGAAAATATAAACATGCAGTAAATGAAGCAGGCAAAAAGGAATACAAACGTCTCAAAAATGAGATCAACAGGAAGTGCAAAATGGCTAAGCAGGGATGGCTAGAGGACAAATGTAAGCATGTAGAGGCTTATCTCACTAGGGGTAAGATAGATACTGCCTACAGGAAAATTAAAGAGACCTTTGGAGATAAGAGAACCACTTGTATGAACATCAAGAGCTCAGATGGAAACCCAGTTCTAAGCAAAGAAGGGAAAGCAGAAAGGTGGAAGGAGTATATAGAGGGTTTATACAAGGGCGATGCACTTGAGGACAATATTATGGAAATGGAAGAGGATGTAGATGAAGATGAAATGGGAGATACGATACTGCGTGAAGAGTTTGACAGAGCACTGAAGGACCTGAGTCGAAACAAGGCCCCCGGAGTAGACAACATTCCATTGGAACTACTGACGGCCTCGGGAGAGCCAGTCCTGACAAAACTCTACCATCTGGTGAGCAAGATGTATGAAACAGGCGAAATACCCTCAGACTTCAAGAAGAATATAATAATTCCAATCCCAAAGAAAGCAGGTGTTGACAGATGTGAAAATTACCGAACAATCAGTTTAATAAGCCACAGCTGCAAAGTACTAACACGAATTCTTTACAGACGAATGGAATAACTAGTAGAAGCTGACCTCGGGGAAGATCAGTTTCGATTCCGTAGAAATACTGGAACACGTGAGGCAATACTGACCTTACGACTTATCTTAGAAGAAAGATTAAGGAAAGGCAAACTTACGTTTCTAGCATTTGTAGACTTAGAGAAAGCTTTTGACAATGTTGACTGGAATACTCTCTTTCAAATTCTAAAGGTGGCAGGGGTAAAATACAGGGAGCGAGAGGCTATTTACAACTTGTACAGAAACCAGGTGGCAGTTATAAGAGTTGAGGGACATGAAAGGGAAGCAGTGGTTGGGAAGGGGGTAAGACAGGGTTGTAGCCTCTCCCCGATGTTATTCAATCTCTATATTGAGCAAGCAGTAAAGGAAACAAAAGAAAAATTTGGAGTAGGTATTAAAATCCATGGAGAAGAAATAAAAACTTTGAGGTTCGCCGATGACATTGTAATTCTGTCAGAGACAGCAAAGGACTTGGAAGAGCAGTTGAACGGAATGGATGGTGTCTTGAAGGGAGGATATAAGATGAACATCAACAAAAGCAAAACGAGGATAATGGAATGTAGTCGAATTAAGTCGGGTGATGCTGAGGGTATTAGATTAGGAAATGAGACACTTAAAGTAGTAAAGGAGTTTTGCTATTTGGGGAGCAAAATAACTGATGATGGACGAAGTAGAGAGGATATAAAATGTAGACTGGCAATGGAAGGAAAGCGTTTCTGAAGAAGAGAAATTTGTTAACATCGAGTATAGATTTAAGTGTCAGGAAGTTATTTCTGAAAGTATTTGTATGGAGTGTAGCCATGTATGGAAGTGAAACATGGACGGTAAATAGTTTGGACAAGAAGAGGATAGAAGCTTTTGAAATGTGGTGCTACAGAAGAATGCTGAAGATTAGATTGGTAGATCACATAACTAATGAGGAAGTATTGAATAGGATTGGGGAGAAGAGAAGTTTGTGGCACAACTTGACCAGAAGAAGGGATCGGTTGGTAGGACATGTTCTGAGGCATCAAGGGATCACCAATTTAGTATTTGAGGGCAGCGTGGAGGGTAAAAATCATAGGGGGAGACCAAGAGATGAATACACTAAGCAGATTCAGAAGGATGTAGGTTTCAGTAGGTACTGGGAGATGAAGAAGCTTGCACAGGATAGAGTAGCATGGAGAGCTGCATCAAACCAGTCTCAGGACTGAAGACCACAACAACAACAACAGTTTTAAATTCTTTGCATAACATTCATACAATAATATATTCGTTTTTTCTTTATAGCATAAATTGACATACATTTCATTTCAGTTTACAGTGACTTCTTGTCGGAGCGTATTTATCAAGTTAAAAGAATTAAAGAAGTAAACAATAGTCGTTACAACAAATTCTACGTCCTGCTTAAATAACTACACGTGGCCTTGCCTCTCTAGCATTCTCCAGGAAGGATCTACACACTACAGGGTTGAAGAAATTTCACAGAAAGGCATTTATGTGCTCAGTTACGTCTCGTTACTAGACTTAATTGTGATCCCAAGAACAAAATAGTTTGTTGTTTATAAAGATAATGCAAATCTGACGATACCAATCGTATTGAATACTTATTTAATATTTAAAGTGCACCTCAATATTTACTTGTTATGTTCATTGTATAAAGGATAACCATTTCATATACTGAGGTATATAGAGTTGTATCATCAATACTATATGTTATGTACAATGAGCATAAAACAGTGTTTATATAAGTAGCAAACATGTATAAAAATTGCATTGTAAATCAGGTGCTTGTCGCTTTCATGAATAGTTGACGCTCACAGTAGTTCGATTTCGACCCCTGATTATTTGGTAGTGCTCCACCTTAGTTCAGGATTGCGATATGCGACGTACTGCAACTGTATTTTTCTGCACATATTTTCACACTATCACATTCATATATATAATAAACTTAACAACTATTTTATTTGTGGTGCAGTCCTTTCTTACGTTTATGTGGCACCTAACACTCGACAAGCATTTATCTTTCTTCACTTTAGGACATGTCGAGCCATCATTCCGTGGAAGAAAAAAACTTAATACTAACTTAAAAACTAAATCTTGATAGGTAAGTGTACAGTGGCTCGATGGTCACTAATACCTCTTTCATATATTCAGCCATGCATTCATTTACTTTAATGTACAGTCATGCTATCAGAAACTCATTTAATGTGTGCATCTCTACTTACCTTGTAAATCGGAAAGATAAGGTGTATTATAGGCATGATGGAACGTCTTATTCAGTTTTCCAGTCATATTGAACTCGCTTCTTTACCTGCAGCAAGGGTTTTCTGGCACTTTTTTTATAATCAGTGTATGTACTTTCAATACTTAAATTTGTAAGGTATATGTATAGGTATATAGGTATAATGTACATATCAGTGTAACTATAGTAAATATCTCATAGTTTAGGATCCCTTCCTGTATATGTAATCCCTTAGTTTACCCTTGTTTGTGTGTATTGTGTAGATAGTCATAGTTGTAGTATAGACTCTCCCTTAATTCTCAAAGTCCCTGTTTATGCAATAGGTTTTCAAAATGGTAGTGCAGGCTGTAGCTCATAGGGTTTGTTTGTTTTAGGTGCTCCAACACTTTCAGCTGTGTCTTTTGCACACGTGTTTTCGATTTGTTGACTAGCTTTCTCCCCAATGCGCATGTGCTGCATCACTCTGTTATCATGAACGTCATGGCGAGTTGTGTATTGCATTGCACACTACTGTGCATTTCACACGTTCGTTTATTAATTTACAACTGGGCTACGCACAAGGCAAAGTGTTGTGTTTAAAGTATCGTCATCTATAGACACGTGAAACCAAAGTTCTTCCTCGTTACATCCACTCACCTTATCATTAACACATTTTACATATAAGAAAGAAAGAAAGAAATTTTTTCTGATCAACTAACAACATAAATTCTGGAATGTGATTTTCCAGCAGCCTAAATGTAATATTATTATACATATGTACAACTTAGAGTTTATATCTACCTGGATTGTATCTGATAAAGGAAGTCTCGATTAAGTTCATGTCCCCACTCCCCTCCAATGTCACAGGACCGGGGCCTACCATGACCAATTCAAGTTATCTGGCGTCGCGGTGGCAATGATCTCTAGGTTATGGGTAACTTCCATGATGTTGACCATTGGTGTTTGGTTAAGCCAATTAGTGTCCTGAGATGCTCTTGACTAAAATTCTCTTTGCCTTTGGTGCCCAAGTTCCACTGCTGGTGCATTCTTCAGTTGCCTCTTATTGTTTTGCATTTGCCAAGTGATTGGCCGATTTTTGCCAGTAGCTTGTGTCTGTAAATATTGTACAGGCTGGTCATATGCTACTTGCCCATTGTAATTGTTTTTGCTAAATTTTTGCCCATTTCCTTTATATCCACCTTTGTATAAATGGCTTTCTCTATTGCTGTTGTGATTACCTTTACCATTACCTTAGGTCTATGTGGGGTAAGGTTGCCACCTGTGTTGTACTACGAATCCATTGTGTAGTTGTTGGTCCATAAATCTCTGTGTCACTATCAGCATATTAAGAGGCTTAGGTTGCACTGATCTCTCTTTGTACATTAAATCTATTGTTTCCAGTACAGACAGAAAGTATTTGGTGTCGTGTTCTGGGATGGTAATGAGTTTATCCCTAATGTGGGCAGGAAGATGGCTCTTTAAAATGTTCCGCTTGTCTACTTGAGATATCGGGTTCGTCCAGTATCTGGTTTTATTCAAATATTTTTCAAAATAGCCCCTTAAGCTTTCATACTTGCTATTGAACAGAGCTGGGTTGAATACTTCACATCTGAGCCTGTCTTGTATGGCCTCAGACCAATACTTATCCAGAAATGCTCCTCTCTCAAACTGTTCAGAATAGTGGCAACGTTCCACCATGTCTGTAGCAAGCAGCAAAACATCAACCTGTGTGTATCCAACAACAAATCTAATTTTCTGAGCTTCTGTCCAGGTACAAGGTAAAACACTTTGAAATGCTCTGATAGAGACCACAGGATTTGTTCTTTACCCTTCAGAAGTAAATATTGGAAGTTATTGATACCTAAGTAATCTCTCATCTGCAATTAATGTTGACAAACACGCTGTGCTGTCACTGACAGGTGTGTTTATGTTTGCTTGTGGGGTACCACATGGCAAATGCACTTGCTCAACAGGTGCAACTGCCGGCAAGTGTTGTTGTACTGTGCAACTTTCGGTATTGTCCTTCGACGGGTTAACCCCATATTGTGGGTAAACAGTGAAGGTATCTAAGTTCTCTAAATGCTTAGGTTGTTTTCTGTCATATGTTGTTTTGGAATGTCCATAGTTTTAACAACACTGCCTCATAACCTTTTGTCTGCTTCCTTTAAACCCGAGTCTATTGTAGCTAGAAGCTGACTTCCCTTCTGTTTTAGAGCTTCTTCTACAGTATCTACATAAAGTTTGCATTCTGACACTACCTTTTCAGCAAGTGTGCTGCCCTTACCCAGCATCCTGGATTCAGTTATTTCCTTTACACCTGCGCAAAATTTATGTCTCTGTTTTTTGGCAAATTTTTACTCTAAACTTAACTGATCTACTCTTAGACTCAATTTGTGTATTTCTGTAGGTAGGTTTTACTGTATGACTTGGAGTTCACTGACTGCATTCGTCATGTTTTTTACCAATGCATCCACTTGGGATTGGATCTTCTGAATTTGAGAATATGCTTCACTAAGATTTTTGTTCCTGTTTACAATCTACAGATGTTACTTTTTCCCTTAATGTATTTATATTGCAAGACATGTCGCTAATTATTGCTTGTTTTAGTTGTTTACCAAGCTCTGTGAACTTACCAGATAGTTCATCAGATAATTCAGTGCGTATATTTTGGCTCACCTCACTGAACTGTTGACTAATACTATTCTTGAAATCATTAAATGCCTGATTTTGCTGTGCAAACTGTTGTCCTGTATTTTCATGAAATTCCTGTTGTTTTGTAAGCTGTTGTATTATTAGTTGCATGAGTTGTGTCAAATTGTGGATGTCACTAGTATTTACATTGCTTTTTTAACTGTTTCCTGCTCTTGCTTTCGCAACATAGTGAGAAAATAGTCAGAGGAAGTCTCACTGTTGCGCGCTTCTGTTTCACTATTTGGAAAAATGTTTCCTGGTGGGAACTGGGAAATTGTCTCATTGAGTGTCATAAAAGTGACATCATGATTAGTTATATCACCTGTGCCATCATTTTTTAATTGTGGGATGCCAACCTGGTTGTTTTGGCCAGTCCACGAGATCACACGGTGCTTTCAGCTGTTGCCAAGCTTGGAAAACCGACATCTGGGCAAATTGCATTTTGTAATGAATTTTCAATAGTGGCCATTTCCGTTGACTCCATTGTGAGCAGTGTTTGACAGAATTGTGAAAAGAAAAAAAAAATGTAAACATGAAATTTTGTTTGTATCGGTACTTTTCAATTAAAACAGATTTATATGCGGAACCTGATTATTCCCTGATACAGTCTTACTGAATTTGAATGAATTATTTTGCACTCTAATGTTGATGTTACGCAAATTTTTCTTTTTCCTACAGAAATGCACTTTGCTTAAAGGATATTAATTGGAAGATAAAGAGATTATTTACTGTGAGAGAGACGGCGCCAAGCATGGCCATATAGGTGTTTATCATAGCAGCTTCCTACCTTAACCGCTGAAATCCACATTCCTGGCAAGTCTCGTTTGTAGGCAGAACTTAATTTTAATTTGTTCCTTTAAGTTGTTAATAGTTCCAATCTCATGGACATGTAACAAATGCAACAAAGGCCACATTAGTTTCTTATAATGATAAAATGGATCATTTATCTCAAAAAAATTTTATCTCGACAATTGAAAGGTCTGTTCATATTCCGCTTGGCCCCATCCTTTGAACGATTCGCATTTGAATAGTGGCAGAGGGACTAACAAAGTAATATATATAATGGAAACTAATTAATAGGTGCTGCTTAAATAATTGTAAAAAAGAAATTTTGAAAGAATAACTGAAAAAAGAAATTGGAAGGTACACATGTCCTGAGTAAACTTTAACTGGCAACAGACCCTCAATATTCAATACGTATATTCAGCATTTAAATTTATGTACTTCGTTTTCTTGTTACTGCCGTTGTGTGTAGAGCTTGATATGACAATACTGGTTCCGGACTGCCCCTCTCCTGCTAAGGCAACTCTTCTGCTAAGGCAAATTATTCTTGTCTGCTTTGATCCTCTTGATGCAGGATTCTTGGCACATCGTGGAGAGTTGAACGGAAGGGTATGGTCATCATGAATGTATGAATAAATTTTGCTATCTTGTTCACTTTCTATAAGACATTTTGATGTACAATTGGAATACACATTTTTTAAGAATATGAATTCGACGGAACTCGTCATATGTCCACCTGCTACCACTTATAGGGACAGACAGACTAATAGTTAAAAATTCATCAGTTGAAGAGCGTATCTCTACTTGTTTTGTTTGTAATCCAATAGTATCGCTGATACAAAATAACTTATTACTTACTTACCAAACTTACCAAACAAAAGCGCTGGCAGGTCGATAGACACACAAACAAACACAAACACACACACAAAATTCTAGCTTTCGTAACCAACGGTTGCTTTATCAGGAAAGAGGGAAGGAGAGGGAAAGACAAAAGGATGTGGGTTTTAAGGGAGAGGGTAAGGAGTCATTCCAATCCCGGGAGCGGAAAGACTTACCTTAGGGGGAAAAAAGGACGGGTATATACTCGCGCGCACACACACACACACACACACACACACACACACACACACACACACACACACATATCCATCCGCACATACATATATATATATTGGACACTACACTTTACTATGAACGAGGAGTCAAAGCAAGTAATTTATGGACTTACCTGGAATATGGTGAGCTCTCAACATGATGCCAATGATATGGGATGGCCTTGTGGACACTGACATATCTGACGGATGAAGTGGTCTATATAACCATGGTCAGAACTTTATGGTTTCTCCATCATGGCTTCAAACTTTTTAATCTCTCTCTCTCTCTCTCTCTCTCTCTCACACACACACACACACACACACACACACACACACACACACACACACACAAACACATTTACATGCATTTATCCTACAGAGCTGCCCTCTGGACACTAAAACAATGTGCAGTTCGATATTGTCTTCTTGTTGGCTCATGATCTCTCAGAAACTGAACCCTTAAGTTTTGTAAATATCTTGTAAATTAATTATAATAAAGCTGACATATGCAGGGGATCTTAAACTTGGCCACAAATAAAGGGATTTGATCCCCAGCCAGGCCAGAAAGTAGTTAAGTAGTACTTCCATATGAAATTTGATTATTTATTTATGTATGTTTGTAAAATGCACTGCTACTGTATACTGTCATCCTGTAGTCATGGACAATGCCAATATACAGAAGGGGAGCAGTTGCAATAGATATTATTTTGGTCTAGCCATGAAGTATATGTCACTTAATAAATAACTGTGCTGGCAAAGATGCAGTACATACATGCCTGCACCAAAAAGAGATATGCATGAAAAGAAAGATGAACATGTACCTTTTTCTAATGTTCCATAAGCCAAATAAAATTTTAGAGTCATCTTAGATTTACAAATCTAGTCAATTGCTGTGCTTCATTTCTGACTGTATCACTATTAGGCATAAGAATAATACGAATATAAACACGACATGATATGTATATTCTTCCGCGTTTGCTGTGGTCTCACTCTAGCCAGACAGAATTTAAATGAGATAGCGGCAAACACGAAACAATACATGGCAGAATGTTTATATTCATATTATTCTTATGGTGAAGAGAATACTGAATGTGATTCACAATTCATAAAAGTTCCTATTAGCAACCATCTCTTCTCACAGGTAGGAAAAAATTCAGAACATAGAGTTGGCCATATTGACGAGCAGAGTTGGCCATATTGACAAACATCCCAAACAGTCTTGGCAGTCGGATTTGCACGGTACATTGAAATGCCGCTACATTTGAAGATGAACAATATGGAATTTGTATTTACTTTGTTGGATAATGTATGAAAATGCAGTGGTCGAAACTCGGAGCGGAGAAAAAAGCTCGTCTTCCACCTTTTTTTTTAAATTTATTTACTGACGCAGAGGAGTTGGTGCCAGTATTTATCTTTGTGCCTGCAAAGTATGCATGTGTAGCGCTACATATATTCGATGGCAGAAGGTAGTTGTGGCGGCACCCATCAACATTTTTCAGAACTTCCGCTTGCTTTGCACTCGATTTTAAGCCGCAGGCTGTTTTTTGGATTACAAAAACCGGAAAAAGTGTGGCTTAGATTCGAGTAAATATGGTAAATATCACTCTGTCCAAAGAAGAGTTAATATATCAATCAATTTAGACTGTTACAATGGTAATTGTAGCATGAGATTGTGGAGATGTGAACTTAGATGCGTGAGTAGCTCCTGGTGAAAGTATCTGCCAGCGACACACCTCAAAATAATACACATTATTCGCATCTCCTTATGGTGCCAGTGCTTAAATCCTAGTATACTGTGTATCACTGTTCAGTGCGTGGTTGTTAGTTAACTTTGGAGTAACATGAAGTTGCAGGAGTTGTAATGTTTCTCATTGTCTCTTTCTTATGAATAGCTAGTTAACGTTTTTGCTGTTTTGATGTTCAGTTACAAATACTGTTTATTATGTAGACTATTATGTCTTTAGCAATTACTTTGATTGATCAAACTTGAATAAATGATTATGTTTCATAAATACTTGAAGTTGACACATGTTTGTACGTTTTTAAAACATGCACAGAATTTGTTGATACAAGAAGACAACAGCATATTTACAAGAGCCAATGTTATGTATTGCCATATTTTAATATCAATCATTTGTGTGGTGGAAATGTGTGTAGTGCATCTATTTATAAAGCAAGAACACCATTGAATTTTGTGCTCTTGTTTGAGACCAAGTGCTATCAAATAAAGCTTATGCACTACCTGATTCTTCAATGGATACTACTTCAGTCAAAATTCCCATCAAAATGCATTATGTAATAGCATGAGATGAGTGTACAAACAAATAAGCAAGGAAAAATTCTGAAGACTGAATTGATATGTTATGTGCCAGATTTGTGGATCATCCAACTGATTTGTTTTGTGTGACATTTTATTTTACTTTAATGTTGCATTATTTTATCCCCCTGACTCCCTTACCTACCACCTTGTAAAATTTCCATCTACATCTTTCCTCCCTGGCTGCCTCTGATGCTCTACCAGAACCAGTTATTTCTTCTGTTATCCATGGTTTCTTCACAGTTGCCTTCCTTGTACCTCTGGTTTTCATTCCCACATCTGTGACTACCCTTTTTATAAACATGTCCATTCTTCTTCGGCTGAACTGCCAACTGTGCCATTCATTACTGCAATATCTATAGCCTCAGAGACCTTCAAGCATCTCTCTTCATCCTTTAATGCTCCCATATCCTACTTCCTTGCACATCGATTCTTCCTGACTAGTCTCTTAGACTTCAGCCTATTCTTCATGATTACTAACTTGTGATCTGAATCTATATCTGCTCCTAGGTAGCCTTCCAATTCAATATCTGATTTTGGAATCTCTGCCTGACCATCACGTAATCTGAATGAAATTTTCCTGTTATCTCCCAGCCTTTCCTAAGTTTACCTCCTTCTCTTGTGATCCTTGAACAGAGTATTTGCTATTACTGACTGGTATTTATTGTAGAACTCAGTGTTTCTCCTCTCTCATTCCTGCTACCAAGTGCACATTCTCCCATAACCCTTTCTTCTACTCCCTACCCTACAATTGCATTTAAATCCCCTAAGACTATTAGATTGTCATCTCCCTTTACATACTGAATTACCCATTTAATATCCTCACATACTTTTTCTATCGCTTCATCCTCTACTTGCTACATCGACATGTATACCTAAACTATTGTTGTTGGTGTTGGTTTGCCATTGATTCTGATGAGAACAACTCTTACCACTTAACTGTTCACAGTAGCTCACTCTCTGCCCACCCTTCCCATACCTGTTATAACATGTTCTGCTGCTGTTAATATTACCCTAAACTTGCCTGACCAGAAATATTTGTCATCTTTCCATTTTGCTTCACTGACCCCCACTATGTTCAGACTGAACCTCTCCATTATCCTTTTCACATTTTCTATCTTCCCTAGAGTGTTCAAACTTCTGACATTGCACACCCAGCTGTTAGATGTTATCCTTTCATTGATTATTCAATCTTTTACTCATTGTCACCTCCCATTTAGTAGGCCCCTCCCACAGAACTTAACAGGGGGACTAGACCAGAATCTTTTGCCACTGGAGAGATCATCACATGTCCCATGGTTGCACATTATATGTCTTTAATGTGGTGATTTCCATTGCCTCCTACATCCTCATGCTGTTGATCAGTGCTGGTTCTTCCATCTTTTGTGAGCAGTTTCTCACCCCAAGGACAAGTGAGTGCATGAATCTCTGTATACTCCTCTACTCTCTTTGACAAGGCCACTGGCAAAACGAGAGTGACTTCTTATGCTGGAAATCATCAGCCACTATTACTGGTGATTATTATTAAAAATTTAAGCAGTGGCCAGGTTCAAACCCAGGACCAAGGACACCACTTCTAGACCACAGGACATACAATAAATTATAGATTTTTCTTTAAACATAAATACTTGGAGTTGTTTACCATTATTAATGCTTTTCAGTTACAGCAATTATTTATTTCATGTTTTGCAAAGACATCTAACGCAGATCTGTTCAATCACAGTTTCATTTGTAAAACCCTTTCCATTTTCACCCAGCGAGGCTGCAGGGCATTTATGTAAAGCCATACATCACACACCAACAACAGAAACAAACAACCATCATCACTCATGGTCATTGAGTACACTGAAGGCCTCTGCAAGGGGGACGACTTACCTCATGATAGGATAGAAGGAGAAACAGGAGTTGACAGGGAAGAGAGAGGGGATACAGTATCAGAATCAGAATTTAAAAGAGCTTGCATGACTTAAGATCAAGTAAGGCAGAAGGGATAGGTAACATTCCATCAAAATTTCTAAAATTATTGGGGGATGTGGCAACAAAAGGCTACTCATGTTGGGGTGTAGAATGTATGAGACTGGCAATATACCGTCAGACTTTCGGAAAAACATCATTCACACAGTTCTGAAGGTTGCAAAAGCTGAGAATTAACACACAATCAGCTTAACAGCTAATGCATCCAAATTGCTTACGAGAATAATATACAGAAGAATGGAAATTGAATGCCAGACTTTCTCAAACCTAAATTGTCTTTAACAGAGCCAAGAAATGCTCAAATCTTAGCTGGCAGACAAAAAACACATCTGATCTCATATTTCTTCAAAAGTCTACCTATCTTGTCTAGCTAAGATTTGAGCATTTCTTGGTTCTGTTAAAGATGATTTAGGTTTGAGGAAGTCTGGCATTTACAAAATACTGTGTGAGTGTGGGAAAATTTACATTGGGCAAACCTTTCGCACCATTAATGACAAGTGTATTGAACATCATTGCCATACACGATTATTACAACCAGATAAATCTGCGGTAGCTGAGAACTGCATTACAGAGGGACACAGGACGCTATACAATGAGATGCAAGTACTTGTAAATGCTTCTCGGTACTGGGATTGTGTTTTAAAAGAATCTGTCTACATTCAGACTAGCAGATAATATCATTAATCATGATAATGGGTACCCACTAAGTAAAACATGGAATCCTGTTTCATCAGATATGAAGAAACAACAGCATCTGAATTGGCTGGCTATGAATAATCATTTGTAACAATATATTGTTTTCAACATTATTCACCACTGGAGACACTGCAACTCTTTTTGTGCCAGGGGGCAGCAGGAATGCTTGAGTGCGTGTGCACTGTATCTAGTGCATGCGCTGTTGTACTTCTGATGCATATAAAGGTGCAGTCATTTGCAAGTGGAATCAGTTATTGGCGAGAGCAGCATAGCTTTTCTCACCTGATGATGGCGGCCAGGTGGACCGCTGAAATATTGTGTTCAGATGACAGTTTGATCCGGCTGGAAACCTGAATTTGATATAAGTACATAATATGGATTGAGAGTAGCCAGAAGACGAAAGTTATGAGAAGCAGCAGAAATGATAACAGCGAAAAGCATAACATCAGAATTGGGTATCATGAGGTAGATGAAGTTAAGGGATTCTGCTACCTAGGCAGCAAAATAACCCATGACACATGGAGCAAGAAGGATAGAAAGCAGACTAGTGTTACCTGGTAGGGCATCCTGGCCAAGAGAAGTCTGCTAGTATCAAACATAGGCCTTAATTTGAGGAAGAAACTTCTGAGAGTGTATGTTTGGAGCACAATAATGTTTGGTAGTGAGACATGGATTGTGGAAAAACTGAACAGAAGAGAAGTGAAGCCTTTGAGATGTGGTGCTATGGAAGAATGTTGAACCTTAGGTGGATTGGTTGGAATAAGAAGGTTCTTCACACAATCAGCAAGGAAAGGAACATATGGGAAGCACTACATCTACAGGGGTACTCTGCAAATCACATTCAGGTGCTTGGCAGAGGTTTCATTGAACCATCTTCACAATGATTCTCTATTATTCCAATCCCGTACAGCATGTGGAAAATACAAACACCTATTTTTCTGTGCATGCTCTGATTTCCCTTATTTTATGATGATGATCATTTTTCTGTGTGTAGATTTGTGTCAACAAAATATTTTTGCAATTGGAGGAGAAAATTGGTTATTGAAATATTGTGAGAAGATTCTGCCGCAGTGAAAAATGCCTCTGTTTTAATTATGTCCACCCCAAATCCTGTATCATTTCAGTGACACTCCCTCCCCTGTTTCACATAAACAAAACGTGCTGCCTTCTTTGAACATCCTTGATGTACTTTGTCAGTCCTATGTGGGAAGGATCCCACATTGCACAGCAGTATTCTAAATGAGGACGGACGAGCGTGGTGTAGGCAGTCTCTTCAGTAGACCTGTTACATTTTCTAAGTGTCCTGCCAATAAATGCAGTTTTTGGTTAGACTTCCCCACAACATTTTCTGTGTGTTCTTTCCAATTTAAGTTGTTTGTAATTGTAATTCATAGATATTTAGTTGAATTTACAGCCTTTAAATTTGACTGATTTATCGTGTAACTGAAGTTTGATGGATTCCTTTTAGCACTCATGTGCATGGCCTCACACTTTTTGTTATTTATGGTCAATTGCCAATTTTTGCACCGTGCAGACATCTATTCTAAATTGTTTTGCAGTTTGTTTTGATCTTCTGATGACTTTACAAGCTGATAAATGACAGCATCGTCTGCAAACAACCTAAACTGGTTGCTCAGATTGTTTCCCAAATCATTTATATAGATAAGGAACAGCAAAGGGCCTATAACACTACCTCGAGGAATGCCAGAAATCACATCTGTTTTACTCAATGACCTTCCATCAATTACTATGAACTATAACCTCTCTGACAGGCAATCGTGAATCCATTCACATAACTGAGACGATATTCCATAAGCACATAATTTCACTACAAGCTGCTTGTGTGGTACAGTGTCAAAAGCCTTCTGGAAATCTAGAAATATGGAATCAATTTGAAATCCCTTCTCAATAGCACTCAACACTTAATGCGTGTGAAGAGTTAAATGTATCCAAAAACAAAGATGATGTGACTTACCAAATGAAAGTGCTGGCAGGTCGACAGACACACAAACAAACACAAACATACACACAAAATTCAAGCTTTCGCAACAAACTGTTGCCTCATCAGGAAAGAAGGAAGGAGAGGGAAAGACGAAAGGATGTGGGTTTTAAGGGAGAAGGTAAGGAGTCATTCCAATCCCGGGAGCGGAAAGGTCCTTTTTTCCCCCTAAGGTAAGTCTTTCCGCTCCCGGGATTGGAATGACTCCTTACCTTCTCCCTTAAAACCCACATCCTTTCGTCTTTCCCTCTCCTTCCTTCTTTCCTGATGAGGCAACAGTTTGTTGCGAAAGCTTGAATTTTGTGTGTATGTTTGTGTTTGTTTGTGTGTCTGTCGACCTGCCAGCACTTTCATTTGGTAAGTCACATCATCTTTGTTTTTGGATATATTTTTCCTACGTGGAATGTTTGCCTCTATTATAACCATATCAATAATTTGAAGAGTTAAATGTGTTTCATAAGAATGATGTTTTCTAAATCCATGTGGACTTTGTGTGAGTAGAGTGTTCTCTTCAAGGTAATTCATAATGTTTAAACACAATATGTGTTCCAAAATCCTCTGCTGCATGTTGATGTTAATGATATGGACCTGTAATATAGTGGATTTTCCTGATTTCTTTCTTGAATATTGGAGTGACCTGTGCAACTTTCCAGTCTTTGTGTAGGCATACGGAACTGTTGACAAGTGAACAGTTGTATCTAAGTATGGAGCTATTGCATAAGCATACTCTGTAAGGAACCTACCTAGTATACAGCTTGGACCAGAAGACTTTCTTTTAGCAAGTGATTTAAGTTGCTTCACTACTCTGAGGATATCTACTTCTACATTACACATGCTGGCAGCTGGTCTTGATTCAAATTCTGGAATATTCACTTTGTCTTCTTTCGTGAAGGAATTTCGGAAGGCTGTGTTTAGTAACTCTGCTTTGGCAGCACTGTCATCTGTACTATTTCCATTGCTATCGCACAGAGAAGGCATTGATTGTGTCTTGCTGCTAAAATACTTAACATACGACTAGAATCTCTTTGGATTTTTTGTCAGGTTTTGAGACAAAATTTCATTGTGGAAACTATTATGAGCATCCTGCAGTGACATCTGTGCTAAATTTTGAGTTTCTGTAACAGATTGCCAATCTTAGAGATTTTGCTTCTGTTTAAATTTGGCATGTTTTTTTTCGTTGTTTCTGCAACAGTGTTCTGACGAGCTTTGTGTACCAAGGAGGATCAGCTCTGTCATTTATTAATTTATTTGATGTAAAACACTCAACTGCTGCTGATATTATTTCTCTGAATTCAAGCCACATGTGGTCTACACTTACATTGTTAATTTGGAAGGAGTTGAGATTGTCTCTCAGGAAGGTGTCAAGTGAATTTTTATCTGCTTTTTTGAATAGGTATTTTTTTGGTTTATTTTGGGAGGATTCAGGGGTTACAAAATTAAATCTCGCTATGATGACCCTGTGTTCATTAATCCCTGTATCCATTTTGATGCTTGTTATTAGCTCAGGATTATCTGTTGCCAAGAGGTCAAGTGAGTTTTCACAACCGTTTAGCATTTGTACGGGCTAATGAACTAACTGCTCAAAATAATTTTCAGAGAATGCATTAAGCACAATTTCGGATTATGTTTCATGTATTTTTGCCAACATATTGAGGGTAAATTAAAGTCACCAGCACCTATAATCGTATGAGTCAGGTTTGTGTTTGAAATTAAACTCAAGTTTCCTTTGAACCTTTCAGCAACTGTATCATCTGAATTGGGAGGTCGGTAAAAGGCTCCAATAATTATTTTATTCCAGTTGCCAAGAATGACCTCTGCCCATACTACCTCACAGGAACTATATACTTCAATTTCATGACAAGATAAACTGCTTCTGACAGCAACAAACACATCACCACCAACTGTGTTTAGCCTGTTAGATTTTTTCAAAAATTTTGGCTGGACTTATCTCCAGTTTTAGCCAGCTTTCAGTTCCTATAATGATTTGAGCGTCAGTGCTTTCTATTAGCACTCAGAGCTCTGGTACTTTCCCAACACAGGTGCAACAATTTGCAACTGTTATATTGAGGTTCCTGTGTCTATGTTCTTCCTGTGTTCTGCCTGCACCCTTTGAGGGTGCATAGTCAGCAGTTTCATTAAATTTGGCAGTTATGTTGCACTTCAGCATAGAGGATGAGCGTGTGATAGGGCATCTCTTAAGACTTAGGGAATAACTTCCATGGTACTGTAGGGAGAGACTGAAATACATTCAGAAAATAATTGAGGATGTAAGTTGCAATTGCTACACTGAGATGAAAAGGTTGGCACAGGAGAAGAATTCATAGTGGGTTCCATCAAATCAGCTAGTGGACTGATGACTCAAAAAGTTCTTATGAACACTTAGAGAGTGGTGGCCTTACAAAGAAACTGGCAGAAATGAATGGAGTATTATTTAAATCAATGCCCCATGCAGTTAAGCTTGTATATTTACTCTTTAATAAAACTGTAAAGTCAGTTCACAAAAATACAGCAATCTCTATTTAAAGAAACTTGGAACCCGCACAAAACCAGTAGTCTTTAAAAAAACATGCTAGAAACCATTACGAAAAATAGCTTGATTATTAAAATTCCCAAGCCATTCCAACAACCACAAAAATTGTGAAGTATAAAAAAACAGTCACTTTTAATGTTATGTGACCCAGCTCCTACCTCAATGAGCAATTTAACTGTGATGGACAGTGAGCACACTGATGGAGGGACTTAAATATGCTCATCCCTCATGATGAAGTGCCCAAATTTAATGAAATTGCTGACTATGCAAATTTCTGTTACTTAAGTATGTGGTAAAGTTGTTATCAACTAGAAGATTGATTTGAACACCACAGGGCTTTACTAGGCATGGTCCTGTTATAGATGTAACACTGGTAACATCTGATTATCGGCTGAGCAGCAACTAACTTGTTTCAGTAACACAGTCATTCAGGTATAAGTGGAATTATTGTATGACTGTTATAAGTTGTGGAAGCCATTATGGTTTTGTAAGCACACTGGAAGCTTGTGCCCATTGCCCTTTATCACTTCAGCATTTGGGGAATCGAAGTGTTACCATTTGCCTTCGAAATGGTGGCTTGTTTTTTTCGTTGTTTCTGCAACAGTGTTCTGACCCGCTTTGTGTACCAAGGAGGATCAGCTCTGTCATTTGTTAATTTATTTGATGTAAAACACTCAACTGCTGCTGATATTATTTGTCTGAATTCTATCTGGAATCTATTCTGTGGATGACAGCAGCTTCTTTGTGTTGACTACTTAGGCCATTAACAGCCAAGCAGTGAGAATTACCTTACACAGTCTCTCCTAGTAATTCCCAACATGCTTCTATCCATTGTTTGCTGAGGTATACTTGTCATCAACTCGAAGGTTTTTTTTAACACAACACTGCTTCACGAGGTGTGGTTCTAGTAGGGGTTGTATGCTGCTGTCTTTCTCTTACCTCTGAAATGACTTATGCAGCTATTTATAGGGGAACTAAAGTTTCACGTGGATTCTCAGTCTCCATGTGTCATTTTTCACATTAACAAACATAACCAGAAGTGAAAGAAATAAACAGTGACGGGTGAAAATCCGAGGACTGACCAGAAATCTTACATCTTTAGAGTGGAAGTTTGGCACATTGCCACTGAACTACACCAAATGGTTATCACATTAAAAGTCCATGTCTCAGTTTCGCAGGTCAAAACTGGAAGTATGCTGTGACTATGTAAACATTTGGAAAATATTAAATGAAGTGTGTTAACATAAGAGAGGACTACATTGAACAGTTTATGCATTTTACACATGGTCTCGAAATGCTAGGCAAATAATTTTCTCAATGATGGTTACAATGTTTGTGCTTATACAGTGTCCGCATCTTCACATCACAGTGTCCTTCAGACATGCATGCATTTGTGCACTGTTCTGATGATTACAGCTTTGGTAATTATTATGGAATAGATTTGTGCCAGATGAAAATTTGTGCAAGTTCTGGTCCAGTACAAATTTTCATCTGCCACAAACAACTGACATCAATTAGAATTTGCAAAATGCAGATCTATTTTGTAATAAATAATTTTCTCCTTTTTCTTGTGCTTATTCTTTTAACCTTCTTATTGACCAGCTTGAATCATGGAACAGCTTTGTTTTTTTATTGAGTTAGTAAAAGAAATTCATGTACCACAATCTTTGAGAAATAACGATAAGGTTGGCTGCATACATTATTTTCAATTTTTTAATTAAAATGGTTGTGAACTGTGTGTATATGTTAGAAAGAATTTTTGATAGGAAGAAATGGCAGCTTTTGTAATGAAAGTACCATTGTTTACAGATGAGTTTAACATTTACAAAAGCACATCTTAGTGTAAATCGTAACATCAAAGAAGATAATATGATGGTTTACACCATTGATTTCTCCATTTCTAGTTGCCCTCCATTGATAAATTTAGAAACAGAAGCAGCAGCCTTCCATCAGATGTTTCTTCATGTCTTGTCAAAAGGATAATGTCAGGATGGACAAATACTAATAAAATTACAGTAATATAACATAGGTAGTTGGCTCTTTGAGCTCCACATGGAGCAATTCAAACAGAAATCACACTGTATGGGTCAATGACACCAGTCTTCTACTTCCATAACTTCTGGGCACTTCAGCATTCAGTGTTGGGCATGAGAGTGAAATACTGTGTTCTCTATAGAGTAAAGATCTCAGTTTCATCATAGAGGAGCAGGAGTATTGGCCAGAATATCCATGTCTTCCTTGTCTGGGACACAGCTTAGTTGTAGCAGTTATATGAAGCCATAAGGTGTGAGGTGTGCTCTGTGAGTTCGTTTTCAAATTTATAAAACCTTTTAGGATTGTTCATACATGATTTAAAAAATTCCATTTGTTTAAGTGGGCCATCAAGGAGCTAGAGCAGGTAGCCCTCCTGAGCAGCACAAAATTTTTGTTTTTATGGCCACTTGTTGATGTGTTGTCCATTGGCTTCTGTCTCATGATCTTCGGCCAAGATTTTAATGATTTTCCTGACATTTCACCAGCACGAGTCACTAGTATTATCTAAGATTCACCCTCCACTGCTTGTGATGGACTGGGGTTAAGCTCACCTGCCACACCAGTGTCTGATGGTTTTCCTGTTGACAATACCTATGTGGTTTTTGCCTTACTACTATTAGCAGTGGTTGTTTGTTGCAGGATGGGTATCCAGGTTTCATTTACCTCAAAGTCTTCTTCCTTCTTGTTGAAACTGTAGTCATGTTTATCATTTCTATAGATTTCCTGAGCAAGCAGATGTGATAGCTCTTCTCTACAGCTAGAAACTTGGTGTTGGCGAATTTGATTATGTGGTTGGTCTCACACAGCTGATTCCTCCACCTGTCCAAACCTGCACTGTCATTTATGTTTGGTGATCCTAGTATCGATGAATTGTCCAGTCATTCCAATATTGGCTTTTCTACATGTACATGGTATGTGGTATATTCATGACAATGCTGAAACACTGTTTCTCTTCTTGGTCAGTTTGTAAATAGTCTTTATCACATGTCTGTGTAATATATATCTGATTCTGTCTGTCACCATGGGGTATATTGCAGAAAGGCCACACCTGATACTTCTTCTTCCACATTGCAACATTACTGAGTGTTAGGTTTCATGATAATTCTTATGCATGTGGTGGAGTACTCACTGCTCCCCAGTTCTGTCATGAAAAAGAAATTGTGGGAAAACATATCTCTCTTCCATGTACATAAGGTTTTTGGAGATAGACGCTGAATTTGGAAACAGAGAATAAGCTTTGATGTGAAAGTCTTCTCATTCAAAAACAGTTCTGCTAAAGAGTCAGATATACTATACTCATGCAACAGCAAAAAATGGGGGGGGGGGGGGGGGGGGGAGGGGTTATTTGACTTAACTGTGGAACAGTTCAGCATTATAAATCCTAATATAGAGATATTATGCATGCTGATATTTCAGGACTTCTAATTAGGTTTAAGGGTTATGAGTTTCCAGAAATAGTAATGTGCAGACTTTTAATAACATAAAAAAAGCTGCAATCTTTGTTTTAGGATTCAATATTACATTAATTTTATTATAATACACGCAACAAGCGGCTACACGGGTAGCAGGGGTTGTGTGGCGTGGGCTGGGCGGTTTTTTAGGTTAGATGGCCTTGGGCAAGTACAGAAAGGGCAACAGCCTCAACGGGTGCGGGGCAAAGTCAGGACATGCGGGGAACAAGCAGCAATCGGTATTCTAATTGTCAACTGTCGAAGCTGCGTTGGTAAAGTACCGGAACTTCAAGCGCTGATAGAAAGCACCGAAGCTGAAATCGTTATAGGTACAGAAAGCTGGCTTAAGCCAGAGATAAATTCTGCCGAAATTTTTACAAAGGTACAGACGGTGTTTAGAAAGGATAGACTGCATGCAACCGGTGGTGGAGTGTTCATCGCTGTTAGTAGTAGTTTATCCTGTAGTGAAGTAGAAGTGGATAGTTCCTGTGAATTATTATGGGTGGAGGTTACACTAAACAACCGAACTAGGTTAATAATTGGCTCCTTTTACCGACCTCCCGACTCAGCAGCATTAGTGGCAGAACAACTGAGAGAAAATTTGGAATACATTTCACATAAATTTTCTCAGCATGTTATAGTCTTAGGTGGAGATTTCAATTTACCAGATATAGACTGGGACACTCAGATGTTTAGGACGGGTGGTAGGGACAGAGCATCGAGTGACATTATACTGAGTGCACTATCCGAAAATTACCTCGAGCAATTAAACAGAGAACCGACTCGTGGAGATAACATATTGGACCTACTGATAACAAACAGACCCGAACTTTTCGAATCTGTATGTACAGAACAGGGAATCAGTGATCATAAGGCCGTTGCAGCATCCCTGAATATGGAAGTTAATAGGAATATAAAAAAAAGGGAGGAAGGTTTATCTGTTTAGCAAGAGTAATAGAAGGCAGATTTCAGACTACCTAACAGATCAAAACGAAAATTTCTGTTCCGACACTGACAATGTTGAGTGTTTATGGAAAAAGTTCAAGGCAATCGTAAAATGCGTTTTAGACAGGTACGTGCCGAGTAAAACTGTGAGGGACGGGAAAAACCCACCGTGGTACAACAACAAAGTTAGGAAACTACTGCGAAAGCAAAGAGAGCTCCACTCCAAGTTTAAACGCAGCCAAAACCTCTCAGACAAACAGAAGCTAAACGATGTCAAAGTTAGCGTAAGGAGGGCTATGCGTGAAGCGTTCATTGAATTCGAAAGTAAAATTCTATGTACCGACTTGACAGAAAATCCTAGGAAGTTCTGGTCTTACGTTAAATCAGTAAGTGGCTCGAAACAGCATATCCAGACACTACGGGATGATGATGGCATTGAAACAGAGGATGACACGCGTAAAGCTGAAATACTAAACACCTTTTTCCAAAGCTGTTTCACAGAGGAAGACCGCACTGCAGTTCCTTCTCTAAATCCTCGCACAAACGAAAAAATGGCTGACATCGAAATAAGTGTCCAAGGAATAGAAAAGCAACTGGAATCACTCAATAGAGGAAAGTCCACTGGACCTGACGGGATACCAATTCGATTCTACACAGAGTATGCGAAAGAACTTGCCCCCCTTCTAACAGCCGTGTACCGCAAGTCTCTAGAGGAACGGAGGGTTCCAAATGATTGGAAAAGAGCACAGATAGTCCCAGTCTTCAAGAAGGGTCGTCGAGCAGATGCGCAAAACTATAGACCTATATCTCTGACGTCGATCTCTTGTAGAATTTTAGAACATGTTTTTTGCTCGCGTATCATGTCATTTCTGGAAACCCAGAATCTACTATGTAGGAATCAACATGGATTCCGGAAACAGCGATCGTGTGAGACCCAACTCAATTTATTTGTTCATGAGACCCAGAAAATATTAGATACAGGCTCCCAGGTAGATGCTATTTTTCTTGACTTCCGGAAGGCGTTCGATACAGTTCCGCACTGTCGCCTGATAAACAAAGTAAGAGCCTACGGAATATCAGACCAGCTGTGTGGCTGGATTGAAGAGTTTTTAGCAAACAGAACACAGCATGTTGTTATCAATGGAGAGACGTCTACAGACGTTAAAGTAACCTCTGGCGTGCCACAGGGGAGTGTTATGGGACCATTGCTTTTCACAATATATATAAATGACTTAGTAGATAGTGTCGGAAGTTCCATGCGGCTTTTCGCGGATGATGCTGTAGTATACAGAGAAGTTGCTGCATTAGAAAATTGTAGCGAAATACAGGAAGATCTGCAGCGGATAGGCACTTGGTGCAGGGAGTGGCAACTGACCCTTAACATAGACAAATGTAATGTATTGCGAATACATAGAAAGAAGGATCCTTTATTGTATGATTATATGATAGCGGAACAAACACTGGTAGCAGTTACTTCTGTAAAATATCTGGGAGTATGCGTACGGAACGATTTGAAGTGGAATGATCATATAAAACTAATTGTTGGTAAGGCGGGTACCAGGTTGAGACTCATTGGGAGAGTGCTTAGAAAATGTAGTCCATCAACAAAGGAGGTGGCTTACAAAACACTCGTTCGACCTATACTTGAGTATTGCTCATCAGTGTGGGATCCGTACCAGGTCGGGTTGACGGAGGAGATAGAGAAGATCCAAAGAAGAGCGGCGCGTTTCGTCACTGGGTTATTTGGTAACCGTGATAGCGTTACGGAGATGTTTAATAAACTCAAGTGGCAGACTCTGCAAGAGAGGCGCTCTGCATCGCGGTGTAGCTTGCTCGCCAGGTTTCGAGAGGGTGCGTTTCTGGATGAGGTATCGAATATATTGCTTCCCCCTACTTATAATTCCCGAGGAGATCACAAATGTAAAATTAGAGAGATTAGAGCGCGCACGGAGGCTTTCAGACAGTCGTTCTTCCCGCGAACCATACGCGACTGGAACAGGAAAGGGAGGTAATGACAGTGGCACGTAAAGTGCCCTCCGCCACACACCGTTGGGTGGCTTGCGGAGTATCAATGTAGATGTAGATGTAGACTGCTATATGTATGTTGGTGAACCTTACACTCTAATTCTACCTTTCTCAGCACCTTTAGAAATTTTCCAAAAAATTTTAGCATGAAAACATATTCACACTCTTTTTGACATGCAGCTCACCTCTCACTCCTACAATCTCCCCTAACTGTAACTTGCTCACACCCACTAGTCCATCTCTGTGAGGTGGTCATACACATCCACTCCTACTTACCCTTTCTCTCACATCCATTCAGCCCAACTCATTGTCATTATATCTCTGTGTCCCTCTAACTGTCACTGTCTCTTGACACACAGCTGCAGTCTACTTCATTCTGTCCTACTATTAATGTCTCCGCTCACTGTCACTGTTTCTCTCTTGCTCTCCCATAGTGCTTCTCACTGCTGCTGTCTCTTCTCACTGTCACTATCTGTCACTTCCTTGTGTTGTCATAGACTCTGTCTCTCATTATCAATGACTCTCGATCACTTTTACTTCCTTCTTATCTTTATTCCTCTCCCAATGGTACTACCTCCCTCACTCTTTTTCTAGCACTTTTCTGTCACTGTCATCTATGTTCCACTGCCACTATGTCCCTCTCTTTCTATCACATTGCCATTGCCTCCTTCGCTCTTTCCATACCACGACCATTGTCTGCTGTATTCCTGTATGTATTACTTTTCCACCTTTTCCCCACTGTCACTGTCTCATTATCTCTCAGTATAAAAAAAAATTATGAATATTCACACACCATAATCTTTTGAAAAATTGTTATAAGTGCTGAGGAAGGTAGAATGAAGCAGCTGGAACCCCATTATTCAGTTAGAGTCTTTTAACTATGAGCATTTGTCACCTTAGTTGTTGTTGTGCCCTAAAACAAACAGAGTCTTTTAAGCAGGAGCATATTTACCATTTTCTGCTATGTTAGGAGCAACTTTCTGCAGATTCCCTTCTTTTCCATGCCTCAGCAGGACATGTGGCTCATATGAAAATAATTTTATGGGCCAGTAAAATTTTGATGCTTTACTAATTTTATGCCTCAGCCTCAATTTTGTGGGCACAAAAATTTTGCATGTATTTCAGTACTACAAGATGGGATTCCCGGAAACCATCTGGTGATAACAAAGACACTTTACAGCATATTTGTCCATGCTGCGTCACTTTACAAACTACATTTTCAACTGACAATGGATTTTACTTTCATATTTTGTATCTCAAAAATGGATAAAGATATCAAGAAAATTTTCAAGTTCGTTCGAGACCAGGGTCTTAGGCCGTTTGCTGTGTGTAATTGTCTTGAAATCCATAGCTCAGTTTTGATATGAAGAAATGGTACAAACAAACCTTTTACTGGGGTTTTCTAATGAACGATACATGAACTATCTGTGCCTCCATCAGTTCCTTAAGGCCCACCATAGATGACATCAAATGCGAAAAGAACAAAATGATTTGATCAATTTGCCTAAGCAGGAGGAATGTTTAATATTCATATATGACCCTGTACTGTAGTATTGTGACACACTATAGGGTATACAAATGGTCCCTAGCCCAAGGGCTATGCAAAACACTTGACCCTATCTTTCTGTCACCAATAGAACCTGTGGCACGAGCTCTAGAAGATTCCCATTTTTATGCACCTCACTTTGGAACATATTAAATAACACATGCTCTCACAGGTAGTTCTTCTAGTTGGCCCTCTATACTCTTGATTGGTCTGTAAATGTTGCCAATAATGGCTCTATGACTCTTGTAAGCCACTTCTATGCCTCTTACAGCATTCAGCAGTTGTTTTTTGTTTTTTAATGCACTACTGCCTACAAAGCTTATGTGTAACTTCGCTAATTTCAGAGACCACCAGCTGTTGCTATAAACTGAAAAGTTAGAACCTGTTTAATAGAAACATTATTGTTAACCATAATTTACATTACACAGTCCACATATTTCAATAAATTATAGAATAAGTGACTGATAAGGTGCTCTGGGGTTGCAGCTCACTTTTATGTTCATGTTTGCTGACAAATAAAATTTGTGTTAGGATGGTTTCTGCATTGACCAAACACAGTTTTCCTTCTTTTTACACAGACATGTTTTGATGGAGTCACAGCATCATGAGTGGTAGCAAGATAGAGAATAAAAAGCCCAATAATGATGCTGTAGCTCCATTGAAACATGTTGGGGTAAAAAGAAGAAAAAATTGTTGTTGCTGTGGTGGAACCTATCCAAGAAGAATTTTAAGATGTTCTTATAATTCTTTTTTGAATATTTCGGGATTTCCAATCTTGTACCTGATGTTACTGCTAACCAATTAAAGACTTTTGCTCCATAAACTATTCTGTACCCTGGACAGGGACAAAAAATTTTATTTCTAGTGAACTGTTGTGTATCTTTTGCAGTTGTTCCTAATTCACTTAATAAAACCAGAAATATCACTTTGGAATAAATGCACTGGCATGTAGTATCAGAATGCCAAGGTCCCTGAAGAACCTTCTGCAAGCTGTTTGAGTATCACCTCTACACAATATTCGTACTGTATTTTCATGCAGTCAGTCCAAGGCAAGCTATAGTAGAGTGCAAACCAACTTTGTGTTACAGAATCCAAATAGACTATGCAGTGTAATGTATCATATTATTATTATATTATTATTTTTCTTTTCATAATAATCGAAACAAACAAGAGGAATTTGTGTAAGCAGAGGAGCAGAGGAGGGGCAATTGTCATAACCAGCTCTATACATAATGGCGATAATGAGAAATATGTAAATTTAATTGGTGAATGTTGACTTTAAATGTATTGAATATTGAAGGTCTGTTGATATTAGTGCCAGTTAAAGCCCACTCGGGATGTGTGTACCTTCCAATTTCTTTCAATTATTCTTTCAAAATTTCTTTTTTTTAATTATTTAAGCAGCAATTTTAATCAGTTTCTAATATATATTACATTATATTCCCCCACCCCCCACCCACCACCCCCACCACCACCACCACCACCACCACCACCACCACCATCACTATTCAGTAGTCTTTTTATTGATTAATGTTCAAAAGGTTAGTTGGGAAAATTACAATTAAGAAAAATTTTTTAAGTATGGACATATATTGTTACCACTTGTTTAATTAGTGTTACACTCACCAAAATCTAGTAGTTTGCTGACTTGTTGTGTGCAAATATGAAATTTAATATATGAAAAGTGATTTCTATCAGGTTGGTCTGTGCAAATGAACAAGTGTAAAATAAAAATGTATTTAAATGGTGGTGCTGAAATGTAGTCAAAACAGCAGTAATCAACAACTGAAATTTGGAAAAAGAGGAAAACTTAGGATCCTATGATCCTGTCTTTTCTTTAACATCAGGAACAATCACTTTTTCCATTACTAAGGTTTTACAAAGTCTCTTCACATTGGCATTTTTTCCCTGTGTGAACTTCGCCCTTTTTTCTTTTGCACATTCTTGAAATGAAATATTCTTCCTTGGTGTTTGGTTGAAAAATATGCTTCATACATTAATGTCATACATCCTTCTGTCTATGCACATTTACATGAGCAGACAACATTTGCTCACATGCATGTTGCTGTAACTGAATGTTTGTAGTATTTACAGTCTTGAGAAAAAAGATATCCTTCCATAAATCATTATTTTTCCCCTTTATTTGATAGTATGTTACTTCTTTCTCATCAACTAATATTGAAGGTTACAGGAGCATTTCTCTGTGGCAGCTCCTTCTTACCATTTTGTTGTTGACTATGGAGCAAATTGTGACTCCACATCATGCTTGGTGTTGGTGACACTTCAAAAATGCATGGTATGTCTTTAACTGAAACTATGTCTTTGCTCACTTCATTAACACAGACCTCAATCTGCGGATTCACCCGTACACCAAGTTCCAACCTGCAACAAAATTGTGTATCAAATGCTTGATTGGAGTGAAAAGTAGAGTCCGTAGAAACTACACATTGAATTTTTGTCTCAGTTCTTTCAGCCAAATGAAGAGTGGAAAAATGGACAAATGGGGCATCAAATTGACGAGCGCAATGTCTACACCTGCACGAAAAAAAGTTTAATTGTTGAAAGTTATCAGGGTAATTAAGAAAAATTTAGTTAATGATTGAGCAAGGACTGAAATATTTCATGAATAGTTACTCATTGTTATATAAATGAAGTATTGAAGAGTTCATCTACTTTGTGCCTAGCTGTTTTGTACATAAAAAGTTTCACAGAAATTGTGGAATTAATAATAATAATAATAATAATAATACAACAAGAAGCGATAGAGCAATTAGATGAAAAGAAGCAGAAATTACAAGCATTAGCCAAACGACTTAGAAGATACAAAAAAAGTGAAAATACAAGGAAACAAAACCAAACATTCAACACAAACCAAAAGAAATTTTACCAGACAATAGATAACACACACATTAAAATAGACAATCCACCAAACATAACAGACATGGAACACTTCTGGAGCAACATTATGGTCAAAACCGGTACAACATAACAGGCATGCACGGTGGATACAAGCAGAAACAGACACATACAAGATGATACCACAAATGCCTGAAGTGATAATTTTGCAACATGAAGTCACCAAAGCAATTAATTCTACTCACAATTGGAAAGCCCCTGGAAAAGATAAAATAGCAAATTTCTGGCTAAAGAAGTTCACCTCAACACATTCAAATCTAACTAAATTACTTACATTCTGCCCGCAAACATGCCTTCACCCTAGCCAGATTACGCTCGCATGTTTTATTTTCTCAGGCTTGTCTAACATTTGGCATTACCCCCAAAGGCCTCACACTTAAAGTTCCCATCTCTGGCTGCAACCCTACTTTCCATCAGTCCCTATACCAGTTCCAAACTGAACAATCCATTGCCCTCACCCAGCTAATCCTTCTGCTACACATCAACTCAGCCAATGAACACACCCATCAACTTCTCTCCTTAATAAAAGTCCTCAATCTTTCCTCTCCCACATCCACACCGGCTGTTCAGAGCATCCTCCTACAGGCCAACCGCAAATTAGAACAGCATGCCACCCTTCACCTCAAAAAGCTATCCAATCTCCTGGTTTCCCACCTCTGGAAAGGCAACTCACTCACCCTTCACAACCTTTCCAGCAAACCTCAACCTCCTCTCATTGCACACAAACCCAGTCTCTCCCATCTACTCAACCTCCCACTTCCAGCTCCACTCCCTCCAAAACCTCAAAATTCCAGTCAACACAATCTGGAACCGCAACACCCTAATTCAGTAGTTAACCTTTCCTCCAAACCTCTCTCCCAATCCGAAACCTCTGTCCTATCCAAAGGCCTCACCTTCAGCCCCACTCCCAGATTCAACCAAACAGCCCTCGTCAAAGATTTACTGTCCTACACTCGTACTCTCTGCTGTAAATATCACTTTGCCACGAAGAAAAATGATCCTAATCCTACTCCTAATGATCCAACTCCCCAAGACACTATCCAAATTGAGCCCTGCCGGGAACAGTTCCGTCTTCCGTCACAGCGGGACCCACCTCCTCTTCCTCAAAATCACCCTCTCCAAACCTTCCAGGAATTGCTGACTTCCAGCCTTGCCTCTCAATCCTTCTTAAAAAACCTTAATCCTACTCCCAACATCACCACTGCTGAAGCCCAGGCTATCCGTGAACTGAAGGCTGACCGATCCATCATCATTCTTCTGGTGGACAAGGGTTCCACGACCATGGTACTTGATCGTCGGGAGTATGTGTCTGAAGGACTGCGTCAGCTTTCAGACAACACCACATACAAAGTTTGCCAAGGTAATCCCATTCCTGATGTCCAGGCGGAGCTTCAAGGAATCCTCAGAACCTTAGGCCCCCTACAAAACCTTTCACCTGACTCCATCAACCTCCTGACCCCACCGACACCCCGCACCCCTACCTTCTACCTTCTTCCTAAAATTCACAAACCCAATCATCCCGGCCGCCCCATTGTAGCTGGTTACCAAGCCCCCACAGAATGTATCTCTGCCTACGTAGCTCAACACCTTCAACCCATTACATGCAGTCTCCCATCCTTCATCAAAGACACCAACCACTTTCTCGAACGCCTGGAATCCTTACCCAATCTGTTACCCCCAGAAACTATCCTTGTAACCATTGATGCCACTTCCATATACACAAATATCCCGCACGTCCAGGGCCTCGCTGCTATGGAGCACTTCCTTTCACGCCGATCACCTGCCACCCTACCTAAAACCTCATTCCTCATTACCTTAGCCAGCTTCACCCTGACCCACAACTTCTTCACTTTTGAAGGCCAGACATACCAACAATTAAAGGGAACAGCCATGGGTACCAGGATGGCCCCCTCGTACGCCAACCTATTCATGGGTCGCTTAGAGGAAGCCATCTTGGTTACCCTGGCCTGCCAACCCAAAGTTTGGTACAGATTTATTGATGACATCTTCATGATCTGGACTCACAGTGAAGAAGAACTCCAGAATTTCCTCTCCAACCTCAACTCCTTTGGTTCCATCAGATTCACCTGGTCCTACTCCAAATCCCATGCCACTTTCCTTGATGTTGACCTCCACCTGTCCAATGGCCAGCTTCACACGTCCGTCCACATCAAACCCACCAACAAGCAACAGTACCTCCATTATGACAGCTGCCACCCATTCCACATCAAACGGTCCCTTCCCTACAGCCTAGGTCTTCGTGGCAAACGAATCTGCTCCAGTCCGGAATCCCTGAACCATTACACCAACAACCTGACAACAGCTTTCGCATTCCGCAACTACCCTCCCGACCTGGTACAGAAGCAAATAACCAGAGCCACTTCCTCATCCTCTCAAACCCAGAACCTCCCACAGAAGAACCACAAAAGTGCCCCACTTGTGACAGGATACTTTCCGGGACTGGATCAGACTCTGAATGTGGCTCTCCAGCAGGGATACGACTTCCTCAAATCCTACCCTGAAATGAGATCCATCCTTCATGAAATCCTCCCCACTCGACCAAGCGTGTCTTTCCGCCGTCCACCTAACCTTCGTAACCTCTTAGTTCATCCCTATGAAATCCCCAAACCTTCTTCCCTACCCTCTGGCTCCTACCCTTGTAACCGCCCCCGGTGTAAAACCTGTCCCATGCACCCTCCCACCACCACCTACTCCAGTCCTGTAACCTGGAAGGTGTACACGATCAAAGGCAGAGCCACGTGTGAAAGCACCCACGTGATTTACCAACTGACCTGCCTACACTGTGACTCATTCTATGTGGGAATGACCAGCAACAAACTGCCCATTCACATGAATGGACACAGGCAGACAGTGTTTGTTGGTAATGAGGATTACCCTGTGGCTAAACATGCGTTGGTGCATGCCCAGCACATCTTGGCACAGTATTACACCGTCCGGGTTATCTGGATACTTCCCACTAACACCAACCTATCCGAACTCCAGAGATGGGAACTTGCTCTTCAATATATCCTCTCTTCCCGTTATCCACCAGGCCTCAATCTCCATTAATTTCAAGTTGCCGCCACTCATACCTCACCTGTTATTCAACAACCTCTTTGCCTCTGCACTTCCGCCTCGACTGACATCTCTGCCCAAACTCTTTGCCTTTTAATATGTCTGCTTGTGTCTGTATATGTGTGGATGGATATGTGTGTGTGTGCGAGTGTATACCCGTCCTTTTTTCCCCCTAAGGTAAGTCTTTCCGCTCCCGGGATTGGAATGACTCCTTACCCTCTCCCTTAAAACCCACATCCTTTCGTCTTTCCCTCTCCTTCCCTCTTTCCTGACGAAGCAACTGTTGGTTGCGAAAGCTAGAATTTTGAGTGTATATCTGTGTTTGTTTGTGTGTCTATCGACGTGCCAGCGCCTTCGTTTGGTAAGTCACATCGTCTTTGTTTTTAGATATAAATTATTTAACAGTTACATTGCAGACCCATACACATTCCCTGATACACTTACACATGGAATAACTTATCTGAAACCTAAAGATCAAGCAGACACAGCAAACCCAGCTAAATATCGCCCCATAACATGCCTACCAACAATATACAAAATATTAACTTCAGTCATTACACAGAAATTAATGACACATACAACATAGAACAAAATTATAAATGAAGAACAAAAAGGCTGTTGCAAAGGAGCACGAGGATGTAAAGAGCAACTGATAATAGATGCAGAGGTGACATATCAAGCTAAAACTAAACAAAGGTCGCTACACTATGCATACATTGATCACCAAAAAGCTTTTGATAGTGTACCCCACTCATGGTTACTACAAATACTGGAAATATACAAAGTAGATCCTAAATTGATACAGTTCCTAAACATAGTAATGAAAAATTGGAAAACCACACTTAATATCCAAACAAATTCAAATAATGTCACATCACAGCCAATACAGATTAAGCATGGAATATACCAAGGAGACTCATTAAGTCCTTTCTGGTACTGCCTTGCTCTGAACCCACTATCCAACATTCTAAATAATACAAATTATGGATACAATATTACTGGAACACACCCACACAAAATCAAACATTTGCTATAAATGGATGATCTAAAATTACTGGCAACAACAAATCAACAACTCAACCAATTACTAAAGATAACAGAAGTATTCAGCAATGATATAAATATGGCTTTTGGAACAGACAAATGTATGAAAAATAGCATAGTTAAGGGAAAACACACTAAACAAGAAGATTACATATTGGATAACCACAGCGACTGCATAGAAGCGATGGAAAAAAGAGATGCCTATAAATATCTAGGATACAGACAAAAAATAGGAATAGATAATACAAATATTAAAGAAGAACTAAAAGAAAAATATAGACAAAGACTAACAAAAATACTGAAAACAGAATTGACAGCAAGAAACAAGACAAAAGCTATAAATACTTATGCTATACCAATATTGACCTACTCATTTGGAGTAGTGAAATGGAGTAACACAGACCTAGAAGCACTCAATACACTTACACGATCACAATGCCACAAATGAAGAATACATCACATACATTCAGCAACAGAAAGATTCACATTAAGCAGAAAGGAAGGAGGAAGGGGATTTATCGACATAAAAAAACCTACATTATGGACAGGTAGACAATTTAAGTGAATTATTTATAGAACAAGCAGAAACTAGCAAAATACACAAAGCAATCACTCATATAAATACATCGGCTACACCACAGCAATTTCATAACCACTTCTACAACCCTTTAGATCACATAACATCAACAGATATGAAGAAAGTAAATTGGAAAAAGAAAACACTACATGGCAAGCACCCGTATCATCTAACACAGCCACACATCGATCAAGATGCAACCAACACATGGCTAAGAAGAGGCAATATATACAGTGAGACAGAAGGATTCATGATTGCAATACAGGATCAAACAATAAACACCAGATATTACAGCAAGCATATTATTAAAGATCCCAATACCACAACAGATAAATGCAGACTTTGCAAACAACAAATAGAAACAGTAGATCACATCACAAGCGGATGTACAATACAAGCAAATACAGAATACCCCAGAAGACATGACAATGTAGCAAAAATAATACATCAACAGCTTGCCTTACAACATAAACTTATAAAACAACATATTCCCACATACAAGTATGCACCACAAAATGTACTGGAGAATGATGAATACAAATTATACTGGAACAGAACCATTATAACAGATAAAACAACACCACATAACAAACCTGACATCATACTCACCAATAAAAAGAAGAAATTAACACAACTAATCGAAATATCCATACTCAATACAACAAATATATAAAAGAAAACAAGAGAAAAAATTGAAAAAGTCAAGGACATGTGGCATCAGGATAAAGTTGACATTATACCAATTATACTATCAACTACAGGAGTCATACCACACAATATCCACCAGTACATCAATGCAATACAGCTACATCCAAACTTATATATACAACTACAGAAATCTGTAATTATTGATACATGTTCAATTACCCGATAGTTCCTAAATGCAATATAACATATACCGTACAGTTAAAAGGAAGTCACGCTTGATCAAGGTCTGCGTCACTTTCTGTTTTTGACCAGACATAACGTCTGAGAAAAGAAAGAAATAATAGTAATAATAATAATAATAATAATAATAACAGAATACTGATTGATATTTAAATGTATTATATCAAACATTGGAAGTTTCAGGTTGGAATATCAACAAAAGGAAAAGATGATTGCTACTAACCATGAAGATGACACTTTAAGTTGCAGACAGGCACAATTAAAAGACACTTACACATTAGCTTTTGAGCACAGCCTTAATCAGAACAAGAAAGATAAATACACACCATTATTCACACAAGCAAGCACACCTTACACACATATGACCGCCAACTCCAGCAGCTCAGACCAGAATGCAACTGTCACATAGAATGGAAGTAGCAACCTGGTAGGGGGCAGGATAGTGAAAGGGATAGCAGTGCATGGGTGGGTGGGGGGGAAGAGTGCTATCTGGCAGGGTGCACAGGGACTAGACTGTCAACAGGAGCAGGAATTGGAAGGCTGTGGGGCAGGTAGGTGGGAAAAACAGAGTGAAAAAGGAGAGTTGTGGGTGAAGATAGGCAGGTGCATTGGCGGAGGGCAGCATACAAATAATGTGGGAGATGAGAATGCAGAGGTGGTGATATAACAGAGGGATAGGAGAGTGTGATACAGTATGTTACTGTAGGTTGAGTCCAGGATAATTATTAATGGGTGTAGGTTGTGGGGAGTGTAAACTACCTTATGTTGAGGCCATGACAATTATTGTTAAGATGAATGGACATTTAAATAATTTAACCATGACAATGGCAACTATGATAGAAGCACAAAATTCTATGGGTGATTAATAAAAAGAATTAACCATGAATGTTCAGGTACAAGCCACAGAAGAAGTTTTAACAAACAAGTTCAGGGAGCATGAGTGATGACTGGACAGAAAATTTCAAGATCAGTAATGAAATTTAATGGAAAGATTACAGAATATGGAAACTTACTTCTCTACTCATACTCTGCAAACTGATGTGAGGTGCATGGCAGAAGGTACTTCCCACTGTACCAGTAATTAGGCTCTATCCGACACCAGTTACCATGGTACATGTGAGGAAGGCTTGCTTAAGTGCCTCTGTGCCTACTGTAATTAGTTCTATCTTGTCTTTGTGATCCCTATGGAAACAATTCATAGGGTTTACATACCACTTTAGAGGAGTGAAATATATCTTTACATACACTACTGGCCATTAAAATTGCTACACCAAGAAGAAATGCAGGTGATAAACGGGTATTCATTGGACAAATATATTATACTCGAACTAACACGTGATCACATTTTCACGCAATTTGGGTGCATAGATCCTGAGAAATTAGTACCCAGAACAACCACCTCTGGCCATAATAACGGCCTTAATACACCTGGGCATTGAGTCAAACAGAGCTTGGATGGCATGTACAGGTACAGCTGCCCATGTAGCTTCAACACGATACCACAGTTAGTCAAGAGCAGTGACTGGCGAATTGTGATGAGCCAGTTGCTCGGCCACCAGTGCCCAGGCGTTTCCAATTGGTGACAGATCCGGAGAATATGCTGGCCAGGACAGCAGTCGAACATTTTCTGTATCCAGAAAGGCCCGTACAGGACCTGCAACATGCGGTCATGCATTATCCTGCTGAAATGTAGGGTTTCGCAGGGATCAAATGAAGGGTAGAAGGTTGTAACACATCTGAAATGTAACGTCCACTGTACAAAGTGCTGTCAATGCGAATAAGAGGTGACCGAGACGTGTAACCAATGGCACCCCATACCATCACGCCGGGTGATACACCAGTATGGCGATGACGAATACACACTTCCAATGTGCGTTCATCGTGATGTCACCAAACACAGATGCGACCATGATGATGTTGTAAACAGAACCTGGAATCATCTGAAAAAATGACGTTTTGCAATTCATGCACCCAGGTTCGTCACTGAGTACACCATCGCAGGCGCTCCTGTCTGTGATGCAGCGTCAAGGGTAACCGCAGCCATGGTCTCCGAGCTGATAGTCCATGCTACTGCAAATGTCATTGAACTGTTCGTGCAGATGGTTGTTGTCTTGCAAACATCCCCATCTGTTGACTCAGGGATTAAGACGCGGCTGCACGCCCCGTGACAGCCATGCGGATAAGAAGCCTGTCATCTTGACTGCTAGTGATACGAGGCCGTTGGGATCCAGCATGGTGTTCCGTATTACCCTCCTGAACTCACCGGTTCCATATTCTGCTAAAAGTCATTGGATCTCGACCAACGCAAGCAGCAATGTCGCGATACGATAAACCGCAAACGTGACAGGCTACAATCCGACCTTTATAAAAGTCAGAAACATGATGGTACGCATTCGTCCTCCTTACACGAGGCATCACAACAATGTTTCACCAGGCAACACCAGTCAGCTGCTGTTTGTGTATGAGAAATTGGTTGGGAACGTTCCTCATGTCAGCACGGAATAGGTGTCGCCACCGGCGCCAACCTTGTGTGAATGCTCTGAAAAGCTAATCATTTGCATATCACAGCATCTTCTTCCTGTCAGTTAAATTTTGTGTCTGTAGCACGCCATCTTTGTGGTGTAGCAATTTTAATGGCCAGTAGTGTATTCTTACCAGTAAATGACACTTGTGAAGGAAAACCATAAAGTAAGTTACTGTAGAGGAGAGCACAAATAATGGTCAGGTCTGTTACTTTATTTGCATGTGGAGAACCATGCCAAGTGAATGAGACATGTATTCAAGATGGGACAGTGATCATGGTATTTTTGCATGAGAAAATATCTGTGCAGACTCAAATATAGATGCTCCTAGCTTCACTGACATACTTTGTAGAAGTGTGAAGTCCTCACAGAACATACATTGTTTGACTATGGTTATGATGTTGGTCAGAGAAATGAAATATTACATTCAGTTCATTCTTTTTTTTTCTTTCTTTTTTTCTTCTTTTGACAGACTTCTATGCACGGGTTTTGTAGCTGATGCTGTGATTTCTTGGAAGTCTGATGTTATCTAATTGATAGAGTAGTTTATGGACAATATACAGATTATAAGTACAAGAGGTCTTCATATATTATTTAAAAGAAGTTAGTGTAGCAGCATTGAATTTGCTTACAGCAATAACTTGCAATGAGGAGACTATGCCTGTCACAGTTTTAGACCAGGCCACAGTTGAACAACAAAGAAACATTACTAAATCTTCATTAATTAAATCAAATCCAATGAAATGGAACACTACAATGGTTGTTGTACATTTCTAGATTCGTCACTTAGAAAGCAGGCTTTCAGTGGATAGTTCATGATGTCTATCTTCAAGTGCTTGCCAGTTTGATTTTTTCAGCATCTCCCTGGCAATCTCTCATGGGTCAAACAAATCTGTTACTGTTTCTGCCACATTAAAAGTGACTTGAACTTGGGTCCTTTGCCTTTCGCAGGGAAGTGCTCTACAAACTGAGACAACCAATCTGCTGTCCCAGCTAAACTTCTGCCAGTACTTCATCTCTTACCTTTCAAGTGTAATAGAAGTTCTCCCATAAAACTTGTGGGTCTAGTGCTCCTGGAAAAAAGGGTAATGCAGAGACATAGCTTACCAAAACACACAGGATGTTTCCAGAATGAAACCTTTGATCTGCAGTGGAGTGTGCACTGATATGAAACTTCCTGGCAGATTAAAACTGTGTGCTGGACTGAGACTCAAACTCTAGACTTTTGCCTTTCATGGGCAAGTGCTCTGCTGTGGAGATACAAGGACAGGTCTTGAGTCATACTTGGGTAGCTAATTTGGTAGAGTACTTGCCTGTGGAAAGCAAAGATTCTGAGTTCGAATCTCGGTCGAGCACACAGTTTTAATCCACTAGAAAGTTTCATATCAGTGGAGACTCTGCTGCAGAATTAAAACTTCATTCTGGAAATATCCCCCAGACAGTGGCTAAGCCATGTCTCTGAAACTCTGCAGTACCCTTTCTTCCACGGGTGCTAGTTCCACAAGTTTTGTCGGAGAACTTCTGTAGAGTGTGGAATGTAAGAGGCTATGTGCTGGCAGAAATGAAGCAGTGAAGACAGGTTTTGAGTCGTGCTTGGGTAGCACAGTTGGTGGAGCACTTACCTGTTATATGCAAAATTCTCAAGTTCGGTTCTCAGTCTGACAGTTTTAATCTGGCAGGAAGTTTCATATCAGTGCACAGTCCGCTGCAAAGTGAAAATTTCATTATAGATGTTACTGTTCATGTTGCCTTCTTTGTATATGTTCAATATCCCCTGTTAGTCCTATGTGGTACAGGTCCCACACACTTGAGCAATATCCTGGGATGGGCCACAGAAGTATTTGTAAGCAATCTCTTTTGTAGACTGACTTCACTGCCCTAATATTCTAACAATAAACTAAAGTCTGACACCTGCCATACATACTGCTTGTGCGATTTTTTCATTTCATATGCTTACAAACTGTCGCACTCAGCTAAACATATTCCAGTTGTAACTCACTGGTATTGTAATCATAGGGTACTATATTCGTTCATTTAGTTAAAAGTATAGTTTTACACTTTTGCACATTTGAAGCAAGTTTTCAGCTTTTGTCCAGTTTTAAATCTTATCAAAATCTGAAAATGTCTGTGTAGACAGCATTTTGTTATGGATAACCACATCATCTGTAAAAAGTGTTAGGTGGCTGTTAAATCACATGCAGTGTCAAATGCAATCAATAAGTGAAGAAATACTGCATCTACCTGATTACCTTGATTCATGGCTTTCGGGATGTCATGTGATGATAGTGCAAGTTGGATTTCACGTGATGCATGTTTTCAGAATCCATGATGATTTTCTTGGAGAAGGCCATTATACTTGAGATATCTTATTACTTTGTCTTGGAAGAGGTCATTGTACTTGAGATACCTTATTAAATTTTAGCTCAGAATATGTTCTAAGATTCTACAAACACAATTTCAGGGATATTTGGTGGTAGTTTGTAGATCACTTCTGATATCCTTCTTGTAGTCATGCTTGACCTGTGCTTTTTGCCAACTACTGGGCACTATTTTTGTTTGGTTGGTCTGTGATGCATTAGAGTTAAAAGAGGAGCTAACTCAGCCACAAATTTGGTACAGAATCTGATAGGAATTCCATTTGCCACCATAGCTTTGTTTAGTTTTAGGGATTGCAACTGGTTCTCTACTTGACTAACACTGTCATCTATGTCACTTTTCTTTGGAGTGATGCATGACATAAATGGGGGTAGTACTGGTCTATCTTCCTTTGCAAAGGGATATTTGAAAATGGAGTTCATCACTTCTGATTTTGCTTTGGTGTCCTCAGTTTCAGCTCATGTGCTAACTGTGACTGTCTGCACACTAACTTTGGTACCACTCACAGCCCTTACATATTGTAGTGCTTCAAGAATTTCCACGTAAATTCGAGAATCACTCAGCCTTCTACCATCTCAAGCACATGATATTTTAAATATAAGTGAGGGAGAGCCTATTTACTGCACATCACCTGTCTGTGTGTGCAGGTTTGAAGTTTATCGTGAGACAACTATAAACGTGGTGATCAAACGGCATCGACAAGCATTTGCCAGTCACGCCATGGAAGCTGTAGTGAAATAACAAGGAGTGTTTATGTATTCTGTGCTGTTTTATAACTTTGATGATTGTAGCGGGAAAAAAAGAACAATTTAAATATTGTTAATTAACGCTCATTTTGGACTTTGAAAGGACAAGATGTATTTTACGATTTTGTGAAAAGAGAAATGCTTATTAAACCAACTCTCTCATAAATGTTATTTAATTGGTCTTTGTAAGTTAAATATTTAAGTGAAGATGAAGAAACTTATTGTGTTTCGGGTCAACTACATCGTTAATCAATGAGTATTTTGACAGTAAAGTGTGTATACGTGATCATCAGATTACAGAAATAAGAAAATATTATTTTTTTGCCTCACGCATCGCAAAGCATTAGAATGTGGGAACCTATGTGAAAGGACAGAGGAAAACAGGAATTTTGAGACAAAAACAAGATAAGAAGATATTATGTGTTGCCATAGCAATCGAGTATAACAAGACAAGAGAACCATTACGAGAAACTGGACTAAGCCTAAATATCAAATGAGGAAAATTAGTAATTGCAACAAATGGGAAGACGTAAGAAAGTCATAATGTTAAAAGAAAAGAGAGAAGATCTCAACGTATTAGACTAAGAAAAGATACACTGAGAACAGTTCAACGAAGAAAATATACTGTGGGGTGTAGACAGCTCTTACACAAATCGCAAGGACGCAGATGCAGAAAACAACATCCGACGCCACCGGCACCAGTTGCTGTTCACTGGTGATGACCTGCTTCCACATCTGCTCACCAATGTCGACGCAGAAACCTACATTTGACACCACCGGCACCAGTTGCTGCTCACCGGTGCTGATTCCACATCCACTTGCTGAAGCAGGCTAAACTTTATGGTGGGCGATTGTAAAACAGTACTTTATTGTTTGAGTGTAAAGTTGGATAAATTATTGAGTGAAGTGTACTCATGTAGTTGTTATACTAGGAGTGAAGTTTTTAAATGTTTACTATGTCAAAAGCATTAGAATATCACCAGATTTTTTTGGATTTTGTGGGAAATATTTCAAAATGATGTGCTACAGTATTCATTGAAGGCTTCAGGCATTACTCTCATGACAGCCGAAAGCATTTCATTTAGTATCCCTGTGTCTACATGCCTGTGCTTTGTCTGCACCTATTATGCCATAGTCCAAGTTTATATTGACACTGACTCTATGTCATGGAATGGCCCTCTCATCATAAACTGTTCTATTAAGTACATGTCTATCCAGAGCATGATCAGCTATTCCTTTGAACATGAGCTGTAGTTGTAGTACACACTCCTTTCCAGAGCTAAATGATTATTCAGATACTAGCCTAGTGCTCACTCCTTCACTCTCATTTGTGTGGTAATAGCAAAAAAATAAAATTTTTATAAACATATAGTAGTCTTACTGAAAAGTTAATGTATTATAGAGCCATTTCTTTTTCTATGCAATTCTGACAAATTTTTGTTGTTGTTTTGACTGTTAAACAGTTGTCTTTAATTTAGGTCACAAACCGCAACACCTACTACACTTTTTATGCTAATTAAGGCCATAAAAGCGTGGTCTTTTTTGAATGTATTTCTGACAGAAAAGCAATTCTGATTGCTGGAGTCAGAGGTTTTTGTTAATCCTGCCTTTTGAGTTCTTGTGCAAATATTTCCATAAAACTTTCATCCCCTAACACATGTTCGTTTATTTCTAACCAAGAAGTCAAATACTAATTTTCATAGAGTTAGTTTTAAAATTTTTTTAATGTAAGAAAATATTATGATAAAAATTTTCATCCCTTATTTAACCCCCTTAGTGGCTGAATTCCCAAAAACACTGACACACATATTATTTTATTACTAACTGAGAAGTCAAATACCAGTTTCATAGATTTAGCTTTAAAACTGCTTTAGTACTTCTTTAACGGTGATTTGCTTAAAATTTCCAAAAATATTGAAACATATATTTTTTATTTCTAACTGAGAAGTCAAGTACCAGTTATTATACATGTGGCTTTAAGAATGCTTTAGCAATTCTTTAATAATGATTTATTTTCAAAATAAATTTTCACCAAATATTTAACTCCTGTAGGAACTGAAGTTCCAAACATGCTAAAAATACTGAAACACGTATTTTTAATGTTTAGCTGAGAGCCAAATGTCAGTTTTTATAATTCCAGTTTCAGAATTGCCTTAACAGTAAAATATTTTCAAAAAACCTTTCATTCCCTATTTTACCTCTTTAGCTGTTGAAATTTGAAAAATTCCTTCTTAAATGATGCCTACAGTATAAGATAAATCCCCTCTCCAAATTTTTAGTTTCTATCCTTAGCTGTTTGGACTGAGTAATGATAATTCAGTCAGTCAGGTCAATGCCTTTTCATATATGAGGGGGTACCCACAAGATACTGAACATATATATATTTTAACTTATTTATTCACATTTTAAGCACAAACCTTCAGTCTCCTTCAAAATACACTCTGCTTGTACTGATACCCTAGTGTAATCTTTAATTCCATTTTTCAAAACATTGTTTAAATTCATCTTTCGTGATGCTTGACAGCAGCTCTTTTTTTTCTTCACATCAGCAATATCAGCTAAACACTTCCTTTTCATGTCTCTTTTAATTCTAGGCAACAAAAAGAAGTCGCATGGGGCAAGATCAGGTGAGTATTAGGGGGACGGAGGAGAGGGGCAGGGGTCATACCGTTTTTAGTCAAGAATTGTCATATACATGGGGCAGCATGAGCAGGGGCATTATCATGATGGAAAAACCAGTCACCAGGCCATTTCTACCACACAATGCTGCAGAGTCTTTGACACCACCGGCACCAGTTGCTGCTCACCGGTGCTGATTCCACATCCACTTGCTGAAGCAGGCTAAACTTTATGGTGGGCGATTGTAAAACAGTACTTTATTGTTTGAGTGTAAAGTTGGATAAATTATTGAGTGAAGTGTACTCATGTAGTTGTTATACTAGGAGTGAAGTTTTTAAATGTTTACTATGTCAAAAGCATTAGAATATCACCAGATTTTTTTGGATTTTGTGGGAAATATTTCAAAATGATGTGCTACAGTATTCATTGAAGGCTTCAGGCATTACTCTCATGACAGCCGAAAGCATTTCATTTAGTATCCCTGTGTCTACATGCCTGTGCTTTGTCTGCACCTATTATGCCATAGTCCAAGTTTATATTGACACTGACTCTATGTCATGGAATGGCCCTCTCATCATAAACTGTTCTATTAAGTACATGTCTATCCAGAGCATGATCAGCTATTCCTTTGAACATGAGCTGTAGTTGTAGTACACACTCCTTTCCAGAGCTAAATGATTATTCAGATACTAGCCTAGTGCTCACTCCTTCACTCTCATTTGTGTGGTAATAGCAAAAAAATAAAATTTTTATAAACATATAGTAGTCTTACTGAAAAGTTAATGTATTATAGAGCCATTTCTTTTTCTATGCAATTCTGACAAATTTTTGTTGTTGTTTTGACTGTTAAACAGTTGTCTTTAATTTAGGTCACAAACCGCAACACCTACTACACTTTTTATGCTAATTAAGGCCATAAAAGCGTGGTCTTTTTTGAATGTATTTCTGACAGAAAAGCAATTCTGATTGCTGGAGTCAGAGGTTTTTGTTAATCCTGCCTTTTGAGTTCTTGTGCAAATATTTCCATAAAACTTTCATCCCCTAACACATGTTCGTTTATTTCTAACCAAGAAGTCAAATACTAATTTTCATAGAGTTAGTTTTAAAATTTTTTTAATGTAAGAAAATATTATGATAAAAATTTTCATCCCTTATTTAACCCCCTTAGTGGCTGAATTCCCAAAAACACTGACACACATATTATTTTATTACTAACTGAGAAGTCAAATACCAGTTTCATAGATTTAGCTTTAAAACTGCTTTAGTACTTCTTTAACGGTGATTTGCTTAAAATTTCCAAAAATATTGAAACATATATTTTTTATTTCTAACTGAGAAGTCAAGTACCAGTTATTATACATGTGGCTTTAAGAATGCTTTAGCAATTCTTTAATAATGATTTATTTTCAAAATAAATTTTCACCAAATATTTAACTCCTGTAGGAACTGAAGTTCCAAACATGCTAAAAATACTGAAACACGTATTTTTAATGTTTAGCTGAGAGCCAAATGTCAGTTTTTATAATTCCAGTTTCAGAATTGCCTTAACAGTAAAATATTTTCAAAAAACCTTTCATTCCCTATTTTACCTCTTTAGCTGTTGAAATTTGAAAAATTCCTTCTTAAATGATGCCTACAGTATAAGATAAATCCCCTCTCCAAATTTTTAGTTTCTATCCTTAGCTGTTTGGACTGAGTAATGATAATTCAGTCAGTCAGGTCAATGCCTTTTCATATATGAGGGGGTACCCACAAGATACTGAACATATATATATTTTAACTTATTTATTCACATTTTAAGCACAAACCTTCAGTCTCCTTCAAAATACACTCTGCTTGTACTGATACCCTAGTGTAATCTTTAATTCCATTTTTCAAAACATTGTTTAAATTCATCTTTCGTGATGCTTGACAGCAGCTCTTTTTTTTCTTCACATCAGCAATATCAGCTAAACACTTCCTTTTCATGTCTCTTTTAATTCTAGGCAACAAAAAGAAGTCGCATGGGGCAAGATCAGGTGAGTATTAGGGGGACGGAGGAGAGGGGCAGGGTCATACCGTTTTTAGTCAAGAATTGTCATATACATGGGGCAGCATGAGCAGGGGCATTATCATGATGGAAAAACCAGTCACCAGGCCATTTCTACCACACAATGCTGCAGAGTCTTTTCAAAACATCCAAGTACAAAGCCTGGTGAATAGTCTGACCCATGGTAAAAAGTTGGAATGGACAATTTCTCTCTCACTGAAAAAACAAATCAGCATTGTTTCAATGTTTTTTAATTCAGCAGTGTCTTGAGGTGAGGCGAACTTGAAACCTTCCACTGCCAAGATTATTGCTTTGATTCAAGTTTGTAAGCTCAGCACCAAGTTTGGTCACCTGTGACTATTTTTGAAAAAAAAAAAGTTTGAATCATTTTGGGATGCTTCTTTTAAGGCCAGCACGCTTACACATGACCTTGTTTTTGTTCAGCTGTCACCAGTCATGGCACGAATTTGGCATTCACCCGTATCATTTCCAAATCGTCTGTCTCGCTTTGCTGCACTGAACTTCAAGTCACCCCTGACAGCTCCACAGTTTCATCAATGATCCATCAGTGATCTTCATGGATGTTTCCACAAATGTTTTCAACATTTACATGTGTTTGGATCTCAGAAAGACAACAGAACAATGTTTGTCATAAAGTAATATTTCACAATTTTTGAAAAGTGAAAACCACTCAGATTCATGAGTTTTTCTCATAGCATCATCACTGTACAGCATTTTTAACATTTCAGGATTTTCTGTTCCATCTTCTCTGAGCAAAAAGTAGAATTTCACCACCACACACTGTCTGCAAAAATCAAACCTTGCAAAAATGACAATCACACAAAACACTTGTCACTATAAATTCTACTGGAACTGGTCCTGACTTCTTTCAGTGGCTGAACTCAGCTAAATGACTCTTGAATATTTGCTCTATGCACTCGTGCTGAGTGAGGTGGCGCAGTAGTTAGCACACTGGACTTGCATTTGGGAGGATAAGATTGAAACCCATGTCTGTGGTTCTAACCTATTTCCAACCATTCCGATTTAGGTTTTCCATGGTTTCCGTAAATCGCTCCCAGCAAATGCCAGGATGCTTCCTTTGAAGGAGCGTGGCAAATTTCCTTCCTCACCTTTGATGTCGTCTGAGCTTGTATTCCATCTTTAAAGACCTCATTGTTGGGGGGATGTTAGAACCAATCTTCTTTCCTTCCTTCTATACACTCCCAGCGGCAATACACAGTATTGCAAAAACTCTGCACACCAAACAATTAGTTTGGTTTCTTCTGGGTACTACCCCATATATAGATGACTTTACTGCAGCTTTATCTAATTTGCTTAACATATGAATCTTTCTACTTGTTGCAGTTGCCATGTATTTTGGTAATCATTATTGGCTCATGAACATTGATACCAGTTTCAGTGTGGACATCATCAAAGAGGTCAAGTCAGTCTGTTGCCATTCAATCCAATATATTTTTACCATGAACAGTCTTCCAAACTATCTGTTACATGTAGTTTTCAGAGAAAGCATATAGTAATGACTCACAGAATGTCTTGTCATAACCCTCACTTACAAAACTGTAATCACACCAATTGATAGTAACATGAGGTATTTTCTGAAGTTTCAGTTACGTCTGGGGGTGAGTCCGGTGGTCAACAATAATATCCAGTTATAAGTTTGTACCCTCTCTTGACACTGAATCTTGCCCAAACTATCTCAGATGCTGCTTCAATTAATATTTCAGTGTATTTGAGTCTCTTATCTACTGTGGGAAATACACCACTTCCTTTTCCTATTTGTCGTCTTTTTGTACCTAGTATTATGTGAGCTCGTGGGATGTATTTCTGTGGATCTTACACTGATACTTCAGGGTTTCCTAGAGCTACCACATTGGAAGCATAAACAGAAATATGAGCAGTTTGTGTAAATGTTAGTGGTAAATTCAAAGAAGGACATGAACTGTAAATCAGAAAAATTTCTGAATGCATAAGCTGAGGAACTGTATTTGGAATTCATATAATTTTCAAAAATAACTAGTCATAAAAAGATGTGTGCACTGCAAAAATAATGAAATTGCAAATCAGTTCATTTGAGAATAACAAAGTGGAACTTGACGGTGGAATTTATAAATGGTGCTGCACATGAAATTCAATCCGGAAAATGTGAGACGCTGATGAACCAAGAAGATTTGGCCTCAGCAGGCAAGTGGAAAACGGAAGAAAACTGTACCCAGGAAGCACAATCTCAAAATAACAGTGAACCTTCTGTGTGTACAAACAGTGAAACTTTGTTGCATAAAAACTGTCAATCTTGAGTGCATAAACACTGCTGAAGATTCAATGATTACATGGGCTGAAGCTGAAAAGTTGGAAATGAATCGCAAAAAATAAACAGACCAGTGCTAGTCGATCTCCAGAGTGTGAATATTGGAAAATATGAGAGGGATAGTCATGGCCAGGGAATTTCTGCAATGTTAACAAAAAAATACAACTTCAAGGCATCTGGATTCATGAAGCCTGTGGCTTCATTATGCAAACTAATGAACCTAACAAAATTAAGTGAAGTAACTACACACATTCTCATAAATTAAGGATAATGCTAATACATGGTGAAACAACGCCGAAACTCAAAAAATTGGAGAAACTAAAAGGAGAAGAAAAGCTTGAAAATACACTACAGAAAGGGGTTGGTTGTTCCCAAAAAGAGCTTCAAATGACTGACGTCATCTTACTGGCACTAGTAAACTCGAGAACGCAATCTGCCGAGCGCGTGTCATCTGCTAAAATGGAAGATATATCAGGCGACATCTGTAGATGGGTGCGTAACGGAGTAAAATAGGGGCACTCAATTAAAAGGTGTCTTACCGTCCACAGCTGAGAGCAGTGGGGACAGAGTGGGGTAGGATCACCGCTTTAAAGATGTCGATGGCTAAAAAGACAGTGCCCTATCTGGAGTTTAGTTAAAATTACCTCCTCCCGACGACGCGTTCGGGAGGAAGAGGTCCAAGCACAGGGAAGAGCTTTCAAGTCCCGCAATTTATTATGGGGACGTGTCGACCAATGTGCGTGCCATAAAAGAACAACATGACAACATAAAACGCCCCGTAGATCGGCGAAGGGAATCAATCAAATAGCTGGCCGAAGAAAAGAGACTGCAGCCTTGGCCGCTATATCGATCGCCTCATTGCCACAGATACCAACGTGTCCTGGGAGCCAGAGAAACGCCACAGAGATGCCCCCCAAATGGAGCAAGCGCAGGCAGTCCTGAATCCGGTGGACCAGAGGGTGGACAGGGTACAGCGTAAAGCTCCGCAGTATAAACCGAACACTGGTCGGGAAGCCGAAATCGATTGGGGGTGTCGCCAACAATATAGGCACTCTCTACACCTAATGATGTTTTCGAGCCATCAGTGTAAATAAATGTGGCTTCCTTCATTTGTGCACATAGAGCAGCAAATGCCCGATGATAAACAAGTGAAGGGGTCCCATCCTTGGGAAATTGACAAAGGTCATGGAGCAGGCAGATCCGGGGATGGAGCCAAGGTGGTGCTGTACCCCAAGTTGTCAAGAAGGTTTTAGGAAAGTGGAAGGAAAGAGAATGAAGCAGTTGACAGAAGTGGACTCCCGGTGGTAGTAGGGAGGAAGGGTGGCCTGCATACCCTACATCCAAGGAGGCGTCGAAAAAAATGTCATGGGCCGGATTAGCAGGCATGGAAGACAGATGGCTAGCATAACGACTCAGAAGGACAACTCGCCGATTGGACAGCGGAGGTTCAGCAGTCTCAGCATAAAGGCTTTCCACAGGGCTGGTGTAAAAAGCTCCAGACACTAAACGTAACCCACGGTGGTGGATAGAGTCAAGACGCCGAAGAATAGACGGCCGAGCAGAGGAGTAAACTATGCTTCCATAGTCCAATTTCGAGCGCACTAAGGTGCAATAGAGGGAGAGAAGGACCACTCGGTCCGCTCCCCAGTAGGTACCATTCAGGACACAGAGGGTGTTGAGGGATCGCAGACAGCGAGCCAAAAGATAGGAAACGTGAGAGGACCAGCACAGTTTGCTGTCAAACATAAGACCCAAGAATTTAGCGACATCCGAAAACAGAAGGTTGACAGGTCCTAGATGTAAGGAGGGTGGAAGAAACTCCTTACGTCGCCAAAAATTAACACAAACGGTCTTACTGGGAGAAACATGGAAGCCGGTTTCGATGCTCCAAGAGTGGAGGCGATCGAGACATCCTTGAAGACGTCGTTCAAGAAGGCTGGTCTGTTGAGAGCTGTAGTAGATCGCAAAATTGTCCACAAAGAGGGAGCCCGAGACATCAGGAAGGAGACAATCCATAATCGGATTTATGGCAATGGCAAACAGTACAACACTCAGCACAGAGCCCTGGGGTTCCCCGTTTTCTTGGGAGAAAGTACGGGAGAGAGTGGTGTTCACCCGCACTGTAAATGTGCACTCTGCCATAAATTCATGAAGAAAAAGGGGCAGCCGACCTCGAAAGCCCCAAGAGAACAGTGTGCGGAGGATGCCTGTCCTCCAACAGGTATCATAAGCTCTCTCCAGATCAAAAAATATTGCTATTGTTTGGCGTTTCCGGAGAAAATTGTTCATGATATAAGTGGAGAGAGCAACAAGATGGTCAACAGCAGAACGATGCTGTCGGAAACCGCATTGGGCAGGTGTTAAAAGACTGCAGGACTCCAGCCACCGAGCTAAATGGCAATTCACCATACGCTCCAAAACCTACACTACTCGTGAGAGAAATGGGGCGATAGCTAGAGGGGAGATGTTTGTCCTTTCCAGGTTTCAGAACAGGAACGACAATAGCTTCCCGCCGTCGTCTGGGAAAAGTACTGTCAGTCCAAATTCGATTATAAAGGCGAAGGAGGTAAAGCAGACTATGGTATGATAAATGCAGCAACATTTGGATGTGGATACCATCTGGTCCTGGGGCGGAGGAGCGAGAAGAAGAGAGTGCATGTTGGAGTTCCCGCATGGAGAAAACAGTATTGTAGCTTTCGCGATTTTGAGAGGAGAAAGCAAGAGATCGCACTTCCACTGCACGTTTCTTAGGGGGGAAACGCTGGCGGGTAATTTGAAGAGCTCAAAATCTCAGCAAAGTGTTGACCCAATGAGTTTGAAATTGTGACGGGGTCCACTAATGTATCATGCACGACAGTGAGCCCAGAGACCGGGGAGAAACTAGGCGCGCCTGAGAACCGTCAAATCCGACTCCAAACTTCCGAGGAGGGAGTGAAGGTGTCAAATGAGCTAGTAAAGAATTTCCAGCGTTCCTTCTTGCTATCGCGGATGATGCGACAGCATCACGCTCGGAACTACTTATAGTGGATACAGTTGTCCAAAGTAGGATGGTGGCAGAAAACGCGAAGAGCACGTCGCCGCTCACATATTGCGTCACGGCATGCTGCGTTCCACCAAGGAACTGGGGGGCGCCGGGGCAATGCGGAGGTGCATGGTATTGAATGTTCCGCAGCTGTAAGAATAATGTCTGTAACATGTGTGACCTCATCGTCGATGCTAGGAAAGTGACGGTCATCGAATGTCGCTAGAGACGAAAAAAGTGTCCAATCGGCTTGGCCAAACTTCCAGCGTTGCAGGTGCACATATGGCTGTTGAGGCTGCTGTATAAGGACACATGGAAAGTGGTCACTCGAGTGTGTATCATCAAGGGTGAACCATTCGAAGCGCCGAGCTAGTGGAACAATACCGACCGAAAGGTCCAAATGAGAGAAATTTGTCGTGGAGGCAGACAAAAATGTAGGGTCCCCAGTGTTGAGGCAAACTAGATCCGCTTGGTGGAAGACGTCTAGCAATAGTGAGCCACACGGACAAGGATGTGGAGATCCCCAAAGCGGGTGGTGGGCATTGTAGTCCCCAACCAGCAAATAGGGGGGTGGAAGCTGACCAAGAAGATGAAGGAGATCAGCTCGTGCCATTAGTGTGGACGATGGAATGTATAGAGTACAAAGAGAAAAGGTATATTCAGAAAGGGAAAGACGGACAGCGACAGCTTGGAAGGAAGTGTTTAAGGGGATTGGGTGATAATGGAGAGTATCATGGAGAAGGATCATGAGTCCTCCATGTGCTGGAGTGCCTTCAACAGAGGGGAGATAAAATTGGATGGACTGAAAATGGGGGAGAACAAAGCGGTCATGGGGACGCAGCTTTTTTTCCTGAAGACAGAAGATGGATCATAAGAGAATTGACAATTCATCCCAATTGGCTCGAAGGCTGCGGATATTCCAGTGGATAAAGGACATAGGGTGAACAGAAAATGGAGGAATGTGACCAAGGTTGCCGTCAACTTAGCGACTGCTCAGAGCTTGTGACCGACAGCATGGAATGGCATTCAGCCGAAGGCAGAAGATCCTGATCCATAGGTTGTTCAGGAGCAGCTCCTGCCGCCAGCTATCGGCCGGTTGATCGGCCGCCAGCAGAAGACGGTGACACAGAAGACGGCCGAGGGCGATTACTGCCAGGTGGTGCTGTAGATGAGACACGCCTTGACGGTGAAGGAGAGGAACTGGGTTTCTTACTAGCCTTCTTGGAAACATGATGTTTAGATGAAGGAGGAACCGATGGTTGTGAAGTTGGGGTACGTAAAAAATCTTCACAAGTATGCTCTTTTTTCGAAGTCTTGGTGTCTGACTTTTGGGCTTGAGATTTAGCAGAACCTGATGAAGGGTGAGCCATAGAGTGGGCAGGCGAAAGTGGGGAGGTTGAACGGGCAATCTTTGCGCTGGCCGAACTGACGACTAAAGGTAAGGTCACAAGTCTGCGTGGCCACCTCCTTTGTTGGCCAAGGAGAGGCAAGGACAGTGCTGTATTTTCCTGTCTGAGGCATGGTGGGCTGTCGACTGGCGAATAATTTTCGAGCAGCAAAGGTGGACACCTTTTCCTTCACTCTGATTTCCTGAATGAGCTTTTCGTCTTTAAAAACGGGGCAATCTCGAGAGGAAGCAGTGTGGTCACCCATACAGTTGATGCAACGAGGGGATGGAGGTGGACAAGCACCCTCATGGGCATCCTTGCCACACGTAACACATTTGGCCGGATTGGAACAGGACTGGCTGGTGTGATTGAACCACTGACACCGATAGCAACACGTAGGGTTTGGGATGTAAGGGCGAACGGAAATTATCTCATAGCCTGCTTTGATTTTCGATGGGAGTTGAACTTTGTCAAATTTCAAGAAGACAGTATGGGTTGGAATGATGTTCGTGTCAACCCTTTTCATGACTCTATGAACTGCCGTTACGCCTTGGTTAGACAGGTAGTGTTGAATTTCCTCGTCGGACAATCCGTCGAGGGAGCGTGTATAAACAACCCCACGTGACGAATTTAAAGTACGGTGCGGTTCCACCCGGACAGGGAAGGTGTGTAGCAGTGAAGTACGCAGCAATTTTTGTGCCTGGAGGGCACTGACTGTTTCTAACAACAAGGTGCCATTTCGTAATCTGGAACAAGACTTTATAGGACCTGCAATTGCGTCGATACCTTTCTGAATAATGAAAGGGTTGACCGTGGAGAAGTTGTGACCTTTGTCAGACCGAGAAACAACAAGGAACTGTGGCAACGATGGAAGGACTGTCTGTGGCTGAGACTCATTGAACTTACGCTTGTGAGCTTACATAGTAGAAGATGAGGAAATCATTGTGAAAGTATCCCCCATGATTACCGGCGTCTCCGATGGTGCGCTCCTTCCTTGTGGGGGCCCTCTCTGAGGGCACTCCCCCCTTAGGTGATTGTTCACACCTCAGGTCACACCTTCCGACAAACGGACGGAGGGACCAATCGGCACTTTTGGAAGGTATCAGCTCGGGTAATCACCCCTCCCTGGGCCTGGCCGTTACCAGGGGGTACGTACGTGTCCTAGCTGTCTACCCGGGGTGGGGAATTACGCGTTACCCCCTCACCGGCTACGCATGGAAATGCGTGGGTCGGTCTTCAGACATGCACAGGGAGGAAAAAAGAGAAAGGGAAAGGAAAGAAGAGATGTCTCAAACGCCACAGCGGAGAAAAGGGCAAAGAGAAGAGGTAAGGAAAAGAGAAGGACAAAGGAAGGACGAAGACTTGCAAGCGGAGAAAGCAAAGAATTTGTTACAGTTTCGAGCGTCCGTCTCCGGACGTAGGCACAAAACATACTCCCAGAGGGGGAGAAAGGGAAGGAAAGAGGCGGAGTTGAGGGGAGGGGGACAAAGAGGGGGGATGAGGAAGGACGTGGAAAGGGAAGGTATGCAGCCCGGAAAGGAAGGAAGGTCACATTGGCTGGGGGTCCCATGCTCGCTACGCACGTATCCACAAAAGAGTTGTGGACCCCCTGGGGGGGGAGAACGGTGTAGTGAGTAAGTGTGCAGATGTTTTCAGACGTGCTAATAGTGACTGTTTGTTGAAAATGTCTCAAAGAACATGTATTCATGTCGTTATGAGGAGTAGGGTACCAGGGCGACTGGAGGCTGGCCAAACACAGCAGTTCGTAGCACAAGCCCTCCGTGTGCCACAAAGTGTGATCTCAAGATTATGGCAACAATTCCAGCAGACAGAAAACATGTCCAGGCAACTACAGTACAGGACATCCACAGTGTAAAACACCACAAGAAGACCAATATCTCACCATCATTGCCCACAGACAGCCACGGAGTACTGCAGGTAGCCATGCTCAGGACCTTACCGCAGCCACTGGGACAGTTGTCTCCAGACAAACAGTCTACATATGACTGAACAGTCATGGTTTATTCACCTGGAGACCTGCAAGGTGCATACCACCGGCCCCTAGTCACAGGAGAGCCCATAAAGCCTGGTGTCAAGAACACAGTACATGGTCATTGGAACAGTGGTCCCATGTTAAGTTCACAGACGAGTCCAGGTATAGTCAGAACAGTGATTCTCGCCAGGTTTTCATCTGTCATGAACCAGGAACCAGATACCAACCCCTTAATGTCCTTGAAAGGGACCTGTATGGAGGTCGTGGTTTGATGGTGTGGGGTGGGGCTATGATTGGTGCACATACACACTGCATGTCTTTGCCAGGGGAACAGTAACAGGCCACATGTATCGTGACATCATTTTGCACCTGTATGTCCGCTTTTTCAGGATTGCAGTGGCTCCCACCCTCCTCCTGATGGTGATAACGCACGGCCCCACCGAGCTGCCATCATGGAGGAGTACCTTGAAACAGAAGATATCAGGTGAATGGAGTGGCCTGCCTGTTCTACAGACCTAAACCACATCAAGCACAGCTGGAGTGCTCTCAGTCGACGTATCTCTGCATGTCTTCAAACCCCTAGGACACTTCAGGAGCTCCGACAGGCACTGGTGCAAGAATGGGAGGCTATATCCCAGCAGCTGCTTGACCACCTGAGGCTATATCCCAGCAGCTGCTAGACTACCTGATCCAGAGTATGCCAACTCATTGTGCACATTGTGCAGCCTGTGTACATGTGCATGGTGATCATATCCCATATTGATGTCTGGGTACATGAGCAGGAAACATTGGCTTTTGTAGCACATGTGTTTTGGGACGGTTTTGTCAACTTATCCCCAATACCATGGACTTACAGATCTGTGTCATGTGTGTTCCCTATGTACCTATGCTATAAGCGCCAGTTTTGTGTAGTGCCACATTGTGTGGCACCACATTCTGCAATTATCCTTAATTTACGAGCATGAGTGTAGTTTGATTAAGGATGATTTTGTTGTGTTGCTGGGAGGATTTAATGACATTTATAGAAATGAGACTTGCAAGACTAGCACAGGACTGAGAAAGTGTCTAAATAATTTAACTCATACAAATGTACTCACTGTGAATGTCCCACAATGTCATGTTTTACTGAGTTGGCCATGTGTGAATGCAAAATTGGTGTCACGAACAAGAGTTTCGCAGAAATATGTACTCATTTCCAGCATGTCAATGTTATAGACACAAAAAATTTTGGGATGAAGCTTCTATACAGCTCATGGCCTTCATTTAAATACATCAGGAAAGGACGTACTTGCTGATAAAATATTTACTCATATTTCGTGGAACAATAAAGAAAGTAGGACAAGTGGCAATCAAATGCTAATCACAAAGTGTTTTTGGCAAGCAGCAAACAGTAAGGCCATCAATCAGTTGCAAATTATGAAGTGGTTTAAACCAAGAAGGCCAGAAAGTAACAACCAAATATTAACCAGACACAAATTACGAAATGGTTCAAGCGAATATGGATGGAGGCGAATGAAGCACAAATTTTGCAAGCTCCAAAAATAACTTCACCACTTGATTGCCACCAGGAAGCAGAAGCCACACTCAACAATTACACCAAGAATTTTTTAGGTATAACATTACCTGCAGAAAAAGGAAAAGAAGTACCAGCAGCAACAGAAGTAAACACAACATCCAAGCAGATTGCTCAAGGAACAGCCAGCAGATGGAAAGTAGACACCTCCAAAACCTGTCTATTTTTCATGAAAACATTAGGGGACTTAGCAGGAAAGTAGAGCAGCTATCAGTTAATATAAATGACAGAAATTGTATAAACAATACTCAAATACAGATGATACAGTTGGTGAAAGGTTCAAAGGAAACGTGAGTTTGATTTCAAACATGTAACCGACTCATACGATAATAGTTGGTGGTGATTTTAATTTACCCTTGATATGTTGGCAAAAATACATGTTTAATTCTGGACATACATATAAAATATCATCTGAGATTCTGCTAAATGCATTCTCTGAAAATTATTTCGAGCAGTTAGTTCATGAACCCTCACGAATAGTAAATGGTTGTGAAAACGCACTTGATCTCTTAGCAACAAATAATCCTGAGTTAATAACGAGCATTGAAACCAATTCAGGAATTAGTGAACACATGGTTGTCGTAGCAAGATTGAATACTGTAATCCCCAAATCCTCGAAAAATATGCGAAAAATATACATATTAAAAAAAGCGGATAAAAAGTCACTGGACACCTTCCTGAGAGACAATCTCCACTCATTCCAAATTAATAATATAAGTGTAGACCAGTTGTGGCTTAAATTCAAAGAAGTAGTATTGTCAGCAATTGAGAGATTTATACCAAATAAATTAACAAATGACGGAGCTAATCCTCCTGAGTACACAAAACGGGATAGAACACTGTTGCAGAAACAACGAAACAAACATGCCAAATTCAAACAGATGCAAAATTCCCAAGATTGATGATCCCCTACAGAAGCTTGAAATTTAGCATGGACTTCAATGCGAGATGCCTATAAAAGTTTCCACAATGAAATTTTGTCTCGAAACCTGGCAGAAAATCCAAAGAGATTCTGGTCGTATGTGAAATATGTTAGTGGCAAGAAACAATCAATGCCTTCTCTGTGCAATAGCAATGGATGTACTACCAAAGACAGTGCTGCCAAAGCAGAGTTACTAAACACAGTCTTCCAAAATCCCTTCACAAAGGAATATGAAGTAAATATTCCAGAATTCGAATCAAGGACAGCTGCCAATAAGAGCAACATAGATGTAAATATCCTCGGAGTAGTGAAGCAACTTAAATTACTTAATATAAGCAAGTCTTCTGGTCCAGACTGTATACCAATTAGGTTCCTTTCAGAGTATGCTGATGCAATAGCTCCATACTAAACAATCATATACAACCATTCGCTGGTCGAAAGATCTGTACCCAAAGACTGGAAAGTTGCACAGATCACACCAATATTCAAGAAAGGTAGTAGGAGTAATCCACTAAATTACAGGCCCATATCTTTAACGTCGATATGCAGCAGGATTTTAGAATATATATTGTGTTCAAACATTATGAATTACCGCGAAGAAAACTGTCTATTGACACACAGTCAACATGGGTTTAGAAAACATCGTTCCTGTGAAACACAACTGGCTCTTTATTCACATGACGTGTTGAGTGCTATTGACAAGGGATTTCAGGTCGATTCCGTATTTCTGGATTTCTGGAAGGCTTTTGACACTGTACCACACAAGCGGCTCATAGTGAAATTGTGTGCTTATGGAATATCGTCTCAGTTATGTGACTGGATTTGTGATTTCCTGTCGGAGAGGTCACAGTTCGTAGTAACTGATAGAAAGTCATCGAGTAAAACTGAAGTGATTTCTGGCGTTCCCCAAGGTAGTGTTAAGAGGCCCTTTGCTGTTCCTTATCTATATAAATGATTTGGGAGTCAATCTGAGCAGCCGTCTTTGGTTGTTTGCAGATGACCCTGTTGTTTATCGACTAATAAAATCAGATCAGAACAAACTGCAAAATGATTTAGAAAAAATATCTGAATGGTGCGAAAAGTGGCAGTTGTCCCTAAATAACAAAAAGTGAGAGGTCATCCACATGAGTGCTAAAAGGAACTCGTTAAACTTCAGTTACATGATAAATCAGTCTAATCTAAAAGCCGTAAATTCAGCTAAATACCTAGGTATTACAATTATGAACAACTTAAATTGGATAGAACACGTAGAAAATGTTGTGGGGAAGGCTAACCAAAGATGTGCGTTTTATTGACAGGACACTTAGAAAATGTTAACGGATCTACACTACGCTTGTCTGTCCTCTTTTAGAATTCTGCTGCATGGTGTGGGATCCTTACCAGATAGGACTGACAGAGTACATTGAAAAAGTTCAGAGAAAGGCAGCCACGTTTTGTGTTATTGCAAAATATGGGAGAGAGTCTCACAGAAATGATACAGGATTTGGGTGGGAAATCATTAAAAGAAAGGCATTTATCATTGCGACGGAATCTTCTCACAAAATTCCAATCACCATCTTTCTCCTCTGAATGTGAAAACATTTTGTTGACACCAACCTACATGGGGAGGAACGATCACCACAATAAAATAAGGGAAATCAGAGCTCGTACGGGAAGATATAGGTGTTCATTCTTTCCACACGCTGTATGAGATTGGAATAATAAAGAATTGTGAAGGTGGTTCGATGAACCCTCTGCCAGGCACTTAAATGTGATTTGCAGAGTATCCATGTAGATGTGGATATATTTGCTTTACAGAACATTATATCACAAATGGCATTAATTTATTACATTTAGATTCTAACCACAACATTGCAAGCTACTAGTCTAGGGACAACAAGGAAAGAGATGGTGCAGCTATTTTTGTTAAAAATATTGTCATATTTAGATCTTTAAATGTAAGGAAATACTGTTTAGAACTACTATGTGCAACAGAACAACAGTGTACAATAGAAGTTACAATAGATAGCTCCCCAGTAATAAAAGCGGCAATTTACAGGGTACCTGGAACTAGTTTTAGGGTCTTTTTGGTTCAAATAGATCTATTGTTATCTGCTTTATTTTCTAAAAATTATGAAATTGTTATTCTGGGGGAATTTAATAAAGACTTTCCAACTGAAAACAACACCAAAGTAGACCTCCAGCATCTGATGAATTCATGTAATCTAATTCCAGTAGTTGACTTTCCCACTGGGATCACACCTGAGAGACGGACTTTGATAAGACAGTATATTTATAAATTTAAGTAGGTACCATAACTTCACAGTCACCCCTGTCTTGGACTGTCTGACCATGATGGACAACTCCTCACTCTGCATGATAGTAAACGCCTCAAGAAATTAATCCCCACCTGGAAATCTACTAGGTCAATGACTAGTGATGCACCAGAAGTCTTTAAACACAAACGGAAACATGTGGACTGGGGCCCAGTATATAGGGTGGATGAGAATAACGCTAAATTAAATATATTCATAAATGAGTTCTCAGCTGTCTTTGAATAGGTATTCCCAAAAAGTTTGTTAAAAGCAATACTGGGTACATCACCAAACAAACTCTGGATCACAAAAGGAATTAAAAAATTATGTAAAACAAAGAGTGAACTTTACATTACTGTTAGGATGTCTAAGGATGCAATGAAAACTGGCTATTATAAAAATGTACTTTAAGATACTAAAGATGGTTATACAAAAATCAAAAGCATTGTATTTTGAGCAAGAAGTTGATAATGAAGACTATTTGGAATATTACTAGATGGGAGTCAAGGAAAATCATAAGAAATTTTGAAGAACTCATAATTAAACATGAAGGAAATATAGTACATGATCCTGGAAACATAGCCAATATTTTCAAGAACCACTTCTTGGCAGGTTCAGAACAAATAGGATGCAAGTGGTCTGTTAATGAAGTTCTGGGTCATATGCAAAACTCATGCAGGTAAAATTCATATTAGATCTGTAATGGCATCTGAAATAAAGAACAATTATCTTCCTCTAGAATACATATTCCACTTGCACAGATAATATCTCAATTAATTTACTAAAACAGAGCTGTGTTTTTATTAGTGATTACTTAGCCACATTTTCAATGCGTCCTAACAACAAGGAACTTTGCCTGAAAGACTCAAATATGCTCTTGTAAAATCTCCTTTTTAAGAAAGGTGACAAAACCAAAGTCACAAATTACAGATCAGTTTCCTTTCTAGTTGCTTTTTCAAAAATTCTGGAAAAGCTAGTGTATATGAAAATTTTGTAAGATATAGATAAATATAACATTCTCAGCAAAAGGCAGTTGCCGAAAGGGTCTGTCAACCAAACAAGCAATCTATGCTTTCACAAAGAATGTTTTGGATTGAATTAAAGACAAAATGGTAACAATAGAATTATTTTGTGACTTGTCAGAAGCCTTTGATACTGTGAACCACCAAATCCTATCACAGAAAGCAGACCTATAAGGAATAAATGGTGTAGCAAGTAAGTGGTTATAATCGTACCTCATAGAGAGAAAGCAGAAAGTAGTAGTAGATAGTACTGATGAGATTCATAGTGGCCCAGTTTCATCTAATTAGAGAACCATTCAATGTGGAGTTCCCGAAGGATCCATTCTTGGTCCTTTACTGTTCTTCATATTTACAAATGATCTATCTCAATGTACAAAGCTACAGTGCTTTTTTGCCATTTTTGCAGGTGACACCAACATTATGATTGATGTGAAGATCTTCAAGGATCTATTAAGAATGTTATTATTGATTTCATGAAATTTGTTTAACATCAATGGACTCTCATTGAACTTTAATAAGACTAATTGTATTCATTTCACTGTAACTGCTGAAACTGAGGACACATTAATTGTCAAGTGTGGCACAAAATCAATAGAAAGAGTTGAAACAGTGAAGTTTTAAGGTGATGTAATTGACTGCAGAGTACACTGGTTATGTCATATAACAAATCTTCAGAAGAGACTCAGTTCACTGATTTTTGCCCTACACATTCTGTCCAAGAGGGGAAATATAGACACATATGGTGTTATATTTTGGGGAAACCAAACACTAGCAAAGAAAGTACCCATGGGCCAAAATTGTGTTGTAAGAATAATAAGTGGCCTAAACTCTAGATGTAGTTGTAGAAACCTTTTCTGGAAACTAAAAATTCTTACTTTTACTTCCCAAAACATATTTTGTCTTATGTGTTATATCAGCAAAAATACTAAGTTTTATGAAAGAAATAGTGAATACAATGGATATGACACTAGGAGAAAGCATGATTTCCACAATGATAGTAAAAACCTGACTATGGTGCAAAAGAGTGTGCAGTTCTCTGGTGCAAAACTTTTTAATGCTCTCCCTCCACATATTAAAAGCAAATTTTATAATCATTCCTCTTTAAGGGAGCATCTGAAGACATATGTGAAGACGTTAAATGTTTTTGCTTTTTCATGAGCTACTGACTTTACTTTTCCTCAGTTCCTCTCTTAATAAACTTAAGAAGCCACTGTTTTAGAATTCTCTTGCAGTTGTGTCTGCACAACATGTTAGTGAGGTGAGACAGTGTAAACTCTCCTGTGTTTTGGCAAGCGAAGCAAATTTTGACATAGCAGCCAGAGAAATTTGTAGGTTTTACTCAAAATTCGCCACTCATGACATTTCTCTGAAATTTACATTTGGTTAACAAGCAAGGCAAAAATAAATCATTGCAGTTTCAGATGAATTCTTTTGAGATACTAACAATGGTCAACATGGAAGTGTGGGCATGGGGGGGCCACATTTAACATTTACAAAAAATGTGATTGTAGGCTTCAGTTTAGAATGTCACTTCCACTCCAGTGTACAGCATTTCCCCTACAGTGCTGTGAGTGACCCCCAACCACTGTTGCACTCCCCATGCTTCCCCAGCTGACTGCACATTTAACAGCCATGGCATTTTGTGCAAACTGTAATACAAGGATTCTGGAGGACTGGAGTAACAGAACATCTTAAAAAGTCAAAATTTGGAAGGTAAGAGATTACATTTCTTGGTCATATTTCATCAGAAGGAAGAATACCTGACCAAAGTAAGATTACAGCACTATGAAACTTCCCTAAATCTGTTGTAAGAAGCAATTGGAATCATTCATGGGATATTGTAGCTTTTTAGGCCGAACATCTGTTCAGGAACAAGCTCTGAACAGTGAAGCACTACACCAACTGTTTAAGATTAAGACACATATGGCATGGAAATGGACAGCAGAAAGCCATTTAGGTTTTGATGCAGTTAAACAAGAATAGAGTGAACCCAAGATGTTATACCACCTGATTTTAAGGCTTGATGTTGGATTAACAATGGAAGTCTTGTGTATTGGTTTAGGACTTCATTTGCTTCAAATCTAAATTATTAATGGCTGACACAAATTTTGCATGATAATATTTGCAAGTGGAGCTTTAACAGGTTGTGAGAAGTTATATTCCGTTAGCTAACTATAGCCTGGGAATTCAAGAGATTTAATTTTTATTTAGCAGTGACCGGACAAAAATATACAGCAACCAAAAAGTACTATGTTCTCTACTCAGCTGCAAGTTTCTGCATCTATGTTTTTCATGATATGCTTTGTCTCTGCAGGAGTATAGTTTTGAAGCAATTTACACTAATTTAGAAAAGAATATAACTGCAGATGCCTTATCATGTTTACCAGCAGGCTTGGAGTAATTGCCTCTATATAATGAAACAAATACAAATGTAAACATTTGTTGATGAGCCAAATCCAAGAAGCAGGTTGGCCTGGCCTAAAGTAAAAGAAACACTGAAAAATGAACCAAATGACAACTGTAAAACACATTATACTCTCAACCAAGATGTATTGATTTATAGGAGAAGAGGTTTAAAATACCGCTACAGTTGTAAAGTTCTTTTATTATCATACAACTGGTTTCGGGCTCTTATATGCTCATCTTCAGGTGCTTTAACTTGCTTGCTCTGGCAATTGTATGCAGTACACCGCACCTCATACATGCCACTGCAGCACTCAGGGGTCACAGCACCAAGTTAAGGCACCTAAAGATGGGCATATAAGATCCTGAAACTGGCTGTGTGATAATAAAGCAACTTTACGACTGTAGTGGTATTTTCAACCTCTGGTATAATGCTCAGTTGTGGATGTTCCTCCAACAGGATTGTTTCTTATAGGAAAAGACCTGACACACTTGGTCTGGAGCAATTATTTGGTTGTTGTTCTGAGTTGAATCTCCAAGTTGTTGATTGCTAGACTGCCAATTACCTGATATTATTGTGGATGAAATACAGAGTTAGTTAGAAAGTCATGCTCTCAGTCCATTTGTACTGCAGATTCAGCTTGAATCACTGGTGTTGTCACAAGGAGAAGGAGGTTGGAACATGTATTCTTTCAACCACATCAGTTAAAGAAGCTCTAAAAATTGACTAATACAGATCAACTCGAGAACCATAAAAAAGATCAACTGCTTTACTGTTCTGAATGGTTGACTATCATTTAAGTTCAGAGATATAGTGCTCTGAAATGGCTAGCTGTTTGTTACAGTGGTGAGTAAATTTTATTTACTGTAATAAAGGCTGAAAATAGATGGGGATGGTTCATGCTCACTACATCTATAGCAATTTGTAGGCTACACATGTCTTTTGGATGGTGTTAAATGGAGAGCAACTCATGCAGAGAGCTTTGGTGAATGAGAAGTTCCCAAGCTCTAGGTTGATCACTGCTGCCAGTTCTGTACAACCATAAAATGTAAGGCATGCTTCAGCAAGCACTATTTGGCATGACAGTGGAAAGCTGTGCATACTTAAGAGTGAAGATCTTGGCTTAACTGCTCACATTTTGAGTGTGGTACAAATTTCCAAAAGAAACTTCTCAAACTTAAGGTGTAATACATATCACTGAGGTTTCCTTCTGTTGAGGCAAAACCATTTTTTGTGAGAAACCTCTGAGTACCTAATGTACACCAGTTCTATAAGGCATACCAATGCAAGTGGTGTGCTGTCTGCATGGACTTTTATAGCCCTAATTGCTCATTGGAACACTATGATGTCCATGAAATCCCCCCAAAAATTGAATCCTTTGGCCTTTATGGTCCATCAGGCAGTAAAACTTCAATTCTGTACAGGGAAGATCTGGAACAGGCATTTTGAAAAATAAAAGTAATGTACTGCAATAAGGCATGTCCAGCGTGTCAGAATGTATTTAGCGTGACTAAAAGAGAATATATTACACTTCTATTTATATAACTTGACCTTGAAAGTTTGGCTGGATCCCTAAAATCCATTGCGAGATTGTACAATGGATTATATTTATAGAAACAGCAACATCACAGCAAACCACTAGCCTTTGAAACCAAACGGATTGAAGCTGTACATCATTGTAATGGAACTACATCACAGCTTTAATCACAGCAAGGGGATGACAACATACATGTGGAATGTGAATAGGTTCAGAATATGTGGAGAAATTGAAATTTTTAGCACAGGGAAGACCTCAGTGTTTGTGACTACAGGAAACATATTTTAAACCTACTGATGTCTGTGAGCTCACAAGAAAAAGAACTTATGGGGCACAGGGCTATAGGCAGAGTAGATATCCATGCAAAAGACACTTATCACACCACTCTTGGCCCTCTCTTAACAAATTTTCAAGTAATATGTCACTTATTTTGTACCAAATTCAGCTCTGTGTAATGAGGCGCTCTCTGACCTGATGTTTTATTTCTGCAAACACTCCTACTTGAAGAGGATTTTAATGCCCTCAGAGGACACATCGTTGATTGATACAGTGTTTCAGAAGACATATATCTTCTAAATACTGGTGATATAATTCACTTTAGCACTTTAGAGGGCCAATTCTCCACCACTGATGTTGCGTTTTGTTTTCCTGCCATTGTAGATACTGTGCAGTGGGAAGTGTTCAGTGGCTTGTATGCAGAACTCTTCAGTATGATACAGTATGCATTGATCCCAAGGCCATCAGGCTGACTTCAGAAACATGCCCCACTATGGAAAACTAAGTGTTAGTTTACAATTAGAGTCAGTTGCACAACTTTCAGTAGGCTCAAATGCCAACCATTTGCTGAGAATGTGGCAGCCTAGAATTGCGGAAATTACTTAGTCACTTCCAGTCTGAGTTCATTAGATATTGTGCAACCCTTAACAACTTCACCCTTCTTGAGGCTGCAGTACAACAGTCTTTCTCACGCAGACATAAACTAATAGGTATATCCTTTGATGTACTACTGGGTAACGTAACATTCTTAGGCGGCTCCCCTCTGCTATAAACAAACTGGATTGTATTTGGGAGGATAAGGCTCCAGACACCATCCAGCCATACTGATTTAGGTTTTCCATGGTTTCCCTAAATTACTTCACGTTAATGTTGGGGTGGTTTCCACTATAAGGCCATGGCTGACAACTTGTTAGTCCTTGTCAAGTTAAACTTTTAATTACACAGCTGCATGTATATAAGAGTAGTGCTTAATCATTCTTAAACTGTAATACAATGATATATCCTTGTAAAAATGATCCATGTTTGAATAAAACTACTACTATTACCACCACCACTACTGCCACACCACTAACATGTTTTCTTCTTGCTGTTTGATAATGTTTTTGTAATTTTATCCACAGTCATTTCTTTTAATGTGCCACTAAGTACCCATAAGCTTCACACACACACACACACACACACACACACACACACACACACACACACGAAGTACTATTACTACTACTGCTGGGACTTCTGGTGATGTCTACCCGTATTGATATGGGACTTCCTTTCCAGATATTTTTTAGGTATCTAATCAGTGGAGTCACGTCAGAGTGATTCTAGCTGAGGAATGATATTCCTCAGTGATCTGTTTTAATCATGACTGTAATCACTAGTACTATATACATATTTAACTCTCCCATTCAATGTTCATTACTAAAGGGTGACTTTGCTATATTCTGCTACTCCTTCAATCTTGCAGCAGCTGCTCTTCAGTTGCAGCTGACAATAAGACAATTTGAGTTGTTCATTATGGTTTCTGAATCTCACTCACAGTGGTTTACATGATTACTGAACCTGAATTATTTAAATGCTTTACAGTACTGAATATATTGAAGAGCATCAAACTGATCATGAGAAACAGACCAAACAAGACTGTTGCAGATTTACAAGGCTTTTGTGTGGTTCCACCTCAAGTTTGAATGAAAGTTTATGGCTCGGCTGGGACTTCATATCTTAAAATTTTTGAAGCCATACACAATGAGGGTGTTGGGCTAGCAACAGGAGCATTTAATAATAGTAGTAATAGTAGTATGATTCCCAGCATCTGTGTCAAGGCTGGTAATCTACCACTTGCTATCCAGCAGCAGATCCTCATGGTATTTCATTTTTACAGCCTACCGGTACTCTTGACTCCATAGTAATCAGTAGTGCATACTATTGCTTGATTTCCAATGTAGCAAACATTCTTAAAACAACCATTAGCAATGACATCATTTAGGTTATTCACTAACCATAAGAACATAGTCAGTTTATTCTATATTTAATGGAGGATGGAGTCATTTACCACCACTGTTAATATGAAAACCCACAATTATTTTACATTTATTAGAGTACAGGATGAAGTGTACTTTGACTAAATTTTTATATTCATGTTTTATTGTATTTTATCTGAGTACTGCAACAATGTTGTAGTTTCCTCTGAAGGGTCTAAGAAGTGTGTGCTATTTCCTAATAAATTCTCAAGATTCCATAACCTAATGAATTGATGGTGTTCAAAGTTGCAGTTAAGTCCCTTAGTGCTCAGAGCCATTTTGTTCAAAGTTGATTTATATGTGATTTTTGGGATACTGGAGCAAATGAGATGTCATCATGCTACTAGATTCCTCATCTTCTCTGATTTCCAAAGTATCTTCAGGTTATCCATCCATCATGTGTGCTGAAGCAGACAATCAAGTACTGACAAAGGCAGAAGGAGGTGGTATCATTCTGCTGGGTACCAGGGCACCAATGAATTCAGGGAAATGAATCAGCAAATGTAGCAGTTAAGGATATCTGCATTACAAATACAATTGCACAATATACTGTCTCACAATACATAGAGTCATCTTGCTATTGAGGCACAGGATTGTGTTTAACTGCAACATAGAGTGGAAAGGGTTGAGTAATAATAAGTTGCAGTTGTTGAAACAAATGATACAGCCACAGTGACCCTCCCACTTTCTGCCCTCTGAGGTGGGAAGAAGTAACTTTAATACATTTTTGGGTAGAGCCCTGTTGTATGATGAATGGGTTCTCCTCCAAATGAGAGGACAAGATGCGTGCAATATTTGTGGTATACAGATATTTGTTTGCAATATTTGAACAGAATGTGTTTTATACATGCTAGCTGATCCGCCATTTATTTAAGGAGTTGATGAAACATATACCACCTATGCTCGAACAGTCCACAGGTATACTGCTGGTTTATAGTGTCCAACGGGCACAATATTTCGATGATTAGACATGTCGCATGGCTGTGGCTAAGCCATGTCTCCGCAATATCCTTTCTTTCAGGAGTGCTAGTTCTGCACATTTCGCAGGAGAGCTTCTGTTAAGTTTGGAAGGTAGGAGACGAGGTACTGGCTGAAGTAAAGCTGTGAGGATGGGGCGTGAGTCATGCTTGGGTTGCTCAGTTGGTAGAGCACTTGCCCGCGAAAGGCAAAGTCCCGAGTTCAAGTCTCGGTTCGGCACACAGTTTTGATCCGCCAGGAAGTTTCATGTTGCCATCATCAGGTGTGCTGACAAACTGAGCTCCTGAGGGCGGGTGGCCGATTTAAATCCCCTCCCCCCACGGGCCGCTCTCTTCGCCGTCCGCACCTCAAGCCGGTGGTCGCGAAGACGTGCACATCAGAATCTGTCGTAGCGTCGATATGCTTGCTACGTCTGCCCAGGTCACCAGTTCGTACTTCTTGCTGAGAGTCTTCTTAATTATATTCAATGCCAGGTCCCAAGCCTTGCTGAGATTGTAACTGCAATCTCGCTTGATAAGATCTTCCCTGGTGCGAATTTTGATAGCCTCCCTTATAACACTGTCCCAATATTTAGAGGTCTGACCCAGGATCTTGGTACACTCTTAATCCATCTGGTGTTTCTCGGACAAACAGTGCTCTGCTACCACTGACTTATTTGGATATTTCAGTCGAGTGTGCCTTTGATGTTCTCGGCAACGATCTTCGATGGTGCGTACTGTCTGTCCGATATAAGTCTTCCCACACTCACAGGGAATTTGGTATATGCCGGCCTTCCTCAAACCGAGGTCATCTTTCACACTTCCCAGTAATGCCCGTGTTTTATTGGGTGGGCAAAAGACGGTTTTAACTTGGTGTTTCTTTAATATACGGCCGATTTTACCCGATAGCGCGCCATTGTATGGAATAAAGGCAGTGGCTACCTCTTCTTCCGTGACTTCATCTGTCTCCACAGGTTGTTCTGTAGTGGTGGGATGGAGAGCGCGTCTAATCTGCCATTCTGAGTACCCATTTTTTTGGAACACGGTTTTGAGGTGTTCCAATTCCTGGGACAGATTCTCTGCATCTGAGATGCTGCGCGCCCTGTGTACTAGCGTTATTAGTACTCCATTACTCTGACAAGGCTGGTGGCAGCTGTCTGCATGCAGGTACAGATCAGTGTGCATTTTCTTCCTGTACACACCATGGCTCAGGGTACTATCAGGTCTTCTCTTGACCATGACGTCCAGGAATGGTAATCTTCCTTCTGCTTCGGTCTCCACAGTGAATTTGATGTTTGGATGTATGGAGTTTAGGTGTGTAAGGAAATCCAGGAGCTTGTCCCTACCATGGGGCCAGATGATGAACGTGTCATCGACATAACAGAAGAAACAAGTAGGTTTCCAATCGGATGACGCCAAGGCTTCCTCCTCGAAGTACTCCATGTACAAATTTGTGACCACCGGCGAGAGTGGGCTGCCCATTGCAACTCCATCCATTTGCTCATAGTATTCCCCATTAAACAGAAAATACATTGAGGTCAAGACATGCCTAAAGAGTTCGGTGGTCTTCTTGTAAAATTTCTGCCCAATAAGCTCAAGTGATTCCCTGGTGAATAGTGAAACCATGTTGAAGCTCGCTAGGTTATCAGTGTCTTTCAGTCTGAAGTTGTCGAGACGTTTCATGAAATCCACAGAATTACGGATATGGTGAGGGCATTTACCTACATAGGGGCTAAGTAATTCAGCCAGATATTTTGCCAGCAAGTAAGTAGGTGCCCTAGTGTTGCTGACAATCGGGCACATAGGTACCCCCTCTTTGTGGTTCTTAGGGAGTTGATAAAGTCTTGGTGGTACAGGTCCTTGAGGTGACAATTTCTTGGCATCCCCCTCTGGTAGATCTGCGTCCTTGAGTAGAGCCCTGGTCTTGTTCTCCACCTTCTTCGTGGGCTCAGCATTGATCTTCCTATAGGAGTCATCATCTAGGAGGTGCTGCATCTTCTAAATGTAGTCCTTATTGGAAAGAACAACAGTGGCATTGCCTTTTGTCAGGAGGTAAGATAACAATCTCAGAGCACTCTCTTAGGTCCCGAATGACCACCCTCTCTCTACTGGTAATGTTAGTCTTCATAGGTTTAGTTCTGGTCAGAGCCCGGCAGGTTTCCCGAGGCACTTCTTCTGCTGCTACAGATGGTAACCGCGGCTGCAACCTGTTCCACTGCACTGACGATGTCCATGACCGGCGTGAGCCTAGGGGTGGGAGCAAAGCTGAGTCCCTTCTCCAGAACCGAAACCGCCTCATGATTCAGGCCATGTCAGTGTTGCATGGTGCCTCCAGCGATGGTTTATCCGAGAGACATGAGAATTTTGAAATCTGATGTCCAGTGACCTTTTTATGTGCAGAATCGGCTGTCGTCCAGGTAACACCATCCACCCAGTCCCAGGTCCATGAATTAAACTGATTGGCTAGTTTAAGATGAAGTTTAAATAGTTCCTGAGAGTTGTATTCAAGGCTGCAACGAGTAAAGTGCACCCTCTCATGTGCCAAGGCAAGGCTGACCCGTCTCTTAATCCTCTTGGCTGCTGCAGAATTGATGTGATGTCTGATCGCCGAAATATTGTGCCCGTTGGACACTATGAACCAGCAGTATACCCGTGGGCTGTTCGAGCAACAAATACGCCGGGAGAAACTGAAGAATCACATATACCACCTATGTTTCTTGATTCTGTGTAGCACCTGATGTTCATAGTTATCAGGTCGCAAATTTTAATCTGTTTTCAGACTGACTAACTCATTCTTTTTCACTCCATTGATCAACCAATAGTAGTCCCATGTTCAATTATTTTAGCTACTGTATAGTTATAAAACATGTATTATAACACAGGTTTCATAAAATGACTGTAGACTGTGTCTTATGTCTTTTGTGAGTCGGTGTGAAAGTATTAGTGAATGAGACCATGAATGAAAATGATTGGACCACATTTTCATTCTATAATTTACCATTTATAACGCAATTTTAAACATATTAACCATATTATAAATTATTTTAGTAAGGGCACTGATGATATTAATGTTGAGTGCACTATAAATTCAACACAGCACTCCACCAATATGCACTGCCTGACAAGAAAAATGAAGCACCTAGGAGACACAGCTGGATGTCAATGTAACTTTGTAAACATACACACAATCAGTGAGTACGTAGATGATTAGAGTTGCGATTCTCTGTGACAGGTAGAATGGCCACCATTGTGCTGTTGCCCCTGTTTAGTGTTGCCACCAAACCTGGTGGGGTATTTAAGGGAAGTTGTGTGATTACTGTGAAGAACATGGGGATGCCACGTGTTTTGTGAAACAGAGTTTGAAAGGGACCTCTCTGAGGATCTCCATTTTGCTGGCTGGTTTAATCAGCAAAATCCAGATTTGTGGGACATTTGGATGTGACAGTGGCCCAATGTTGGATTGCATGGGAATATGAGGGCAGCATAGTCATTGTCAATGTTCCTGTTATTCATGTCTGACCACCATAACGAGCACATTGTGATCCGTTCACATCTGTATCTGTCATCTAAGAACAAGTAATGTACTTTCCACAACATTCTGTGTCATCCTGAACCACTGGCCAGAGGTTAGCAACAGCTGGAACAAGTAATTCCATCCATGCATAGGCTGCTGTTAACACCACAACACAGTTGCTGCATTTGGGATAGTATTGTGACCAGGAAAGTATGGACTACTAATGAAAGGTGATGAATCCTAGTTTTGCACTAGCCCAGATGATAATGTTCCGTGACTGTGGTGACATCCTGGAAAGAGGTCATATTCTTCTAGTGTTTTGGAGAAGCACAGAGGTATTACTCTTGGTTTTGTGATGTGAGGAGCCATCTGGTATAAGTTCAGGTCATGGATTGTTGTGATTGAGGGAACTCTGATGGCACAACAGTACATCATGGACATCCACCATCCGCATGTGTTGCGTCCCATGCAACAGTATTATGTTGATATTATGGTGTCATCTTTGCAAATTTATCTTGATGTTTTAATCGCTGAAATAACACCAAAGACACTCACAACTCATGAAGTTTCATTATGTTCCCTTCTCCCCTTCTCAGTGCTTAATTTTTTTGTCAGGTAATGTAGTTTAAGGGGCTTGAGACAAAATATAGACTGATCAGTCATCTACTCTGTCTTAGTAATGATGTGCTTAGAAGAGTTTGTTCCAATAAGTCAGAATTTTTAACTGTACTTACATGCATTTAAATGTACTTATATGCATCAATTTATTTGTGTCATTCAGTCAAATTTCTGAGAGTATAAATGCCACAGAATGTGGATGGATGGATGGAGTGGTCTTCAGCACCCACTCAGTAACAGATTGAGATGGATGTCAAGAAAAGACTCAGAATAGTAAGATGAAACAGAATGTAAAACACAGGTAACAAGCTTGGAAAAATATGTGCCTACCCACACTGAAGCATGGGATGAAGCATGCTGTCAGCAGTTAAATGTGGACAACACAGGAAGAAAGTGATAGAGGGAGCTAAAACAATATAACAGATGGAAGTGGCTGGCTGACTGCAAGGAATAAAGGGAGCAGCCAGCCACTTTGCAATACACTAAAACCTCCAGCCTAAAAGTTTAGGCCAGAGTCCAGACACATCACAAAACTTTAAAATCCTAGACACACATTTCTGACCATTAGCTAAATCACAGGGCAGATCCCCATCAACTTGTGCTTCTACCCTTGCATCACGGTATAAAATGCAGTCTGTTAAAATGTGGCGGACAGAGATGTGCACACCACAAGCATCACAAAACAGGGGATCCTCCCACCGTAATAGAAAGCTATATGTGAGGGGACAGTGCCCAATCCGAAGATGCAAGAGGGTCACTTCTTCCTGCCTGAGCAACCGGAAGGAGGAACGCCAGGGCCAAGTTGTTGACTTCACCAATCACAGTTTATTGGCTGTCACTGCCAGTCATTCTTCCTCCCACAACTCCATGCACTTCTTGTGGAGTGCAGAAATGACAGACTGCAGGGGAATAGGACACTGGACCACATCCTGCTCTCTGCAGGCCTTCTTGGCAGCCCGATTGGCCTGTTCATTGCCCCATATTTCAACATGACTAGACACCTAGAAGAAGGACATCTCCTTACCCCATCATTGGAGCAAGTACAGTTGGTCATATATCAGCTGGAGCATCTCCTCAGTTGGGTACAGATTCTGCAATGATCGTAAGGCTCTAAGAGAACTGGAGCAGAGGAGAAATTGATTGCCCTGAACACGATTCATCTGCTCCAGTGCCTTCAGGATCATGTGGAGCTCCGCTGCGAAAACGGTATATTCATCAGGGAGGCAAACCTGGGTAACATGATCAGGGAACACTACAGAACAGCCAATGAAATTCTCCTGTTTGGAGCCATCAGTGTAAATGATGGTAAAACAGTGATGCACACCTAAAATGTTAAAAAACACAGATTGGAATGTAAAATCTGGTGTACTATCTTTCTCAAAATTAGTCAAATGTAAAATAAGACTGGGTTTCTGGAGGAGCCAAGGTGGAAATCTGCTCCAACCACCATGGAAAACATGAAGACCTGCCATATCCATCACAGAGAGGCAATCCTGTGCTCGAATCCCATAGGGCCATGTCACTCATTGCCAGTTATGAAATAGCCGTGTCAGAGCAAGCTGAGCAATGGTATGGTATGCAGGTGTGTATGGTGAGCAAAAGTTTTATATGCCTAGAGCACTGTAAGTAGCTGCTGCCACAGAGGCTTGGTATGGGGCTAGTTCTGAATGCCCCAGTGGCCAACTGAAGCCCTTCATGGTGCACAACGTTCAACATCTTTAAGTAAGAAGGCTTCGCAGACCCATACACAATGCACCCGTAATCGAGCCGAGATCGCACAAACGCCCTGTAAAACTGGAAAAGACAAGTCCTGTCAGCCCCCCATGTACTGTGGCTAAGATATTTTAAAATACACTCCTGGAAATTGAAATAAGAACACCGTGAATTCATTGTCCCAGGAAGGGGAAACTTTATTGACACATTCCTGGGGTCAGATACATCACATGATCACACTGACAGAACCACAGGCACATAGACACAGGCAACAGAGCATGCACAATGTCGGCACTAGTACAGTGTATATCCACCTTTCGCAGCAATGCAGGCTGCTATTCTCCCATGGAGACGATTGTAGAGATGCTGGATGTAGTCCTGTGGAACGGCTTGCCATGCCATTTCCACCTGGCGCCTCAGTTGGACCAGCGTTCGTGCTGAACGTGCAGACCGCGTGAGACGACGCTTCATCCAGTCCCAAACATGCTCAATGGGGGACAGATCCGGAGATCTTGCTGGCCAGGGTAGTTGACTTACACCTTCTAGAGCACGTTGGGTGGCACGGGATACATGCGGACGTGCATTGTCCTGTTGGAACAGCAAGTTCCCTTGCCGGTCTAGGAATGGTAGAACGATGGGTTCGATGACGGTTTGGATGTACCGTGCACTATTCAGTGTCCCCTCGACGATCACCAGTGGTGTACGGCCAGTGTAGGAGATCGCTCCCAACACCATGATGCCGGGTGTTGGCCCTGTGTGCCTCGGTCGTATGCAGTCCTGATTGTGGCGCTCACCTGCACGGCGCCAAACACGCATACGACCATCATTGGCAACAAGGCAGAAGCGACTCTCATCGCTGAAGACGACACGTCTCCATTCGTCCCTCCATTCACGCCTGTCGCGACACCACTGGAGGCGGGCTGCACGATGTTGGGGCGTGAGCGGAAGACGGCCTAACGGTGTGCGGGACCGTAGCCCAGCTTCATGGAGACGGTTGCGAATGGTCCTCGCCGATACCCCAGGAGCAACAGTGTCCCTAATTTGCTGGGAAGTGGCGGTGCGGTCCCCTACGGCACTGCGTAGGATCCTACGGTCTTGGCGTGCATCCGTGCGTCGCTGCGGTCCGATCCCAGGTCGACGGGCACGTGCACCTTCCGCCGACCACTGGCGACAACATCGATATATTGTGGAGACCTCATGCCCCACGTGTTGAGCAATTCGGCGGTACGTCCACCCGGTCTCCTGCATGCCCACTATATGCCCTCGCTCAAAGTCCGTCAACTGCACATACGGTTCACGTCCACGCTGTCGCGGCATGCTACCAGTGTTAAAGACTGCGATGGAGCTCCGTATGCCACGGCAAACTGGCTGACACTGACGGCGACGGTGCACAAATGCTGCGCAGCTAGCGCCATTCGACGGCCAACACCGCGGTTCCTGGTGTGTCCTCTGTGCCGTGCGTGTGATCATTGCTTGTACAGCCCTCTCGCAGTGTCCGGAGCAAGTATGGTGGGTCTGACACACCGGTGTCAATGTGTTCTTTTTTCCATTTCCAGGAGTGTACTTAAAGCCTTAAGTGACCGTAGTTACAGGTCTTTAAGATGATGTAACCATGTAAGCTTCGAGTAAAAAATGAGTCCCAGAAATCTCACCGTGTTTTTAAAAGAAAGGACAGTGTACCTCATCCTCAACTCAGGAAAGGTTAAAATTGAACGAGAATGGTGAAAAAGAACACATATGGACTTCTTGGTGGAAAACTTAAAACCACTCTTCTGCGCCCAGTCATCCAAATGTCTAAGAGTAAGTTGCAACTGATGCGTTGTCATTGCAAGGCTTGAAGAAGAGCAAAACAAAGAGAAATCATCCACAAACTAGCAACACTGGAATGAAATTTTCACTAGGGAGGTAATGCTATTAATAGCGATGGCAAAGACAGTCACACTTAAAATGCTACCCTGAGGGACACCATTCTCCTGCTCAAAGTGGTCAGACAGGACGTCACCAATTCAGTATCTCAAATATTGTGGCGAGAGGAAAGACTGAATAAAAAGAGGAAGACAACCACGAAAACCCCATTCGTGAAGCTGCTCCAAGATGAGACGCCTCCAAGTGGTATCGTAGGCCTTCTCAATGTCAAAAAATACGCCTGTAAGGTGATGACAGCGTAGGAAAGCTTGTTGTATAGCCGCCTCCAGGAGGGCAAGGTTATCGAAGGTGGAACAAAACCTCCTGAACCCACACTGAAAGCTACTAAGGAGTTGCCGGGATTCTAACATCCAGACAAGGTGGCGGTTGACCATCTGCTCCAAGGTCTTTTCCATGTAGCTAGTGAGGGCAACACTAAAGTAGCTACTCGGGCTCGGATGGTCTTACCCAGGTTTTAAAAAAGGAATTAAAACTGCCTCATGCAATGAGTCAGGAAAGTGACCTGACGCCCAAATGGCATTAAAAAGTGTGAGGAGGATTTCTTTGTTGCGCCTTGTGAGGTGCTGTAGTATACTGTAGTGGATCCTGTCATGGCCAGGGGATGTGTCACGAGTTGCAGACAATGCAGAATCCAGCTCCCACATAGAAAATGGGCAGTTGTAAACTTCATGAGAGATGGACTGGAAGTCCAGACTACATCTCTCAGCAACCGCTCTATGGCACTGGAAACCCGTATCCTGACTGGTTGTTGCAGTAACCATGGCAAAATACGCTGCCATAGTCTGGGCAGTGTCTTGCAGATCCATGTGAAGAGTGCCGTTATTCATTACAGAAGCCATGGGGCACCTCCCTCCTCTCCCAGAAATTCTCCTGATGGTCTCCCACACAATGGAACTTTTGGTGGAATGATTAATGGTGTTCAGGAACTGTTGCCACAACCTCTTCTTGCTCTCTCGAATAATGTGGCGACAATTTGCCCTCGCCACCCGAAAGGCTGCTAGATTCTCAGCGGTCAGCTGACACTGGAGGGACCAGAGGCGCATGCCTGGTCCTGATTGCAAGAGCAGCATTCAGCACTCCACCAAGGGACAGGTTGCCTCTCCAAATGGCCTGTGGACTGTGTAATGGATGCTGCAGCTGTGTGGTAGACTGTTTTGGTAATATGATCCACCCATGCCTCAACATTCGCACAATGTTCGAACTGGGCCAACTGGCTATAAAGTGTCCAGTCTGCCCCACTGAGCACCCATCTTGGTGGTCTTCTTTCGGGGCCCATGTCATCTGGCAGGTGAATTGAGATTGGGAAGTGATCACTGCTGTGCAAGTCAGTGACCACTTCCCATTGAGCAACAGTGGCAAGAGCAGGAGAGCAAAGCGAGAGATCAATGGCAGAGAATGACCCAGTCGCTGTACAGAAGTGAGTGCTCTGTCCTCCATTGAGCAAAGAGGCACAGGATGACAGGAGAAGCCTCTCAATTGCTCTACCCCTGGGACAGGTAATTGCAGAGCCCCAAAGCACATTGTGGGCATTAAAATCACCACAAATAATGAACAGCTGGGGAGCTGTGTAAGAAGGTCGGTGAGGGCCGCTTCATCAAGTGCATCATGTGGGGGCAAGTAAAGTGAACATACAGTCAATGGATGACGCACGTGCACAGACACAGCAATGGCCTGTAAAGTCGTCATCAGCAAGGGAAGTGAGGAGTGGTAGTCCTTCCTGACGAAAATACGCAGGTCATCCTTTATGTTGAGTGTATAGCCTCGTAGCTCAGGGGAGTATGATGGATGGAAATAAGTCTCCTGGAGACACAGACACAGTTATCTACCCTGAGAGAGTAGAAGAAGTTCCTCCACATCCGTCCTGAACCCCTGCAAGTTCCACTGATGTATGGTAGCCATCTATGACAGGGGTAGCACCTTCATCCTGTCTCTCTGATGGGGTGAGGAGACTGCAGCAGGTGGAGGGGCAGGCATGGGGTGAGATGATTGCCCCACACATATGTCGTACTCCATCAGCTCTGGGGAAGAGTCAGTTGAAGCCCCACGTAAAATGACATATGCATGGTCAGATGGTTTACCACGTGATTTGACCTACTGTTGCTGCTTTATAGGAGCTTTCTGCTGTTTGGTGGGCTTTGGGGGAGCAAACATGGGAGCGGTAATGGCTGTACTGGGCTTCGGAATGTTTTTTTTTTTTTTTTCCAGAACTCATTTATGATCTGCAGTACCGTGCAAAACTATTATATAATTGTGTCCAACACAGAACTTGACGAACTAATGGTGTTGCTGAAACTTTCATAAGTCAGTGATAGATATCTGACTGTCAGATGCGAGTAAAGGCTATTAGTAATCCATCCATTGGTCCTCTACCTTGATACATTATCTTCTAAAGTCATTCAGAAAGCAAACCAAAATAAGGACACAGGATATCATTATCTGCTTCATGCAGAAATGCTGAATGGTATTGCCTGAAATGACACTAGAACAAGTAAATCAAGTGGAAGACTGACTTGTAAAAGAATTGGAAGAAGAAGAGGTTGGACCCAGCGCCCATACATGTCTTCAGTGAGGAACCCCACTTTACGATGATTTATCAGGTATTCAAGAAACCGTGAACAAAACAAAATTCACACAGCATATAATAATGTGAATCTTTACCATATTCACAATATGACAACAGCATACTGTTTGTGGTATTGACAATGTTATAAACTGACATTTATTTTTAAAATTATGTATAATAAAAAAATACCATCAAATACCTGAGTATTTTATTTCCAGCATTAAACTGTAAACTGATATTGGATTGATCCAAAATGCGAAATCCTATATATTTATTGACTTTAAGCACAATTATCTTCACTGGAGTACATTTCTCAGGGCTAAAAAAAAATGTTTTTCTTGTGTGCAATTGTCTATTATTTTCAGACACAAGTTGTCTTGTTTCCTGTCTTGTTCCCTTCAGATTGCCAGAAGTAGAAACTAACTTCTCCAGTGAGGTTTTAGCATTGTCATCACCAGTATCGAACTTATGTTCAGTAGTAGATTTCGGACCAACAGAAGATTTTTTTTGTGCAATATTACTACTGCCTTGTATCATTAACTGCATCTGAGATACTGGTGTTTCCTTAGGAGCTTGTACAGTGTCTCTTGCTGATTTCTTGTCACGTTCTTTTTCCCTCATGTCAAAAATTGACCTTGCTTGCTCTACAATCTCCTCTGGTATTTTGTGACATTGATTTGCAGACTGCTTTGAGGAAACAATTTTTTCAATTTCTGATGCAATTTTCCACTTCCAGGGAACTGGTAACCCATTTGGTGTGTCAAAAAGAACACCTTCTTTCTGTGTATACTTTAATCTGTGCAAGTTGAAAACAGAAAAAAAAGAGTTACAGTATGGCAACAAGAAATGTCATAGAGAATGGTCCATTATGTGTAATAAATATAAGCAATATTTAGAAATTGCAAAAAGATTATGTATTCTACTCATTGGTTCCTTTGATCCTTGATGTTGCTAAGTTCTCTTCATTACTGGTAAAATTAATTACACTATGAATATTCTAGTGGAGAAATTGAGACAGAAAGGTGAAACTGGAACTTACCTGACCCTCCTGTTTATAAGCTGTTCACTTTTGGTTTTTAACTGCATCTGATTTTTTTATAAAAATTAAATAATAGTTCATTCAATTCAGTTATTGGTTGATCAGATTTCAGTTAATTATGATGACAATTTTAACAATTTTGCTTTATTTAGTCATATTTAAGGTAAACACTCTGGCAATGTCAAATTTACTTCCAGTAGTATATAAGACTGAAACATCTATGATTGTAGTTGCTAGCAAGTGGCAAAAGATTTCATATGCAGCCAGATAAATTTCTTAACTCTTTTGAATGAATATATTTACAAGCATTATTACCTCAATTAAATTTACACAGTTGCAAAACTATAAAATAAAATACCCATAATAGTATTGTAGGAACCCTTCCAATGCAAGGAGTTACCAGTTTATGATCACCTCCAATATAAATATTAACTGAGCTCACTCAAGGTCGTGACTTTTCTCACCAAAGCACTTGCACCTTAAACAGGAACAATTTTGGTGACATCCATGAATATTGGAAAAAGGCACTAATTTATGGCAAATAAAATATGGTGTACAGCTACAGTAAAGCCACAGTTCTGATGGAATAATTTTACTTACACACTGAGTAGCTTACATAAAAAACATGAAAAATAGAGCATATTTGTTAGGGCAGAGTTGAAGCATATTACCTTTTTATAAGGATTTTTCATAAAGGTTTCCATTTCAGTTTCTATACCCTGAATATAACAAATAAGAATGTATGTTTCCTTTCTGTATCAAAATTTCGAGTAAAACAAGATTACTACTGTAATCATAAAAATATTAGGGTGCAAATCTATTATCTGAAATTTGCAGTGTTACTTGAAAAAAGGAAAACATATTTAGTATATCAAAACAATTTACATCAGGAGTGTTACACAACATTCTAAAAGATCCAGCCTGTTGTTTTGAGATGTATCTCCATAACAGGCTATCTTAGACAGTAATATAAGATTCATAAAGTTGGTGTACTATTAATAGAGAATACATCAAGAAACACGCATGTGCTTACAAGAAATTTCGAGCAATATTCTTGTAAAACTGAAATCATAACTGATAAAGAGAACACAATAACCAGGGCTGAAATTACATCATATGTTAAATGCTGTGGCTGTAGCTATTGTTGTTACTGCATTTTTTTAATACAAGGTATTTATCCATACAATCCTTACTACTCATGGTGAGACTATATCTATGTAATTCTGGAATACTGTAGATGGTGATACAGTTGCAATCAGTGGTACATTACAATACAATCATCTAATCCTCGTGACTTCGGCTAGGCATATTATTATTATTATTATTATTATTATTATTTTAATGTGAGATTGCTGATTAATATCCATGTCTAGAGATCTATATTTTTTATGTCATGTTATTTACTATCTTTTATTCTGAAAACCTTTAAAAAAACTATCTAATTTTCAAACTTAAGAAAATGTAATTATATCCAAATGTATTTATATTACATTAATATTGTGTGTGATTAAGAATCATTCTGAATCATACTCTGTGAACTGTTGGTATAAATGTATCTTTGGTTTATTTTTACACTACGGGGAGTAATAGCAGCTTTCTCTGGTGTTTCATTTTGAAGATGTTACTTTTAATACCTGATTATGCCATTTTGAGAGCACAGCTAATTTTTGTTATTGATGACTTTACTAAATGAAGGAATTACTCCATGATATCGATAGCAAGAGGAAGATTAACATATTATCATTAAACACTTACACAACCAGGAAACTCTTGGCATACCATATACTGTTTATTTTAAGGACAATGAGCAACAACAATAGCAACTACATCATCAAAGTGAGTAATGAAACTTCCTGGCAGATTAAAACTGTGTGCCAGACCAAGACTTGAACTCAGAACCTTTGCATATCGTGGGCTGCTCTACCATCTGAGCAACCCAAGCATGACTCACAACCCGTCCTCACAGCTTCAATTCTGCCAGTACCTTGTCTCCTACCTCACGACGGGTCGTGAGTCTTGCTTGGGTAGCTCAGATGGTAGAGCACTTGCCCACGAAAGGCAAAGTTCCCAAGTTCAAGTCTCGGTCCAAAACACAGTTTTAATCTGCCAGGAAGTTTCATATCAGTGCACACTCCACTGCAGAGTGAAAATCTCATTCTGAAGATGAGTACTGTTTTGACTATTGACTTCCTACAATGAGCAGTGTTATTAAAAGTAATTCTAGGGACATTAGTCTGCAACTAATCTTACTCAATCCTATACCTGGAAATTTCTGTCAGAATTGTATCTGAACTTTATTTTGATCAGTTATTTAATAATATTTCAGTTATAGGCAGGACTTAGAGTTCCATTAGACACTGACCCACTAATATACATGAGGCCATAGCAAATAAATTATACAACAAATTGAACAAGAACATGGTACGCCCTTTCAGTTGGCAGTATGCAGATGGTCAAACAATATGAGTATGACATACTGGTGAATGCTCTAGCCAGAGGAATTCATGCATCAGAGAGCAGTACCCAATATGTAGGACAGTTTATATTGTTTTTTTGTACTTCTGTGGCTGCAAGGAGCTGTGAGATGGCCTAGTAGTTGACTGCACCAATGATCATTTGGTTTCCTTAATTTCAAGTCACTTCTCACAATATTCAAAAGTGGAGGCAGACCATTTCACCCTCAGGTAAAGATGGCAGTTTGGCCACATCAAAGTGTGACATAAGAAGACAGCTCATGTTGTGAGAGGCAGTGGTGAATGTTTGAATGTTTGACGGCTCATACAGCCAGATGGCTGAGACGAGCAAGCAAAGTGAAGAATGTGAGGCATCCTGGTGCTAGAGCACTGGAAGCACTATTTTTCCAATGAGTGGAGTGAGCACACTGGCAAAGAAGGGCAAAGATGACACAATGACAGCTAAAATAGTTGAAATGAATTTTGAAATACATGTTGTTGTTGTTGTTGTGGTCTTCAGTCCTGAGACTGGTTTGATGCAGCTCTCCATGCTACTCTATCCTGTGCAAGCTTTTTCATCTCCCAGTACCTACTGCAACCTACATCCTTCTGAATCTGCTTAGTGTATTCATCTCTTGGTCTCCCTCTACGATTTTTACCCTCCACACTGCCCTCCAATGCTAAATTTGTGATCCCTTGATGCCTCAGAACATGTCCTACCAACCGGTCCCTTCTTCTCGTCAAGTTGTGCCACAAACTTCTCCCCAATCCTATTCAATACCTCCTCATTAGTTATGTGATCTACCCATCTAATCTTCAGCATTCTTCTGTATTGAAATACATATATTCCACTAAATTACATTGTGTCCCTATAAACATTTTACAGAGAAACAAGTACACCAGAGGATTTGTAGCAATGGCAAGAGTTCATTGCAACTTCAAGCATTACTCTAGGATTGTTATTAGAAAAGTTAATGTTGTTTTGGTTATAACAGATTATGTAATTAATAACATTTAAACCACTGGAGCAAACTAAGCCTATCAAGCATCACTTGAAAATTGGCATTGTCAGTAAACAACACAACAAGCTCCATTTCAAAGTGTATATACAAAATATATCTAAAAACAAAGATGATGTGACTTACCAAATGAAAGTGCTGGCAGGTCGACAGACATACAAACAAACACAAACATACACACAAAATTCAAGCTTTCGCAACAAACTGTTGCCTCATCCGGAAAGAAGGAAGGAGAGGGAAAGACGAAAGGATGTGGGTTTTAAGGGAGAGGGTAAGGAGTCATTCCAATCCCGGGAGCGGAAAGACTTACCTTAGGGGGCAGAGCCATGTGTGAAAGCACCCACGTGATCTACCAACTGACCTGCCTACACTGTGACGCATTCTATGTGGGAATGACCAGCAACAAACTGTCCATTCGCATGAATGGACACAGGCAGACAGTGTTTGTTGGTAATGAGGATCACCCTGTGGCTAAACATGCCTTGGTGCACGGCCAGCACATCTTGGCACAGTGTTACACTGTCCGGGTTATCTGGATACTTCCCACTAACACCAACCTATCCGAACTCCGGAGATGGGAACTTGCTCTTCAATATATCCTCTCTTCCCGTTATCCACCAGGCCTCAATCTCCGCTAATTTCAAGTTGCCGCCACTCATACCTCACCTGTCATTCAACAACATCTTTGCCCCTGCACTTCTGCCTCGACTGACATCTCTGCCCAAACTCTTTGTCTTTAAATATGTCTGCTTGTGTCTGTATATGTGTGGATGGATATGTGTGTGTGTGCGAGTGTATACCCGTCCTTTTTTCCCCCTTTTTTCCTCCTTTTTTCCCCCTAAGGTAAGTCTTTCCGCTCCCGGGATTGGAATGACTCCTTACCCTCTCCCTTAAAACCCACATCCTTTCGTCTTTCCCTCTCCTTCCTTCCTTCCTGATGAGGCAACAGTTTGTTGCGAAAGCTTGAATTTTGTGTGTATGTTTGTGTTTGTTTGTGTGTCTGTCGACCTGCTAGCACTTTCATTTGGTAAGTCACATCATCTTTGTTTTTAGATACATTTTTCCTACGTGGAATGTTTCCCTCTATTATAACCAAATGTATATACAAAATTGTAGATGATTTTACTAAAAGCTAATGTGCAGATGTGCCAATACTAATTATCCTGTATAACTACATGTAATATGAAGGCAGCATGAGTTTCCCAGATCCTTATGTAATATTCCTAATGGATGAGTAACCAAAATTTATTGTTTCACAAATTGTTATAATGTTTCATGAGGTTTGTCATATGGCAAAATGGGATGCATGCATCCATTCATTAACTTTGGTCTTTAATACTGTGTTTATTTTTAAATGAGTGGTCACAAAATGACTGCAATAATTTTCTCTGTTTCATAGTATCATATATTGATATGTAATTACTTTAAATTTGAGTGATGGTCATTATTTAAGTAACTAAATTAGATTCAGTAGAGTGTGACATCACACAAAGCATTTAATTATGACTCAAAGCACAGGCTAGGGCTTTTGTTGGTCAACAGTTCTTAAGTCAGTTTCTTTTCTCAGTGAACTTCTGTTGATGTTGGTGAGTGTGTTTTTTGTCAAGAGGCTGTTTGGCCAAGTTGAATACTGTAACATTTGTGTAGGCTCTAACTTGTGTGAATTGTAACTTTTCATGGAACTAAAATTATGTGACATGTTTTTTCAGTGAATGATTTTGTGTGACAACTCAAACTTTAATTTGGGTTACAAGATATGAGGTAACTGTGAACTATGATTATTTGCTGCCATTAATTCTGTTACTGTTGTGTGACAGACTTGTTTTTCTGTGGCGATTTTTCAAATAAAAAACTTAAGTTTATGTTGTGACTGACAGTGGGAACTGTATGTTCAGAGTTTGAATGTCTCTGTTGATTTTTTGTAAATTAGTGTGCAGTTAAATGAACTTAACTTACACTTGTTTCTGTATTCAGTGTTCTGTTGACACTGCAAAATACGTAACTCTGTAAATTATTTATTGTTTAATTTAACTTTTTATTTGAGTCCAAAGTCCATGTGAAATTGCAATTCTTATACATATGAACTTAAGTAATAAACATTTGTTGATTTAAATGTAACCCTCTGGTTTTACCTACATAATTAATCCTACAATATTCATCCAGTAATTCCCTTATTTAGTTATAGTATTTTGTTTCATGAATATGTTAATTTACTAAAAAGGGTTTAAGGATTAGATCTGTGTCCCATATATGTGCTTTGAAGCGATAGTGCATGACCAACACTTGAATATCAAAACTTGTCAAACTATCAAATAATCAGATCATGCACTGCTCACATTGGTAGCAGCATTGGTGTGCTTATAAAATGCTCTAAGGTTTTGCTTCATCCAGATTTTAAATGCCTTGCTAGTGTATATGTGATTTACCATAACCTTTTACATGAATGACTGGAAGAAAGATGATATACTGGTAATCATAGGTCAGCAAGAACCTGTACATCTGATGCTTCGTGAGAAGTTATCAGATTATGGTGATGGCTCACCAGCGTTTCCATAGAGGCTGGTTGTGTGTCTGCTCCTATACACTCCTGTGGCCAATCTAAAGTCTTCATTTTAGGTAGCACTGATGTTATCAGCTGATAGATCTTGGTAATAGATGCTCCTTGTACCCACAACCAAGCCAAGATCACCAAAACACTTCGTAAAACTGAAGCAGATAAGTTCAGTGTGCATTCCACAGCATATGGATCGGGCGGTTTATGATGTAATGCTAAATCTCTAAGATTTGGTTTCCAGTTGCACCTTTCACACTCAAAATGGTGTTTTGCAAAACTATTGAATTAAAGATACAGTAAATTCCATTGAATCAATGCACACATGTATTTCTGTTTAGAGTTTTTTTTTGTACAACACTGTTCTGAGAAACTAATACTGAAGAAAGGGCAGTACAAACAAAATAATTTATTAAACCCAATGACATGCTATTTCATAGCTAAATCATGAAGTAGCACATAGCAGTCCTTCAATGATGGCAACTATAAATACATGAAGATTACCAAACACAAGTCCACAATTCATAGCTGTATTAATGTTTGAAAATATGTAGTATTCAGTGTGGAGCCCATAGTAGGTGATACATGGTGAGTGTGCTAAGAGAATGAATTGCAGACTTGCACACCAGGATAAAAGCCTGGTGGTAGGCTCTGTGAAAGGCTCACAAATTGTGCCTGTGGTGTTGGTGGTGAGAGGCTATGCAGCATGTTATTGTGGTGCTACCTGGAGGCCACAGGCCATGTCTACATTCAAGAATCTACACCAAACTTCACCATAGCAATTTTTAAGCATAAGATAAATGGTGGTATTGGCTGTCGGCACTGTTCCAGCTATTGCAATTAAAGAAGCGTCAATAGCAAAGGATGCCTGTGATGCAGGCTTGGCCACAGCTAGTTGTAGTGTCACATCAACTACATTCCAGCAATTTCAATAATGATGAGTTGATGTTGTGATAATGGCTGGGAGTAGAATAATGGCCTGCCACAAATTATCACCAATGGCTCCCCATAGGCTGACGTGATCCTTTATGAACTTTAGAAATCTGTTGAGGCTTCTTCCCTGCAAGCTGATGGCTACAATTTCTTCATTTTAACATTAAATTCCACAATGAGATTCTCAGCTTCACTACTTGCTTCCAGCTGAAATGGAGGTGTACACTGGCAGCATATTCCATTTCAGTTGCTGCAACAAACACATATCCAGAGATAGAATATTGCTTGATTGGTATAATGAATGGCAGGAAACATAAATTGGTTAGACACAGGTGCTCACATGTTGGTGGCAAGTCTGGACCTCAAGGGAAAGAGGTGGCTAAGCTCTGCACAATATAGGTTATGTGAAATTAGGAGGAATGATGTACATTCACTAGGTACAGTTTTCAGGTAGGAACAAAGTGATTATGAGAAAATATGGAAGTTTTGCCCCATATATGAGAAGGTAAAGAGTTCTGCATGATCCCAGATCTAGAAGTATAATCATCATACTGAAATTGACATGGACAATGATTGACAGAACTCATATTAACACTGATCCATCTCATGAAAGAAGAATCAATGAGATCACTGATGATCAATTCATGTTATAAAGTCCAGCAAGATACAGAGAAAGTACTGTGGGCGAATGTTTAAAAGTAATTCCCTGTAAGCATATTATATGTTGTGTGGTGGAACCACTGGAAGAAAACAATGAGCTATATAAAACGTGGTGTTCTCTGCACAGGAGCATTGTATACCTTTGTGATATAGATAGTGAGCGAGTACTATTGGGAGGTGTTGATAATTCTGGGACTGAAGATTTAAGTCTGACTTATGGTCAACAATTTAGATGTTTTATATGAAGATTACCTATACAGGACAGGTTTGGAACATAGCCGTGAGCAAGACATGCATCTCAATGCATCACATATGAAAGTAGCACACTACAAATAGTGGAAAGAGTAGCAATGGAGAAGTTGCTTTTAGAATTTGAGGACCTATTTAACCCCCATGGGCCATTAACAGCAATCCTGGTGACACAATACAGTATCCCAGCTGGGAATCAATCTTATAGGATGTTATATTATCTACAGCTGGTAGTGAGGAATTCATTAACCAATGTTATGTGATGGTATCATTGAGGAAAGTACCAACTTATGGCTGCACCTATGGTGATAGTATTGATGAAAAGTTTGGATGGAGCATGGAAGTATTGATTCTCTTATGACCACAGATACCTCACCAGGTGTAGGATTGCAGAGGTGTATTTGATAGTGAATATAACAGAAACTCTTGATAATTTGGGACTATGCAGGTATTTCTCCACAATAGATCTAAGAAGTGGCTGTCATCAATTGGAAGTAGTAGCAAAGGACTGACCAAAAATTGCATTTACAGTTCCTTGAGTTCATTATTAGTACTGGAAAATGTCAGTTGGTTTGAAAAATGCACCAGCCACATTTCAGCAGCTGTTAGCTTGAGTTTTGAGGGGATTACAGCTGAAATAGTTTATGGTGTATCTAGACAATACTGTTGTGTTTGTTGGTGATATGACAGTGCATGTGCAGCAGCTGAGGGAAGTTTTTAAGACTGGTGCCCACCTTATCTAATTCTTGGGATAGAGAAGTGTCATTTTTCACCACAAAAAATGAATTATCTGGGACAGGTAATTAGCATAGGTGGAGCAAGAACACAACCAAGATTAGTGCGTGCTACACAGTTTTCTGATATCTCAGACAGGCAAGGACGTTCAGTTGTCTTTGGGATTAGTAAATTGTGATTATAAATCTGTAATAGAGTTTGCAGAAACAGCACAATCTCTCACATACATATCAAGAAAAGCATGAAGTTCCATTGGACTCTGGAGTGCAAAAGCATGTTTGAAATATTAAAAGAATTAACTAACAACTAGTTCAGGTTACAAAAAGATATTCATATTATCATGTGACAAAAGCAACCATGCAGTAGATCATATCTGATGTAAAGAGGTACAGGGCAAGGAAGATCCACTCACACATTGCAACAACTGAAAAAAATGGGGAGAAATTATTGTACAACAGAAAAGGAGATGTCAAGCTTGATACACAGAATGACATACTTCCATTTCTATTTATATAGACAAAAATGAAGGTGTTACTGGAACAAGCAGTGCTGAAGTGGCTATTGGGATTAAAGAATCCATTAAATAGACTTACATGATGGGCATTAAAAGGAGCTTGATTTTGAAATAGTTCATAAACTGGGTAAGAAACATGGTAGTGCAGCTGATTTTACAGAAAAGACTGGTGTAGTATGGGCATTAGGTCATAGCACATCAGAGTGACAAACAGCACAAGCCGCTGACGCAGATTACAAACTATTTGCAACACAACCACAGCTCACCAATCACAATGGTGTATTGTGTAAGAAAAAGAGACTTGGGAGTTCATAATTGTGCCTGTTGCATTGTGACAGAAATATTGAAAAAAGACCATGATCATCTGTTATTTGGTCATGGAGGGTATAGAACCACAGACTGAAGAGTAGCTGAAAATTACTGGTGAATAATTATAAACAAGATATAGAATCGTATGTTAAGAACTGTGTGCCATGTGCGTAGTGGGTGGAATTAAGCCATCCATGTACAACACTACAGAGGTTGCCAGTAGTTAGTAAGCTTTTTGAAATGTTTTGGAAAGACATTTTAGCCAAACACCAGCAGGAAAATCTATGCTTTGACCATTATAGATCATTTCTCATTCACTGTTAGCTGCTCCAAGCAGAAGACTGCTTTGCTGGTGCTGCACAATTTTTGCAATTTTGACTGAGATAAACTGATGCTCCAGTGTTCATCTTCAGCACAACAGTGTAGAATTTATCACAGAACCAACTAACTAAGAAATCCATGCAATTTTTATGTATAAAACTTGACTTCTGAATTACCTTTATTGTGAGACTGCATGTGCCATCCTCACATGCTAATTTGAAATTTTAGATTCAGGTATTTTACTGCTTTCATTGCTTTCACATCAACTTTCACTGATTGTGTCAATACTCATTTGTATTGTGACATATTGTGAAATTTTGAACATTTTTGAGTGCCACGGTAAACTCATTCTATTATTGCCAGTTGTAGGCCTAAACTTAAATTGTGTTCTTTTAAAAATTTTTGGCAACAGTAGGCCCATCCTCATTTGAATACAATAATTCCCAAATTTAACTGTATAATTATGTGAGAAACAGAACTGCTTGTGGGAAATTTTGGATGTTTAATGAAAGCATATTTTCGAAAGTTTTCATGAGGTTTGAGTGTCTGCAATTCTTGTCCCATAAAGTGAACCATAAATTTTTCTATGTCTGTTGCTGTACACAAAAATGTTGAGGAAATAATTTTAGTCCGTTAACTAACATGTGGGACTGGGTTGTATAGATCTTCCACAAAAGCCAAAGAAATTCTGGTCATATGTAAAGGCTGTTAGGGGTACAAAAGATGGCATCTAGCTGCTTGTGGATGAAGCAGGAACTGATTTGAGGGTAGCAAAGCAAAATCAGAAATGCTTAATTCTCTTTTCAAATGTTCCTTTACAAAGGAAAACTCAGGAGAGTTGCCCTAGTTTAATCCTCCTACCTCTGAGAAGGTGACTGAAGTAAGGATTAGTGTCAGTGGGTCTGAGAAACAGTTGGAATCATGAAAACTAAACAGAACTCCATGACCTGATGGAACTCTATCAGATTCTATACCGAATTTGCAGCTGAGTTGTCTCCATATTAACTATAATCTATCACAGATGCCTCAAACACCTAAGCTTATTCTCAGTAGTAAATTTTACACCGAGTATGCGGAGGAACTTGGCCCCCTTTCTTGCAGCAGTGCACCGTAGGTCTCTAGAAGAGTGTAGCATTCCAAAGGATTGGAAAAGGGCACAGGTCATCCCCGTTTTCAAGAAGGGACGTTGAACAGATGTGCGGAACTATAGACCTATATCTCTAACGTTGAGCAGTTATAGAATTTTGGAACACGTATTATGTTCGAGTATAATGACTTTTCTGGAGACTAGAAATCTACTCTGGGGAATCAGCATGGGTTTTGAAAAAGATGATCGTGTGAAACCCAGCTTGCGCTATTCATCCACAAGACTCAGAGGGCCATAGACATGGGTTCCCAGGTAGATGCTGTGTTTCTTGAGTTCTGCAAGGTGTTCAATACAGTTCCCCACAGTCGTTAAATGAACAAAATAAGAGCATATGGACTATCAGACCAATTGTGTGATTGGATTGAAGAGTTCCTAGATAACAGAACTCAGCATGTCTTCTCAATGGAGAGAAGTCTTCCGAAGTAAAAGTGATTTCAGGTGTGCCGCAGGGGAGTGTCGTAGGACTGTTGCTATTCACAGTATATATAAATGACCTTTTGGATAACATCAGAAGTTCACTGAGGCTTTTTGCAGATGATGCTATTGTATATTGAGAGGTTGTAACAATGGAAAATTGTCTGAAATGCAGGAGGATCTGCAGCAAATTGACGCATGGTGCAGGGAATGGCAATTGAATCTCACTGTAGACAAGTGTAATGTGCTGCGAATAGATAGAAAGTAAGATCCTTTATCATTTAGCTACTATATAACAGGTCAGCAACTGGAAGCAGTTAATTCCATAAATTATCCGGGAGTAGGCATTAGGAGTGATTTAAAGTCATCTGTGAAGCAGATGCCAGACTGAGATTCATTGGAAGAATCCTAAGTAAATGCAATCCAAAAACAAAGGAAGTGTACCAAATAGGGTCGATAGAAGAGAGAGAGAAGATCCAATGGAGAGCAGCATGCTTCATTAGAGAATTATTTAGTAATTGCAAAAGCGTTACAGAGATGATAGATAAACTCCAGTGGAAGACTTTGCAGGAGAGACGCTCAGTAGCTCAGTACAGGCTTTTGTTGAAGTTTTGAGAACATACCTTCACCGAAGAGTCAAGCAGTATATTGCTCGCTCCTATGTATATCTTGCGAAGAGACCATGAGGATAAAATCAGAGAGATTAGAGCCCACACAGAGGCATACCGACAATCTTTCTTTCCACGAACAAAACAAGATTGGAATAGAAGGGAGAACTGATAGAGGTACTCAAGGTGCCCTCCGCCACGCACTGTCAGGTGGTTTGCGGAGTATGGATGTAGATGTAGATGTAGAAAATTGTATGGAGTGTCAGATGAAATTTGTGACTGAACTGAGTATTCTTTAGTAGGAAGGATTCAGTGTGTTGTAATAATTCATCCTCCTCTAACATTACCATTTTTTTTTTTTTTTTTTTTTTTTTTTACAGAGACAACTGATACCATGTATAATCTCCAATCTCACATAGGTTAAAATTATATCAGCTGTTTCATTAAAAGAATTCATATGCTTTTGTATACAATGTATTATATTTTTTATGCTAAAATGTATATAAAAAAAGAAATTAATATGTTACAATCAATATGTACTCTTGGTTAAAATTACTCTTTTTTAAGAATAATTGAAACTACAAAATTTATGGTATACTTAAAATTCATATTATCAATTGCACAATCTAACACTAATTATTAAATTCATTTCTGGATTAATTTATAAAATGTTCAAATATGTGTGAATTCCTAAGGGACCAAACTGCTTAGGTCATCAGTCCCTAGACTTACACACTACTTAAACTAATTTAAACTAACTTATGCCAAGAACAATACACACACCCATGTCCGAGGGAGGACTCAAACCTCTGGCAGGTAGGGCCGCACAGTCCATGATATGATGCCTCAAACCACGCAGCCACTCTGCGTGGCAATTAATTTATAAAACAATGATATATTTTAGCGATGATTCATCTTTTGTTTTGTAAAATTTTTTTGTGAAGTCTTTGGAATATCATGAATACTGCAAAACGTAGGTAGTGGTGGGCATGCCGGAGATGGAAATGCATAGTTTGCTAACCTTGTCTCTAACAATGTAGGTGTGACAAATATGGAGAGTGTGAAGTCAGTGTGGCATAGAAGAATGAGATAAAATAAAAAGATATTTGTAGCAACTGGCAAATCTTTATCAGTTATTTAATGCAGCAAGACTCAGTTAAATTGAAATTTTCAGCTGCAAAAATATACTCATAGACAAGACTTTGAGCCATCAACAGAACAACAATGAGATAATGAATATAAGTAAAAAAAAAGTCCTTCTTTTGTAATCTTATCTCTCTCAAAGTTTTCAAGATTTGTCCAAGGAATGTGACTTTAAAGGTGATGTATGGGAGGGAAAGATTACAATGTTCTCTTGGATAAAGAATCATCGACAGATGGAGAAGTAACTTCGGCTGTGGCCCATGGAAATGTGTTGGAACCCTTGCTGTTTCTATTGTACAGGGTGTCTACACTGAAATTCCATATTTTGTGAGGAAATTTAAAAACAGTAAATCTTTCTCTGTTTCAGGTCTGACTTGTCCATTGGGTACAGAAGAAAAAGTTGCTGCCTAAATTTTTTCAACATCTGGTGCAGTTTCATTGTTGAATTGCTGTCCATAGAAGCAGAAATGGTGTCTGTTCAGGAGAAGGCACAAACTGTGCTTTGGTATGGAGAGTTTAAATCCATTCTTATGGCACAAAGGCAGTTTTGTGGTGTTTACAGGAAAGCAGCACCAGATGCCAAGAACATAAATGCATGGAACTGTTGGTTTCTGGAAACTGGCAACATTGCAAAGAGGCATGGAGGAGGTTGAAAAACAAGTTGAGAATATCTGCCAAACATTCCAACAAAGTCCATGAAAATCACTTAGTTAAGCTTCACAAGATCTTAAGATGCCTCGTGCAACTGTTCATAAAGTCCTCAGAAAGCAACTGTGTTTGTATTCATACAAGGTGCAGATACTGCAGGCCATAAAGCCTTATGATAAACAGGGACAATATGAATTTACGTGTCAATGCTTAACCGAATTGACCAGAATCCTGCGTTCCTGTCAAGTGTTATGTTTTCTGATGAGGCCACATTCCATGTCTCTGGAACTGTGAACAAGCCTAATGTTTGAATTTGGGTGTCACAGAAGCCGTATAGTGTCAAACAAAAGGTACAAGATAGCCCAAAAGTGAATGTTTGGTGTGGCCTCAAGTGTGACAAGATAATTGGACCATTCCTCTTTGCTGAAACAACTGTCACAGGAACAATGTATCTCGACATGATGGAGAGCTTTGTCTTTCCCATGTTGAATACTTGCAACCAAACCTCTGGTTTCAGCAAGATGGTGCTTGCTGGATGTTCAGAAAGCTCTAAATGCATTTTCAGGACGCTGGATTGCTTGAGGTGCACCCATGAATTGGCCTCCATGTTCTCCTGACATCGCATTGTTGGATTTTTTTTTTTTTTTTCTATGGAGCTACATCAAGGACAGAGTGTCTTCCACTGCAGTGTGGTACATTCAAGACTTCTGTACTCAGATTGTTGAAGTCATTGACACCATTCCTTTGGACATGCTGCAGTGTACCTGGATGGAAACTGAAAACAGACTCGACATTCTTTGTGTCACCGCAGGGGCTCATGAGGAAGTGTTTCGGTTGTTGCTGTAATTATTTTCAAAACTTATCTTCACATACAACCTATTTTTGTGAAAAAAATAAAGTTATTTCATTCAGTTTTTTATATGGAACACATTTAAAATAGGGAGTTTTGGTATAGACATCCTGTATACTAATAACCTTGTGAACAATATTAATAATAACCTCAGATTTTTGTAGATGATGCAGCTATCTATTATGAAGTACTGTATGAAAGAAGCTGCATAAATATTCAGTCAAATCTTGATAAGATTTCAAATTGGCAAAAAATATGGCAACTTACTTTAAATGTTCATAAATGTATCCTATGACTACTATGTGAATGAGTCTCAATTGGAACTGGTTAACTCATACAAGTGCCTGGGTGTAACACTATGTAGTGATATTAAATGGTATGAGGACATCGGCTCAGTCATGGTTACAGCAGGTGGTAGACTTCATTTTAGCGGTAGAGTACTGCAGAAATATAGTCAATCTACAAATCACTCATGTGAATCATCCTAGAATTTATGTTGGAATCCACAAGAATGCTGTGTGCAGTGGCCTCTGGATATACAAATGGAAGAATGCAGGGATCAGTCGGGAATTACCTGAATTTATTGCACATTGATTTTGACTATAGAATAGTCATCATCAGTGCACACATCATCCAATATGGTCATGTCAGACTTGTGCTTCAACACATATATCTTTCAAATCTGAATACACAGTTGCAGGCATAAACATAGTGGGAGAAAGAAGTAGCATATCTCAGAGAATACACTCGTGTTACATTAGGTATCTTTCTCCCAATAGGTTTATAAGTGTGACTATGTACTCAAACTTGAAATACTGTATATGTGTTTAAGCGCAAGTTAGATGTGTGACCACATTGGGTGATGTATATACTGATGACGGCTATTCTATAGTCAAAATCGATCTGCAATAAATTCAGATTATTCACAACAGATCGCTGCATTCTTTCATCCTAGAATATTGCTCAAGTGTGTGGGACCAATATTAAATAGGACTAACAGGGGATATTGACTGTATAGAGAGAAGGGCAGCACAAATGGTCACAGGTTTTTTGATCCATGGGAGAGTGTCACAGAGGTGCTGAAGAAACTGAACTGGCAGATTCTTGAAGATATCCTGAGAAAGCCTACTTACAAAGTTTGGAGAACCAGCTTTAAATAATGACAAGAGGAATGTATTACACTCTCTACATATTATTCCCATAAGGATCATTAGGAGAAGATTAAATTAATCAAAGAATGCATGTTTCTATACACTTATTCTTTCCATGCTCCAGAAACCCTAATAACCAGTACAATGGGCCATATCCTCTGCCATCACTTCACAGTGGTTTACAGAGTATAGATGCAGATGTGGATGAACATGTAGATGTAGATTCATGGAGATGGACATTATCCTGAATCAGCAAGCTGATATGGCAGCACTTCTGATCATCAATCACTGATTACTGAAGTTCAGGGTTCTGGGGACTATAATCACAGAGCAAAGCTCCAACTTCGTCAGAACTGGTGAAGCAGTTATATCACTTGTTGTGAATTCGAGAACTGAGAATGAGCCCATTATGTCTACAGGCTAACGTGTACATCAAAGGATAGGGAAAATGCTGTGCCAATATTTTGCCTAGCCATCACATTGATCTGAGTACTTTATTACTTTAAATTGTAGCAGCGTACCATTCTAAAAACTGTGGAGGTACAGGCTTGTCACTGTATGAGATGGTATATGGTTGGAAAATGCTGTCATCATTGGAAGTGATCAAATTGAAGATAGGGAAAAATGGCAACCCAATATGAAATTTCACAAGAGCATTAAGAGACGTGTGGAAACAGGCACAAAGAACTAATGCCAAGGCCCTTTAGCATAAAGAAAGTGTAAGAGAGTGTAAAGCTAAAATACCATCGTATCATGTGGGTCAGTGGGTGATGCTGACAAGCCCATATACCCAAAAACATAAAACATGTGTTAAGATCACAAAAATAGTAGTAGTAGTAGTAGTAGTAGTAGTAGTAGTAGTAGTATATTAGAATGTTTATGTTTCTTGTCTTGTATTATATCATTTCCCAGAGAAACAAAAGTGTGTGAATTTTGTGCAGATAGTAAAGGAATTTATTGTGTTATTTCAGATGATAATTTCAGGGGAAATAACCAATGATAAGTTTAGGTTAGATGTCATTGTGTAGTAGGATAATGGTTATTTTTTGGGATGTCATGTATGTAGTTCATTTGGATTAATTTAGCATCTTGCCACCGTAGTTCAGGAGTTGTCATGTTAAAAAGAAATGTCAGATGACGGGAATAGAATTTTTAATTTGTGGGGAATATAATTATGGGTGTTAGTTTGTACATGACAGACTTAAGGTAGGAAGGGACAGTAATTAAGTGTACTAGGGGGAATGTAGATGATTCATTATTTAGAGTCTTAAAACAATTTTTGTGATGTCTAATAGAGAATTTACATGATATTCAGTGCATTGAAGATTTCTGAGTGATGAGTGGAGATACCTGTATTAATGTGCGTAGAAGAACATGGATTAATGGAAAGCATTGCTAACAGTTGCATTTTGTTTTTGTGTAATTTTTCACTTGGAAAACTGTTTATTTGTCTTGTTAGTGTAGTAAGCTGGGGGTTTTGATTTTTTTGCAGGTAGTACTCATAAGGAGACATTTGTTTTGTTGTAAGTAATTGTGTGTAGGCTTAGGGTGGGCATATCATAACTCACCATCTTTGGCATAGAAGTAACACACAGTGAATAGTTTTGTGTAACATGATTCCAAGCGATCCAGAGTACCGCAGGAGCATGTAAGGCACAATTATTATTCTTTGTGGGAACAGGACCAGAAGGACACTCACAGGATACTTAACACTACAACCTTGTATTAAGAGAGAGGGTCCTCACTGTACATATTCCATATGTGATGCAGTGGTGGTTATCATGAATTTCTACGTGCAGGGATGACCTAAGGTATGGAATTATTGGAGCTGCCAGTTAGCAGCATGTTAATAAATAGTAGTATGATTTCTAATATTTCACACCCAACTTCAAATCTTACAGCTGCAATAACAGGAGCTACAGATTTAAACATAACAGATCCTCTGATTAAGGACCCAATAATCTTTTAGATATACTATCAACCCAAAACTTAACATTCCTAAATAGTACCTTAAAACCAACCACCATACACTCTGGATGAGTTAATAACTGTGCAGAAGGGGCATATTAACATGGAGCAAATGCTTCAGCATATATAATAATATCACTGTAATTACCGCCACAAAGTAGTAGCAAAAAGAGTTTCAACATCAGGTAGTATCTCAATTTTACTCTCATCTGTGCAGACTACATCTATTACCACTGAAAAACTGCCCAGCCTCCTGAATTCCCTATACATTAAGTAGTGACTGAGTGCATCACCCTTAGCAAATAATTAGTGATAGGGTATACCAACCAACTGACATTGTAATTCAGGCTGGAGTAGCAAAATAGAAACCTTAAACAAAAAGTACATAAACATAAAAATGTAAGACATATTTTAAATGACTGTCAGAAATAAAACCAGTCTGTGAACTGGTGGACTGGACCTTACAAAGGGGAGGCATGTTGTGCCACTGCCTTTCAAATTGGCATCTGTAACCTTGTTGCTAAGTGGCCCTGTAGTTTGGCTCCCTCTCTCCAAACCAACCAACCAACCAACCTATTGCCAAGAGAGGAGAAAGATGTCACCATATTCCTAAACCAGAAGGTCAAAGAGTCTTTGCCAAGACTGGGCACATGGGTTGCCCATGGGCATTTGTAACGCTGTCCGAGCATGATGTGTATGCAGCTCACATTCTCTTACTTGCAAACTGGACCAAAGAATTATGGTAATACACAATCAACAATTGACCCTCAAGCCTCAAGTTTGTAGTCATGTTACATTGTTGAAAGCACTATTTTAAACTTCATAATTATTATTATAGGACAATGCAAATATAACCTGTTCAGAGTATTTGTGGAAGCGTAGCCTTCCTTGTCTTCAACAAAACTTTTATCAAATAAGAAAGCAATAAAACTGATTTTTGATATAGGCACAACACAGTGATAGAAAGAAATAAAGAATAATCTCTTCACTGCTAATGCCAGAATGAGAAGAGCAGTGCTGCAAAGTAATACACTACACAAGTTGACAGCAGGCACAAACAACAGTATGATGCATTCCTGGTTCTGTCATTATTCCATTCAGTGAAGAACTGTGTGAGTTTTTGTGTGTGTGTGTGTGGGGGGGGGGGGGGGGGGAGGGGAGGGGGGGAGGGTGATGGGGGGGTGTTGGAGGAGGGGGGTTTCTGGGATCAAGAAAAAGAGAACAAACACTATCACTCTTGCCAACTTAATTTCCCAGTCACAAATACAATGCAGACACAAAGTAATAAGCAGAGAACACACAATTTTTTTGTTGAATAGATTTTAATTTAATACATGCACTCTTACAGAGAAAAGTTAAATTTCAGTGTTCACAGATTGCTAACTACTTATGAAAAAGAGATGCATCTATTTTCATCATCCTACAATTGGTTTTAAATGTTTTTTCACTAACATCTCGATGTCTGGATTGAGATTACTGATCATCAAATGCATTGCCTGCTTCAGACATACATCACTAAAATTACTTCTGAGTTTCGATTCAGTTAATTTTATTGCTGAGAAAATACTTTCACACAAATATGTGATCTCAGATGTACAGCTATTCAAAACAACTGTGGAAACTATTCTCAAGGGAAGTTCTTGTAAATCATTCTGCAGTGCAAAACCCCACCCTGAGCAAAAGGCTACAATGAAAGTCAGTGATCTCCAACTGGATTTCAGGATGTGAACTTTCAGTGTCCACTGCAAAAGCAGTTGCAAAAATATTAAAATGAAATTTAAATTGATTTAAGTTACTAAATCTGCTAGACAAGTTTTCTAACAAATCCTGTAGCACAGTAACAAATTCACCAAATTGTTCACTACATGTTTTCTTTTCAAGGTTTGTTTCATTTGTAACTAGTGCAACATTTGAAAAGTGTGCAAATGACTCTTCCAAAAGTTGCTTTACCCACAACAGCAGTTTTCTTTTAAAACCCAAAATAGAGTAAAAAATGTCAATATTTTATGTCTACTCAGTAAAATTGTACTCAAGACAATGAATTTGTTTTTATGGTCAGTCAGGAATGCAAGAAGTAATACCCACTTTGCACCATCAGACTCTTGCACTGGTGTTCCTTTCATGTCCATTAATAACACTACGCCTTATGCAAGTTGAAAAATGTTCTGAAACAATAACTCAACTCAACCAGTGTACTATACAAAATATGGCACATCGCCATAGTCACACTCTAGCTCTTCCAGGAAGGATTTAAACTGCCGATGTCCCAAACAGTGTGATCTCTGTTTATTAATGGTTTTTGCATCAATGTAGGACATGTTTTGAGGCATCAAGGGATCACAAATTTAGCATTGGAGGGCAGCGTGGAGGGTAAAAATCGTAGAGGGAGACAAAGAGATGAATACACCAAGCAGATTCAGAAGGATGTAGGTTGCAGTAGGTACTGGGAGATGAAGAAGCTTGCACAGGATAGAGTAGCATGGAGAGCTGCATCAAACCAGTCTCAGGACTGAAGACCACAACAACAACAACAGCATCAATGTCTATGACACCACCCATTTTGGCACATTTTGCAGCAGATTAACACAATGCAAGATGCAAAGTATCACTGGTATTTCCTGCTGGATATCAAATTCTTTCCCCTTTTTCTTATCAAATCAAAGACACTTTTGCCCAGTTATTGGAGGAGCTCCACCTATTGTAATCAATAGATGTTTTTTATGAGCAAAGGTCATATTTGTCAATAACTTTTTATAAGCAAGAAAATGTGTCATTGGCCATAGTTGTGTTGTGCATTGGCACTAAATCAAGGAGTTCCTCCATCATGTTGAGCTCTACATCAACAGCTTTCACCAATGCAGCAAGCTGAGCAACATCTACTACATCCTTGCTTTCATCCAAAGCCAAAGCGAAAAAAACTAAATCTTTAGTCTTATCTGTCTGCTGCATCTCCACATTGTTTTCCATTTCTTCGATGCATCTGCCAACTGGTCTCTATGAAAGACGAACTGTTTTGAAAAGAGGAAGAGTCAATGGACAGAATATTGTTGCGGCAGCAACAAAACAGCCTTTAATAATTTCTCCATTGCTGAAAGGAGAGGCTGTTTTGGCTATTTTAAGGGTTACATGATAGCTCACTCTCATTGCGCCATTATTGTGAATGGCATGGTTCTCCTCCTGTAAATAAGTTAGAAGGAAGTCATTAACTTGAGGGCAAAGTCACATAATGGTTTAGAAACAAAAGGATTATTTTCAAGAACTGACATATATCTCAATAAACTTATTTCTTTCTCTTCTCTTTAAGCTCAAGAAGTTTGGCCTTCCTTTCCTCAGCACCCAAAGTGACACAAGCTTCTCATGAAGGAGTTGAAAATGTCGCTTCATGTTGTACTTCTTCCATCCCAGTAAAATAGGCATTGAGGGCTGACTTGTGTTTCAATAAAAAATAATCTTCTTCCCACTGTGGGTTGCACCATAGGGATTCGACTGATTTTTGTTTTGTGGATCTTAACTCCTCCTCAGCCATTTTCCTGTCACTAGTTTTGTCCTACAACAAATACAAATGAGATTTTGATACCGACAACACCAATGACACAAAGAAAACAGGCCTATCTTACTGCAGGCTAGCTGGAACAAATGAGTGATATTAGAATTGAGGTGGAGTTGGAATTGCTGGCTGGCAGTGCCTAGAGGCAAGCAGTTTTGGCACTTGCAGGCACTTATGCCTGCATAAGCACACTTGTCCACCCCTCATCTATGCTGACAGGATAGCAATATAAAATGAGTCTGTTTGTCACAAGACTAGCTGCATCAGCAGCTGTCAAGGGTGGAATGGTTGACACAGAATAATACGGGGGCCAAACTATCACAGAGGTGACCTGGATTACACCACATCTGAGCATGGTGCTGCACTGCTTCTGTAGTATTCTTGATTGGACATGATGTCCTGTCACATTAGGTCTTGATGCAACAGTTATAAATACTTCCTACTCCAGCAATGCAATATTTTTCATTGACTGCAACCAGATGTGAGAAGTGCTCGATGCCAGTTGTTGACATAATCAGCATCTTCCAGCCTCAACTACTAATAGATGCTGCCTCCACCAGCCTGGCCCAGATGTTGCCAGAAACTGAACTGTTGCCTTTCAATGTAAAGTAATAAAATGGGATGAGACAACAAAGAGTGTGATACAGTACACATCATAGTAACTGCTACTAACTCCTAATGTACATCTGAACTTGCATAATCTAATGATCATACATAGTAATGATACTAGTTGGCTGAATGCATGAAAATGAGATACCTGGTTGTAATTAATACTGGAATGTAGCAAAATTATGAAGAAATGTAGCTTCTATTCAAGATATGTGTAGTTAATGTAAGCAAATGTTTAAATTTTTATTTACAAAATTTCTACATAAATCTGATTTTAAGTCTGTTTCAGATATATGTAAAGATGCAGAATTCATATTAGTATCAAAATCAAAAGTGTATATAAAAATTTATAAACCAAACATTATCGTGAAAAAATATTTCATGTACATACTTTGGCAGTGATAACTGTATTATTTTGGCATGTTAATTATTCTGAAAATATCATAAAAAATTGTAAATCCAAATTCTGCAACTTTTTTTCAGAAAACCATTCAATTTTCAATTGTTTTAAACAAGTAATGTATTTATATTTCAATAATTATTGATCAGTGACAGTAGCCCTAGCAGGGCTAGTATTGTCTCAGCATTTGTGGAGTCAATATCACATCATATTTGCAGTGCAAACAAACCAGTTATGAAGCACATTTTAGTTATAGCCATATCATTTAGTAGATTTCATTAACCAAAATGACACTAAGAAACATACGTGGTATGATCAAAACTGAATTTTTGAAAGAAAAATTTAAAAAAATTTTTGATCACTGTTCCAAAAATGTTTATTAAAATTGTACTAAGAAGAGCCTAAGAATTTCTTGCAGGTGGAGCTAATTGTGGCAAAGAGATACACACCTGAATTTTTGAATGCCAAGAAACTGAGCATGAAGTATCTATTCTTAACAGCAATGAAAGATGGATTTTAATTTGGTGCTTTGAGTTGGGATACATTGGAAATCAGTTATCAATTGCAAGTTTCAGTAACCAACACATCACAAAATCAAAATTAAAAATGAAAAGTATTCCAAAGAGAACATATGGGTGACACTGACAACAATAAGAACCACAAGAGAAATGAAAGAATGGAGGAGGAAAGTGATGAACTGAGTAATTGGAAATAATTTGTGGGATGTCATCTTCAAAAACTTTGAAAACATAAGCACTTTGAAATTTATTTTTTCTCATTGTAGATGAATTCAAAAGTGCAACAGTCATTTAATGAACAAAGTAAGAGCATATGGACTATCAGACCAATTGTGTGATTGGATTGAAGAGTACCTAGATAACAGAATGCAGCATGTCATTCTCAATGGAGAAGTGGGAGTGATCTTGGGTGTGCCGCAGGGGAGTGTCATAGGACCGTTGCTATTCACAATATACATAAATGACCTTGTGGATGACATCGGAAGTTCACTGAGGCTTTTTGCAGATGATGCTGTGGTGTATCGAGAGGTTGTAGCAATGGAAAATTGTACTGAAATGAAGAAGGATCTGCAGCGAATTGACGCATGGTGCAGGGAATGGCAATTGAATCTCAATGTAGACAAGTGTAATGTGCTGCAAATACATAGGAAGATAGATCCCTTATCATTTAGCTACAAAATAGCAGGTCAGCAGCAACTGGAAGCAGTTAATTCCATAAATTATCTGGGAGTACGTATTAGGAGTGATTTAAAATGGAATGATCATATAAAGTTGATCGTTGGTAAAGCAGATGCCAGACTGAGATTCATTGGAAGAATCCTAAGGAAATGCAATCTGAAAACAAAGAAGTAGGTTACAGTATGCTTGTTCCCCCACTGCTTGAATACTGCTCAGCAGTGTGGGATCCGTACCAGATAGGGTTGATAGAAGAGATAGAGAAGATCCAACGGAGAGCAGCGCGCATCATTATAGGATCATTTAGTAACCGCAAAAGCGTTACGGAGATGATAGATAAACTCCAGTGGAAGACTCTGCAGGAGAGACGCTCAGTAGCTCAGTACGGGCTTTTGTTAAAATTTTGAGAACATACCTTCACCAAAGAGTCAAGCAGTATATTGCTCCCTCCTACGTATATCTCGCGAAGAGACCATGAGGATAAAACCAGAGAGATTAGAGCCCACACAGAAGCATACTGACAATCCTTCTTTCCACGAACAATACGAGACTGGAATAGAAGGGAGAACCAATAGAGGTACTCAAGGTACCCTCCGCCACACACCGTCAGGTGGCTTGTGGAGTATGGATGTAGATGTAGATGTAGAAGAATACAGAGAAACAGTGTAATGTTAGGAAGCAGAGACAGTGATGGAAGAGTAAAAGTAACAAAATTTATGGTGGGAGATCTGGTTCTTGTGAAAACCAATGAAAAATTAAAGGTAATTAGTGGAAAAATTAAGAATTTTTTTGACATTTATATTGGACTATTTGAGACATTAAAAATTCAACATCCAAATACTTATAGCCTCATTTGGTCTCAACCAAAGGCTTCATTGAGTCTGTGACAGCCTTGGTTGCAGATTTCCAGACCTGTGTTATCATGTGGGGATTTGTAGGACTCCCCTTGGTAGGTCAGGGGTGCGCTAGCCAAAGGAAGCAGCTACCTGCTTAGCAGAGTCCACATGAGGCAATTTTAGGCTAGGCAGTAGTTTGATGTATTCTGATGAACACTCACATGTCAGTATGCAGCAAGGGAAGTGAAACAGCTTTTGGAATAAAGACACTTCAACTGTTACAACTTTATCACTAAACTGTCAAAGTATTTGTAACAAAGTTCTTGAATTTACTGCCCTCCGGGAATGTTCTCACACTCAAATTATTCTTGGGGCTGAGAGCTGGCTGAAACCTGAAGTGAAAAGCTCTGAGATATTTAGCGACTCATGGAACATGTATTGGAAAGACAGATTAGAGGCCATAGGAGGCAGAAAGTTCATTGAAGTTGAGAAAACTGTTGTCTCTATTGAGATAGAAGTTGAGTGTGACATTGAAGTCATCTGGTCGCATATAACAGGTGTAGGTGAAACCATATAAATTGTTGGATGTTTCTACTGGCCACCCAATTCTGCTGTGACAGTTCTAAAGTCATTAACAGAAAGTCTATGGTCAATAGCACATAAAAACCCAGATCAGGCAATACTAGCTGGAGGCAACTTTAACGTGCTGAGTGTAGACTGGGATGTCTGTGGATTCATTGAGGGAGTGGGGGGGAGGGGGGGGATACAGGTAGACAGTCATGTGGGAATACTTTTGAACATGTTTTCTGAAAATTGTATTGAGCACCTAGCTCGGCAGCTTATACACAATGAAAATATCTTACTCCTTGTAGCTTCAAATAAGCCAGACTTATCAACAGTGTCAGTATAGACATGGGAATTAGTGATCATGATATCATTATAGCAACTATGATTACGGAAGTCAATAAATCAGTCAAAAAAGCTAGGAGAGTGTTTCTACTTGATAGAGCAGACAAGCAGTTATTAGCATCTCACTTAGACAGTGAATTGCCATCACTTGGTTCCATTAAAATGGATTTAGGGGAATTATGGGCGAAGTTCAAGCAAATTGTAAATTGTGGTCTGGTGAGTTATGTGATTAATAAATGGATAAAGGATGGAAAACACTCACCGTGGTTTTCTAATGAAATTTGGCAAGTGCTGAGGAAGTAGAGGCTATTGCACTCTTGTTTCAAGAGGGAATGCTCAAATGATGACAAGTTAAGGTTAGTAGAGATTTGTGTGTCTGTGAAAAGATCTGTGCGTGAAGCATATGACAACTGCCACTGTCGCACCTTAGCAAAAGAGCTGACAGAGAACCCAAGAACATTCTGGTCTTAAGTAAAATTGCTAAGCAGCTCCAAGGCTTCCATTCAGTCCCTTGTTGACCAGTCTGGTATGGCAGTTGAAGATACTGAAATGAAAGCTAAAGTTTTAAATTTCACATTCAAGAAATCATTCACACAGGAGAACTGTAAAAACCTACTGTCATTTGATGATCAGATGTACTCCCATTTGGATAACATAGTAATAAGCATATCTGATGTAGAGAAACAACTGAAAGATTTGAAAGCAAATACATCACATGGTCCGGATGGAATCCCAGTTCATTTTTGCAGAGAATACTCTTGGCACCTTACATAGCATCCATTTACCATGAATCTCTCACCCTGCAGAAAGTCCCAAGTGACTAGAAAAAAGTGCAGGTGACTCTAGTATATAAGGGCATAAGAACACATGCAAAATTACAGACTAATATATCTACCTTCTGTTTGCTACAGAATCCTTTACCATAGTCTCAGTTCAAATATAATAAACTTTCTTGAGACAGAGAAGCTTATGTCCATGAATCAGTGTGGTTTTAGATAGCATTGCTCATGTGAAACTCAGCTTGCCCTGCTCTCACATGATGTACTGAGAACTATGGATGAAGGGCAACAGGCAGATTCCATATTTTTAGATTTGCAGAAAACATTTGACATGGTGCCCCATTACAGGCTGCTAATGAAGTATGAGCATATGAAATGAATTCACAGGTATGTGAGTGGCTTAAAGAGTTCTTAAATAATAAAACCCAGTACGTTGTACTCGACAGCGAGTGCTCGTCAGAGACAAGGGTATTACCAGGAGTGCCCCAGGGAAGTGTGATAGATCACTGTTGCTCTCAATATACATAAATGATTTGGCAGACATGGTGGGCAGCAATCTGCAATTATTTGCTGATGATGCTGTGGTGTACCGTAGGAAGATACAAGACTACTTAGACAAAATTTCCAGTTGGTACGATGAATGGCAGCTAGCCCTAAATGAGAAAAAATGTTAGTTAATGCAGATGAGTAGGAGGATAAAACTTGTAATGTTTGGATACAGTACTACTAGTATCCTGCTTGATACAGTCAAGTCATTTAAATATCCGGGTGTAAGTTTGCAAAGCAATTTGAATGGCATGAGCATGTGAGGATTGTAGTAGGGAACACAAATGGCCAACTTTGGCTTGTTTGGAGAATTTTAGGAAAGAGTGGTTCACCTGTAAAGGAAACTGCATATCGAACATTGGTGCAACCTATTCTTGAGTACTGCTTGAGTGTTTGGGATCCATACCAGATCACACTAAAAAAAGGCATCAACACAATTCAGACGCGGGCTGCTAGATTTGTTACTGGTAGGTTCGAACAACACGTAAGTGTTATGATGATGCTTCAGGAACTCAAATGGGAATACCTTGAGGGAAGGTGATGTTCTTTTCAAGAAACACTATTACGAAAATTTAGAGAAACAGCATTTGTAGCTGACTGCTGAATGATTCTACTGCTGCCAACATACATTGCGCATAAGGAACACGAAGATAAGATACGAGAAATTAGAGTTCATATTAGATTAGATTAGTACTTGTTCCATAGATCATGAATATGACACTTTGTAATGATGTGGAACATGTCAGGTTAATAAAAGGTGTCTATACAAGATATTGCATTAGACAAAATATTACATGACACCAAAAAAATTTTTTTCCACTTACTATATCCAAAAATTCATCTAATGAGTAGGAGGAGTTGCCATTAAGAAATTCTTTTAATTTCCTTTTAAATGCTATATGGCTATCTGTCAGACTTTTGATGCTATTAGTAAGTGACCAAAGACTTTCGTGGCAGCATAATTTACCCCCTTCTAAGCCAAAGTTAGATTTAACCTTGAGTGGTGAAGATCATCCTTTTTCCTAGTGTTGTAGCCATGTACACTGCTATTACTTTTGAATTCGTTCAGATTGTTAATAACAAATTTCATAAGTGAATATATACACTCCTGGAAATGGAAAAAAGAACACATTGACACCGGTGTGTCAGACCCACCGTACTTGCTCCGGACACTGCGAGAGGGCTGTACAAGCAATGATCACACGCATGGCACAGTGGACACACCAGGAACCACGGTGTTGGCCGTCGAATAGCGCTAGCTGCGCAGCATTTGTGCACCGCCGCCGTCAGTGTCAGCCAGTTTGCCGTGGCATACGGAGCTCCATCGCAGTCTTTAACACTGGTAGCATGCCGCGACAGCGTGGACGTGAACCGTATGTGCAGTTGACGGACTTTGAGCGAGGGCGTATAGTGGGCATGCGGGAGGCCGGGTGGACGTACCGCCGAATTGCTCAACACGTGGGGCGTGAGGTCTCCACAGTACATTGATGTTGTCGCCAGTGGTCGGCGGAAGGTGCACGTGCCCGTCGACCTGGGACCGGACCGCAGCGACGCACGGATGCACGCCAAGACCGTAGGATCCTACACAGTGCCGTAGAGGACCGCACCGCCACTTCCCAGCAAATTAGGGACACTGTTGCTCCTGGGGTATCGGCGAGGACCATTCGCAACCGTCTCCATGAAGCTGGGCTACGGTCCCGCACACCGTTAGGCCGTCTTCCGCTCATGCCCCAACATCGTGCAGCCTGCCTCCAGTGGTGTCGCGACGGGCGTGAATGGAGGGACGAATGGAGACGTGTCGTCTTCAGCGATGAGAGTCGCTTCTGTCTTGGTGCCAATGATGGTCGTATGCATGTTTGGCGCCGTGCAAGTGAGCGCCACAATCAGGACTGCATACGACCGAGGCACACAGGGCCAACACCCGGCATCATGGTGTGGGGAGCGACCTCCTACACTGGCTGTACACCACTGGTGATCGTCGAGGGGACACTGAATAGTGCACGGTACATCCAAACCGTCATCGAACCCATCGTTCTACCATTCCTAGACCGGCAAGGGAACTTGCTGTTCCAACAGGACAATGCACGTCCGCATGTATCCCGTGCCACCCAATGTGCTCTAGAAGGTGTAAGTCAACTACCCTGGCCAGCAAGATCTCCGGATCTGTTCCCCATTGAGCATGTTTGGGACTGGATGAAGCGTCGTCTCACGTGGTCTGCACGTCCAGCACGAACGCTGGTCCAACTGAGGTGCCAGGTGGAAATGGCATGGCAAGCCGTTCCACAGGACTACATCCAGCATCTCTACGATCGTCTCCATGGGAGAATAGCAGCCTGCATTGCTGCGAAAGGTGGATATACACTGTACTAGTGCCGTCATTGTGCATGCTCTGTTGCCTGTGTCTATGTGCCTGTGGTTCTGTCAGTGTGATCATGTGATGTATCTGACCCCCTTCCTGGGACAATGAATTCACGGTGTTCTTATTTCAATTTCCAGGAGTGTATATTGCGAGGCTACAGTGAAGATTTCTAGCTCTTTAGCTATATGGAAGCATATAGATAGTCATTTTTCTCTTGCTCTATTTGTGAGGGGAACAGGAAAGGAAATGAGAAGTAGTGGTGCAGGGTTACCTCTGCCACACACTGTATGGTGGCTTGTGGAATATCTATATAGATGTACATATAGAATTTTTCCTAAGTCTAGAACGTTATTCAGGTTAAGAAATACCATTCAGCTGAAGTGATACCAATATGTAACTAAACCTGGTAAACAAAGATTGTCATTAAAAGAGAATGGTAACACCAATTTCTGTCTCATTCAGCTAATTCCTTCATGGTCCATATTTCTATCTTTTTTTTCTTCTCTTTTTTCCCATGGGAGTGTAAAATAAATGACTCATTTGTATCAGGGAATTTTCCAAAGTATTTAAAATGACAAGAGCTGTGTCTCTGCTAAAGAAAAGTAATACTGTCATCATCATAAAAAATAATGGAATCAGTCATGATAGACAAATTAATGAATAACATGAGTAAATATGCCTTCTAAGTGGATTGTAGTTGGGGTTCTGAATTGTCAGAAGCACAGAATCAGCCACAGAACAATTTAAAGTACTGGTATTTGATACTACGGACATGGACAAGTGTGCCTTAGGTATATTCTTGAGTCTGTCCCAGGCTTTTGATACTTGTGTCTGTCATACTCAATGAAATAAGCAAAAATTATTAGGAAAAAAAAGTGCAGTTGATGACTGGTTCTGATAAAACTTTGTTGGCTGGGTACAAAGAGATAATGCAAATTTCAAATAAGTCCAAACTTTTAGTGAACCACTTATGAGAACTAAAATACAAACAAATATTAAGACTAATAGTACTGTTGATATACATCTATGACTTTCCCAGCAGCATTAATCATGAGGAAAAAAATCTCTTTGGTTATGACAAAAACTTTAGTCACTGAATAAACAAGAATATTAGTCCTTACAGAGAAACAAGTGAAGCCCTCAACATTGTTTACAATTTCTCAAAATCCAATAAAGTTACATTGAATATAAAGGATACAAAATATTGAGACTTTCCATTTGAGGAGGGAAAATGACACCATAGGTAAAGTCTGAGATTAAAGTATCTCATGATAGGTCTTGTAAACCCTCTGGACATATCAAAGGAAGACACAGAACAGTCAACATGTGACATTATGAAATTCCCTGCCAGATTAAAACTTTGTGCCAGACCTAGACACAGACTTGAAATCTTTGTCTTTCACAGGTATGTGCTCTACCAACTGAGCTACCCAAACATGACTCATGACCTAACCTCACAGCCTTACTTCCACTGTACCTGATTTCCTACCTTCTAAATTTCACAGAAGTTCTCTTGAAAAACTTGCAGGACTAGCACTCCTGGAAGAAAGGATATTGTGAAGACATAGCTTAGCCATAATGTGAGGATGTCTCCAGAATGAAATTTTCACTCTGTAGCAAAATGTACCCCAATATACAACTTTCTGGCAGATTAAAACTGTGTACTGGACTGTCACTCAAACTTAGGACCTTTTCCTTTTATGGGCAAGTCCTCTACGAATTGAGCTAACGAAACGTGACTCATGACCCATCCTCACAGCTCTACTTCCACTAGTACCTCATCTACTATGTTCCAAACTTCTGGAAAAGGTCAAGTTTGAATCTTGCTTTGGCACATAGTTTTAATCTGACAGGACATTTCATATCAGTGCACACACTGCTGGAGAGTGAAAATTTCATTCTGGAAACATCCCCAAGCTGTAGCTAAGCCTTGTCTCCATAATATTGTTTCTTCCAGGAGTGCTAGTCCTGGAAATTTCACAGGAGAACTGTCAAGTTTGGAAGGTTGGACACAAGGTCCTGGTGGAAGTAAAGCTGTGAGGATGAGTAATGAGTCATGCCTGGTAGTTCAGTTCATATAGCACTTACCTGTGAAAGGTAAAGGTTTCAAGTTCACGTCTAGATCTCACACACAGCTTTAATCTCCCAGAAAGTTTCATATCAGTGCACACTCTGATGCAGAATGAAAAATTTGTTCTGGAAGTGTCATTATGCCTCTATCTAGTGAGAACACTGCAAGCAAGGAAGACACGGCATCTCTGGCAGAAAAATCATGTGAGACCAGCTAGCTGGATGATTTGAACCTGAGCAGACTCACTCTTCTGCTCTGTTAGTCAGCTGATGGTGTGTTCTGATCTGACACTACACTAGATACCGTCACTATATTTACAAACTTTGCTAGATAGTAAGGCATATTGTTCTTACTTTTGAATCAACTATGCCTGCATGTAAGAGTGCTGTAGTGAATTTTTGCTTCAACACCCATGGACTGGTATATTTACTCAGTCAAGTGAACTAACAAATTTGGTGGTTTGCACCAACATCTATTAATACAACCAGACCTGTTTTACTGTATGTCAACCAGCTAGTATTCAGTTTAACCAGCATTCACAGTGAATTACCTATGGAATTTTTTTTATTTTCTTGTGGCTCTGAACAGTTATTTTATTATGAACTTACTTTCATTTGTTGTACGTTTTACCATATAAGAACAGCACATAAAACTGGTGATGAGGAGCTCCTTACATGTCAAGGCACAAGTATCAAGGATACATTTAAGTGTTTCAAACTGTGACAGCAACAACTCAGTCTAAATTAGGAACAAGCAATGATTTTGAAGAGCTGAATGCTCCAGCAATCACAAGCACTGCCACCTATTCCAGGTTTTCAGCTATTCAATGTTGTGCAGGGACACTGGGAAGTATACCAAACATGGTTAGTGCTGCATTTTCAGGCAAATGATATTAAGTATCCAGTCATTTTTGTGTTCAACAAATCCTCAGCTGTATTAGTTAGTGCAAAATTTGACTTAACTGCTGTACCCATATGTGCTGTGAGACATTTTTGCCTTGCTTTTGGCACACTTTTTCACCGAGAAGCATGTAGAAGCATCTTTTTTAGAGTTTCTTAAACGTCACAAATCTAATTCTGAATGTTATACCTCATGGATTGCTGACCATCAATGTGTACGTAGAAAGTGTAAATTTACGTGCATATGTGGACAATCCTATGATGAAAGACAACATCACAAATCCAATTCTGAAAGTTGTACATCATGAACTGCTGACCATCAAGGTTTCAATAGAATCTGTAAGTTTTCATGTACCTGTGGACAATCCTATGCTGAGAGTTTGATTTGAGATGTTGCAATCCATCTGGCCCCTTATAAAGACATGTACACACAGGCCTTATGACAGTCAGAACTCTTCCTAGCAGAAATGTGATGCATTGGCTGTGCTTTTGAAATCTCATAAGCTGCAGAGCACATGTTTTCTTCTGATTTCAGAAGTTTTACTATCACTTCAGCAAGAACAGATTTAGTGTGTGTAACTTCTGTCTCAGATCCTAAAGTGATAAATATGTCTCATCCGACTGCAGTCCAACAGCCATGCACTGTGCTGCCCCATTTTGATCCAACGTGCTCGTCATAGTGGGTTCAGTTGTTACTTACCCATCCAGATTGTTTTACGTAGCATGCTCAATAGAGTGTCCTCATTATGGAGCAGAATACTGCCACTGTTTTCATAAAGGGCATATTGCAGAGGTATTTCAGAGTTGAGGACGTAGGTTGCAAGTGCTACTCTGAGATGAAGAGGTTAGCACAGGAAAGGAATTCGTGGTGGGCCACATCAAACAAATCAGTAGACTGATGACCAAAAAATAAAATTTCAGATTGTGGCAGGTATCAAGTAACATTGTTTGCAATTTAGGTTAATAACTGTTCCAATCAAAAGAACACAAAGACAATGATGGACGCAACACTTAATTATGTCTAAAAGTAAATTGTTACAAGATGACACTTACCACAGAGCAGCTACAGTATTAGTCTGAGAATCCTAGTCAGAAAGTCAACATGTAATGAAAGTGAGGCTGGCTAGCCTGACTTTTTAAGCTGTCAGTCAGCTGGTAGAGTGCATGGAGGAGAGGCTGTTTGCACATCCATGAGATGTGGCCTCTAACAGTTCTAGTGTCTGCTGACTTCTGTTGTGTGCCTTGCAACTACATGCCCAGATCTGGGGTGTGGAATCTATCTGAGACACTACACACCTCTCCCCATGAGTGAAGGAGCATGCTGATTCCTAGGGCAAGGTATGGACAGCCGCAATTTGGAGCCGTATGTCCATGGGGGTCTCGGATGTGATGGGGAGAGCAACTCCCAATCGGGTGAGGAGACAGTGTCCATGTCCAAGGAGGCCTCAGATGTGAGGGGAGAGAGCAACTTCCAGTCACTGGAGACCTTAGAATATGGGCAAAAGTGGCTGGCATGAGGAATGTCCCAACACCCCCTCTCAAAGCACAAGATGACTGTACAGGCAGACCAAGCTGGGATCACTGGCACTGTCCAGCTGTGGTGTGAATGGTGGAGGCAACTCCGCCAAAGGCTGAGGCTGTGCATCAGACACAGAACTGGTGAGGTGCATTCCACCAGCTGGGGGTCCACTGGGGTTGCTGCCAGAGGTTGCAAAGTTGTAGGCTCATTGGGAGGAGAGGTTGACGCAGGCGGAAAAGGAGGCTGGAACACCAGCAGATAGGAAGCACCGAGTGAGCAGGACAATGGAGCAGGTGGCAGTTCAACCTGGATGTGGGGGAGGGAGGAGGTTACCTACCCAGCTGCAGGGCTAATTTTGATGGCACCGGACCTCTTGGTCTTTGGTTTGGAGCGTGTAGATGTGGTGGCTGTTCTGATGCATGATGGCTCTCTGAAACCAGTGGGGGTACTGACCAAAACCACATGCTCAGACTACCCAGCAGGAAACCTGGTACAGCACAGCACAATGGTGGGTGAGATCCCGGATCAAGGAGGTGGAGCAGTCTTCTCAACTGCTGCCTGTGGAGAAGCTCAGCAGTGCTACAGGAAACAACAGGAGTCATCTGTTAGGCTATCAGAAGAAAACTATAATGCCTCCTCAGTGGGGAAGTCCTGCAGATATTTTTCCATCTTGATCTTGAAGATGCAAGCCGTGCATTATCCCCCCGCATCAGACTGGGTGTGAAAGGGAGAGGAGTGAACATGGTTAATGCCCAACCACATAGAGAAATCACTAAGTGTCTGCGACAGTAACTGAGGTCCATTGTCAGAAACAAGAATAGCTGGGAGACATCCGACAGAAAAAATTTTTGAATAGGGAGCATGTACAGTGACTTTAATAGCAGCCCAGGAGCATTAGATCATGTATGGAAAATGCAAAAATGCTTCAATGACAATCAGCCAAAATGCATTCAGAAATGGACCTGCAGAATTTGAATGGATGCATCCCCAGGGTTGGTTGGTGGACGAAGATGATGATTATGTTGGTTTGTGGGTCACTCAACATCATGATCATCAGCACCCATACAAGTTCCAAATCTTTCCATTTCCAGTCTAGACATTTCCCAAATGATAATAAGGACCACTCAAACACCCAGTCCTCGTGCAGAAAAATCCCTGGCATGCCCATGTTGCTGGAGGCCATGGGGAGAATGAAGACTTGGGAGCTGCCTGTTGGCTAGCACACTGAGATATGCAGCAAACAAATGTTGCAGCTCCCTTTGGTGAGGGAAACACCCCACTGATCCTCATGTAATAGCTGTAAGACCTCCTACTGCAAATTCCCTGGAATAACCACTCTGGGAGTTGTGTTGTTCATGGAGAGGAGGAGGACCCCTTCTAAGACTGAAAGATGGTGGTGCAAGACAAATTAGTTTCAAAATGGATCATAAGTGCAGCCCAGAGGATGAGGATACCGACCTTGCTGGATGGGGTGGACTACCTCCTTGAGTACGGGTTTGGATGCTGTTGCCTTGCTGACTTGGACACCAGTGATCGGAAACCTGTCTTCCTCTTGCTGGGAGCAGACATCCACATGAAAGCAAATGAGCTCCTTGTGATCAAATTAGGGGTCCAGGCCAATGGGCAGCCAGGATAGGGTGTCCATGTTTGCATGGCACTCAACGGGGCAACACTGAATGTCACAATTGTATTTGGAGAAGAACAAGGCCCATTGCTACAGACTATGTGCTGCCTTATCGGGTGGATGGAGTAAATAATGAAGTTAATGGCTTGTGGTTCATAATTATTGGAATTTAATGCCATACAAGAAAATGCAAAATTTTGTGATCACATACAAAATGACCAGAGGCTCCTTCTCGACTTGAGAGTAATGGACCTGTGCTGGACTGTGACTTTGTGATGCAAATGCCAGTGGCTGCTCTGAACCATCTGCATTCTGATGGATGAGGACTGCTCCCATATCGTACTGCAAGGTGTTCATACCCAAAACCAATGGCTTGTTGGGGTCAAAGGTAGCTAGACACAGTGCTGACCCAAGGCATTCCTTCAGTGTGGTAAAGGCCTTGTCACACACTGAAGACCTGACAAAGGAAGCATCATTCCCTAGAAGTAGATAGAAAGGGGTTGCAATGGTAGATGCACCAGGAACAAACCTGTGGTAATAAGCAATGTTACATAGGGAAGCCTGTAGTTCTTGCAAAGATCAGGACACAGCATTGCTCCTTACTAGTTGGATGTCTTGCCACAAATGGCATGGATCAGACACTCAAGAGAAGGTTGGAAAAAATTGGACTTTTGCAGATTACAATACAGACCCACAGCTTGGAATTTTTGAACAAGGGTCTGGAGATTGTGTAGATGGTTGCTTATAGTACGTCCTCTAACAACAATGTCATCCAGGTCATTGAAACAGGGTGGAATAGTGGATGTGACCTGTTCCACATAGCGTTGAAAAGTTAGGGGAGCAACTGCCATCCCAAACGTCAGTCATACATATTGATATAAGCTGAAAGGCATATTACAATTCATGATATGCTTGGGTTCCTCATCCAGGTGTAATTGGTGATACACTTTGGAAAGATCAAGTTTAGAGAATAATTGGCCACCTGCTAAGCATGTGAACTGTTTGTCCAGACATTGGCAATAGGTATGTGTTGACCACAAACTGTGTATTCATGGAGAGCTTAAAACTGCCAAGAAGTCACAATTTAACAGAGGCTTTCTTCACCATGACCAGGCGTATAGCCCATTCGCTAGATGAATTGGGAACCACAACCTAGAGAGAGGCAAGTCAGTCCAGATCCACCTCGACTTGGAAGCGTGGGACTACAGGAATCTGCCTAGCATGAAGAAATCTAGAACTAGTTGACTGCTTCTAGGTTATGTTGGCTTGAAAGTCTGTGGCACACCTTAGGCTTTCCACAAAGACATCCTGAAATTCTGAGCACAGAGTTTCCAATGGTTGATAGGGTACGTTGGCTGATACCAACTGCATGGAGTCTTTGACTGAAACGCTAAAGGCCTGAAAGCCATCAAACCTGCAAAGGTTTCCTGAGCTAGCATCATGGATGGCAATAGAGGTAATAGCTGTCAACTGGACAATCAAGGATTGGCCAAGCAAAGATATTCTATTTGTCATGTCCCCCAAGGTGCCTGTTTACCAGTGACAGTGCCAGACAGCTGAAGCCTGAATATATTTGGGCACTAAGTAGGGAAACTGCTGCACCAGTGTCTATCTACAGGTGCAGATGTCGTGAGAGAACCAAAACCTCAAGAAAAAGCTTATTGGAATCCTGGTCAGTAACTGGCCCTGATGATGACACTTCCTGGATATCCATATCTATGTTTTCTGATGCTGTGTTCTGTGCAGTTGAGTGGCAGAGTATCACAACGTGACCTTTTTTTTTTTCGAGGCTTATGATAGACAGCTCAATGCTGGAGATACTGATCTGTAATGTTGGGAGCAACAAACTGCACATGATCACAACAGGGAGAAGTGGCTAGAATGCTGTTTAACTGCTGTGTGGAAGCCACCAAATCAGCTGGCTTACACCACTTCTACATTGTTCTCCCCATATGCATTGGACACGATCGGGCCACCCTGCACTGCTGCAACATTGCACCAGGCTTCCAGCTATTGACTAGTAGCATGTGAGACTTCTGGACAATTGACAAAACCTCTTTGAGGGAGAGGTTATCTAACTAGGGACTATTGGACTTTTCATTCAGTTTTATATTTTAGTATTTTCAATCCTGGTTAAATACACCTAATATACTGTAGAATTGGTCAGTCGATTTTGTATAAATGGAGGGCCTATTGTGAGACTTCCACATCCAGTGCAGAGTGGGTGATAACATCACAAATCATAACGTCAGCATATGATTACTTTGACTTTCCCATGACAAAATGGCACTTGCGACTAAGGCATTGGAGGTTTGCAGCACAGGAACAAGACTGATGGGGCTGCTTCTTGAATTTTTAGAATTCAGGCGCCACAATGTGTGTGTGTGGAGGTGATAATAGGAAGACATTTAACATAAATTGTCAAACGACAATGAGGAAGGTTCCTACAATGGGGCTAACTGCTACAACATCCAATTCAAGGTGGGAGAAATCCTTCACAAAAACAGTGCATGGCATACATCCACATCTACAACATGAAAGGCATGGAAAAGTTGCCATAGGCAGTGTTCATACATTTCCCAATCTTCTAATCCCTCATCACAAAGCCAGAATGGAGGAGGAAACACAGCCAGAGACCACAGTTTAGAGAGCAATGCTTGCAAAGCATGTTACATGACCATGATGAGATCCTTCTATTGTTGCATGAATATTTGAAGCAGAGACTCCATGTTGTGACAAGATGTGAAAAGCAACCACATAACGAAAAAACACATTAAAATATGACCCTGCTTGTCATCAGTGTGTTCTAATCACAAGAACACAAAGACATAATATTTTATTACATCTAAAAATAACTTGTTGTCATGGAGTAGTTACACTACTAGTCTGATAATCCTAGTCAGAAGGTTAACATGTTACTGAGAGTGAGGCTAGCCAGTAGAGTGTATGGAGGAGGGGCTGTGTGCACATCCATAAATGGTGGCACTGATTGTTCTAGTGTCTGCCAACTTCTGTGGCACACATTGCAACTGTGTTCCCAAATCTATGTGGTTCACTGCAATAACAATATATACAGTGGTAATGTAGTAGTGCCTGGCAAGATAATGTTACATGCAGAGTTACAGGAAGTGCCTGTGGAATTTCATTTTGATACTAGTGGACTGGTCTCTTGATAAATTAATCCACATATTTCAGTATTGGTGTTCTGCTGTTGGACAATGTGTGATCAAAATTATGGGCATATGGACATAATGGAACATCCCTGTTAGATAAAGTGCAAATTACTTGTATGCTGTCTCTCATGATGGTTGCAGACACAGCAGACGAAAACATTTGGGTTTTCAAGTCAACATGCCTTACATTACGTCAACGAACTGGTACTATGTGAATCAATAGACACTACCTGCTCTCAATTTGCACCACTGTTTGAGCCATGGCTAGGGAAAGCCTTGAACTTTCGTGCCAGGATAGTGTTGGAGTCTTCAGCAGGGTGTAATTCTCTCAAATGCATCAAATTCCATTAACACTTGAGATGAAGTAAAGCTAAAATTGGATGGATTGGAACACAAAGTGACTTCCCTCATCTCTTTTAGCTGATGCATCTCTCCTTAGTCAGTAGTGTGAAACAGGGTGGCTCACTTTGCTTCCATGGTGATTTTAAACTACAGTTAATGCATAAGCAGAAGTAAATTCATCCTGATGAACTCTGTTTTAAAATTTTCTGCACTCAACCTTGCTCCAAAATTGATCTCACTGAAGATTATTTTAAGCCTCTGTTAGATGATGAGTCCATAAAAACTTCAGATACAATTTTTCAAGCAAATAAATAGGAAGTTATGCTGCACAAAAGGGAAATCAAAGCTTATCATCTTGGTCCTTTGTAAGCATACATAAACAAAACAATATTGTACACTAGAGATAAATCAAAGGAAGTTATGCTAAATTAAACAGTTTGGCCTTGTATTCAGGACTGTAGATGCTGTCATCCCCATCCAGCCATCCTGATTTAGGTTTTCTGTAGTTTCCCTCAGTTACCTCAGGCAAATTTCTTCAAGGTTCATCCATTAAGCTCACATCTGAGTACCTGTCCTGCCCTTGCCACACTAAACCTGTCAGTATTTAAGTGCCTATATTTATTCATTATGATATTTTGTCTTGGACTGTAATACCATGATATGTCCAATATGCTTATAAAAGTGACACAACACGAATAAAACTACTGTACTAATAGTCTTAAGGACTTTGACTAACAGCTAAGCAATTTATTGCCAATCTGTGTGAAGATCCACAGCTCAGTGCCTCTCTTGTTTTGTGCTCAGTAGCCTGTCTTAATGTAAATATTATATTTCAATCAATAATATTCAATATTCATAATAAGTATTAAATATCTTTTTAGTCATTCATGTGCCTGTCAGCTGTGCTGCATATTGGTAACTTGCTTTCTTCCATTTCTTGTAGTATAAAATCATATAAACACATGGATAATGCAAAATTATTGTTATCTTTAATGTCACAAGAGTCTATAAATGAAATTTTTGACCACACAATTAATTTTGTACTATTTACTAGAAGCATGACTTTGCACTGTGACGAGAAGAGATAATCTCATCTATGTGAAATTGAATCATTGAAAAAATAATATGTTTTTACAGTATTTGATGATACTACATGTGTTTGATTTTTTAAAGTGTCCTCTTAAGTAAAAAGCTTAACAGTAATCAATGTATTTTGAGAATATTTAATTTATGGTCTTCAAGGTATGGAAATTCCTAATTTCTCAGATAACTTTCTCAGATTAACTGCTGGGGGATTGCCCATAGGACAGCATAAACGTAGTCCCAAGAGTTATGGTATTTTCCTAATGCTGGTTTATTTTGAAATTTCAACATTTGTATTTAAGCTAAAAGTCGTGAAGAAATCATGTCTTTTAATGAGTACCACATACCACACTGATTCAACATGATTTCTCCCAACTTTTAATGCTGATTTTTAGATACATCTTTTAAAACTTTTACACAGAGAATTTACCTTACTTTTCCTGATATGTCATATATAATACCATTTCCAAATGAGTCAAACATTGCTGCTAATGATTTTTGCCTGTAACATCCAGTGTCATCTTTACCAGAAGGATTCAACACAATCATCCGCGTTCCTGAAATGTAATACAAATATGTATGTATATTAAACCTTAAGGAAAATGTCCTGCATACAATGATATTGTTCTACCTTAACTAAAAAAGCATTACCTATTTTGGCTCTATAGGCATTAATGAAAGAAAATCTTTAACAGAAGACAGTCTTTTAATAAATAAATTGTGAAACGGGAACAGCATGAATGTGCAGAAGTAAGCAACAAACAGTGTGGCTAAGCGAGTCATGGAAAAGTAGATGCGAATGAAATGTGTAACGAGAATGGTCATTGTAGCTTTTAATGTCATGGGGACAATCTTGTAGGGTATAGAGACTGAAACAGAAGTGTCTTTTTATTAATGTAATAGAACTGCTACTTATAATAAGTATTCCACTTGTAACTAGAACAAAAGTTTTGCATTTCCATTGACGCACTACATGAAATTATGACTTTTACTCTATGAATATGTCCACATTTTACATTGTATGTAGCTTTTGGCAGTTTCTTGTGCTTTTGGTTAATTGAAAGTATCATTTTATGAGGCTGAAAATAATTTCACTTGTTTCGTATGTCTCTCTTATACAGTAATATTGAAGGACATTTGTTGGAGTATATATATTTACTTGTCTCTTCCGAGGTCTGCATATAATTTTGCTTCCTTAGTAAAAGTGCCATGATGGAGGAGGAGGAGAAGGAGGAGGAAGGGAATAGAGTCCCAGGGAAGTGTGATAGTACCACTGATTTTATCTGCATACATAAATGCTTTGACAGATGGGGTAAACAGCATTCTTTGACTCTTTACTCATGATACTTTAGCCCAGATGACCCTATGATCCTTCCAGAAGGATTGTATGCATAGAATTACAATAATTAAAATAACTAACATTGTTGGAGTTGTGGAACATTTTTCAAACAATGAAACATAAGTTTTAAGTCCATTGTTGACAGAGTGTAGCCAAACAGTGTCATACTGGTGCCACAGTTGTCTGTGTTGTTCTTTGAAAATCACTCTTCTGCAGCAATGGATGAATGGACCAACATAGTTTTGTATGGGTGAGTAAACTTTATTATGAATGTTTATTATTTATATTATTTTTATGTTAATAACACCTTAAATGCTTAATCTTACATACAGCAGTAAAAATATTGTCTAAAAACAGTTTCATAGGTAGTATTTAGGGCTTTATTTCTAAACATCCTTCCGGGAGGATGGTAGGATTATGTGACATCTTTCCTATTTACTTGTGGTAAAAAGGGTTACACTAAATGAACTATACAATATTCTGTACAGCAATGATGATTTACTAAATAATAGTGTAGATTTGGTTCTAACTCCTCCTCTGAATGCCACAGGTAACATTGCTGATGAAGATCAAGGTGATGAGGATAATCCTTGTATAGATAACTTACCTGCATGTCAGCTAAATGCAAATGTTTTGATTACTGACCCACATATTTGGACTTTGACTCTAGATTCACCAATGGAAATAAATTGTCTTCAGAAGGAACAAATAGTTGGTACATCTTCAGTGTGTAGCAACAACACAAATAATACTGGGAATAAGCATCAGATATCTCAGTCAGCTACTCCTCCTTCCTAAAAAAAAATATAAACAGGATTCTGTTTCAAAATGTAATTCTAGGAAAGAAGAAAGTTGTAACTCAGCAAAAGACACCATTCCTGAATCAACTGTAGAATGGCCTCTAATGAATGAAAGGTATGAGTCCTTTAGAATACTAGAAAAATTTTTTGAAGAAGAGGTTATTAGCCTGATAGTTACTTATACCAATCAGTATGCAATGAAAAGAAACAAATTGCGAGACTGCACTGATAATGAAATGTGGGTTTTTATAGCTGTTCTTCTCCTTAGTGGGTATGTTGTGGTTCTGAGGAGGAAGATGTACTGGCAAGGAGAAACTGACAGCCATAATGAACTTGTCTCCAATGCCATATCATGGGACCAATTTGATTTTATTATGAACAATCTTCACGCTTGCAACAATGATGAACTGGATCCAAATGATAGATTTGCAAAAATCAGAAGATTGTTATCCATGCTCAATGAGAGATTTATAGCACTGCCACCAAATGAATGCCATCATTCAGTTGATGAGTTGATGGTTCCATATTTTGAATGGCATGGGTGTAAACAGTTCTTCAAGGGTAAATAACTCATTTAAAAAATTACATTATGTCCAAATAATTTCAAGTGTTTTCATAATGGTATATGTTAAACCAATTTGATATGGATGTAAGTTCCATAAGCATTCAGCTTCTGCAAGATCTCAAGAAAAGAGGCACTGAAGCTAGTGGGACAATCTGCCAGAACAGAATACCTAAAAGCTGAATTTTGTCTCCACCAGAAAAAATTTAAGAAGGAGAAAAGAGGAACACACAAGTCCTGTTCAGATAAAAATTCTGGTAAAAGTCTAAAGGTATATGTTAAAATGTTATGCTTTGAAACAAGTCAACATGTTAATTAACTTTCTTTTGTTTCAGGAATATCAGTTGTCATGTGGAATGATAACAGTGTCATTACTTTGGCTACCAATTATGACCAGGCTCTGCCACTGAGACAGGTAGGCCGATTCTCCAGGGAGAAGAAACAGAAAGTGTCAGCACCTCAGCCTAGACTGTTCCAAGCATATAATAATCATATGGATGGAATAGATCATGCCGAACAAACTACATATCCATAAGAGGAAAAAAGTGGTATTTTCCTATAATATCGCATCCAATCAATGTTGCTGAACAAAATACTTGGAATCTGTACAGGCATAATGAGGGGCCAATGGATCATCTCACATTTAGGCGCCATATTGCCACTGCCATACTTGATGGAAAGAAGAGGATTGTCCAAAGCAGATGACAACATTCCAGATTAAATGAAATTGAATCACGCTATGATGGGAAAGAACATTATGTTGGTGATTTAGCAATAGATAAAAAAAAAGAAAAAACAAGAAAATACAACTGCAATGCAGAATGTGCAAGAAGAAGATCACCACTAAGTGCCTTCATGTTTTCTGTCTTTCCATACAAAATTGTAGTTGTAATATTTTTGAAAATGTAGTCATATTATCCTGCCATCCTTCCAGAAGGAAGACCTATTGTGACTAGACTATGAATGTACTTGTTGTAAAATCTGTTTTCTGTGTTTGTAACAACAAATGCTAATAAAATATTAGAATATAAACAAACATATTTAAAATTTTATTCCAGGGGTATCTGGGTAAGTATAAGGGAAAGTATTATCACTGAATGACTGCTCAACAATTCAGATTGATGTAGAAAGAATTTCTATTTGTTGTGATGAATGACAGTTTCCCCTAAAAGTAGAAAAATTTAAGTTAATGCAGATGAGTAGGAAAAACAGATCTGTAATGCTCAAATACAGTATTAATGTTGCACTGCTTGGCACAGTCATGTTGATTAAATATCCAGATGTAACATTGCAGACAGATATGAAGTGAAATGAATACGTAGAGATGGTGGTAGGGAAGGCAAATGCTCATCTTGAGTTAAAGGGAGAATTTGATTAAAGAGTAGGTCATCTATACAGGAGACAATGTATGGAACACTACTGCAATCCAATCTTGAGTACTGCTCAACTGTTCAGGATCCCCACCACTTCGGATTAAAGAAAGACATTAAAGCAGTTCAGAAGTATGCAGGTTTGTTACCATTAGGTTTGATCAACATGTGAGTGTTATGAACATGCTTCACATTTCATATGGGAATTCCTAGATTGAAGACAATGTCCTTTTCATAAAACACTATGAAAAAAATATTAGAGAACTGGCATTTGCAGCTGACTGCAGAGTGATTCTACAGCCACCAATGTACGTTTCATGTATGTTGTTGTTGTTGAGGTCTTCAGTCCTGAGACTGACTTGATGCAGCTCTCCATGCTACTCTGTTCTGTGCAAGCTTCTTCATCTCCCAGTACCTACTGCAGCCCACATCCTTCTGAATCTGCTTAGTGTATTCATCTCTTGGTCTCCCTCTGCGATTTTTACCCTCCACGCTGCCCTCCAGTACCAAATTGGTGATCTCTTGGTGCCTCAGAACATGTCCTACCTACCGATCCCCTCTTCTAGTCAAGTTGTGCCACAAACTCCTCTTCTCCTGAATTCTATTCAATACCTCCTCATTAGTTATGTGAGCTACCCATCTAATCTTCAGCATTCTTCTGTAGCACCACATTTCGAAAGCTTCTATTCTCTTCTTGTCTAAACTATTTATCGTCCATGTTTCACTTCCATGCATGGCTACTCTCCATACAAATACTTTCAGAAATGACTTCCTGACACTTAAATCAATACTCAATGTTAACAAATTTCTCTTCTTCAGAATCGCTTTCCTTGCCATTGCCAGTCTACATTGTATATCCTCTCTACTTCGACCATCATCAGTTATTTTGCTCCCCAAATAGCAAAACTCCTTTACTACTTTAAGTGTCTCATTTCCTAATCTAATCCCCTCAGCATCACCCGATTTAATCTGACTACATTCCATTATCCTCGTTTTGCTTTTGTTGATGTTCATCTTATATCCTCCTTTCAAGACACTGTCCATTCCATTCAACTGCTGTTCCAAGTCCTTTGCTGTCTCTGACAGAATTACAATGTCATCGGCGAACCTCAAAGTTTTTACTTCTTCTCCATGAATTTTAATACCTACTCCGAATTTTTCTTTTGTTTCCTTTACTGCTTGCTCAATATACAGATTGAATAACATCGGCGAGAGGCTACAACCCTGTCTCACTCCTTTCCCAACCACTGCTTCCCTTTCATGCCCCTCGACTCTTATAACTGCCATCTGGTTTCTGTACAAATTGTAAATAGCCTTTCGCTCCCTGTATTTTACCCCTGCCACCTTCAGAATTTGAAAGAGAGTATTCCAGTTAACGTTGTCAAAAGCTTTCTCTAAGTCTACAAATGCTAGAAACGTAGGTTTGCCTTTTCTTAATCTTTCTTCTAAGATAAGTCTTAAGGTTAGTATTGCCTCACGTGTTCCAACATTTCTACGGAATCCAAACTGATCTTCCCCGAGGTCGGCTTCTACCAGTTTTTCCACTCATCTGTACAGAATTTGCATTAGTATTTTGCAGCTGTGACTTATTCAACTGATAGTTCGGTAATTTTCACATCTCTCAACACCTGCTTTCTTTGGGATTGGAATTATTATATTCTTCTTGAAGTCTGAGGGAATTTCGCCTGTCTCATACATCTTACTCACCATATGGTAGAGTTTTGTCAGGTCTGGCTCTCCTAAGGCTGTCAGTAGTTCCAATGGAATGTTGTCTACTCCCGGGGCCTTGTTTCAACTTAGGTCTTTCAGTGCTCTGTCAAACTCTTCACGCAGTATCATATCTCTCATTTCATCTTCATCTACACCCTCTTCCATTTCCATAATATTGTCCTCAAGAACATCGCCCCTGTATAGATCCTCTATATACTCCTTCCACCTTTCTGCTTTCCCTTCTTTGCTTAGAACTGGGTTTCCATCTGAGCTCTGGATATTAATGCAAGTGGTTCTCTTTTCTCCAAAGGTCTCTTTAATTTTCCTGTATGCAGTATCTATCTTAGCCCTTGTGAGATAAGCCTCTACATCCTTACATTTGTAACGTTTGTATTCTTTTTTGCCTGCTTCACTTACTGCATTTTTGTATTTTCTCCTTTCATTAATTAAATTCAGTATCTCTTCTGTTACCCAAGGATTTCTTCTAGCCCTCATCTTTTTACCTACTTTATCCTCTGCTGCCTTCACTATTTCATTCCTCAAAGCTACCCATTCTTCTTCTACTGTATTTCTTTCCCCCATTCCTGTTGATTGTTCCCTTATGCTCTCCCTGAAACTCTGTACAACCTCTGGTTCTTTCGGTTTATCCAGGTCCCATCTCCTTAAATTCCCACCTTTCTGCAGTTTCTTCAGTTTTAATCTGCAGTTCGTAACCAACAGATTGTGGTCAGAGTCCACATCTGCCCCTGGAAATGTCTTACAATTTAAAATCTGGTTCCTAATTCTCTGTCTTACCATTTTGTAATCTATCTGAAACCTTCTAGTATCTCCAGGGTTCTTCCATGTATACAACCTTCTTTCATGATTCTTGAACCAAGTGTTAGCTATGATTAAGTTATGCTCTGTGCAAAATTCTACCAGGCGGCTTCCTCTTTCATTTCTTACCCCCAATCCATGTTCACCTACAACGTTTCCTTCTCTTCCTTTTCCTACTGTCGAATTCTAGTCACCCATGACTATTAAATTGTCATCTCCCTTCACTACCTGAATAATTTTTTCTATCTCATCTACATTTCATCAATTTATTCATCATCTGCAGAGCTAGTTGGCATATAAACTTGTACTACTGTAGTAGGCGTGGGCTTTATTTCTATCTTGGTCAAAATAATGCATTCTCTATGCTGTTTGCAGTAGCTTACCCTCACTCGTGTTTTTTTTATTCATTATTAAACCTACACCTACATTACCCCTATTTGATTTTGTATTTATAACCCTGTATTCACCTGACCAAAACTCTTGTTCCTCCTGCCACCGAACTTCACTAATTCCCACTATATCTAACTTTAACCTATCCATTTCCCTTTTTAAATTTTCTAACCTACCTGCCTGATTAAGGGATCTGACATTCCACGCTCCGATCCGTAGAACGCCAGTTTTCTTTCTCCTGATAACGATGTCCTCTTGAGTAGTCCCCGCTCGGAGATCTGAATGGGGGACTATTTTACCTCCGGGATATTTTACCCAAGAGGACGCCATCATCATTTAATCATACAGTAAAGCTGCATGCCCACGGGAAAAATTACGGCTGTAGTTTCCCCTTGCTTTCAGCCATTCGCAGTACCACAACAGCACGGCAGTTTTGGTTAGTGTTACAGGGCCAGATCAGTCAATCATCCAGACTGTTGCCCCTGCAACTACTGAAAAGACTGCTACCCCTCTTCAGGAACCACACGTTTGTCTGGCCTCTCAACAGATACCTCTCCGTTGTGGTTGCACCTATGGTACGGCTATCTGTATCGTTGAGGCACGCAAGCCTCCCCACCAACGGCAAGGTCCATGGTTCATGGATTATATCATTATGTTATTATTCATTATTATATTGTTTCATGTAAGGATTATGAAAATAAGAGATATTAAGGTTCATAGGAATGCATATAGGCAGTAGTTTCTCCATCACTCCATTTGCAAGTTGAACACAAAGGGAAATGATTGATAGTGGTACAGGGTACCCACCTTCATACACTATACACTGGATTGCAAAGTACGCATGTAGTTGTTGATGAGGAGGAGGGAGAGGGAGGAAGCAGGGCAGTGGGAAAAGGGGAATAGGAGAAGAGGAGAAAGAGTAGGAGAGGAGGAGGATGTGGGGGATGAGCAGGTGGATGAGAATGTGGGAGGGAATTGGGGGATGGGGGAATGGAATGGAGGGTTAGTAGAAGCTATGATATAATATATTTAAAGTATAGAAGTTCATTTTGAAAGGGTCTCTTCATTTTATGTTGTTGCATGATATTGCTGTCAACATTAGCCAGACATATCATCACAGATTTATGGTACTTCTGAAGTAGGGATTATATAAATAAAAATAACAGATAATTTGTGCTACTGTTTCATCCAAAAATCAGGTCTTAATAAATTTTTTGTTTGCCTTTTCTAATTATAATATAGAAAAAGAAGTCTCTGAATAATTATCTCATTTTACAAAATTACTTTTGATAATTTAAAATATATGTTTGTTTTTACTTTCTTTTTTTGGGGCTGGGGGAGGGTGGGATGGGGGTTAATGGTCATCATAAATCATTTATATGATGGGAGGCAGTGTCAACAGCTAGTGATGTGTTAAGGAAAGATGTGTTAAGTTATGGTTGAGCAAACTCAGCTTCAGATAGTAGGTGTGCAAGAAAATGAGAATAAATTGAAGGATTATTGAACTTGGGTGTTGAAATTTACCAAAAATCATAAGTTCCACTTGTGCAAAATAATAAAAACCAGGCATCTGGTGTAATGAGTGAAATCAGAAATGATTTAGAGCATCAATCCAAAAAATTATGTACAAAATTTCTATTACTTCTAGCTCTTGAGTAATTTTAAATACATTGCAAGATACTTGTAATTTTGGGCTAGAATGCAATTAGAATATAATTCTGTATAAATACAGTCTTTGTGAACAAAGAGAGTGGAAGCATTACAGTGTCCAAAAGTTCATTCCACTATGTTTGCCATCAGTTTTACCAGTGATTCATTGTTAAGTTATGTTTGAGTGTATATTAAGATTTTTTGTGGAGTTGCTGTTTGGAAGTAATTTTTTGTTGTTGTACCACTTGGAACTATAAAATTATCTTACAATAATTTTTATGATTCCTGACTTTTCCAGCGTATGGCTTTGTTTTCAGGTGTTCAGTAAATTGTTGTGAATTCTTCATACAATCAAGCTTCTAATGTGACCTTTGTACTTAGTTTCAAAATTTCTGTTTTCCTGCCCAACATTCTGATTGTAGTGCGGCATTTGTTGAGATTTTATTGTTACTGTATTTTAATTCAGTTAGCCAGTTTATGAAGTAATTGCCCACCACAAACATTGTTCTTGACAATATTTTTTGCAGTTCTGGTTACTTCTATTGCAAAAATCTGGTAATTGCATTCAGGTTTCATACACTTCTTTTATTACAGAATGTTAACATCTATTTGTATATCTATTAATTATTTTATAACATTTGTAGAATAGTACTTTTTTGTGGAAAGTTTGTCTTAATGTCGGCAGGCACCAAAATGTACCTCAGACTTTATGTGCATGTACTTGTCAAAGCAATGATATTCTGTTATGTTCTAGGTAGAATATTGGGCTCTGGGGCTGCTTGAAGTACAGCTGCACAGTATTGCTATAACAAGAGAAAAGGTCATGTCTATGTAATGAACTAGAGCTTCATAAATGATTTATTGTCTAGTATTGGTGCTCTAGAAGATGATTGATATAGGTGCTGTTGTTTTCTCTGATCATACTAAAATTTGTGCAATCCTTCAGTGGCATACTACACCAGAGCCTGCAGTGGGCTGAACTGTTGATAATTTGGAAACTGATCCCTTCAGGCTCAAGTACAGGATAACTGAGGACTGTGGAGTGATCCAGAATGTAATTTCAAGACTTTGGGTGTACTCTCATGTCAAGTTTCAGGATTGCTATCAGATCTAAAATCAGGTTATCAAAATATTTCAGCAGTCCATCTACTGTAGCTTGCTCTATCTTACTATGAAAGACAACAACCTCATATAGTGTAATACCCATGCCTATATTTTATTCAGAATAATATTCATGACAGCATTGTGTGTGGAAAGTGAATGAACATTAATCTTATACTCATGGTATTAATAAAAATTACTTCATTGTTAATATAATAATAATAAATAATTTAATATTTTGTAAAAAATTATGTCTCAGACAATACCCACAGAAAAAGAAATTGAAAATCTCAATCTTTTGTTATCTATGATTCTTCTAGAAAAATCCTTCTTGTTCGAACTGTTGTACTGATAGGATGTGACTGATCTCTTGTAACACAAGAGGTCTATAAAAACCTGTATTATGTTGCTAATTTAATACTTGAGAAATAGAGTTTATGTGTCACTGAAATGAATCTTCTTTGTTTGCTGGTTATATATGATTACTTTTGTGCATTAACTTAGTGCCATTTACACTGCCTGACATACAATGTTGCTACACATTCCCAGGTGGAGATTTCTTTAACAAAATAACAATCATTAACTAGGAAAAGCAGTGATTAAATAAAACCTCCATGCTACATTAATAATAAGTAACTAGTTTTATTGTAATCTTGCTGAAACTGTGCAACATGCAATCAAACCATACAAGCCACAATAGACTACCAGGAATGGATGATCTGTGTGCCAAAATCAGTCATTATAGCCCCCACCCTTAATGTATTATATACATACAGCACAATCAAGTGGTAACCACTAGCAAGGAAGACTTCAGCTTATGAAAAATTACCGTTACACTCTTGTGGTGGTCAGACATATTATGTCCATCTCTCTGACTCTTTAATAAATTTTAACAGAGATTTTTGTAGAATGCACATAACAGGAGATTTATGCCTATTCTGAAGGTTGCATAGATTTTTTTGTTTTTACAATAATTTGACCACCTTTCACAAACTATGTTTTCCATCAAGAACATCAGTTACCACTAGAGAGGAAATAAAGAATGCTTGGCACTTCAGAAGTTTGGGTCTGGTTTCATAACATTATTGTTCTTGTTGACAATTTTATAGGAAAGCAAATGTCAAGTCAAGACAGATTCTTATTACAAAATGCATTCAATTTTGCATGCTCCTCGGTTTCCTTATAGCCACTACCTGTTTCTACCTTTTGTGTCTTAATCTTAAAATATATGCCAGTGTCATAAATGACCATCAGTCTTTTATTTGGACAGCTCTCAGTGCTGTATGATGATACACTTTTCATTTTCAGTAGTTGTCCATCACTTCCAGACAGTTCATTCAATAATATTTGACTACCATCATCAGATAAACCACTGCCTATTGCTTTTATATCTAAATGAAATTAGGCAGCTGAATCAACAAACAAACTGTCAAATGTCTTCCACTATATTTTTAAACCACTTAGAACTACATTTTGTAAAATATTCGAAAGCTGGACATCAACATTACTAGAGGTCAATACTATCTTACAGAATATCAACCTCAGCTAAACATCAAGAACATCATTTACCACCAGAGAGGAAATAAAGAGCGTTTGGCACTTCAGAAGTTTGGGCCTGGTTTCATAACATTATTCTGAATAATGATTTGATATCTCCAAGTTTTCTTTGTTATTTTCCATTTTCTATTTTTGTCTCTCTTTAAATCCTTCCTACCTGTTCCCCACTCCCTCCCTCCCCCCATAACATAAGTTAACACCTATATTTTGAAGTTTACACAATGTTTGAAGTTTGCACAATGAGAGATATCTCTAAGTGAAGTGCTACCCTTCTCATTGTCAAAAAAGCCATCTGCAAGTTGTGGAGCTGTCTGGATTCCAGAACCTAAGGAAAAAATCCAAGGCCTTTCTTATGCACCCAAAGGAAGAATGCTGTTATAATCACTGACACAAGTTTTGTCACACCCTGGTTTCCAGTTGATTTTCCATGGACCATAATTTTGATCTCTCTCTATAATGTGGAAAAAGTGAGTTTTATAATTACAATACAGTTGAGAATTATACCAACATGCTAACCATTTACAACATGATTGTCTTAAGCTGTTGTTGTGGTCTTCAGTCCAGGGACTGGTTTGATGCAGCTCTCCATACTACTCTATCCTGTGCAAGCATCTTCATGTCTGAATAACTACTGCAACCTACATCCTTCTGAATCTGTTTAATGTCTTGGTCTCCCTCTACGAATTTTGCCCTCCACGCTTCCCTCCAATACTAAATTGATGGTCCCTTGATGCCTCAGAATCTGTCCTACCAATCAATCCCTTCTTCTAGTCAAGTTGTGCCACAAATTTCTCTTCTCCCCAATTCTATTCAGTACCTCCTTATTAGTTACGTGATCTACCCATCTAATCTTGAGCATTCTTCTGTAGCACCACATTTCAAAAGCTTCTATTCTCTTCTTGTCTAAACTGTTTATCATCCATGTTTCACTTCAATACATAGCTACAATACATAGCTACGCTCCATACAAATACTTTCAGAAAAGACCTTCTGACACTTAAATCTATACTCAATGTTAACAAATTTCTCTTCTTCAGAAATGCTTTTCTTGCCATTACCAACCTACATTTTATATCTTATATAGTTTGACCATCATCAGTTTTTTGCTCTCCAAATAGCAAAACTCATCTACTACTTTAACTGTCTCATTTCCTAATGTAATTCCCTCAGCACCACCTGATTTAATTTGGCTACATTCCATTTTCCTCATTTTGCTTTTGTTGATGTTCATCTTTTATCCTCCTTTCAAGATGAGGTACATTCCATTCAACTGCTCTTCCAAGTCCTTTGCTGTCTGACAGAATTACAACGTTGTCAGCAAACCTCAAAGTTTTTATTTCTTCTCCATGAATTTTAATCCCTCCTCCAAATTTTCTTTTGTTTCCTTTACTGCTTGTTCAATATACAGATTAAATGACATTGGAGATAGAATATAACCCTGACTCTATCCCTTCTCATCCACTGCTTCCCTTTCATCCCCCTTGACTCTTATAACTGCCATATGGTTTCTGTACAAATTTGTAAATAGCCTTTTGCTCCATTTATCTGGCCCCTGCCACCTTCAGAATTTGAAAGAAAATATTCCAGTCAACATTGTCAAAACTTTCTTTAATTCTGCAGATGCTAAAGGCATAGGTTTGCCTTTCCTTGATCTATCTTCTAAGATAAGTCTTAGGGTCAGTATTGTCACACATGTTCCAACATTTCTATGGAACCCAAACTGATCTTCTCAGAAGTCGGTTTCTACGAGTCTTTTCATTTGTCTGTAAAGAATATGCATTAGTATTTTGTAGCTGTGACTTATTAAACTGATAGTTTGGTAATTTTCACACCTTACAACACTTGCTTTCTTTGGGATGGGAATTAATATGTCTTAAGCTACACACTCCATATTATGACACATTTAGAAATTCTGCAGTGCAGTAGATAATGTTGTCAAGGAAATATGATTTCGGCTTGTATTTGAAGTTAAATTTATCATCCAATAAATTCTTTACATTACTATGTGATCACAGATTTTAGACCTTTAGCAAGATCTGTAATATGTGACTTCCAGCTCAGGCTATTATTATTAAAACACCTAAGATTTTAGAATATAATATTATGTTTCATTTATTCATTTACTTTCACATATTACTTTTGTGGCATAGAACGCCATAAATATCAATATTTGCTCAATGTATTAGTGTACTATCTTTGAGGAGAGGGCTTTGGGGAGGATGTTGGCCACTAATGGCAGTTAGCCTCTGGACTTGTATCTGTGTAGAAGCGAAGTGCTAATAAATCTGTATCTGAGAGAATACTAGTTGTTTACCTACAACTGTATCCTATTTCCTCACTGGTGACCCCTTTGTTTGTTTAATATGTGTCCGAGCTACCGCCCGAAGGTTATTTATGCGCCTACCGCGTCGGGTTTCTTCGCGATCGCGAGGGCCGTTGTTCAGCTTCAGACAATGGCCTTTTTAGCACTCACCGCCGCCCGGATTTCAGCAACATCTCTCCAGCACTCCTGCCATCGTAGTGGACATGCCGCAAGACTCTTCAGAATCCTTCAGCCCGAACATGCAGTGGAATTCATTGAGTGCCGCCAGTTTCTTCAAACCGCCAACGGTTGCGGACTCTGGCTTTGTTAACTGAGACCTTTCCACGTGTTCTCCACAGAGTGTTGCTCAGAACATTCCTACTCCTGTGTCGAACGCACAATTCAATACAGTTCATGGAGTTGAGCGAAGTTTTGCTACTTTGGAAAATCCAGTAGTAAATTCAAACTCGAATCAGTTCCCACCATGTGTGTAGCCTTGCGCACCAGCTAGTCAACAGGTGCTCAATGCTCGCCCAACAGCAAATATCACACTGAGTGTGCATCCTAGTGGACATGTGTGGGATCCTTGTGTTGCTTCTAATCAAGTCAACAATTCTGTGCTGGACAGTAATTACCCGGATATCTACAACCAGCCCCACCACTCACGGTCGAGTGAATACAGTGATACAGTGTGCATAATGGACATTCACTGGTGTACTTAAGTACTTGTGGCTTCTCTCTGAGCTACCACGTCAATGAGAATACACATTTTGACTATGATCCTCACACTGTTCGAGCGTCCGTCGCTTCTCAGCCGCCCCCCCCCCCCCCTCCCGGCGTCAAGTGAATTTTGTAATACCTGCATTACGGGACACCAATAATTTGGACTCGCTATCTTCTGCATGCTCTGCTTCCGTCCGAAGAAATAGTCAACCCCCGCAGTGACTGCAGCACCGAATCTGCCAAAACTACCAGACTTCAAACCCACTCACCCGGAGTTCTGTTTTAATCTGGTTGAGCAGACATTCAATGTCTGTGCTTTGTGCTTTGGATGACGATACACACTTTGCCTGCCGCATGAACCATCTTCACGACCATGTCGATTTTATTTATGATCTGGTCAAAGCACCCCCCCCCCCCCCCCCCAAGCAGGGAAGTATGCTGTGGTGAAACAAAACAGACGATACTGGATTGCGTCTCGAAAACCAGGAGAGAAAATGTGTGACAACTCATCTACAAAGAGTGTCTCGGTGACAGGTCTCCGTCCCAGCTATGGCAGTGCATCCGTCTTCTTGCCGATGAGCAAGTTATGCCTGATGACACACCCACAGAAATCTGGACAGAAAAGCTGCCTTTGCCTGTCCAGACTGCAATCTCTGTATATGAAGATCGGCCAGTAAGTGAACGTTTACGTGCTGCTGACAGAGCATACTCCGCCAAGCAACGTGAGCTCTGTGCACTGCAGTCTGGACGTGACCGCACTAAGAAGCTTTCTGACACCACACCCTTGTCTGGTGCTGCTAATAACAAGTTTGTTAAACTAGACGCCCTGCCTGCACCTTCAACTCCCCGCAACGACAGTGCATCAGCCTCTGTGGAAGACTCTGGGTCACATACTCCATCACCTAGCAACTACCCACAGAAGCACAGGCCTGCCCAACCTTTCTGTTTCTTCCACGCAAGAGTCGGGGAGCAAGCTCGCAAATGCCAGTCACCATGTTCTTACCCAAACTCCAACTGCAAGTACGCTGCAGTGCCACCTCCTGTGATGTAAACAACGGGCACCATCCAACGTTGCATTCCATTTCAAACAACAACAGTAAGTGTGGTCGAGTCTATGTTCGCGATTTACAATCAGGTGTACGTTTTCTGGTAGACACTGGCGCAGACGTCTCTTTGCTGCCGGTTCGCCTAGCAACCAATAAAGTGCAACCACACAAAACAGTACTTCGTGCAGTGAACTTGTCTACCCTACAGTGTTCGGGTTCTACTCTGTATACAGTGAAACTTTCGCCTGAGTGCAAGCTGGAGTGGACGTTTTTAGTGTCAACAATTGAAGAACCTATTCTCGGAATTGATTTCCTCAAGCACTATCAGTGATCACTAGATTTTGTGCAAAATACTGTGTTTTACCTCCCCCTACACAAACACATTCCTTTCGCTCCGCTGAGTGACAGTTTGGCTAACACCAAACATGTGTGCTGTGCTAAGAAGTGTTTAAACCTATCTTTGGAGCAGCAGTCTTGGACAAACAAGTGGCTAGTGGAGTGCGCCAAGTCTTCGAAGTTGCGGATGGAATGTATGGAAATGCTGCTGCATCTCCGCAACATACACCATGAGTTGGCCTCCACACAACAACGCCTCGCGATACTACAAGCAGACGACTCGTCTGCTACAGACAAGGTCAGTGCGTGCCAATCTGGTGTTCCCATGCCCACGCATGTTAACGACAATGTTGTGAACTCTGTAAACGGTGTCAGCACCTCCTCTTGTAATGACAGAGTATGCCCAAGTGCTCATGTTCCTTGCGTTCCGAATGGACAATTAACTTCCCAAGCTCGTGGCAATGAACTACGGCCATCTGCTGTCGGCCACGCCCAATCGTGCCTACAGCGCTCGTAGCGGCACAGCCCGCTACCAAGAACCAGTGTATCAACCTCGCCCATGTTAACACGCGTGCGGCCTTTACGCAGCCTATGAGCAGATGGCACACCTGTACTTCCGTGCCTTCAGCGCCACAGCCTTGCACATCCGCCACCGCCTGCTCTGCTTCACGGACATCTGACTGTCGTGCTGTGCCATGTATTGCAGTAGTTACTAATGGCACAGTTCATCAGTTATGTCTAACCGATGGGCCGCCCATATCGTAACGCCCATGCCGCCTCAAGCCGGAATTTATGAAAATTGCAAAAGAACAATTAGATGATCTATTACAAAATGGAATAATTGAACCTTCTTCCAGTTGCTGGGCTAGTCCTATCCTGTTTGACCAAAAGAAAGACGGTACTTTGCGTATGGTTGGAGACTATAGGCGTTTAAATGCTCGCACCATCATTGATAAATACCCGGTCCCACACATTACGGACTTCAATCATGCACTTGTAGGTGCGAAGTACTTCTCTGTTTTGGACTGTAAGCATGCATTTCATCAGATTCCTATGGCTCCGGAGGAAATTGAAAAGACTGCCATAACCACTCCTTTCGGGCTGTTTCAATACAAATTTATGCCGTTTGGGTTGAAAAATGCCCCCCAAACGTGGCAGCATTTCATCAATCAAACTTTATCCCATCTAGACTTTTGTTTTGTATACATGGATGACATATTGGTTTTTGCTTCTACTTTGGAACAGAGTGAGGAGTGTGTTGAAGTCGTGACAGATATTTTAGCAGCCGCTGGTATTGAACTGAACAATAAAAAGACTCAATTGCACCAGTCATCTGTCACATTCCTAAGTTATGTTGTGTCGTCGGACGGTCTGACACCACCGCAGGATAAGATCAAGCCTGTTCTCAAGATGCCATGCCCCCAGACCTATAGGGAATTACGCAGGCGTTGAGGGACGAGATTTCTATGTGCTCACTGATCACAAGCCATTGGTTCCTGCCATAAAAATCCTGCGGCTGATCTGCCCCCAAGACGCTTTCATCACATCGATTACATCTTGCAATTTACAAATGAGATTTGCTATATCCAAGGAGTGGACAATGTGGTTGCTGATTTTCTCTCGCACGTTGGTGCTGTCACAACCTTAATTGACTTAACGGACCTACCTCGGTTGCAATCGGCAGACCCCGATACCATGCAGTTAATCTCGGACCACAGCTCCCCTCTCCAACCGGTATGCTCTACTTTCCCTGGCATATTTGACTTAGTGTGGTGTGATGAATCGACTGGTACATTTTGGCCATTCATACCTAAGCCCCTTCAATGCCAGGTCTTTGACAAATTACACACGTTAGCACACCCCAGTGTCAAAGTTTCCACCCATCTGGTATCTGAATGGTTTGTCTGGAGAGACATGCGCCGCGACTGTCAGTCTTGGGCCAGGGCATGCATGTTGTGTCAACAGAACAAAGTTTCCATGCACACTTCCCCACCCCTTGGCTGTTTTGCCCAACTGCCAGGTCGGTTTCACAATGTTCATGTGGACCTCGTAGGCCCTTTGCCCCCCTCCAAGGGTTTCCATTACTTGTTTACAGCTACTGACAGGATGACGTGGTTGGCTGAGGCTGTGCCTATTCCGAACATTACCTCTGAGACAGTAAGTCGAGCATTCTTAGATTCCTGTATCTCTAGATTTGGCTCACCTGTTTACCTCACCACTGATCAGGGAGGGATGACAATTCGAGTCTTCAGTTTTCTCCGACTTATGTAAAATGTGTGGTATTGTCAAAATTCATACTTCTGCATACCACCCCCAAAGCAATGGGCTTGTCGAGCAATGGCATCACACCTTAAAGTCTGCCTTGCGTTGCCATGGCTCACTATGGACAGAAGCACTGCCCTTCGTGCTTCTTGGCCTTTGTGTGACTTTCAAGGAAGACCTCAAGGATTCTGTAGCCGAGTTTGTGTATGGCCAACCTCTGGTTTTGCCTGGAGAATTAGTCACTCCCACCCCGCTTCCACGGCCCTCTGAACTCCCTTCACTTCTCGAGCGAGTTCGCTTGCACTGCAGCAAAATTCAGCCGTCACCTCCGGCTACTCATACACCTCCGCACGTGTACGTACCACGAATGCTAGACTCTTGTGAGTACGTGTTTCTGAGAGATGACTCAATCAAAGCCTCGCTTCAGTCACCCTACACAGGTCCTCACAAGGTCATCAAACGCTCCGAGAATAACATGGATCTCCTCATAAAAGACTCTGTAACCAAGGTCTCACTCAACCGAGTGAAACCAGCTTTCATTGAGCCTCAGGTGAACCTCCTTGATTCTGCCCCTATTTATCCACTCCTGCTTCGAGCGGCCATCTATCTTCTCATACCATACATCTGGGTATTGTTTCTCCACAGCATGCTTCTCTGCTGAGCACTGCTTCTTCTCCGCATTCATCTAATTCGAGTGGCCAATCTTTTTGAGGTTTCACTCCTCGCAGCCCTCGCAGTCGAAATGCCAACCATTCAGATTGTACCATTGTGTTACCATCTTCATGTGACAGCTCTTTGTCATGCCGTTCAATCCATGCTGGCTCCTCGTTGCCTTTCGTCACGCTCCCTCGTCCGTCAGCTGGTCACCCGAGGTTGTCGCCTGCGCAGTCCAGTGGACCTGCCACCCACCTCTTCGCAGATGCTTCCCCCTGCCATGGCCTTCCCACACCTCCCTGCCTCCCTACCATTGCTTGTACAGGTTCCACCCAAGAATTCACAACACATGTACACCCTGATGACATATATAAATTATCTGTTGTCGTAGATGGTGATACGGTGTGTGTGGTACTCACGTGTGACAATGTTAAGGGAGGAAGTGCAGAAACTCGTGTGGTGCGACACTTTAAATTGAGCACAAGTGCTGCGTGTGGCAATTTACATGCCTTTGTTAGGCCTTTTGGCAAGGTGATTCTCCGCCTGCCTGCTGACGAAGTGCTACACCTCCGCTCCAGGACGGGACGTCGTCTTCAGCCGCCAGCGTTGCTTACTGACTTCGCCATCGAAGTACCGGGTTTCACCCCCCGGTCTCCTACCAGTTGACTGCTTCCGCCTGACATGGAACAACTGTATGTTACCTTCCTAACTTCTCACCCCCCCCCCCCCTCCCATTCACAGGGACGTACTCCATACTGCGCGGGGGGCGCAATGTGGCATAGAGCACCATAAATATTGATATTTCAGTGTATAAGTGTGCTATCTTTGAGGAGAGGGCTTTGGGGAGGATGTTGGCCGCTAACAGCAGTTAGCCTATGGACTTGTATCTGTGTAGAAGCGAAATGCTAATAAATCTGTATCTGAGAGATTCCTAGTTGTTTACCCACAACTATATCCTATTCTCTCACTTTTAATGGTGTGATCAGGCCTTGAGCAGTACAGAATTGCATGTATTGTTTTATATATGAGTACAGTGACAGCCCTTTTACAGATAAGCAGTTACTAATTTTCAAGAAAGTCTTATTTACATTTTTAGGGGTTTATCCATATGTCCATTTATAACACTTCCATCATCAGTTTCTTCAGTACATGATGAAAGGTTATTTATATATGGCACTGGACCCAATATCAATTCTGGTTTCTTCATAAGATGCAAGACACTTCTTGTCCTCTTAGGTAGGTAGAATGGAAAGCATTTATCAGCAAGATCACTGATAACATAATATGTTAGCTTCTCGTGGAGAGTGCTATAAACTGCACAGTTAAATGCTTTTGACAAGTCACGCTAAACACCAGTTGACAATATTCTGTAATTTAAATTTTTTATAGTCTAATTTGTAAATGGAGAAAATAACTTGTTCTGTGGAGAGAAACTTTCAAGTTCAAATCGAGGCTGCCTAACTACCTAATTTTGAGAGAGGTGTGCTGTGGTTCTTGCATACTTAAGCTTTTCCACTGCATTCAACATCAAAGTAGTGTGACTGATTGGTAATTCTTCTTATTCAAGATAGTGCCAAGATTCCTTACATCCAAGAGTTGATGAAGTCTTCTACTACCAAACGCAACTGATAAGGGTAGAGAGGATATCTTTCAGGGGGTCATAGTGTAAGGCAGCATAGTATAATCAGATTTTGTGTCATTATTCACAGACAGTACTAAATCAAGCTTTAATGTGGAAAAGGTGCAGTTATAAAGTACTTTAATGGTAGAAGAAAAACCTCAACTGCTTAATTCAGTGACAGCTTTGTTTAGTAACCTCACTGGAAATGCATTTGGAAGATACAGATGTATTGATATTTATAACATTCCCCATATATGGTGAGGGTGCAGCCAGAGAGAGCACTGCTGATATTGCTGGCCAGTCACATGAATTCATGTAACAGGAAATTACACTCCTGACAAAAAAATCTCAAGCGCTCTGAAAAGGAGGAGGAAACAAAATGAAACTTCATGGGTGTAGAGTGTATGTGGTATTTCAATGATAACAAAATAGAGTCAAATTTTCGAAGAACTTACCAGTATGAGCCAACTTATCAGTACGAGATCACAGACATTTTGTGAACACAGTTCAGTAAATTAACTATGATTAGATTACTTCAGGTTGAGTACATGTGAAAAGAGGCTGTCAAATTTAGCTATTTAGTTGATACAATACGGCATAGATGCTGGACTTGACTTCAGTGACACAGTCAGTGACTTTTATTTGCTGAAATCAAGGAAAGGCAAAGTAAAAATTGTAATAAAAGCACAACCACTGCAACGGGAAATTTTTGAACCTTTATAATCAGTGAATTTTCTTCACTGAAAGAAGGAAATGCAAAGTACAAATTATAATAAAAGCACAATTCTTCCTATGTTTTATTTTCCCAACTATTAATCGTAACCCCTTTCTTTTAATTCTAATACATAATTTATGTACTGCCATAAACAACATGATGATGAGACTTACCAAACAAAAGCGCTGGCAGGTCAATAGACACACAAACAAACACAAACATACAAACAAAATTCAGCTTTCACAACAAACGGTTGCTTCATCAGGAAAGAGGGAAGGAGAGGGAAAGACGAAAGGATGTGGGTTTTAAGGGAGAAGGTAAGGAGTCATTCCAATCCCGGGAGTGGAAAGACTTACCTTAGGGGGAAAAAAGGACAGGTATACACTCACACACACACACATATCCATCTGCACATACACAGACACAAGCAGACATTTGTAAAGGCAAAGAGTTTGGGCAGAGATGTCAGTCAAGGCGGAAGTAAAGAGCCAAAGATGTTGTTGAAAGACAAGTGAGGTATGAGTGGCGGCAACTTGAAATTAGCGGAGGTTGAGGCCTGGCAGATAACGAGAAGAGAGGATATACTGAAGGGCAAGTTCCCATCTCCGGAGTTCTGACAGGTTGGTGTTAGTGGGAAGTATCCGGATAACCCGGACGGTGTAACACTGTGCCAAGATGTGCTGGCCGTGCACCTAGGCATGTTTAGCCACAGGGTGATCCTCATTACCAACAAACACTGTCTGCCTGTGTCCATTCATATGAATGGACAGTTTGTTGCTGGTCAATCCCACATAGAAAGCTTCACAATGTAGGCAGGTCAGTTGGTAAATAACGTGGGTGCTTTCACACGTGGCTCTGCCTTTGATCGTGTACACCTTCCGGGTTACAGGACTGGGGTAGGTGGTGGTGGGAGGGTGCATGGGACACGTTTTACACTGGGGGTGGTTACAAGGGTAGGAGCCAGAGGGTTGGGAAGGTGGTTTGGGGATTTTTATAGGGATGAACTAAGAGGTTACGAAGGTTAGGTGGACGGCGGAAAGACATTCTTGGTGGATTGGGGAGGATTTCATGAAGGATGGATCTCATTTCAGGGCAGGATTTGAGGAAATCGTATCCCTGCTGGAGAGCCACATTCAGAGTATGATCCAGTCCCGGAAAGTATCCTGTCACAAGTGGGGCACTTTTGGGGTTCTTCTGTGGGAGGTTCTGGGTTTGAAGGGATGAGGAAGTGGCTCTGGTTATTTGCTTCTGTACCAGGCCGGGAGGGTAGTTGTGGGATGCGAAAGCTGTTTTCAGGTTGTTGGTGTAATGGTTCAGGGATTCCGGAGTGGAGCAGATTCGTTTGCCACGAAGACCTAGGATGTAGGGAAGGGACCGTTTGATATGGAATGGGTGGCAGCTGTCATAATGGAGGTACTGTTGCTTGTTGGTGGGTTTGATGTGGACGGATATGTGAAGCTGGCCATTGGACAGATGGAGGTCAACATCAAGGAAAGTGGCATGGGATTTAGAGTAGGACCTGGTGAATCTGATGGAACCAAAGGAGTTGACGTTGGACAGGAAATTCTGGAGTTCTTCTTCAGTGTGAGTCCAGATCATGAAGATGTCATCAATAAATCTGTACCAAACTTTGGGTTTGCAGACCTGGGTAACCAAGAAGGCTTTCTCTAAGCGACCCATGAATCGGTTGGCGTACGAGGGGGCCATCCTGGTACCCATGGCTGTTCCCTTTAATTGTTGGTATGTCTGGCCTTCAAAAGTCAGGATGAAGCTGGCTAAGGTAATGAGGAAAGAGGTTTTAGGTAGGGTGGCAGGTGATCGGCGTGAAAGGAAGTGCTCCATCGCAGCGAGGCCCTGGATGTGCGGAATATTTGTGTATAAGGAAGTGGCATCAATGGTTACAAGGATGGTTTCCAGGGGTAACAGACTGGGTAAAGATTCCAGGCGTTCGAGAAAGTGGTTGGTATCTTTGATGAAGGATGGGAGACTGCATGTAATGGGTTGAAGGTGTTGATCTACGTAGGCAGAGATACGTTCTGTGAGGGCTTGGTAACCAGCTACAATGGGGTGGCCGGGATGATTGGATTTGTGAATTTTAGGAAGAAGGTAGAAGGTAGGGGTGCGGGGTTTCGGTGGGGTCAGGAGGTTGATGGAGTCAGGTGAAAGGTTTTGTAGGGGGCCTAAGGTTCTGAGGATTCCTTGAAGCTCCGCCTGGACATCAAGAATGCGATTACCTTGGCAAACTTTGTATGTGGTGTTGTCTGAAAGCTGACGCAGTCCCTCAGCCACATACTCCCGACGATCAAGTACCACTGCCGTGGAACCCTTGTCCGCCGGAAGAATGACGATGGAACGGTCAGCCTTCAGATCACAGATAGCTTGGGCTTCAGCAGTGGTGATGTTGGAAGTAGGATTAAGGTTTTTTATGAAGGATTGAGAGGCAAGGCTGGAAGTCAGAAATTCCTGGAAGGTTTGGAGGGGGTGATTTTGAGGAAGAGGAGGTGGGTCCCGCTGTGACGGAGGACGGAACTGTTCCAGGCAGGGTTCAATTTGGATAGTGTCTTGGGGTGTTGGATCATTAGGAGTAGGATTAGGATCATTTTTCTTCATGGCAAAGTGATATTTCCAGCAGAGAGTACGAGTGTAGGACAGTAAATCTTGGACGAGGGCTGTTTGGTTGAATCTGGGAGTGGGGCTGAAGGTGAGTTATCATAAACAATAAGATACAATTTTGTTTTACTTTCATTTTTTAAAATGTTTACGTAGTTCATAATTTAAGTTCTATAACCATACATACAGATTTATGATCAATTTATCTTATTCAGTAATATTTTTCAATAATACTTCCGTTTTAGTAAATGTACTTACAAAATTTGCTAAAACTACATATAAAAAATTGTGGACTGGTAGTTCTATGGGTGATGAAAAGGGGGGAGGGTTACAGGTTTAACAGTTGGTTTAACAGTACAGGTACAGGTTTAACAGAGTACAGGTTTAACAGTTGTGCCAGGACAAAGGACACCTTGGTATGGCTCTGTCTGTCACTACCAGGAAAGCTGTGAGTTTATATGCAGTTGGTTTGAATACAAATTGGTGTAACAGTTGCTGTTTAGGAACCAGTTTTCTTTATGTTGCACTATCAGTTGCTTCATTTTGAGCAGTATTTAAGGTATTTGCTTTATCCTGATGAAGAAATAGGCATTAGAATGAAAGTGATCAACCATATACCACTGCGCAGCGTCAGCAAGGTTATAAGAGTATGTCATGATGTTGCTGTTGTAGAACAGTACCATGGTAGTGAGGAGGATGTTCGTGTCAAATACACCAAACAACACTCCCATTTTGCAGTAGCTCATTTATTCTCCTCTTTACACAAACAAGGCTTACAAAGAACTGGTTATGGCAGAAGAGAGCAAAGATAATCTTAGATTAGCGTCCAAAGATGATGGTCGGAGTCTAGAGACAAACATATATCGATGCTGGTGTCGACCTCATCGGCGTCACATATAACGCCCCCCCCCCCCCCCCCCCCCCCACAGTATGGAGTACTCTTGAGAGGCCGGCGGGGAGGGGGAGGGTGTGACCAAGGTGTCGGCATGGGTGGTCCGCAGGAACTGGACCACGGTCAGCTTGACAGCATCGTCGGGGAGTTGCGTGGGTAGATGACGTGAAGGAAGGTTTGGCCACCAAAACTGGAAGTCATTGAAGCATGCCAGGCGTCGTGCTGGGCATGCTGGTCATATGGTGGCAGGTAGGCCGGCGGTTTCTGAGTGGAACGGAGCGACGATGACAGTGTCTCCGGTGGGTGTGGTGAACACACGAAGCATGTTCAGGTTGACGTCGGGCGAGAGGGAAACACAGGGAATGGCGGAGGTTGTATCATGAGCACCGGATGAAGGGAAACACGATGAACAGTGTATCATCTTGTAGTATTATAGAGATGTTATTGATTATGTCCGGGGGAACAGGCACAAACACCTCGAGCGAGGGCATGTTCAAAATGGGGGGGTGTGAGAAACCTCGACAGGGCACATCAGGCAACGAAGGAGAGGTCGAAGGGACCGGCGAAGTGCACGGCGAAGGGCCCGGCGGTGAGGGCATGATCGTAGGTAAGCTCGACGTGGGGAGCATGGAGTCACTCTATGGAGTGCGTGAGACTGGAGTAGGGGACGAGGTCGGAGGAGAGCTCGATGATTGGAGCTGGAAGTCACTCGATTGAGTGTGTAAGTCTGACCTGGAGGGAGTGGTCGGAGCGTCGTGAGCCACGATAGTGAGTGGTGTGGTCATGGCCTGAAGGGGGGTAGAAGAAGGCTCGACATGAGCAGGCTTAAGTCTGTTGATAGAGACTGTGGCAGCTGTATCTTTCATCTGGATGTCATAGGTGTTGACTGAGCACCGGAGAACTTGGTACAAGCTAGTATATGGAGGTTGGAGGGGAGCACGAACAGTGTCATCTCGGAGCATGACGAACTCACAATTGTCCAGAGATTTCGGGACGTGAACCTTAGGGCGGGAATGGCTGGCGGGTGGAGTGATGTGGAGGTTCATGAAGTGGCATCTGACGCAGTTCATGAAGGAAGGTAAGTCAGACTGAGGGAGAGAAGCAGAAGGGTTCACGAGTTCACCAGGGAGAACAATGTTCTGGCCATATACGAACTCGGCTATTGTGCCATTGAGGTCTTCCTTATAGATTGCACGAATGCCGAGTAGCACAAGGGGAAGGGCCTCCATCCAAAGAGAGTCGTGGCATTGAAGAGCAGCCTTGAAAGTGCGCTGCCAGCGCTCAACTAGCCCGTTACTTTGCGAGTGATATGTTGTGGTATGGATGCGGTGGATGCCGTAAATGTTAAAAATCTTGTTGAACAGGGCCGACTCAAATTGTCTGCCCTGGTCGGTCGTGATGATAGCTGGACATCCGAAACACAATACCCATGACTCGATGAAAGATCAACCAACAGTTTCTGCCGTAATATTGGGGAGGGGCACAGCCTCGACCCAGCGAGTTGTTCGGTCGACAGACGAGAGAACATAACGAGGGCGGTTAGAGGGGGGGTAGAGGGCCGACAATGTCAATATGAGTATGCTGGAAACACCCAGGAGGGATCGAAAAGGCGCTGAGGGGGGGTGAAGTGTGCTTGTGTACTTTGCATTGTTGGCACGCGATGCAGGAGCGTGCCCATTGCTCGCAATCCTTGTTCATATTTCTCCACACAAAGCACTCTGCTACAAGGTGGGCAGATGCATGAACACCAGGGTGGGCTAAATTATGCAATGTATTGAAGACAGCTTGACGGAGCGAGGTTGGGATGAAGGGGCATAATGTACCCGTACTGTCGTCATACCAGATCTCACCAGAAATGCCAGGGAAGGTGGTGCGGACAAAGTGTAGTGAAGAGGTAGAGTCTGAGATCAGGTTTTGTGTGTCCTCGTCAGCGGGTTGGAGGCTAGGCAGATCAGAGAGGTCTAACAGCAAATGGACGGCACCGACTCGTGAAAGGAAATCAACAACAATACTGTCAGCACCCTTTATGTGTCTGACATTGGTGGTGAACTGAGATATGAAGTCCATGTATCTGAAGTGGCGAGGAGGTGGGTCAGCTGGCGGGTTTGTAATGGCCGCAGCCAGGGGATTGTGGTCCGTTAAAACATAGAAAGGGCATCCCTCAACATCAGTCTTAAAATGCTTGATCGCTTCGTAGACTGCGAGCAACTCCCTGTCAAACGCGGAATATTTCCGTTGTGTGCTGGTGAGCTTGCACGAGAAGAACTGCAGAGGTGAAGTCTGGCTGTCGATGGTCTGGCTAAGGACAGCGCCGATGGCAGTATTGCTTGCGTCTGTGGTGATGAAAAGCTTCACATTGGGATGACGATGCGCGATGGTGCAGGCCTCGGCGAGAAGACTTTTGAGGGCGGTGAAAGAGTCAGTCATAGCAGGGGTCCATGGAACGAATCGAGATCCAGAAGTGTGGGTGCCTCCGAAGGTGTCTGTCAGTAGAGCCTTAATCTCCGCAGCCTGAGGTAGATGTTGGCAATAATAATTAACCATCCCCAGGAAGCGCCGGAGCTCTTTGAAAGACGCAGGTCTGGATGGGTTTAGTATTGTTTGCACCTTCTCAGGGGGCAGTGAAATGCCGGCGGCAGAGACCTGAAAACCAAGAAAAGTGACAGCGGGTTGATGTAGCTGCAATTTGTCCTGGTTGGTCTTGATGCCTGCTGCTGAGAGAGTGTTCATAACAGTGTGCACATGTCGAATGTTGTCCTCGATGGAGGAGCTGAACACAAGAATGTCATCAAGATATGCAAAGCAGAATTTTAGGTCGAATAGCATTTCGTTGATGAAGCGTTGCCAGGTCTGGGTTGCGTTTGTCAGACCGAAGAGCGTGAATAGAAACTGAAATAACCCAATTGGGGTGGTGATTGCTGTCTTCTTGATGTCTTCAGGTGCCATGGGGATCTGGTGGTAGGCCCGTTTGCAATCAATGACAGAGAATGTGGTCGCACCTGCGAGGGAACTGGTAAAGTCGGCAATGTTGGGTATGGGGTATATGTCCATAATTGTTCGTGCGTTTAGTCGATGGTAATCTCCTCTCATGTGCCAGGACCCATCTTTCTTGGGCATCATATGCATTGGCATAGACCCGCTACATGCAGAGGGTTCTATGATGCCCGAGCTTAGGAGTTCAGAAATCTGCTTTTTAAGGTTGGAGAGGCACTCGGGACTAAAGTCAACATGGTTTACTGAGATCGGAGGGCCTGGTGTGAGGCAAAGTTTGTGAGCCATGCCATTGGTGATGACAGAAATGTTGCAAGCAGTGCGGGTGGTGGTTTCTTTACAATGTGTGGCAGGCGGGGCGGGGGAGGCGTGGTCGTGGTGTTCGGAGCCACTCGGCGGAGCCTATGGGAGCCGAGGCGGCAAAGTGTCCCAGGAGTCAATGCAACAAGATGGCTGCCAGCCCGAAGCAGTGGCACCAAGGTCAGGTGAGCTCATTAGAGCTCGTGTGCCATTAGTGAGTCCATTGTCTGAGGGCGTGGCCTGTGGCAGCATGGTTGCGGGTGAAGCACTAGGTGCGAGTGCACTCTTTGTGTTGTCAGTGACGGTCACATGGTGGCCCGCAGGAGCCGAAGTTGCACAGTTTAGGTGCTTCCCACAAGGGGTGAGGTAGGAGCTGTCAGTTCAGGAAAATGTGACGTTCGTTGTGCATGTTCACTCGTGTCTGGCTGAGTGTCAAATGCTGCCGTGTTAGGGGGGTGTGGCCCTGTGGAACTGTCAGAACACATTATGGCAGACTTGATACCACAGTTGCGAGGGGTAGCAGGAGGTAAGCACACGGACGCTCGATTGCGGGGACTAGAAGCAGATTCGGCACACTAACTGACCTTGCTTTGTCCTTGCTGCAGTGTCTGTAATTCCTTTGCTGCATTGGAGAGCTGGAGCTGAGTTTCGTGGAGCCGGAGGGAGAGCTCAAAGTTTTCCTTGCGTAGGCAAGCGACGTTTTGAAGCTCGACAAGGTACTTGTGCGTTGTTTCTTGTAACGTCGTCGACAGAGACGAGCATGTACCGATGAGATGAGCCCGGACCGATGTGTCACGGGGGTGGGGGGTTTGCTCGACGGAGCACAGGGGAAGTGAGTTCTCAATGGGTGATGAAACATGGTGTTTCACACTAGGTCCAGTGATAGTTTGTGGTGTTGCAAGAAGTCAATGCCTAGTATAGGTTCCTCAATATCGCACACTAAAAAAATTCACTCGAGTTTGCAGTTTGCGGAGAGTGAGATGATGTGTGAAGTTGAACCCGAGCATTGTAGTTTAGTTGAATTCACAGCTTGCAGTGAAGTATGAAGAGGGTGGATGTTCAACAATGCTAAGGACGTGGGCAGCAGTGAAACATTGGCGCCTGTGTCCACTAGGAAAATGTATCCCGATGAAATGTCTTTAATGTAAAGTCATCCACAATTATCCGGTCGTTCCCAGACAGAATGGAGCACTGGGGGGTGCCTGTCATGTTGTCTGCAGAAGGCAGTACCTGAACCTACCTGCGATTGGCATTTGGGAAGTGGCAGGGTGATCTGCAGTTCCGTGCCGCCTCACCAAACCGTGTGTGGAAGTAACAGTACGGGTAGTGCGGTTGCATTTCCTGCGGAAAGTTCTTTGCCAGTGGTGGAGGCCGAGGCTCGGTGGTCACAGCAGGTTCGGTTACAGGAGGGGGCGTGACTGCGGGAATAGCTGGTGATGTCCCAGTTGCTTGTTTACTGCTTTCTGGAGCGAGCAGAACAGTAGTGTTAAAGTGTGTGTTGTGCTCCGTGTTCAAGAAAAGTAGTGCCTCTGACTGTACATGAAGTCCTAAAATATTCTGTATACACTAATATCTTCACAATGCAAAAATACTTGTATCAATCTTGAGTTATTTCTTTCACTTTTGTAATCTGAACTGTTTGATTTTGGTTATAATCACTCTCTCTTGCCTAGAGCACTAAAACTTCATGCATGCACTTCCAGTGAGTTCAGTGTCAGCATCTTGGGGAAAATTACAGATAAAAACCTTCATCATGTTCAAGTTCAGTTAGGCTTCTTGTTATAAAATACTGAAGCACTTTGTTGAGATTTAACTTTGACAGCTTTATTTCAATAATTTCTTATCATACATTTTGATTACGTGAAGATTTGTTCACAAAATCACAACACACTGTTTTTACATACATGAGTGACATTTGCATAATATTTCTTCAAAGTAAATTAGTCACTGGAATGAAAATCATCAACAGTATCCCACTGAACAGCATCATCAATGTTAGGGCATATATTGCTATTTCACTGGTGGAGAACAATACCACGTTAGTATCAAAGTGTGTGCTCTGCACTGATAATTGTTTTTTTAAATGCAAGTCTCAGCCTGACTGTTCCACACTGACAGCTAACAAGAAGTGAGTGGTCTGGCATGTGTTTTAATGTGTATTGGTTGAAACACTTAAAACTTGCATGCAAATATTGTCGAAGAGATGGAGAATGCTACTGCTGCACGGTTTTCACAGAATGGATTAATAGTTAGAGGCTTGTCTCCTCAGCCAATAAACAATCATATTAACTTAGAAAGTGTATTTTTGTGCAAACATACACTTAAAAAAAAAAAATGGAACAATGCCTTTTAAATTAACAAACTAAAAGTAGGGTAAATTAGAATGTCAGTGACGTTTGTTGCATGATTCTAATGCGAGCCACTTATGAGGTATCATATTTCGATAAGTTCCCACACCAACACTTGCGCAATATCTCTGGTAGCTCACACTAAAGAACAACACAAGTGCAACACTAGTTATGTGGATTCTGACCAGTAACGAGACTACTGACTGTCACAGGTTGTGTTGAAAATGACCACCAGCAGCAGCAGCAGTACACACTTCAAGTCTAAAGGAATGACTGCTTCACACATGCTGGCATTTCAGCAGAGATGTCTGAGCAGGCTGCAGTAATACGGTGTTGCACATCATCAGGTATAGCTGGTATGCTGCCATATGAGGTGCATCCAGAAAGTAAGTTTCCCAATGTTGTTTCCTTTGAAGTAGACGTATATAGCCAGGAAAACTACACATGCACAACAGATTTATGATGTGACAATCAAATGCCAGCTGGACAGGTTCTGCATGGTGCCAGTACCATGGTAGCAGTGCCCCGAAGTGGCCCCTCTTATTCATTCTCTCACTGCCTGCAAGATTCAGTCACAAAACATTGTGCCTATTGAAATTCATTGTCAGCTCTGTTAGCTGGATGGGCCGAACATCATGAGCAAGCAGATGGTGCACTGCTGGTGCAGGTTTTTCTCCAAAGATCATCAAAGTGTTCATGATGAAGAGTGCAATGGGCAACTGTCCCACATCAATGGTCACCTGATTGAGCTGGTGCGGCAACACATCCTGGATAACCATCATCTACATCTACATCTACATCTACATCCATACTCCGCAAGCCACCTGACGGTGTGTGGCAGAGGGTACCTTGAGTACCTCTATTGGTTCTCCCTTCTATTCCAGTCTCGTATTGTTCGTGGAAAGAAGGATTGTCGGTATGCCTCTGTGTGGGCTCTAATCTCTCTGATTTTATCCTCATGGTCTCTTCGTGAGATATACGTAGGAGGGAGCAATATACTGCTTGACTCTTCGGTGAAGGTATGTTCTCGAAACTTTGACAAAAGCCCGTACCGAGCTACTGAGCGTCTCTCCTGCAGAGTCTTCCACTGGAGTTTATCTATCATTTCCGTAACGCTTTCGCGATTACTAAATGATCCTGTAACAAAGCGCGCTGCTCTCCATTGGATCTTCTCTATATCTTCTATCAACCCTATCTGGTACGGATCCCACACTGCTGAGCAGTATTCAAGCAGTGGGTGAACAAGCGTACTGTAACCTACTTCCTTTGTTTTCGGATTGCATTTCCTTAGGATTCTTCCAATGAATCTCAGTCTGGCATCTGCTTTACCGACGATCAACATTATATGATCATTCCATTTTAAATCACTCCTAATGCGTACTCCCAGATAATTTATGGTATTAACTGCTTCCAGTTGCTGCTGACCTGCTATTTTGTAGCTAAATGATAAGGGATCTATCTTCCTATGTATTTGCAGCACATTACACTTGTCTACATTGAGATTCAATTGCCATTCCCTGCACCATGCGTCAATTCGCTGCAGATCCTCCTGCATTTCAGTACAATTTTCCATTGTTACAACCTCTCGATACACCACAGCATCATCCGCAAAAAGCCTCAGTGAACTTCCGATGTCATCCACAAGGCCATTTATGTATATTGTGAATAGCAACGGTCCTACGACACTCCCCTGCGGCACACCTGAAATCACTCTTACTTCGGAAGACTTCTCTCCATTGAGAATGACATGCTGCGTCCTGTTATCTAGGAACTCCTCAATCCAATCACACAATTGGTCTGATAGACCATATGTTCTTACTTTGTTCGTTAAACGACTGTGGGGAACTGTATCGAATGCCTTGCGGAAGTCAAGAAACACTGCATCTACCTGTGAACCCGTGTCTATGGCCCTCTGAGTCTCGTGGACGAATAGCGCGAGCTGAGTTTCACATGACTGTCTTTTTCGAAACCCATGCTGATTCCTACAGAGTAGATTTCTTGACTCCAGAAAAGTCATTATACTCGAACACAATACGTGTTCCAAAATTCTACAACTGATCGATGTTAGAGATATAGGTCTATAGTTCTGCACATCTGCTCGATGTCCCTTCTTGAAAATGGGGATGACTTGTGCCCTTTTCCAATCCTTTGAAACGCTACGCTCTTCTAGAGACCTACGGTACACTGAAGAAGGGGGGCAAGTTCCTTCGCATACTCTGTGTAAAATTGAACTGGTATCCCATCAGGTCCAGAGGCCTTTCCTCTTTTGAGTGATTTTAATTGTTTCTCTATCCCTCTGTCGTCTATTTCGATATCTACCATTTTGTCATCTGTGCGACAATCTAGAGAAGGAACTACAGTGCAGTCTTCCTCTGTGAAACAGCTTTGGAAAAAGACATTTAGTATTTCGGCCTTTAGTCTGTCATCTTCTGTTTCTGTACCATTTTGGTCACAGAGTGTCTGGAAATTTTGTTTTGATCCACCTACCGCTTTGACATAAGACCAAAATTTCTTAGGATTTTCTGCCAAGTCATTACATAGAACTTTACTTTCGAATTCATTGAACGCCTCTCGCATAGCCCTCCTCACACTACATTTCGCTTTGCGTAATTTTTGTTTGTCTGCAAGGCTTTGGCTATGTTTGTGTTTGCTGTGAAGTTCCCTTTGCTTCCGCAGCAGTTTTCTAACTCGGTTGTTGTACCACAGTGGCTCTTTTCCATCTCTTACGATCTTGCTTGGCACATACTCATCTAACGCATTATGTACGACGGTTTTGAACTTTGTCCACTGATCCTCAACACTATCTGTACTTGAGACAAAACTTTTGTGTTGAGCCAACAGGTACTCTGAAATCTGCTTTTTGTCACTTTTTCTAAACAGAAAAATCTTCCTACCCTTTTTAATATTTCTATTTACGGCTGAAATCATCGATGCCGTAACCGCTTTATGATCGCTGATTCCCTGTTCTGCGTTAACTTTTTCAAATAGTTTGGGTCTGTTTGTCACCAGAAGGTCTAATGTGTTATCGCCATGAGTCGGTTCTCTGTTTAACTGCTCAAGGTAGTTTTCAGATAAAGCACTTAAAAAAATTTAACTGGATTCTTTGTCCCTGCCACCCGTTATGAATGTCTGAGTCTCCCAGTCTATATCCGGCAAATTAAAATCTCCACCCAGAACTATAACATGGTGGGGAAATCCACTCGAAATATTTTCCAAATTATACTTCAGGTGCTCAGCCACAACAGCTGCTGAGCCAGGGGGCCTATAGAGACATCCAATTATCATGTCTGAGCCTGCTTTAACCGTGACCTTCACCCAAATCATTTCACATTTCGGATCTCCGTCAATTTCCTTCGATACTATTGCACTTCTTATCGCTATAAACACGCCTCCCCCTTCACTGTCCAGCCTGTCTCTGCAATTACGGAAAACAGAAGCCATTTTTCACAGATATTGTGATCCTTGTTGCATGAGACTGCCACTAAGCACCTGCTGTTCAAGAAATTGGGTGTCAGGTGATTGCTGAGAAACCTGACACCTGACCACAAAACAAAATGCTTTGGAGCAGCACTGACATTTCTGCAGCAGTATCATGATGACAGCAACGAGTTCCTTGAAAGGATCATCATGGGTGATGAGACATGGATTTCTCACTTGACCCCAGAAACCAAACAGCAGTCAATGCATTGGCATCACAGTGGATCTCAGGTCAAGATGAAATTCAAATAGGCTGTGTCGCTGCAGAAAGTGAAGTGCATGGTGTCCTGGAACAGGAAGGACATTCTGCTCATTGACTTCCAGCCCAGAAGTGGAACAGTGAGCACTGATCATTACTGTGAAACAATGCAGAAACTGTGATGTGCCATTCAGAACAAGTGGTGTGGAATGCTTACAGCAGGTGATGTGCTTCTCCATGACAATGCTTGACCCCATACAGTTCAGCATACAGTTTCTGTTTTGCAGAATTTTGGCTGGGAGCTGTTTGATCATCCAGCATTCAGTGCTGATCTTGCTCCCACCAATTTACATCTTCTCTTGCACCCCAAGAAATTCCTGCCTCTGACCAGCACTTTGACAACAACGAAGAGCTGTAGATGACTGTCACATGCGGTTCCATTCACTGGTGGCAGACTTCTATGATACAGAAATATAAAAGATTATCCTACAACATGACAAATCTCTCTATTCTTTTGGTGATTATATTGAAAAATAGCTCAAATATTGCTGTTTCTGTTGCCAATAAAGTTTTTTTTTGGAACAGAGTTGTCTTTGGTTCAAAGAAATGGAGAATTTTACTTTCTGGATGTGCCCTGTAGATGCGTCTTTCAGCTTTACCCACAGAAAAAACCATACAGGGGCCAAATCTGGGGAACAGGGCCACCAAGGTAAAGGTCCTCTAAATCAAATCCAATGATTTGGAAACAATTCATGAAGACATACTGTTGTACTTTGTGCACTATGGGCTAGACAGACATCATGTTGGTACCACAGGTTCCTCATAGTCCATAGAGGAGCATCTTCTAGCATCCATGGAAGATGATCTGTTAAGACGTTGCAATACTTGTGTCCGGTCAGTGTTCCATCCATGGAACATGGACCTACAAGCTGATGGTTCCCTCTGCCACACTACGTGGTGCATTCAAGTTCTAAGGCCTCCATTTTTTTTTCTCTGGACTAGAAAGAGATAGAAACATGCGCATTGTTTTAAAATGAGGCCGTGTTCATTGTCAATACATCCCAGAGATGGCAGAACCGTATGGCAGATGGAATTTTACCGCCAGCGGCGAGAATGAGAACTGTTTTAAATACTTAAAATGGTGACGTTTTCCTTACTTGAACAGTGTGCAATCATTCGTTTTTTTGAATTTGCGTGGTGTGAAACCAATTGAAATTCATCAACAGTTGAAGGAGACATGTGGTGATGGAGTTATGGATGTGTCGAAATGCGTTCATGGGTGCGACAGTTTAATGAAGGCAGAACATCGTGTGACAACAAACCGAAACAACCTCGGGCTTGCACAAGCCGGTCTGACGACATGATCGAGAAAGTGGAGAGAATTGTTTTGGGGGATCGCCAAATGACTGTTGAACAGATCGCCTCCAGAGTTGGCATTTCTGTGGGTTCTGTGCACACAATCCTGCATGACGACCTGAAAATGCGAAAAGTGTCATCCAGGTGGGTGCCACGAACGCTGACGGACGACCACATGGCTGCCCATGTGGCATGTTGCCAAGCAATGTTGACGCGCAATGACAGCATGAATGGGACTTTCTTTTCATCGGTTGTGACAATGGATGAGACGTGGATGCCATTTTTCAATCCAGAAACAAAGCGCCAGTCAGCTCAATGGAAGCACACAGATTCGCCGCCACAAAAAAAATTTCGGGTAACCGCCAGTGTTGAAAAAATGATGGTGTCCATGTTCTGGGACAGCGAGGGCGTAATCCTTACCCATTGCGTTCCAAAGGGCACTACGGTAACAGGTGCATCCTATGAAAATGTTTTGAAGAACAAATTCCTTCCTGCACTGCAACAAAAACGTCCGGGAAGGGCTGCGCGTGTGCTGTTTCACCAAGACAATGCACCCGCACATCGAGCTAACGTTACGCAACAGTTTCTTCGTGATAACAACTTTGAATTGATTCCTCATGCTCCCTACTCACCTGACCTGGCTCCTAGTGACTTTTGGCTTTTTCCAACAATGAAAAACACTCTCCGTGGCCGCACATTCACCAGCTGTGCTGCTATTGCCTCAGCGATTTTCCAGTGGTCAAAACAGACTCCTAAAGAAACCTTCGACACTGCCATGGAATCATGGTGTCAGCGTTGTGAAAAATGTGTACGTCACACACACACACACACACACACACACACACACACACACACACACACACACACACACATGACCACTGTCTCTAGCAACTGAAGTGAGACTGCAAGTAACAGTGCATGATGGGAGAGGCAACTGGGTAGTGGGGGTAAGGAAAAAGCTGGGGGGGGGGGATGGGGGGGCAGAGTGAGAGATAGCAGGGTAGGGTGAGGGAATGTAAAGTGCTCCTTGTCAGAGGGTACAGGTCAAGGTGGAGAGAAGGCAGGGCACCTAGTTGCAGGTTGCAGTCAGGAGGTTAGACAGAGGGCGAGGGGGAGGAGGGGGACTGGTGGAAAAGGAGAGATGTAAAAAGACTGAAGGTACATTTGTGAAATAGAGGGCTGTGTAGTGCTGGAAAGGAAACAGGGGAAGAGCTAGATGGGTAAGGACAATGACTAATGAAGGCAGAGGCTAGGAGGGTTACAAAAGCACAGGATATATTGCAGGAAAAGTTCCCATCTGTGCAATTCAGAAAAGCTGATGTTGGTGAGAAGAATCAAGATGGTTGTTGGTTGTCATGCCCATGTAGAATGCAGCACAGTGGTTTCAGCTTAGATAGTAGATCACATGACTGGTTTCACAGGTAGCCTTTTCTTTGATGGGATAGGTGATGTTTGTGCCCAGACTGGAGTCAGTGGTGGTAGGAGGATGTATGGGACAGGTCTTGCATGTATTTCTGTTTCAGGGATTGAGCCATAAGGCAAGGGGTTGGGAGCAGGAGTTGTGTAGGAATGGATGAGTATTTTGCATAGGTTTGGTAGGCAGTGGAATACCACTGTGGGAGAGGTGGTATGTTGTTCCTAGTTAGTATCTTTTATTATAGGGTGAAATCCGTAATTTTTTCATAACTTAAATTCTATTTTTGACTTATAAACAAATATAAATTGTGTACTACTTAGAAACATTTGGGAGACAAAACAATAGCATTCTTTAAGTATTTATTTGGCTCTATTCGAAAACATGTTAGCAAAACCAGCCCTTAATGAATTCCAAAGTAATTCACAGTTTTGTCTAAAGTATTGTTTACATTTCATGACTTAAACAAATAATTTGGCCTAACTCTTGTAGTAGAAGAAACTGTTAAAAAGACAGAATTTTTTGATGTATTCGTTAATGTAATGAGTTAAGTTTTAATTGTACTTTCTGTAAATTAAACTTTGAACAATGTTTAGTTTCAGCACCTATTACTGTGATGATATATAAGGCCCCAATTTTTGGTCACAAGTCAGTCAGTCCACAGCCGAGTTTCAGGCGAGGAACCTGTGTTGGTTAGAATAACAACAATGCTTCAACTTTACTGTGAAATAGGTGTTACACAAATATGCTGTGTGTGTAAAAACAATGACTGTGTCTGCTGTATACATACCTTTGTATTCTTCAGGAAATGTGAACTTCGTGGTTATGTTTTTACTGTTCATAGATATAGAACAGTAAACTATTGTAGCAGTATGTGGAGGTTCTCCTAAAAATTAGTAATGAGGCTTACCGAAAGTTAAACAATAGTGCACTGGCCATATAACTGTGTAATACTGCGGGGTTGTGAACAGTGAAATTAAAATACTGTGAAACACAACTGTGCCCTGTCGGCTTCATTATTTACAGTAGTCAGTGTCGAAATTACAAACCCAATTTTTCAGCCAGTATCACAGTGCAGTACGTCGACACTGAGGACTACAAATGAAGAAATAGAGCCGGCAGAACCACTTCAACTGGAGTCATATTTTTAAGGACAATTACTCAAATCCCCTGCCAGTTTTTCAGATTTTGGCTTCCCATAAATTCCAAAAATTACTTAAGGTAAATACTGAAATAGATTCTTTGAAAGGGCACATCTGATAATCTTCCCCTGTCAAAGTTCGCACTCTGCCTCTACTAACCTCAACACTGATACAACATTAAACCCTACACTTTTTCCTTCTGAGAGTACACTCAACATCTTCTATCAATAATATAAGTAAATAAATATTAAATATAGTTTGATGATACTGTACCATATAATTACAAACTATGCACAAAAGTGATAGCTTCTGGTTTTGGGGCAATCATGTATGACAACTGTATCTGTTGGAAGTTCAAGGCATGTAAAGCTACTTCTCTGGACGACATGTGTACGTCTTTTATTCAGAGCAACTGTAAATATTAATTCACAGCAGAAGTTCAAGGGTCTCAAGCACACACAACTGAAGCTAGAACTCAGGCATGTGAAACTTTTTAAAAAAAAAAAAAAAAAAAAAAGTTATTATCATGCTGTTATAGAAGTCACCCACTGGTATTTATTTCATTACAAAAAGCACTATTTTTGGGATGTTAAGATTTACCCTTTATAAGTATGTGGTGTTACACATTAAACTAATATCTACATGTAAAATTTATATAGAATTAGACCAATTTTCATTACCTGTATCATGTTTACTGACTTTAATTGCTAACTGACCATCTGGGTAAAGCACTCTTCCTGTTCCATTTGTTTTAAATATTACGAATAACTTCCCATTTTTATAATATCTCTTCTCTTCTTGAGTTCTTTCTTCCAACCTGTTTCATATACCACATCAATTTATTAAATTTTCATCAGTAAGGCACTAAAGCTTATATAAAATTTAATGTATTTATATGTAACTTATACTTTCTGTTGGAGTGTGGTACATTTATACTGAGAATATCAACAGTGTCAAGAGGATACTCAACAATAAGTGTATGTATGCTTATTGTGCAATAGTCAGGTAACTGCATTCCATGAGAGTGTTTATAGTGTAAAAATTGGTGTACAGGGTATTTACATTGTTGTTAATAAATATTCTTAGGATGGTAGTAGTCCATTGTTTTTAACTTAAAAGAAGTTGATATTTGGAAAATTAATGACTAGTGTTAACTAAAAATTACATTGTTACCTGAGAAAGTGTGCTTTGTGGAAGCAGACATGACTGAAATTAAGATACCAGTGTTTGATAGAGAGAACTATGGGATTTGGAAACGGGGAATGAAAATGCATCTGAAAATGAAGAAATTCTGTACAGTGGCTTTAAGAGCAAAACTAAGCCTGGACAAGGTGAATACTTGAGACGAAGAAAATCTGGTCGCAGTGAACTAAATATATGGAGTGATTCCAAACAAGCTACTAGAATTTGTGATACAAAAACCGCATTTCAGATAATGAAAAAGTTCAACGAATTAAATATTGGAATTCACAGCACAGCTAACTGCTTGCAGGAACAAATTGGACAAACCAAGTTTATAAGACAGTAGTAAGAGAGCAACATTCTTCAGTATTTTTGAAAACAACAATGAATGAATTAAAATTAGCAGGCTAAAAAGTAATGGAAAAGAAGAAACTAAACTATGTATTGAGAACCTTTCCAAAATCTTTAAGCTATATTGGGTACTTGATTACCATTTTGAAAGAAGTAGATCAGACAGTCAAATACATTACAGGTAAAATTGACATGATGAGTTGAGAAACACAAGGATGAAAGTGAAGGTGTAAAATCTAATGCATTTCAAGCTGTAAAGAAATCCAGTAGGAGCTATCAAGAAAAGTTGTGTTATGGATGTGCCAAACAAGGACATATCAAAAGAGGCTGCCACCAGTCAGGAACAAGCAGAGATCCATGGTCATATAATGGACATTACTGAGGACGCACTCGTCGCAATTGGTAATATGGGTAAAACGATCAGCATAATGAGGATAACAACTGGTCAAATGTCCAAAGTCAACAGTATGATTCAAGAGGTGCTTGTCATAAAGCTTGCTGAGGCTTGCAACAACAGAACTGGCATGAGCAGCTCTATAATTGAGGTATAACCTATGATGGTGTGAAATTCTGTTGAGTCATGTAACAAAATACAGACTGATTGGTTATTGGATAATGGTTGGACAGATCATGTAGTTAATAATGAAAATTATTTCTGTGAGCTCATAACTTTAAAAGAGCTTGTGATTGTAAACATAGCTGATGGTTAAGTTTTCAAGCTGCAGAAATACAGAATATAATTAATTATTTTCTGTTTTATGAGGTAATGATTCCAATGGAAATGAAATTTTTTTTTACATCAAAGGCATGGTAGAAATTTGATTATTTATGCTAAAAAACAGAAAAACACAAAACTGTATCTGTAGGCATTAGCTCAAAGGTTTTTGATAAAGGCAGTAATTAAATTGTGATTGTCTGAAGAATGATGAACAATATAAAATGACAAGGAGAATTTATAAGAAAGTGATTAATGTAAACTGTGCAAGTAGTAAGGATAGTATGTTGTTAGCAAAGGAGAAATGGTGCTTACACTTGGACATGTAAATTTTCACAATTTGGGTACATCGTGTAGAAGTCAGTTAGCAGAAGGATTGCAGACGAATTTAGAATCAGTATTTATGAAATGTAAAGTTTATACTTAAAATAAAATGCATAATTTAACTTTTGAAAATAACAGAAGTGAAACAAAGGAAACAACAGAGATTACTCCTACAACAATGTAGGAAAAGACAGATTGCTACTTACCCTAAGGATGACACATTAAGTTGTAGAGAGGCACAATTAAAAGACACTTGCATAAAACTTTCGGCCACAGTCTTCATCAGTAAAAGAGAGGCAAACACCATTCATTCACACAAGCAAAAACACTTCATGCACACATCTCCGGCCCAAGATGACAGAGTTGGCAGTCATGTGTGCACGAGGTGTGCTTTCTTGTATGTATGAATGGTGGAAGCTTTAAATAAGTGTCTTTTAATTATGCCTGTTTGCAACTTAACCTATATTGTTGATATTCCTACCTGGAGTTTCCATTATTTGATTATTCCTACAGATTGAAATTGGCCTCACACAACTGAAGGTTTGCTTAGGAAAGATATTTTCTTACTTTTATAGATAATTAGTAAAGCAGCTAGAATCCACAGCATCATATCTAAAAATTAAGTTCATGATTGTTTTATGAATATTGTAATGAAACTGATAACTTAAGCAACAAAACTATCAAGAAACTGAGATATGGCAAATGAAAACAACATTTAAATTCCGGTTAATATCAGTTTATAAAACAGAATAGAGTAGTTTTAAATTCTTGTCCTCCCTAAGTGTATGAATTATGGCATACGTGTAGGAGTAGGAAACACACAGCAGTCCTCAACAACTAGGAAGCCTAAGTCAGTTGCAAATTCCAACAGAAAGAAGGATGTTCTGCTGCTATGCAGTTCACACTGTTGTGGTGTGGGCCAGCAGTTGCAGGAAGTGTTGGTGAGTGAGTACCAGGTCACCAGCATTGTGAAGCCTAGTGCAGAGGTTTGCTCAGGTGACTGATAGCATAGGGGAGTTATGTAGGAATTTTATGAAAGAGGATCAGGTAATGATTGTGGGTGGAGCAGGGAATAGTCTTGATAGGGACAGGGAATATGATGTAGGTGGTGACCTGGTAAAGATAGCTACTCAAACTGGTGGCACTATTGTACACTTCATGCAACTGCTGTTATGCATGTTAACATGAGGCTGGAGAAGGTGCTGATGGTGGTGGGCATGGCTCACATTGCAGTGGTGCCAGTTGAGTGTATCAATAGATCGGGTTTCCCTAGGCATGGCCTGTGCCTCAACAGTATGGGAAGGGGAGGCTGGCAAAGCTTATAGGTGACAGTATAGTGGGTGGTGGTGGGATCACTCATGGAAATATTGCTGCAGTACATGGTGTTAATGCTGCATGCTGCACCTTTTTTAGGTTAAAGTCAGCTGATAAGTATACCTGCTTAAAAGTCCCTCTAACAAAGGAATCACCTTCAGAAGTAGTCAGGTACCCAGTACAGAAGGAATTAGCATATTTAATTAAAATATAAGAGATCATGTAACTAATGAGGAGGTATTGAATAGGATTGGGGAGAAGAGGAGCTTGTGGCACAACTTGACTAGAAGAAGGGATCGGTTGGTAGGACATGTCCTGAGGCATCAAGGGATGACAAATTTAGCACTGGAGGGCAGCATGGAGGGTAAAAATTGTAGAGGGAGACCAAGAGATGAATACACTACGCAGATTCAGAAGGATGTAGGTTGCAGTAGGTATTGGGAGATGAAGGAGCTTGCACAGGATAGATTAGCATGGAGAGCTGCATCAAACCAGTCTCAGGCCTGAAGACCACAACAACAACAACAACAACAACAACAAGAGATATTAGAGATAAAGTTAGTGAGCTGCTTATAGATGTTGACTCTGACGTTATTGGTATGTCAAAGCACCACTAAAAGAAATTGACTACTCAGAAGCTTAATTTATTCCTACAGATTATCTGGCTGTTTCCTAAGGAGTTCTTTGCAGAGTGTGGGAGTGGCCATGTACGTAAAAAACAGTATTCCTTTAGAGTCTGAAGATGTAAGGCAGTGCACTGAACAGGTATTTGAATGTTGTGTAGGGACAGTTAAATTCAGTTAAAGTAAACTTCTAATTGTTGTTGTTTATAGGTACCCTAACTCTGACTTCAGAGCATTTCTGCTCAAGCTAGAGGAGTTTCCTGGTTCACTTTATAGGAAGTACCAAAAATTAGTTGTATCTGGTGACTTGAATATTAATTTTTTATGTAACTATCAAGAAAAAGGATGTTGGTGGATATTGTAAACTCATATGATCTGATGCACACTAAATTTTTTCCAACCAGGCTGCAGGGGAACAGCAGCACAGTCATAAACAATATTTTTATTCATCCTTCATTACTAGATGGGCATTCTGTTGGTAAAAGGGTGAATGGCCTTTCAGACCATGATGCACAAATTTTAACACTAAAAGGCTTTTTACTCAAACAAATGTTATATATATATATATTTATTTATTTATTTATTTATTTAAAAACAAAGATGATGTGACTTACCATACAAAAGTGCTGGCAGGTCGATAGAAACACAAACAGACACATACATACACACAAAATTCAAGCTTTCACAACAAACTGTTGCCTCATCAGGAAAGAGGGAAGGAGAGGGACAGATGAAAGGAAGTGGGTTTTAAGGGAGAGGGTAAGGAGTCATTCCAATCCCGGGAGCGGAAAGACTTACATTAGGGGGAAAAAGGACGGGTATACACTCGCACACACACACATATCCATCCACACATATACAGACACAAGCAGACATATTTAAAGACAAAGAGTTTGGGCAGAGATGTCAGTCAAGGCGGAAGTGCAGAGGCAAAGTTGATGTTGAATGACAGGTGAGGTATGAGTGGCGGCAACTTGAAATTAGCGGAGATTGAGGCCTGGTGGGTAACGGGAAGAGAGGATATATTGAAGAGCAAGTTCCCATCTCCGGAGTTCGGATAGGTTGGTGTTGGTGGGAAGTATCCAGATAACCCGGACGGTGTAACACTGTGCCAAGATGTGCTGGCCGTGCACCAAGGCATGTTTAGCCACAGGGTGATCCTCATTACCAACAAACACTGTCTGCCTGTGTCCATTCATGCGAATGGACAGTTTGTTGCTGGTCATTCCCACATAGAATGCATCACAGTGTAGGCAGGTCAGTTGGTAAATCACGTGGGTGCTTTCACATGTGGCTCTGCCTTTGATCGTGTACACCTTCCGGGTTACAGCACTGGAGTAGGTGGTGGTGGGAGGGTGCATGGGACAGGTTTTACACTGGGGGCGGTTACAAGGATAGGAGCCAGAGGGTAGGGAAGGTGGTTTGGGGATTTCATAGTGATGAACTAACAGGTTACGAAGGTTAGGTGGACGGCGGAAAGACACTCTTGGTGGAGTGGGGAGGATTTCATGAAGGATGGATCTCATTTCAGGGCAGGATTTGAGGAAGTCGTATCCCTGCTGGAGAGCCACATTCAGAGTCTGGTCCAGTCCCGGAAAGTATCCTGTCACAAGTGTGGCACTTTTGTGGTTCTTCTGTGGGGGATTCTGGGTTTGAGGGGATGAGGAAGTGGCTCTGGCTCTTTGCTTCTGTACCAGGTCGGGAGGGTAGTTGCGGGATGCGAAAGCTGTTGTCAGGTTGTTGGTGTAATGGTTCAGGGATTCCGGACTGGAGCAGATTCGTTTGCCACGAAGACCTAGGCTGTAGGGAAGGGACCGTTTGATGTGGAATGGGTGGCAGCTGTCATAATGGAGATACTGTTGCTTGTTGGTGGGTTTGATGTGGATGGACGTGTGAAGCTGGCCATTGGACAGGTGGAGGTCAACGTCAAGGAAAGTGGCATGGGATTTGGAGTAGGACCAGGTGAATCTGATGGAACCAAAGGAGTTGAGGTTGGAGAGGAAATTCTGGAGTTCTTCTTCACTGTGAGTCCAGATCATGAAGGTGTCATCAATAAATCTGTACCAAACTTTGGGTTGGCAGGCCTGGGTAACCAAGAAGGCTTCCTCTAAGCGACCCATGAATAGGTTGGCGTACGAGGGGGCCATCCTGTTACCCGTGGCTGTTACCTTTAATTGTTGGTATGTCTGGCCTTCAAAAGTGAAGAAGTTGTGGGTCAGGATGAGGCTGTTCAGAGCATCCTCCTTCATGCCAACCGTAAATTAGAACAGCATGCCACCCTCCACCTCAAAAAACTATCCAATCTCCTGGTTTCCCACCTCCGGAAAGTCAACTCACTCACCCTTCACAACCTATCCATCTCTGGCAGCAACCCTTCTTTCCATCAGTTCCTATACCAGTTCCGCTTCCCACAGGTTTTAACGTCATTATTTCTTCGTCAGACAATTGTTAGCCTCATTTTCATAATCTGCCACCACAAAACCACTCCTTTTAATATATTACACGCCGTTTTTTCGAAATTTTCCCGAATTTCTCCGTCCTCTAACGTGTTTTGCGGCCACACAACCACCTAACCTTTGTGACCATCGTTGTCTACCACCCCAAGTCCAACATAGCCCAGCTGTAACCAACACCTTTTCGCCTATTTTCACACCAGATCTCCAGTTACTTTCCAGTCCACCTTTATCCCTCCCCATATATATTTATATTTTTACCCGTCCTTTTTTCCCCCTAAGGTAAGTCTTTCCGCTCCCGGGATTGGAATGACTCCTTACCCTCTCCCTTAAAACCTACTTCCTTTCGTCTTTCCCTCTTTCCCGATGAGGCAATAGTTTGTTGTGAAAGCTTGAATTTTGTGTGTATGTATGTGTCTGTTTGCATTTCTATCAACCTGCCAGCGCTTTCGTATGGTAAGTCACATCACCTTTGTTTTTAAATATATTTTTCCCGCGTGGAATGTTTCCCTCTATTATATTGATATCATTAATTTGAACCCAAGAATTACGTTTGTTATTGTCACTGTTGCATTTCGAAATCTTTTCTTTCGTCTTATTTTCTCTTTCTGTTTTTACCGGTAGTTTCACTTTGTATTCACCTTCTCCTTTTTACCGTAATCTGCTATACAATTTTATCCCGCCTATATATACTCAATAATACGTAACCCACTTCCAAACCATAACGAAAAAAATTCTTTAGCTGCTTTCAAAACTACCGCCGCTATAAAATCCACCATTTCTAGTTCACAAACAGTTCCTTTCACCTTTTAAACAACCATTTCGGATAGTTCTAATAACTTTCGCTTTATTTCCATTTCCGTTTTTCCCATATCACTGATAATTTTTAGCCGCTTCCCACAGGTTTTAACGTCATTATTTCCTCGTCAGACAATTGTTAGCCTTATTTTCATACTCTGCCACCACAAAACCACTCCTTTTAATATATTACACGCCGTTTTTTCGAAATTTTCCCGAATTTCTCCGTCCTCTAGCTTGTTTTGGCGGCAACACAACCACCTAAGCTTTGTGCACATCGTTGTCTACCAACCCAAGTCCAACACATTTTCGACTTTTTTCACAGCAGATCTCCAGTTACTTTCCAGTCCACCTTTATCCCTCCCCATATATATTTATATTTTTATTTTCATTTTCATTTCCTCATGTTACACTTTCCACCTTCTAATACCATGTCACCCTCACAACAACCCCACAACGACCCCATTAAGTTTTATTTACATTCTCTCCGCAAACATGCCTTCGCCCTAGCTAGATTAGGCTCCCATATTCTATTTTCTCAGGCTTGTCTGACATTTGGCATTACCCCCAAAGGCCTCACACTTAAAGTTCCCATCTCTGGCTGCAACCCTTCTTTCCATCAGTCCCTATACCAGTTCCAAACTGAACAATCCATTGCCCTCACCCACCTAATTCTTCACCTACACATCAACTCAGCCAATGAACACACCCGTCAACTCCTATCCTTAATAAAAGTCCTTAATCTTTCCTCTCCCACATCCACACCGGCTGTTCAGAGCATCCTCCTACAGGCCAACCGTAAATTAGAACAGCATGCCACCCTCCACCTCAAAAAACCATCCAGTCTCCTGGTTTCCCACCTCCGGAAAGGAAACTCACTCACCCTTCACAACCTTTCCAGCAAACCTCAACCTCCTCTCATTGTACACAAACCCAGTCTCTCCCATCTACTCAATCTCCCACTTCCAGCTCCACTCCCTCCAAAACCTCAAAATTCCAATCAACACAATCCGGAACCACAACACCCTAATTCAGTAGTTAACCTTTCGTCCAAACCTCTCTCCCAATTCGAAACCTCTGTCCTCTCCAAAGGCCTCACCTTCAGCCCCACTCCCAGATTCAACCAAACAGCCCTCGTCCAAGATTTACTGTCCTACACTCGTACTCTCTGCTGGAAATATCACTTTGCCACGAAGAAAAATGATCCTAATCCTACTCCTAATGATCCAACTCCCCAAGACACCATCCAAATTGAACCCTGCCTGGAACAGTTCCGTCCTCCGTCGCAGCGGAACTCACATCCTCTTCCTCAAAATCACCCTCTCCAAACCTTCCAGGAATTTCTGACTTCCAGCCTTGCATCTCAATCCTTCTTAAAAAAACCTTAATCCTAATCCCCTACATCACCACTGCTGAAGCCCAGGCTATCCGTGATCTGAAGGCTGACCGATCCATCGTCATTCTTCCGGCGGACAAGGGTTCCACGACCGTGGTACTTGATCGTCGGGAGTATGTGGCTGAGGGACTGCATCAGCTTTCAGACAACACCACATACAAAGTTTGCCAAGGTAACCCCATTCCCGATGTCCAGGCGGAGCTTCAAGGAATCCTCAGAACTTTAGGCCCCCTGCAAAACCTTTCACCTGACTCCATCAACCTCCTGACCCCACCGACACCCCGCATCGCTACCTTCTACCTTCTTCCTAAAATCCACAAACCCAATCATCCCAGCCGCCCATTGTAGCTGGTTACCAAGCGCTCACAGAAAGTATCTCTGCCTACGTAGATCAACACCTTCAACCCATTACATGCAGTCTCCCATCCCTCATCAAAGACACCAACCGCTTTCTCGAACGTCTGGAATCCTTACCCAGTGTCTTACCCCCGGAAACCATCCTTGTAACCATTATGCCACTTCCTTATACACAAATATTCCGCACGTCCAGGGCCTCGCTGCGATGGAGCACTTCCTTTCACGCCAATCACCTGCCACCCTACCTAAAACCTCTTTCCTCATCACCTTAGCCAGCTTCATCCTGACCCACAACTTCTTCACTTTTGAAGACCAGACATACCAGCAATTAAAGGGAACAGCCATGGGTACCAGCATGGCCCCCTCGTACGCCAACCTATTCATGGGTCGCTTAGAGGAAGCCTTCTTGGTTACCCAGGCCTGCCAACCCAAAGTTTGGTACAGATTTATTGATGACATCTTCATGGTCTGGACTCACAGTGAAGAAGAACTCCAGAATTTCCTCTCCAACCTCAACTCCTTTGGTTCCATCAGATTCACCAGGTCCTACTCCAAATCCCATGCCACTTTCCTTGACGTTGACCTCCACCTGTCCAATGGCCAGCTTCACACGTCCGTCCACATCAAACCAACCAACAAGCAACAGTACCTCCATTATGACAGCTGCCACCCATTCCACATCAAACGGTCCCTTCCCTACAGCCTAGGTCTTCGTGGCAAACGAATCTGCTCCAGTCCGGAATCCCTGAACCATTACACCAACAACCTGACAACAGCTTTCGCATTCCGCAACTACCCTCCCGACCTGGTACAGAAGCAAAGAACCAGAGCCACTTCCTCATCCCCTCAAACCCAGAATCCCCCACAGAAGAACCACAAAAGTGCCCCACTTGTGACAGGATACTTTCCGGGACCTGACCAGGCTCTGAATGTGGCTCTCCAGCAGGCATACGACTTCCTCAAATCCTGCCCTGAAATGAGATCCATCCTTTATGAAATCCTCCCCACTCCACCAAGAGTGTCTTTCCGCCGTCCACCTAACCTTCATAACCTGTTAGTTCATCCCTATGAAATCCCCAAACCACCTTCCCTACCCTCTGGCTCCTATCCTTGTAACCGCCCCCGGTGTAAAACCTGTCCCATGCACCCTCCCACCACCACCTACTCCAGTCCTGTAACCCGGAAGGTGTACACGATCAAAGGCAGAGCCACATGTGAAAGCACCCACGTGATTTACCAACTGACCTGCCTACACTGTGATGCATTCTATGTGGGAATGACCAGCAACAAACTGTCCATTCACATGAATGGACACTGGCAGACAGTGTTTGTTGGTAATGAGGATCACCGTGTGGCTAAACATGCCTTGGTGCACGGCCAGCACATCTTGGCACAGTGTTACACCGTCCGGGTTATCTGGATACTTCCCACCAACACCAACCTATCCGAACTCTGGAGATGGGAACTTGCTCTTCAATATATCCTCTCTTCCCGTTACCCACCAGGCCTCAATCTCCGCTAATTTCAAGTTGCCGCCACTCATACCTCACCTGTCATTCAACATCATCTTTGCCTCTGCACTTCCGCCTCGACTGACATTTCTGCCCAAACTCTTTGTCTCTAAATATGTCTGCCTGTGTCTGTATATGTCTGGATGGATATGTGTGTGTGTGCGAGTGTATACCCGTCCTTTTTTCCCCCTAAGGTAAGTCTTTCCGCTCCCGCGATTGGAATGACTCCTTACCCTCTCCCTTAAAACCCACTTCCTTTCGTCTTTCCCTCTTTCCCGATGAGGCAATAGTTTGTTGTGAAAGCTTGAATTTTGTGTGTATGTATGTGTCTGTTTGCGTTTCTGTCGACCTGCCAGCGCTTTCGTATGGTAAGTCACATCATCTTTGTTTTTATATATATATATATATATATATATATATATATGGCAATAGAGAGTTCTTTAACTCTCATTAAGGAACAAGGGTGGCAGGATTTTTATAGAGCCGATAACATAGATGACAAATATGATGCTTTCCTTAACACATTTCTCACGCCCTTTGAGACTTACTTTCCATTAGAACATTCTAAACAGGATACTAGTAGTAAAAGGCAGCCCTGATGGCTGACTAGTGGGATAAGGATATAATGTAGAACAAAGTAGGAATTATATCAAAATGTTAGAAGTAGTCACAATCAAGCTATAGTAGCTCATTACAAACAGTATGGTAAGATGCTTAAAATGTTATTAGGAAGTCAAAGAGTATGTGGTATGCAAATAGAATTGCTAATTCACAGGATAAAATTAAAACCATATGGTCAGTTGTGAACCATGGACCTTCCCGTTGGTGGGGAGGCTTGCGTGCCTCAACGATACAGATAGCCGTACTGTAGGTGTGACCACAATGGAGGGGTATCTGTTGAGAGGCCAGAGAAACGTGTGGTTCCTGAAGAGGGGCAGCAGCCTTTTCAGTAGTTGCAGGGGCAACAGTCTGGATGATTGACTGATCTGGCCTTGTAACACTAACCAAAACGGCCTTGCTGTGCTGGTACTGCGAACGGCTGAGAGCAAGAGGAAACTACAGCCGTAATTTTTCCCGAGGGCACGCAGCTTTACTGTATGGTTAAATGATGATGGCGTCCTCTTGGGTTAAATATTCCGGAGGTAAAATAGTCCCCCAATCGGATCTCCGGGCGGGGACTACTGAAGAGGATGTCGTTATCAGGAGAAAGAAAACTGGCAGTCTACGGATCGGAGTGTGGAATGTCAGATCCCTTAATCGGGCAGGTAGGTTACAAAATTTAAAAAGGGAAATGGATAGGTTAAAGTTAGATATAGTGGGAATTAGTGAAGTTCTGTGGCAGGAGGAACAAGACTTCTGGTCAGGTAAATACCGGGTTATAAATACAAAATCAAATAGGGGTAATGCAGGAGTAGGTTTAATAATGAATAAAAAAATAGGAGTGCGGGTAAGCTACTACAAACAGCGTAGTGAACTCCTTACTGTGGCCAAGATAGACACAAAGCCCATGCCTACTACAGTAGTACAAGTTTATATGCCAACTAGCTCTGCAGATGACGAAGAAATTGAAGAAATGTATGATGAGATGAAAGAAATTATTCAGGTAGTGAAGGGAGACGAAAATTTAATAGTCATGGGTGACTGGAATTCGACAGTAGGAAAAGGGAGAGAAGGAACATAGTAGGTGAATATGGCTTGGGGCTAAGAAATGAAAGAGGAAGCCGTCTGGTAGAATTTTGCACATAACATAACTTAATCATAGCTAACACTTGGTGCAAGAATCATAAAAGAAGGTTGTATACATGGAAGAATCCTGGAGACACTAACACACATCAGATAGATTATATAATGGTAAGACAGAGATTTAGGAACCAGGTTTTAAATTGTAAGACATTTCCAGGGGCAGATGTGGACTCTGACCACAATCTATTGGTTATGAACTGTAGATTAAAACTGAAGAAATTGCAAAAAGGTGGGAATTTAAGGAGCTGGGACCTGGATAAACTGTCTAATCCAGAGGTTGTACAGAGTTTCAGGGACAGCATAAGGGAACAATTGACAGGAATGGGGGAAAGAAATACAGTAGAAGAAGAATGGGTAGCTCTGAGGGATGAAGTAGTGAAGGCAGCAGAGGATCAAGTAGATAAAAAGACGAGGGCTAGTAGAAATCCTTGGGTAACAGAAGAAATATTGCATTTAATTGATGAAAGGAGAAAAGATAAAAATGCAGTAAATGAAGCAGGCAAAAAGGAATACAAACATCTCAAAAATGAGATCGACAGGAAGTGCAAAATGGCTAAGCAGGCATGGCTAGCAGACAAATGTAAGGATGTAGAGACTTATCACACTAGGGGTAAGATAGATACAGCCTACAGGAAAATTAAAGAGACCTTTGGAGAAAAGAGAGCCACTTGTATGAATATCAAGAGCTCAGATGGAAACCCAGTTCTAAGCAAAGAAGGGAAAACGGAAAGGTGGAAGGAGTATATAGAGGATCTATACAAGGGCGATGTACTTGAGGACAATATTATGGAAATGGAAGAGGATGTAGATGAAGATGAATTGGGAGATACGATACTGCGTGAAGAGTTTGACAGAGCACTGAAAGACCTGAGTCGAAACATGGCCCTGGGTGTAGACAACATTCCATTGGAACTACTGACGGCCTTGGGAGAGCCAGTCCTGACAAAACTCTAGCATCTGGTGAGCAAGATGTATGAAACAGGCGAAATACCCTCAGACTTCAAGAAGAATATAATAATTCCAATCCCAAAGAAAGCAGGTGTTGACAGATGTGAAAATTACCGAACTATCAGTTTAATAAGCCACAGCTGCAAAATACTAACGCGAATTATTTACAGACGAATGGAAAAACTGGTAGAAGCCGACCTCGGGGAAGATCAGTTTGGATTCCGTAGAAATGTTGGAACACGTGAGGCGATACTGACCTTACGACTTATCTTAGAAGATAGAGTAAGTAAAGGCAAACCTACATTTCTAGCATTTGTAGACTTAGAGAAAGCTTTTGACAATGTTGACTGGAATACTCTCTTTCAAATTCTAAAGGTGGCAGGGGTGAAATACAGAGAGCGAAAGGCTATTTACAATTTGTACAGAAACCAGATGGCAGTTATAAGAGTCGAGGGGCATGAAAGGGAAGCAGTGGTTGGGAAGGCAGTGAGATAGGGTTGTAGCCTCTCTACGATGTTATTCAATCTGTATATTGAGCAAGCAGTAAAGGAAACAAAAGAAAAATTTGGAGTAGGTATTAACATCCAGGGAGAAGAAATAAAAACTTTGAGGTTCGCCGATGACATTCTAAATCTGTCAGAGACAGCAATGGACTAGGAAGAGCAGTTGAACGGAATGGACAGTGTCTTGAAAGGAGGATGTAAGATGAACATCAACGAAAGTAAAACGAGGATAATGAAATGTAGTCGAATTAAGTTGGGTGATGCTGTGGGAATTAGATTAGGAAATGAGATGCTTAAAGTAGTAAAGGAGTTTTGCTATTTGGGGAGCAAAATAACTGATGATGGTCGAAGTGGAGCGGATATAAAATGTAGACTGGCAATGGCAAGTAAAGCGTTTCTGAAGAAGAGAAATTTGTTAGCATCGAGTATAGATTTAAATGTCAGGAAGTCGTTTCTGAAAGTATTTGTATGGAGTGTAGCCATGTATGGAAGTGAAACATGGACAATAAATAGTTTGGACAAGAAGAGAATAGAAGCTTTCGAAATGTGGTGCTACAGAAGAATGTTGAAGATTAGGTGGGTAGATCACGTAACTAATGAGGAGGTGTTGAATAGGATTGGGGAGAAGAGAAGTTTGTGGCACAACTTGACTAGAAGAAGGGATCTGTTGGTAGGACATGTCCTGAGGCATCAAGGGATCACAAATTTAGCATTGGAGGGCAGCGTGGAGGGAGACCAAGAGATGAATACACTAAACAGATTCAGAAGGATGTAGGTTGCAGTAGGTACTGGCAGATGAAGGAGCTTGCACAGGATAGATTAGTATGGAGAGCTGCATCAAACCAGTCTCAGGACTGAAGACCACAACAACAACATGGTCAGTTGTGAAGGAAGTGTTTGGTCAGCAGCACAAGATCAACAATATAAAGTCAGTTCGTAGTAAAAATATTTCTGTTTCTGGTAATTCAGATGTATGTACAGTGGTTAGGAATCATTTTCTGAGCATTGCTGGTAAATTAAATAAAAACTTTGTTTCTACAGGGAATCATATAACTCTCTTGGAAAATGCCTTTCCAAGATTGATGTCTGAAATACTCCTCTGTGATACTGACAGGGGGGAGATTGAGTCAATCATTGAATCACTGAAAACTACAGACTATCATGGCTATGATGGAGTGCCTAGCAGAATATTAAAGTACTGTACTGCACATGTTAGCCCTGTACTTAGCCATATCTGTAATTTTTTCTTTAGGCATGGTCAGTTTCATGAACGATTGAAGTACTCAGCAGTAAAGCCACTTTATGAAATGGTGATAGGGGTAATGTAGACAATTTTAGACCTATTTCTATGCCACCAGTGTTTGCTAACGTTATTGAAAAGGCTGTGTAAGGATAACTGATCATTTTGTATCACATAATTTGTTATCAAATGTACAATTCAGGTTTAGAAATGGTTTAACAACTGAAATGCTATATTCTCTTTTCTTTGTGAGGTAGTTGAACACAAAATATTGCTCCAGGAATTGGACCATTATGGAATACGGGGAGTAGCTCACAATTGGTTCACGTCTTACTTAAACAATAGACAGAAAAAGGTCATTATTCACATTGTTGAGAATGGCTGTTATGTGGGGTATGAGTGGGGCATGGTCTAATGGGGGATTCCCAGGGATCAATGTTAGGGCCAGTCCTGTTCCTTA